>NC_088384.1:67418125-68023437 GCF_037993035.2 Macaca fascicularis
TATGGGATTCAGGGAAAGGGGGGATCAAAGATAACTTTGAGCATCTGTGCCCCTAATTCAAGACTACCAATAGCTTTCCCAGCCTAGATGACATCTTTCTTAAACTCTTTCATTCAATACACCTTTGAAATCTGATAGCAGTAGGTGTTTACATTTATTACTTAAAAGCAGGTCACTTTGGCTACCATGTCCAGGGTGTTACCCCTTCTCCCCTACCATGTGTTTTGTTGTTGTTTTTGTTGTTTTTTGAGACACAGTCTTGCTCTGTTGGCCAGGCTGGAGTGCGGTGGCACCATCTTGGCTCAGTGCAACCTCCATCTCCTGGGTTCAAGCCATTCTCCTGCCTCAGCCTCCTGAGCAGCTGGGATTACAGGCGCCCATCACCACGCCTGGCTAATTTTTATATTTTTAGTAGAGACAGGGTTTCACCATGTTGTCCAGGCTGGTCTCAAACTCCTGACCTCAAGTGATCTGCCCGCCTCGGCCTCCCAAAATGCTACAATTTACAGGCGTGAGCCACAGCACCCAGCCATGCCATGTGTTTTGTGGAGCAGGAAGATACTATTTTTCCCAGAGGGTTGTGGAAAATTAACAATGGTGCTGTGAGTGACTGGAAAATGGGTTGATCTGCATAGGATGGATGTGGCTGGAACTTCCGTGATGCGATTCCACAGTAACTACGGGGCATCTCAGTGATCCCAGAATGCTCACATAATCTGTGTGTTATCCACACACTTCACCTATCTGAGTCATGTCCATGAGCCAGGACAGATGGGAAACCACAAATCAAGGCTCGCTACTAGTGGTTAGCAACTCTGGTTTAGAAACACAAACTGGATGGGGAGGACAATGATGAAAAAGAGGTCCAATGGTTGCCTTCCAATTATCTGTGCTTTACACAAAGTCACATGAGCACTAATAGCCAAGAGAGGTATAATACTCATGTGGAATTCAGCTGTGAGCCAAGAATGTGACCAGGAAACCTCACGCTTTATGAAAGCACCCTCTTCAGTTGTAGGGCATCACTGGTGTCTGCTGAGAAGTGCGTTGTAGTAGCATCAAGAGTCACTCCAAACCTTAGCTCCAACCACCTTCCTAAATGGTATAATGTCAACCTCAGCTCTCAAGTCAAAGGCCGCTTCCTCAGGAAAGATTTCTCTGCAACCCCAGATTAGTTATATACTCTCAGCACTTCTTTTACATCTCCCATGAAGCTTTTTTTAAAAACGATTTATAATTATGTGTCTGCTGCTGTGATTATTTGATTAATATCTTTATTTGCTACCAGACTGAAAGCTCCTTGAGGTTAGGGGCAGCTTTTGCTTTTTCTCTCCCTGGCCACGTACAAAGCTTGGCTGCTCATGGGTGCTTAACAGGTGAGAACTGAAATAAAGCATGGTGAGTCAGAGCAGGGCCAGTGGGTCCCAGAAGGTGCCCACTGGGTGACAACCCATCTCAGCACTGAACTCCCCTCCAGCTTGTTACAAATGAACGTGCAAAGAGTCAGCACTGAATATCCAAAGGGCAGTTTACTTCTCACAGATAATTACATGTGAATGCTGGTGACTAATTATGGAATAGTCACAGCAAAGAATAACCATGTCTAGAAGGAAGAGGAAGGAGGTGGGTGTGGTGGCTCACACCTATAATCCCAGCACTTTGGGAGGCCAGGGTGGAAGGACTGCTTGAGCCCGGGAGTTCCAAGAAAGAAATAGGAAAGAAAGAAGTATAAACTAACTATATCATTTCCATGGAGCATCTGACTTAAATAAATTAAAAAATTTAAACTCTGCCAAAAACACAAAATTACAGACAAGTTAAATAGTGCAGGCGCCTTTGCCAATATTTGCACGGGTATTTGACCCAGGAGAGGTTACGTGACAGGTCTCACCCTTGGCGGGGTCAGGCAGGCCTCTCACCTCTCACCTGATTGGTTCTTTCCTACAGCGTAGCCCAGAAATACAAGTCAATGACTTAACTGCTGTCCCACTGGAAATTCAAATAAAAACAAATGTGATTTTCTTAGAACTGCAGGAAAAACTGGCCACAGTGGACTTGGTGATAGGTGGTATATTGGGCTCCACAGGGCACCTTCCTAAGAAATGTTCAAAGGCAACTTTGTACTCCATTTTCTTCTTCTTCTTCTTCTTCTTCTTCTTCTTCTTCTTCTTCTTCTTCTTCTTCTTCTTCTTCTTCTTCTTCTTCTTCTTCTTTTTTTTTTGAGATGGAGTCTCGCTTTGTCACACAGGCTGGAGTGCAGGGGTGCAATCTCGCCTCACTGCAAGCTCCGCCTTCCGGGTTCACGCCATTCTCCTGCCTCAGCCTCCCGAGTAGCTGGGACTACAGGCGCCCGCCACCACGCCTGGCTAATTTTTTGTATTTTTAGTAGAGACGAGGTTTCACCGTGTTATCCAGGATGGTCTCAATCTCCTGACCTCGTGATCCTCCTGCCTTGGCCTCCCAAAGTGCTGGGATTACAGGCGTGAGCCACTGCACCCGGCCCTTTTTGTTTGTTTGTTTATAGATGGAGTCTTGCTCTGTTGCCCAGGCTGGAGTGCAGTGGTGTGATCTTGGCTCACTGCAACCTCCGCCTCCCAGGTTCAAACGATTCTCCTGCCTCAGCCTCCTAAGTAGCTGGGATTACAGGTGCAGGCCACCACACCCAGCTAAGTTTTGTATTTTTGGTAGAGACAGGGTTTCGCCATGTTGGCCAGGCTAGTCTCAAGCTCCTGACCTCAAGCGATCCGCCCACCTCGGCCTCCCAAAGTGCTGGGATTATAGGCGTGAACCACCGTGGCAGGCCTCCATTTTCTTCTTTTGCCGTGACTTTAAAATTTAACTGCTATGTAAGATACAGCTCCACTGTGCTTCCTGACCATCATAAGGTGGTAATTATGGACTAGTCAATATTTAGGCTGATCTAGACAGTGCTTTGGGTTAAGGAGAGGTTTTGGATCATCCCTCTTAACAGGGGAAAATAAATATCTCAACATCAGATGCAACCTGGAGGATGACAATCGGGCAATCTGGTGGGCTTAACTCTTGATCTACAGGGGACTTGAGGAGCTCCTTGCTCTCATCTGCCTCCTGTGGGTGGAGGTTATACAGGTTTGATCAAAACTGAGTAAATCATTTGAGAATTGAGATTGTCTGCAAAGCTTAACGATTAGGATTGATAATTGAGACCATCTGTGTCAACATAACTTAACTCTTTCTTCCAGGATCTTCTTGTCCAGAAAATTAAGGCTGTAAACCAATAAATAACTTCACTGTTTGCTGCAGGAAATGTCTACACAATAATTTGTCCTGGCAAACAATTTTGTTCACCTGGGAAAACAGCTCACTTATCAAACAAGGGTTTACTTGTCAAGAGCCACTTCAATATCCTAGTCTTGCTGTATCCACCAATCCCAAGCTATTGTGGCATAGACGTCACCGAAATCAAATTAGTTCTCCACCTTGAAAAATGCAGCTTGAAGGACTTGGACCTAGATCCCGGAATCCTATAAATCTGCCTCTTAATCTCCCCTGGCTTAGGCATGAATAAGACTGTGTCCTGGTGATGTTCTTCCTTATTTCAGTAAATCTCATGAACTTTGCTTTATCAGTAGGTTCTTCTGATGGACTTTTTTTGTAGAGTCAACAGTTGACACCATATATCAGTTTTGGTCTCTTGGAAACAGGAATCATACAAATAAATGTTAATAGATACTTCCATCCCATAAAGGTTGGTTAATTGTTAAACATAGTCACTTGTCCTCAGTAATAAAATCTCCTCCATCTTCCTCCTCTGGGGACAAGACCTGGTGTTGGAACACCTGCCTATGACAGATTTCAAGTGCATATTTTACTTCCATTTTTCTACCTTTTTAAACATAATTCTGTATTTTCAAAATTTTCTATACTGAGGACGCCTTAATTCGAGGGCGAATGAAAGGAAACAAAGCAAAAAGCCACAAGAGGGGAATTGATTCCCAAGTGTAAATTAGAAGCGACCACCAAGTCTTCATTAAATACACACACACAGAGTACATAAAACACCCATTTAAAATCTTATCTCATTAAGCTCGCAAGGTAATTTAGTCCCATTAACATCAATATGAACACAGAAGAGTTAGACAGTTGTAATCGTGCTTTCTCGTTATCATAAGAAGCCTTTGGGGATGCTTGATAAAATATTCCAGAAAATAATATTTCATCATTCTAAGGTGAGGCCCAGGAAGCTGTTTTTGTTTTTGTTTTTGTTTTTGTTTTGGAGCCCTTCAGTGATTCATACAAACAAGCCAAGGAGAGAACACATGGACGACAGCACTGATTCACTGGAAAGCAAAGTCCAGCGTCCACCATAAAACCCTGCAGCTGGAAAAGGACAAACTGAGCAGCTCTCAGATAAAGACAGCCTCATCCGTCTTGCGCAGCGCGGCCCCTGTCCGTGCCCAAGTCCCGTGCCTGTATGAAAGCACTAAATCACAGACCCCGCAACCTGTTATAAGCCCTGGTAACAATCAGCGGCCAGGCTCAGGCAAGCTCCCTTAGCCGGCGCTGGCTGAGAGAGCAGACTTCCCTCAGCAGCTCCACGGAGCACCGCAGCTCCCAGGCTAAGGCAGCAAGCCGACGATTTGAGATCCCAATCAAGGCTTCTTTTACCTTAAAGAAACTTCCTCGCTTGTCCAGACCGCGGGCGCCCATGGTCCAAGCTGACATTTCCCCCAGCGGGGCTCCACTGCACGCCGGGGACTCCTGAAGGTAGAGACATTTTTAATGGTTAGTCCAGCCTGTAGGAAATTCCTTTCTAAGCCACAGAACACTCACAACAACAGTCCTGCCAAGATCTTTTTCCGTCAACAACACAGTGCCATTTATTTCTCACCAAGCCCTTACATCTCCCTTCAGCCCAATTTCCTGTCCCCACCAGCACAGTTCCTAGACGGCCCCACCTCGCCAGCCCACCTCCCACCGCTGCCGCTGACGTAGAAGGTCCTTGGGACTCCAGGAAGCATAATGATTACTTTGTGTTTGACCTCGCGCTGAAATGTGAATGGAACCAATATTAGATGTGCCCATCATCTGCTCTGAAAGCTTATAGATTGACTGTGGCTGATCACAGAGGGACAGCTGAAGAAGGAGGTTCTGTACATCCCAGGAAATCCTGCTGGAAGGGGGTGAGGTCATCCTTAGTTCTGCAGGCCTCTCCCCCAGGCAAGGTCAACAGAAGGGCACTGGGAAGTAATCGCTCTAGTTTTCCCTTAGAAATCAGAAATATTTGGATAAAATCCTGTCACTGTTTACAGGGATCAGTTCACGGAAGAGGACAACATGAAAACAGCTTCACAATCATCCAAAAAAAGGGAGTTGAACGTAGAGGAAAACTTAGAGGCAGGGTAACAACACAGTTCTGAATTCCAACTGCGGCTTTTGGGGCTTGGAATTTCCCCTGCTAGGGCATCAGATCCCAATAATTCTCCCCTTTGGGCCACAAAGCCTTCAACATTCAGTTCTAAGTTAAACATATATGCACCTCTGCCAGCTGACCTGGCTCAGGCCTTTGTGCATTAAAGGGAGCACCCCCAGACCCTTCCTTACCCAGTGACTGTCCCAGGATCTAGTATAAAACCACCCTGTCCTTCCTCATTCATCCCTTCTCGCCATGACATGCACAGGATGTAGCTCATGCCAACCGTGACGGACACAGAGGAGGGCCAGTGAAGGAAATAGTGAGACTGTCTCTTGCACCATCAAGGAATATTCAAAGTGGTTCAGCTGCAGGGCTGGGTAGGCACCGAAGCTAAGGCAGCTGCTGCTGCAGGTTCACTGAGGCTGTTTCATTATTAGCTGAGTGGCAGAGAGCCAGCGACACAAACAGGACATTGAGGGCGACGGTTGGGATGTTTCAACAAGTGGAAAAGCATGAATTTATAGCTGAGAAGTGCATATGAGTGAGTGAGCAAGGATCTTTGCAGGGAGGTTTTTTTCGGCCCCATGATTTGCCCCCTGCTTGCACTCACAGTGAGTGGTGATGACCTCTGCACGGAATCCCATCTAGAAAACAAGAATGACACAGAGCATCCCACCCCTCCTTCCAGAACCATTGTCTCTTTGTGTCATTGCTCCGTGCTGTGGCCACTTTAAAGATTCGACGGTGTCTTCCCTGTGTTTCTTTCCACTTGTGATCCTGCTGGGATGAAGGCCAACGTTCCAGAAACCTCCTGAGAAGGCAGTGTGTGATTTGCTGACTCTAGAAGTTCAGGTTCGGGGTTCATCACTCATTAGCAAAGGCCACAGGTTGGAGCGACTCCAGAAAGAAATCACAGTGCCGTGCTCAGAACTAGGGGCGGAATGGAGCCACCCTGTCACCTTGGGGAGCAAACCATGACCTGTTTAGACCCAGAAGCACACACATAAAAAAGCATACCCTGCTTTAAGCCAGGCCTAATGTCTGGAATTCTTTTTATGTCAGACTTTTTTTCGGCAGGGGATTTGATGTCACCTGGCAGTTCAGGAATTGCGAAAAGACAGCCAAGACTTCATTCCTCATCCAGACTTAAGTTTCTTTGTTCTGTTCTGAAGTTTTCCATATACAAACTCTTTCTGATGAGCCACGGCAGGCAGGGAATTTTGCCTATAGCATTGGAGCAGTTTAGGTTCCAGAAGTGTACTAGTTTATTTTAATTAGCTGCCTGAAACCTGCATGTGCACACTTTCACCTCCAGCAGTCCTCAGTTCACCATCCAGTTTGGATTCTGCTCAGGGCAGGCAGATCCATCACATTTCAAAAGATGCAGGTGGCATCTCTCCTTCATCAGCTGCTCCAAGAGGGAAATGAGAGCAGGTGACAGGAACACACCGCCAGGTGCAGCAGCACGTACCTCCCACAGGATTAAATGCTGGGGGCCATCCAATAGTTCAAGCAGACAGTACATAGCTCATATTATTTTTAAAAATAAAGTTCTTGATCAGAAAAATAAAGTTCTTGGTCTGTGCAGTGGCTCATGACCAGCATTTTGGGAAGCCAAGGTGGGAGAATCACTTGAACCCAGGAGTTTGAGACTAGTCTGGGCAACATAGCGAGACCTTGTCTCTACAAAAAATTAAAAAAAAAAAAATTAGATGGGCGTGGTGGCATGCTCCTGTAGCCCCAGCTACTCAGGAGGGAGGATCACTTGAGCCCAGGAGGTTGAGGCTACAGTGAGCCATGATCACACCACTGCACTTCAGCCTAGGCGACAGAGTAACACTCTGTCTCAAAAAAAAAAAAAAAAAAAAAAAAGAAAAGAAAAGAAAAGTTCTTAAGGGCCCCAAAGAAGTTCTGGTTTAAAATCTTTCCGTAGTAGCTATAGTTAGCTATAGTTTTCTTCCCCAAACCATAACCTTAGACACCTTGACTCAATATTGCCAGCAATCTAATACAATTTAAAACAATAACTTCTTTTCACCTGCGGTTCCCCATGCCTCCCCACAGATGTCACCCCAGCAGCTTCTTCCTAAAACCACCCCAGTAACAGGCTGGACTAAGAAACAAAAAGGGTACCGTAGTTTGAGAGGCTGTGAAATTCCTCCAGACTTGTACCGGTTGGAAGCGTGTTCTTTTCCTGGCTTCCCTGAAGGGTAAAGTGGATTCTTGAGAAAATGAGTCCGACACGTCTGGTAGATCTTTCCAGATACTAGCTAAAAGCTAGCAAAAAAAAAAAAAAAAAAAAAAAAGAGAAGAAGGAGGCAGCCCTCATAGGACTCAGGACACTGCAAACATTTGGGAGCTGCCAAGCCTTTTCAACAACACCACTGAAAGAATGTAAACGGAGCTGGTCGCTTTGGTCGGCACTAATGGACAAAGGCAGGAAGTGACTATTCCTCATTCTCCCAGAGACACCAGCCTCTGTCACTTTATAGTAAACTTAGTGGTGGCTTTCCGTGTGGCCCCAAGAGCGACCGCTGTGGTAAAGCAAAGTCTGTCCTTAAAAAACAGAAAGGATTCCTGCGTCCCTTGGCTGGGTTCCAGGCTGCGCTGCCTGCTTGCTATGTGAGACCGCTGGAGGCTGGTTCTCCAACCCATTCTACCGACAGCCACTGAGGCCAGGAGCTGAGGCCGCCACCTGGACCCTGGCTGTGGGCTGGCCGACTGGGGTTGAAACACAGAGTCCCCGATTTCCAGTTCACTGATCAATGGAACTGGGTTGAGTCACGGGCACTTTTCCAGTTTTTGCTGTGCTGGGCCACAGGCCAGATCTTGGCAAGATAGAGAGCTCGAGAAGCATTAAGGACAGGACTGTTCCCTCCTCTTCCCTCCCCGCTCGCCCCTTCCCCGCCCACCTCTACTCTCCCTTCTCCACCCTTCCCATCCCATCTCCTCTGCTCCTCTTTTCTTCTCTTAATTTCTTTAGTCCAAAGTAACGTTCCTATTTTGAGTCAAGGATTTTATTTTATTAATTGACCAGTAAAAATTGTATATATTTATGGTATACAACATGACATCTTGAAATACATAGGTATACATATTGCAGAATGGCTAAGTGAAGCTAATTAACATATGTATTACCTCACATGCTTTTTACTTGTCCTGAGTGCACTTGCGCACTTAAAATCTCCTCTCTTTGAAAATTTTCTTTTCTTTTCTTTTTACTTTTTTTTTGGGAGGGGTGGGGGACAGGGTCTTACTTTGTTGCCCAGGCTGCAGTGCAGTGGCATGATCTCAGCTCACTGCAGCTTCCGCCTCCAGGGTTCAAGGGATTCTCCTGCCTCAGTCTCCCAAGTAGCCAGGATTACAGGCGTGCACCATCATGCCTGGCTAATTTTTGTATTTTTTGGTAGATATGGGTTTTACCACGTTGGCCAGGCTGGTCTTGAACTCCTGACCTCAAGTGATCTGCCTGCCTCGGCCTCCCAAAGTGTTGGGATTATAGGCATGAGCCACTGCGCCCGGCCGCAATTTTCAAATATGCAATACATTGGTTTTGACTACAGTCACCGTGTTGCACAATACAGCTCTTGGACTTATTCCTCCTTCTGAACTGAAAGTTTGTATCCTTTGACCAACATCAGCCCAATCTCTTCTCCCCTTGCCCCCACCCCAGCTTTCTATTTTATCCTATTTTATTTACTTTAGGTTACAAGTGCAAACCCACAAGAGAAGCAGCAAAAGCAATTATATTGTATTCCACTACTCACAGGTCTGACTTAAAAGACACTTAGGGTACTCAAGTCCTGGATTCTCTAATCCGCACTGCCTGAGGTTGGCTATAGAAGCTTTCTAATCACAGCCTTCAGTTTCTCTTTCTAGCTGTTGAATGAGGCGAGGCAGCACTGACTTCAGTCTCAGTAAACAAGACCTCGTTACTGTAATTATTTTACAGTCAAATTGACCAAAATAGGAAAAAGTGACTCACCCTAGGGGACCTGTCAGGTCAAGTCCGAATCTAAGAAATGTATCTCACTTTTTTGCCTGGCCCCTTAATGAGCTCCCAGGGAGACAGGTCATCTCTCCTTTTAATGCTTTTTGTTTTTTTCTAAGAGAGGTAGGAGGAAGTGGAGGTGGCTGTGTGTCTGGGTCCAGGGAAGTTCTCTGAATATTTCCATAATTATCTTTGTATTACCCAATATTTTACACGTTGGACAGAAAAATGTTATTCCAGGATCGGGCTTGACAATTTGAACTATGTGAATTAAAAGAAATTTTTCAAGTGTCTTGGATCACTGCTTGACACAGGTTTTCCCTTGCCCAACAGTCATTTTTAAAAAAAATGTTAAGTTTGAAGGTCACGAAAACTTTTCATTGAAAAGAGAAGCTAATTTATGAGAAAGAAAGAAGTCATATGCAAAGAACTGTATTCCCAGCCCCCTTACTCAGCAACAGTGTTTTAATTTTAATTTTAATTATTGTTTTTGAGACAGGGTCTCACTCTGTTGCCCAGGCTGGAGTGCATTGCTGCAGTCACGGTCACTGCACCTCGACCTCCTGGGCTAAAGTGATTCTCCCGCCTCAGTCTCCCAAAAGCTGAGACTACCAGTGTGTGCCACCACATTCAACTCATCTTTTTATTTTTATTCTGTAGAGACCAGGTCTCCCTCCCTATGTTGCCCAGGCTGGTTTCAAACTCCTGGCCTCAAGCAATCCTTCCACCTTGGCTTCCCAAAGTGCTGGGATTACAGGAGTAAACCACTACGCCTGGTTCTAATCCTATTTAAAAACTATTGTTGGCCGAGTGCTGTGGCTCATGCCTGTGTCCCGATAATCCTAAGCACTTTAGGAGGCCAAGGCAGAAGGATTGCTTGAGGCCAGGAGTTTGAGACCAGCCTGGACAATATAGTGAGACCCTATCTTTAACATAAAAAAATTAAAAAGTATTTAAAAAATTGAATTAGGAACAATATCCAGTGCCTCAATTTTGCTGAGAGTAACCTTTTTTTTTTTTTTTTAAACAAGGTGCTGTGGAGTGGGGTGGGTAAAACTGATTTCTGCCACTTACAGGACTGGCCTGTAAATGGGGCTAATTCCATTGGAAGTCCATCCCTTCTTTCCTTGGAAAACTGGTTCACAAACTCATAGAAACTCTCACCACGTCCACACCACAGAAGCCCTGCTGGTGCCCATGTAGCTACTGGCCATGTGGCCACCCGAGGGCAACAGGCAGCTCCTCTGCTGGTTAGAAAGTCCTCCTTTTCTGGCTGGACATGGTGGCTCATGCCTGTAATCCCAGCACTTTGGGAGGCTGAGATGGGAGAATCACTTGAGGTCAGGAGTTCAAGATCAGCCCAGGCAACATAGGGAGACCCTGTCTCTACAAATAATAATAAAAGCATGAGCCAGGCATGGTGGTGTGTGCCTAGGGTCCCAGCTACTTGGGAAGCTGAAGCAGGAGGACTGCCTGAGCCCAGGAAGTCAAAGGTGCTGGGAGCCATTATCGCTCCACTGCACTCCAGCCTGGGTAACAGAGTGAGACCAGGGGAAAAAAAAAGTCCTCCCTTTATAGAGTAGGAAACTTCTCTCATCTCCTAGCCAATGCCCTCGTTTTTCCCCTTGGGCCATTTAAGAATTAGCCTCCTGCGGCATCCTTCTTCCCCACCCCTGCAGGCATCCCTTATTCCTCTCTTGACTGATGACTTCTCCTGCACCCGTGGCCCAGGCCTCAGGGCTGATGGACTCTACTCACTTGGAATATGACTGAGCATGGAAAGAGGGGTAGCTATCCTTTGGCTCCCGCAAGGTCATTGAAAAGTCTATATACAGTTGACCCTTGAACAATGGATGGGGTAAGGGTTCTGAGCCCCCGAGCTGTCAAAAATCTGAGTACAACTTTTAACTCCCCAAAACTTAACTACAAAGAGCCTACGATTGATCAGAGAAGCCTTGCTGATAACACAAACAGCCAATTAACACATATGTTATGCATTCATAAGATATTTAGCATTTTCTTAATTTGTTCAGTATTTCTAGGCTACACAACTTGTGTGTTTTTTTCAGATTGGTGCAAATCTCCCCCAGAAGTGTTTATTGAAAAAATTTGTGTATACATGGACTAGTGCAGTTTGAAAACCTATGTTGTTCAAGGGTCAACAATATTTCCAAACCTCCTCACTCGAAAAGCTCCACGTGATCAGTGGTCACACAACAAACGCGTGCAGTAACTTCATACAATACAATGCAGAAGTGTCATAAGCCAACTCAGCTCTTAATCCACAGAATCCCATGGACAAAGAAGCCACACACTCTGGGACTTCCTCAGGGTCTACTCATCAACCTGTTAGCACTTGAGTTTAGAGCTTTCTTTTCCAAGGTTCTCTGTCTATGATGGTAAAAGAGTCTTTGTAGGTGATTATTTTTCATTAGAGGTTGTAATCTGGCAGCTTTTGGATTGAGTCCACACTGCAGACACAATATATTAAGTAATGCATTTATTTATTTATTTATTTATTTATTTTGAGACAGAGTCTTGCTCTGTTGCCCAGACTGGAGTGCAGTGGCGCCATCTTGGCTCACTGCAACTTCTACCTCCGGGGTTCAAGTGACTCTTGTGCCTCAGCCTCCCAGGTAGCTGGGACTACAGGTGTGCACCACCATGCCCAGCTAATTTTTGTATTTATAGAAGAGACAGGGTTTCACCGTGTTGGCTGGACTGCTCTTGAACTCCTGGCCTCAAGTGATCTGCCAGCCTTGGCCTCCCAGTGCTGGGATAACGGGTGTGAACCGTTGTGCCCTGCCTGCATTTAAAATGTTTCTGAATTAACTGTCTCCAGATCCCAAGACAGAGATTCATGCCCAGGTAGTTTCTCAGTGGTGACTTCAGGTAACACTTGTAGGGTATGGGATTGTGACAAAGGGAAGGGAGGGCAACCAATACAAGGTGCATAACCAAGCAAGGAACCACTGTGAGCAGTGGACTCTAGTCCCTCAGGGGAGCCCTGGGAGTCAGTGACAGCCATGCATCCGAACTGTCTCAAGTGAGGCAAGTGGAGAGCTGGGGTATTTGTCCACCAACTCTCCTGAGTCATTGACTGAGAGCTGCTTCCAGAGGGTCTTAGTTCACCAGAACTTCCAGCAAGTCCCTGCATGGGTAGAATGGGCTCTAGCAGCCAAAGAGAGCCCTCATATAAAGGTGGCAGCTGGCAATCAGGGCAGCGTGCATGGGGATGCTATATCCAGGAATATGCGAAGGACTGGGTGCAGCTGGCCACTTTACAAAATCAGAACACTGCACATCAAATGTAGATGTCAGGCTTCTCTGGCCACCCTGAGTTATCCTTCCAGCATGGCCCCAGATGGCTCACTCTGAGGATTCTGTTAGGCAGAATGCAGGTCCTTCCAGTTGACCAGGGCCTGTGGACCTGCTCTCCTCACTCAGATGCCCTGTGTGAGTGAAAGGGACTCACCCCTGTGCCCGATCTGTAGCAGGTGTGATTCTGCCCGGCCCTACCGTCAACTGATTGGACTGGGGATGGACAATGGCCCAGACTAGAGTTAAGAGTCACAGAGTAAGTGCTTATGCCTGAAAGCTGGATTTGAAACTGAAGGAAACTAAAATATTTCACCCCAAAATATACTTCTTTGACATCTTTCAAGATGGCTATTCAGAAGGGCTGGAAATCTAAGAATAGCTAAAAAGCTGTCTTTTCTGGGGATGCAGCCAGGTTTCCTCTGAGGTCCTCCCCTGTCCAGATGTAGGAAAGATGAACTGAGAGGCTGGCACCATCAAAGGTGGGAAAGAACCATTTCCCATCTCTTCTTTCTGAGAGCTGCTACCCGGGAGGTTTCCTCTGCCTGATGAGACCACCTTTGCTAGCCAGGCCTCCTCTTCTGCCCCTCTCATCACCTATTTTGCCACCATCCAAAATCCATTCTTTCTGTAACCTTGAGATGGCATACAAGCTTCTGAGCCCCATAGTGGGGTGGGGGTGACCACTCTGTAGTTCTCCCTTGGGCATGTTAATAAATGTTTGTGCCATTTCTCCTCTTAACCTGCCTTTTGTCGGTCAATCTTTCATCCAGCCTTCAGAGAGTGAAGGGGAAATTTCTCCTTGGCTCCTACAAACTCATATGACAGCTCAATTTATGGGGAACAGATACCTTGAGTGAATAGATATGAGAGACCATTGGACCACAGGATGTGTGTGGCAGTGGTGAAGGTTAAATGTGCAATGAAGAGTCTTGAGCCTTTTGGATAGACTTATATTCCCTTCCATCAAACGCATTCTGACCAGGACAGCATCCGAAGGATGAAGGACACCCTGAGTTCTCAGAGGCAGGCAGAACTTTGAGATGTTTACTATCATCCAATCAGATGTTTACTTCAAAGATCTTGGAATCAACTAAAGCCCACACTGATAAAGAAGAAGCCCACCAAACCAAAACAGTACTTGCAGCTGTCACCTCTGACGGGGTTTCTTAGATGAATACAGTAGAGGGAGACCTGTGGACCATCTGAGGGAAGATACTTCAACTTAGGGATGACGAAGATGGACAAGAGCCATACTTTGATCTCTCCTGTCACCCTGCAAAGGTGAGTGGAGGCTTTGCTATGTTTCCCCCTCTCTCTCTTTTTAAGTTTCTGACTTGAATGAAATGCAATTAATTCTGTTTTTCTGATTGTGGGGCAGTTACGGACTGTTGTAAAAATGTTTTTACGTTGTTATTTATATCTGGTCTTTGTGACCTCAAAGGATATTTTAACTTCATGTTTAATAAACACTGATATTTAAATTGGAATTATACCAATATTGATAATTTTCATGGAGAACGTATTTTCCCAAGCAAACCATCTTAACTCATTGGCCCTTTCTCTTAAACAGTACAGTTAAATTGCTTAAAACTTTTCTGAGTTCTATTTTAATTTTGTATCTTTCTTCTTTTCTAATATAAGAACTTAAAGCTGTTAAGGATTCTATGTTTTGTTTTAAAAACTTTATAGTTTTAGCTTTTTTTTATTTTTTTGAGATGGAGTTTCACTCTTGTTGCCCAGGCTGGAGTGCAGTGGCACGGTCTCAGCTCACCGTAACCTCCACCTCCCGAGTTCAAACGATTCTCCTACCTCAGCCTCCCGAGTAGCTGGGATTACAGGCGCCCACCACCACACCTGGCTAATTTTGTATTTTTAGTAGAGATGGGGTTTTGCCATGTTGGTCAGGCTGGTCTTGAACTCCTGACCTCAGGTGATCTGTCTGCCTTGGCCTCCCAAAGTGCTGGGATTACAGGTGTGAGCCACCGCACCCGATCAGTTTTAGCTTTTATGCATAGATCTATGATCCATCTCAAATTAATTTTTGTGTGTGGTATGAAGGTTGAGAGTCTGTTTTTTCATAAAGCTATTCAGTTAATTTTAATTTTATAGAAAATAGTTTCAGGAATGAATACTTCCCTTGTAAACTCTGTAAAAGAGAAGTGATAGATCCAAAGTATTTTTGTCTTCATGAAACTTTACCGTTGAAGGTTCCTGCCCTGTGAGGTGTTGGCTGTTTTCATTATTTCTATGAAGTTCCAAATTTTCTGGGTTACATTTGGAATGTCCGAATTTTGTAAGATTCATGCTTCTGTCACTTTTTAGTACATAACAAGTGTGACTGTCCACAGTTAGGGACAGCTGTCATCAGGTTTTCTTCTATCAGTATCATTTTTCTCAGACCAAGTTTTTTTCACTTTCCAAAATTACAAACAAGATATAATTCATCAATTCATGTTTGGATCTATCACAAATTCTGTTGAGTGCATCTTCACCCATTTCATTATGAAATGGCTACAATACTAGTGATTTTGTAATTCTTAGACAGTCAGTAAGGAAAGTAGAAGCAATTCCACAGAAACTCTAGGAATATTCTTTGGCCCAGCAATGGAGGACTGAAATTCTAAACATAATACTGTTTATTCTATCAATGTTTTTGTTTTGTTTACTAACAGCCTATGTCATCAGTGGAGTAAAGAACTAAACAAAGTCCGCATGGTTACATAAAAATGTCCTGGGTCTATTGGCCGGTGTGGTGGTGCATACCTGTAACTCCAGCTGCTACTTGGGAGGCTGAAGAGGGAGGATCTCTTGAGCCCAGGAGATTGAGGCTGCGGTGAGCTCAGACTGCACCCACTGCACTCCAGCCTGGGTGACCCTGTGAGGGGCTCTGTCTCTATTTAAAAATAAATCAATAAAATACAATGTTCTGGGTCGAAATGTTATGACAACCTGTGCTATGAAGGAAAAAGAGAGGAACATCATCCCTATATAATAAATTAGCCTCTAGGATACATCTTGCCTGGAATCTTATGTACTCATTTGCTTCTTTTCCTTCATTTTGACCATGAATATGCTGATGTCTTTCCAAACTTTCCCCTTCACCATTAGGGTGTTGACCCTTCTCTTTATTTAGTGATGGGCAGGAAAATGTTTAACAACTGGCTTTCTGGGAAATAAAAGCCGTGAGTTTTAGCATTTGGCTATTTTGTGGTGTAAATACTCCCATCATGGCTGGTTTCAAGCTACCAGTGTGACATCAACAGACTTGGAAAATGCATGAAAATCTAACAAACAGCTCTAGTGAGCAGGGAGAACCAATTCCAGGTCACCACTATATTTAATTCACCAATTCTAAACCACAAGGTCTCCGAAGAGGTGGCTTTTATTTGATTCTTCATACACTTAAGTAATAAAAGATAGCAAAAGTAAGAAACTAGATCTCCAGACTGAAACCAGTGCTTTATCCATGAAACCACATTATTTGTCACTAGTAGGACATAAAATATTTCTGGCTCTTATCTTAACCAAGTGAAATGCTGCCATCGGGAATAGTTAAAGGAAGCCATATGTTCGGTCTGTTATTTTAGACTTAGTGGGTTCCATTTCTATGGAGGTTGAAGAGGAGAAGAAGAAAAGATCTTCCTTTATGGAACCAGACATTAGAGATCTCATCTGCTTGTTCACAGTAGCGTCTTTAATACCTTACGTGCTGCCTGGTACGTATGTGCTCAGTAAATGTTTGCTGAATGAGTAAGCGCATAGGATTTTACAAAGAAGTCATCCAGGCTGAAAAGGGTTTTTAAAGAATGACTTTTTCAGCTAGGTGCGGCAGCTAACATCTATAATCTCAGCATTTTGGGAGACCAAGGCAGGAGGATCGCTTGAGCCCAGCAACACAGCAAAACCTCATCTCTACAAAAAATTAGCCGGGCATGGTGGCATATATCTGTGGTCCCAGCCACTCAGGAGGATGAGGTGGAAGAATCGCTTGAGCCTGGAAGGTCAAGGCTGCATTAGTCATGCAACTGCACTCCTGCTTAGGTAACAGAGTGAGACACTGTCTCAAAAAAAAAAAAAAAAAAAAAAAAAAACCAAGAATGACTTCCTCTAAAGCATAAGATGATAGGAAGAACCACGCTTATCTTTAAGAATCACTAGATCAGATAAAATGCCAACAACACACATACCATGCTGTAAACTCACAAAACATGCTGGAAAAAACTTTTTTTTTTTTTTGGGACAGAGTCTCACTCTGTTGCCCAGGCTGGAGTGCAGTGGCGCGATCTCGGCTCACTGCAATCTCCACCTTCCCGGTTCAAGCAATTCTCTTGCTGCCTCAGTCACCAGCTGAGATCACAGGTGTGCACCACCATGACCAGCTGATTTTTGTAATTTTATTAGAGACAGAGTTTTGCCATGTTGGCCAGGCTGGTCTCAAACTCCTGGCCTCAAGTGATCTGACCGCCTCGGCCTTCCAAAGTGCTGGAATGGCATGAGCCACTGCACCTGGCCTGGAAAAAAATATATATTTTTTTCATATCACTTTGAAATACCAAAGAAATAAAAGAGTCTAGGGAGTCTATGTGTTCTCCCTGTTGTTGGATTTTTCTTACAGAGTTCTATGATCTGAAGATCTTTCCTCTCTCTATAGCATACAAACCTACTTTGCTCCCTACAAGTCCCTAGCCAATCATGTTTCTCAACCCTTTCATTTTTACACGAATTGCAATTCTAGAGAAGTCTCTGGGTGTTTGTCCAAGACAACACATCAGCATTGAAGATCACACAATGAAAAAAGTCCACGGGAACAAGTGCAAAACTCCCAGTGAAATATATCTACCACTGAAGCAAACTGACCACACTGCATGTTTGTACATGTCCTTGCATCCACGTGCTGTAGGATTAGAGCCTTAAAATTCCCATGCTTTCTCTTAGGAAGTGGGTTGGAGAACAGATGGCCTCCTCTGAAGAATGTCTTCCTTGTAAGCCCACAGATTCCCTGTGGACAGTCAGCGGAAGCACAGTGGCTAATATCAAATAACAACATACCATGACACCTTCTATACATGGTAAATGTGCTAATAATATGTATTAATATTTAATACCATCACACAACCAGACTCCAGAAATTAGCAAGGGAAAAGCATAAAGAAAGAAACAGTTCTCCAAAATAACTTAGTATTTTGTGTGTCTGTGAAAGAGTCATGAAAATCCACGTAATGCTTTCAGACATATCTGTCGCGATCACCAAAAGGTGGTTTTGGTGGCGGCAATTGTGCCTCAGAAGTTCAGGCATCTTTAAAAGTCTGTCTTGGCTGACAAATGGCATTCAGGTTTTTTTTTTGTTAGGAGTGACAAGGACATAGGATATTTCACAAATCCAGTTTCCTATTATTCAGTTTTGCAGTATTTGCAACTACCAAAAAATTTCTGCTAGGTTCTGCAGGTTCTCTGAAGCTTAGGGTTTTCCTCTCAATGGTCTACCTCACCCTATCCTCTTGTTCAGACGTCTGACTCCTTCCCATGGCAGTGGTGTCAGACAGGGCAGGTGTGGTTAGCGTGGAGCCCAAGGTACAGGGGAGGAAGCAGGATTAGCGCTTATCCATTGAGACTATTTGAGGGTGGGTACAAACTCATGTCCGAGAGAGACTGCTTTGGGTCATAATGATAGCCAAAGAGTCAGATTATGGAGAACAGAGTAAAGCATGGAGGGTCATGTGGGCCCGTGGATGGATGGCCTGAGCAGACAGTAGAGACAGCGTCATTGCCCGTGTCTGGGTTTTCATGCCACCCATGAGGATGCAGGGTGGACACTGACATTTTCAGGGACTGAGGCAAGAGGACAGATGGAAGTTCACATATACTTTATGTCTCAATATTAAGAAATTACACATCAAGAGAACAAACTGTTAACTAAAATATGTTCTATTCTCCTACCATGACACACGTGCCTTTATGAGGACTTGGGAAACCTGGTTTACATTTAAAATTCTCAGACTTGTCAGTGTTTTGTCCCTGAACATGGGGACATGGGGTGACCCTGAACCTGCCTCAAGGTTTGTTACCTCTCTTCTACCTCCACTAGCTCTGGGGATACCCCATCCTTGATGTCCAAGCACTGTTCATCCTTCATTCCCTCCCACACTTTTCAGCCTACAGATGCTACTCCAGGAGCAGAGTGAGCCCGTGGGCCCAGGGGCTTGGGAGACAGCCTGCCAGGCAGTGGAAGCAGGCTTGGGCCATGCGTGCAGAGATTCCAGAGCTTTGGGCATTGCGAGCATGGGTGAGGCAGTGAGGGGATGTGGGCCCAAGACTGGCACAACTGGTTTGCTCCAAAAATTTCTCCTTCCACGAGGAGGAATGAGGCTAGGATAGGAAAAAGTACACATCTCAAGTGTTAGGGGACTACTGGGTGGCAAGTAGGACCATCTTAGGGCTCACAACTGAATGGACACAGCTTCCGCTACTATTTTTCTTTTTTGAGACAGTCTTACTCTGTCGCCCAGACTAGAATGCACTGGGATAATCATGGCTCATGGCAGCCTCAACCTCCCAGGCTCAAGTGATCCTCCCACCTCAGCCTCTCCAGTAGCGGGGACTACAGGTGTACATCACCACACTTGGATAATTTTTTGACTTTTTTGTAGAGACAGGGGTCTCTACAGTTGTCCAGTCTAGTCTTGAAGTCCTGGGCTCAAGTGATTCTCACGCTTCAGCCTCCCAAAGTGCTGAGATGACAGGCATGAACGATTGTGCCCAGCCCCACCACTGCTTTTGGTCCTCTCCCACCCTCCATCCATTCCTGGTTTGCAGAAGCATAAGGTTCGGTCCTGTGTGGGCCTAGTTACATCCCTGTGGTACTTGCAGAAAGCAGGTGGGCTAAGGTTCAACAGCCCTATTGCAATCTAATTTCTCTCTAGCTCTGAATTCCAGCGAAGAGGTCAGGCTCTCTCTTGAGAAGCATCCTGGCTCTTGTGCTCCTTCCTCTGCCTTATGATTCTTTCACGGGGCGAGTCTACAACACTAACCCTGCACTATGAACCCACTGTCTTAGACTCCTGAAATCTCGTTCTCAATTCTAAACCAGATGCCTTTCCCCTCCAGACATTCTTGTCTTGGGAGTCAAAACGTATCCAGTAAGCACTGAAAACTACCTCTGCCTTGTGTCTGAGATATGCACACTTTCTCTGGGGCTGGGGTAATGTTATGAACCCTCTGCAATCAGCATCCATTGACCTCGAGTTACTGCAGATAATAGGAAAACAGTAACATGCCTGAGAATCACCCAGAAGCTGAGTTTCTTGGTAAAACAAGGTGTCCCTCTCTTTGGGTGACTGTAATAGCATCTCCAGCAAGGGGGGATGGTTAGAAGTTAATGCTTTTATCTTCCTGAAGACCTTATCTTCTTACTCTTCTCCAGAAGGGCTGTAAGTGCTTTTGGTGAAATCAGGAAAGCAAACTGGGCCAAATTGGACTCTTTATAGTCCTCACTGGCCTAATCCAAATGGGTGGGTCTGGCTATAAAAGAAGGAATGCCCCAGTACACTTGGTATGTGTTTTTCTGTTTGTTTGTTTGTTTTGTTTGTTTTTTAGACGGCGTCTCTATTGTCCAGGCTGGAGTGCAGTGGTGCGATCTCAGCTCACTGCAACCTCTGCCCTGCTGGGTTCAAGCAATTCTCCTGCCTCAGCCTCCTGAGTAGCTGGAATTACAGGCACCCACCACCACACCCAATTAATTTTTAAATTTTTAGTGGAGACAGGGTTTCATCATGTTGGCCAGGCTGGTCTCTAACTCCTGGCCTCAAGTGATCTGCCTGCCTCAGCCTCCCAAAGTGCTGGGATTACAGGCGTGAGCCACTGCACCCGGCCAGTATGTGGTATTTTGATTTATAAAGGGCTTTCACTCACATATCCCCATTTTGCCTGTCATGCCGTCGTAGTCTGTGTGGCACCTCTCTCTACAACATGAGCCCTCCCTACATCTGGAAGCTTCCATTTTAACCACAGCTTTCTCCATAGACCCTATTTTCCAGTGAAGCCCTCTTCTCTTAGTTAGGAGTCTTTCCTTTTCTCTCCTCTTCCCTTTTTTAAATTGTAGTCTATCCCTTTATTATCTCATTGGGGTATACACATAGAGTAGACAGAAATGAAATCTTTCAGTCAAAGGCAAAAGATTTATACGACCTGAAGATCAACCAGAGTATAGATGTCAGATCTTTCAGTGGCAAAGCTGTGCATTATTTCTGGATTGCAACTACTTATTTTGCCTGGATCAAACAAAAAGAAAACAAAAAAGCTAAGGGTTTGTGGAGTCCTCTTCCTTCTTTCCTATACTCTGAAATATCAGTCTAGAAAAAAGTACGAGAAACAGTCATTTTTGGTTTCTTTCTCTGAAATTTAGCTTCCAGTGCAGACTTTCCACTTCACATTCCGTTCCCCTGAAGTCGTCGCTCCATCTTCTGTTAATGACAACCCCAGGCTCAAAGCCTCAGAGGGAGGGACCCCGGCTGTGCTCTCACTTTCCTCCTCACATCAGTCATTCTGCGGTTCTGCTGAGTCTTCTGGTTGAAACGTCGCTCATCTTCCTTCCCATCCTCTGCACTCACTCAGACCTTGGACTGCGGCGACCCTAATGGCTTCAGCAGCTCTTTAAATGTCTGTGCATCACCACTGTCTGCCTCTGCTTCGTTCCATCCTACAGGCCTGCACCAAAGGACACGTTCCGCTGGGAATGTGTTGGGTGATTTAAATGTCTGCATCACCACTGTCTGTGTCTGTTTCATTCCATCCTGCAGGCCTGCACCAGCATTCTGCTTCCCTGTTTGCAACCCATTTTTTATTTATTCAAAATTTAAAAAATTTTAATCTGTTGCTTAGGCTGGACTGCAGTGGCACAATCATAGCTCACTATAGCCTCAAACTCTTGGACTCAAGCGATCCTCCCGCCTCAGACTCCCTTGGGACTATAGGTGTGCAGTACCACATCCAGTTAACTCATTTTTTTTAGAATTTAAAAATTTAGGCTGGGCACAGTGGCTCATGCCTGTAATCCCAGAACTTTGGGAGGCCGAGGTGGGCGTATCACAAGGTCAGGAGTTTGAGACCAGCCTGGCCAACATGGTGAAACCCTGTCTGTACTGAAAAAAAAACCAAAAAAAAAAACAAAACCAAAAATTAGCCGGGCATGGTGGTGTGTGCCTGTAATCCCAGCTACTCAGGAGGCTGAGGCAGGAGAATTTCTTCAACCTGGGAAGCGGAGTTTGCAGTGAGCCAAGATCGCGCCACTGTACTCCAAATTGAGCAACAGAGCAAGACTCTGTTTAAAAAAAAAATTATCGACTGGGTGCGGTGGCTCACGCCTGTAATCCCAGCTCTTTGGGGGACCGAGGTGGGCGGATCACTTGAGGTCAGGAGTTGGAGACCAGACTGGACAACATAGCAAAACCCCAGCTCTACTAAAAATACAAAAATTAGCTGAGTGTGGTGGTGCTCGCCTGTAATCCTAGCTCCTCAGGAGGCTGAGGCATGAGAATCGCTTGAACCCAGGAGGCGGGGGCTTCAGTGAGCCAAGATCATGCCACTGCACTCCAGTCTGGGTAATGGAGTGAGACCTTGTCTCAAAAAATAAAAAAATAAGAAAATAAAATAATTTAAAACATAAAAATTTATCTATATTCCCTCTTTAGGGCCCCTTCTGCTCTGCAACCAACCCAACTATTCAGTCTCAGTTGTTAATTATATCTCTACTCAACTATGCCTCAACTCTCATTATGCTCCTCTGCTCAGTGTAACCTGTCCTAGTCTCCATTCCCCTGGAAGCCAACTCTGAGAGAAGCATTGCTGTGCAAGTTGTTTCCTTGGGAGGTGGTCCTAGGAAACACTGTAGGGAAAGAGACAGGTACTGTAAGGGAGTCAGGGAAGGGAAGGCAGCCAAGGAAAGGTGCATTACTGACACCAGGAAGCATTATGAGATAATGACAGGGTGTGCTGTCTTGAGCACCCTTCTGGGTTAGCTCCACCTGTCACTGTCTTTCTTTGAGCCACAATCAATTGTGCTTCATGGTATTAAGTTCTATAAAGTCATCACCAACTGTGAATTAGCGAACACTGAACCATTGTTCCTAGGGGAAATACCAGCTTAGGTTCCTGCTAGCCCCTGGTCACAGCATTTTCATTAACAGATCAGTGCATAACCTTGCTTTATGTGTGTTTCTAGTTAAAACCACCTTATTTAATATGTATTGTTGATTCATTGACACTGAAGTCATAGTCAACAACACTATAACTCATGCCCAAACAGAGCTTATCTAACATTCACATTTTCTCCATCACAGCCTTCTTGCCCTTAAATAGCTCTTTGGCATTTACTTTAGGGGCCTCTTAAAGCAGCAAAATAACAACACACACACATACACACACACACACCCCCCAAAATGTGAAAAAGGCAGCACTAAATAGACGTCAAAAAGGACACTTGCTTACAGTATGAGAGCCGAAAAGAATGTAGGATCCTCAGCTGGGAATGTGCCAGGTGATTTAAATTTTTTGCTCCTCTGTGTACGTACACAATGACCACAAAAGCACCATGATTATTGATTGGGAGTCACAAATAAGTGTCAGCAAGAAAGCAAATTTGCAAATACAGAATTCACAAATAATAAGGATCAACTATATTTTCAATTCTGTAAATTGTAGAAAACTGATAATAATGCAAATGAGTGTTGCCCACAGAGATGCAAGTTCGGTTCTGTGGAGATGCACTTGATTAGTGCCCTGTGGATATTGACCAGTTTTGCATCCACTTGTAAAGTAATTTTAGTGTTCTTAATTGCCTATATCAGGGGTCTGCAAAGAAGGTCTAGTAGGCCAAATGCACTTACCATGTGCTTTTGGGAATAAAGTTTCATTGAAACACCAGCGACCACTCCTTTATTAACATATAATCTATAGCTGTTTCAGACTAAAATGGCAGAACTGAGTAGTTGCAACAGAGACTACGTGGCCTGCAAACCCTAAAATATTATCTGGTCCTTTCCAGAAAAAGTGTGTTATACAGCTGGACATGGTGGTGCACACCTGTAATTCCAGCATATTGGCAGCCTGAAGCAGGAGGATCCCTTGACCCAGGAGTTCAAGAGCAGCCTTGTCAACATAGTGAGACCCCATCTCTACAAAAAACTTAAAAAAAAATGAGCCAAGAGTGATGGCACATGCCTGTAGTCCCAGCTACTTGGGAGGCTGAGGCATGAGGATTACCTGAGCCCAAGAGATCAAGGCTGCAGTGAGCCGAGATTGTACCACTGCACTCCAGCCTGGGTGATAGAGCAAAACTCTGTCTCAAAAATAAAATAAAAAAAAATAATAAAAATAATAAAACGTTAAAAAAGAGAAAGCTTGTTATATATTTGTGTGTAAGTGCTATTTGAGTCCACTTTTAAATCAGTTGTGACATTTTACCATTTCCCTCATTCGCTAATGAGTTTAAAAATTTTTTAAACAGTTTTTAAAAAATTTAATTAATTAACTTACTACATATATTTAGGGGGTACAAGTGCAGGCACCTTACATGCATATTTTGTGTCGTGGTGAAGTTTGGGCCTCTGTTATACGCATCACCTGAATAGTGAGCATCGTAATCAATGGGTAATTTTTCAACCCTCACTCCCTACCCAGCGTCCCACATTTTGTAGTTCCCAATGTCCAGTATTTCACTCTGATGTAGTTTTTAAAAAAATTTATATTAATATCATGATTTTACCTTTAGAATACTTATCCTTTAAGACTGAACATGTGTAGCTGGGGGCCACCAGAGCATGATGCTGCAGGGGAGTGCAGATGATGTGGGGTGAGTGTGCTCCAGGGGTGTCCCAGTTGAGGTCAAGGAAGCTGGGTTGTGTGGGTCACTGTTGGAGAATCGCTCTTGGGGGTATTAACTTGATGGCACCCTCAGATGGCCAGGCAGAAAGTTGCAGTAAGACGTGCACAGGAGTGTATGGTAGGAGGAGGTGAGCGAGGTACAATTGCACATGCATCTTATCCATACTTTATCCCCACTCCCACCTTTGCATTTGGATCAGTGTCCCCACACCTTTTCAGCTTCATATATCCAAATTCTGCCCATTCTTCAAAGATCAGCTCAAGCCCACCGTATTAGTCCATTCTTACACTACTATACAGAACTTCCTGAGACTGGGTCATTTATAAAGGAAAGAGGTTTAATCAACTTACAGTTCCGCATGGCTGAGGAGGTCTCAGGCAACTTACAATCATGGTGGAAGGGGAAGCAAGCACCTTCTTCACAAGGTGGCAGGAGAGAGATGAGTGAAAAAGGAGGAACTTCTGAACACTTATAAAACCATCAGATCTTGTGAGCACTCACTCACTATCACTAGGCGTGGGGGAAACTGTCCCCATGATCCAATCACCTCCCACTAGGTCCCTCCCTCAACACCTGGGGATTACAATTCAAGATGCGATTTGAGTGGGGACATGAAGCCAAATCATGTCACCTACCTTGTTCATGGACTTTTCCCTGAGCACTGACCCCATAATGATCTAACACCATTATTGAACCAGTGAAATAACTTAAGAGTCCACAATTCCTAAATCTTAGTGTCCTCCTCATAAACATCATTGAAATAAACTGGGGACCCATTTCAGCATTTTTAACTGGAAATATAGTCCCTGTTGGGCAGAGTTCCTGCCTATGATTCCTTAGAGAAGTCGTGATGTGTACATTGGTTCTGCCTCCTTCAGGGTAGACACCCCACAGAATGGAGATAGGAAGCATTCCTCACTAGCACCGATCTGTCTTTGTTGAGTATTTTGACACATGGCATTGCATGCCCTAACTCCCAGCCAAACCTAGAACAAACCAACCTAGAACAGCTAGAACATGTGACCTAAGGTGGCAGTCTGAGGAAGAGGAAATTCTGAAACTACATATGCGTGATGCACTGCTATTTACTAGAAACGGTGATTTTTCTCACCTCAACCCCACTCCCTCATTTTAGTGGGATAACTCTGAGGTGTACGATCTATACTGTCTCCCAAAGATACCTCATGACATGAAGCTTCGGCTGTCCCAGTGAGGGCCAGCTTGAAAACAAACCATATATTGGCTGCCATTTATTCGATTCCACAATCTCCTACTAGTATCCTTTTTTTCCTTCCAAAACATGGCTTGCGTTTTAATTCTTATCTCAGGGTCTGCTTCTGAGGAGACCCAAAGCAAGACAATCGCAGATGGTTATGAACACAAACACACACACACTTGCTTGATCACACACTTCTCTCCTGTTCCCATTTTCCTATGGGAGTGTGATGGTTAATACTGAACATCAACTTGATTGGATTGAAAGATACAAAGTATTGATCCTGGGTGTGTCTGTGAAGGTGTTGCCAAAGGAGATTAACATTTGAGTCAGTGGACTGGGAAAGACAGACCCACTCTTACTCTGGGTGGGCACAATCTAATCAGCTGCCAGTGTGGCTGGAACATAAAGCAGGCAGAAAAATGTGAAAAGAGAGACTGGCCTAGCCTCCCAGCCTACATCTTTCTCCCATGCTGGATGCTTCCTGCCCTCGAACATCGGACTCCAAGTTCCTCAGTTTTGGAACCTGAGCTGGCTCTCCTTGCCCCTCAGCTTGTAGACGGCCTATTGTGGGACTTTGTGATTGTGTGAGTTAATAATTAATAAACTCCCCTTTATACATATATAATCTATTCCATTAGTTCTGTCCCTTTAGAGAACCCTGATTGTTTTTATTTATTTATCTATTTATTTTTGAGATGGGAGTGTCGCTCTGTCACACAGGTTGGAGTGCAATGGCAAGATCTTGGCTCACTGCAACATCTGCCTGCCAGGTTCAAGCTATTCTCCTGCCTCAGCCTCCTGAGTAGCTGGGATTACAGGCATGTGCCATTACGTCTGGCTAATATTTTTTGTATTTTTAGTAGATGTGGGGTTTCATTATGTTGGCCAGGCTGGTCTCCAACTCCTAACCTCAGGGGATCCACCTGCCTTGGCCTCCCAAAGTGCTGGGATTACAGGCATGAGCCACTGCGTCCGGCCTCGTTATTTGTGTGTGTGTGTGTGTGTGTGTGTGTGTGTGTGTGTGTGTATATATGTATATATATGTGTATATATATATATAAACGCTTCATATATATATAACCTTTTATATATATATAAAATCAGCTAGGAGTTTTTATGTTGGAAGTAACAGAAAATCCAATTCAAATTGGCTTAAAGGTAAATAATAACATCTCCTTAAACAGTGTTTGTTAGTTGCAAGGGGACCGATAGTAACCATACAGTGGAGAAATTAGGCAACACTTTGTCCAGGTGATCCAAATCGGCATCCCCAATGAAGGCAACCAGATGCTGTGTTCCTCCAGATGTGATGCCCAAGAAGAACACAGCATCACTTAGAGGATGTTCCAACAGGGGGTGTGTACATGGAATCTCATCACAAAGAAACATACCCACCCCAACTAAGGGACATCCCATCACAGAACTGGCCTAGATTCTATATCAATATCAATGTCTTGAAAAACAAAGAAAGGCTGAGGAAGCATTTTTTCTTTCTTTCTTTCCTTTTTTTTGAAAGAGTCTAATGCTATAGCCCAGGCTGGAGTGCAGTGGTGTCATCTTGACTCACTGCAACCTCTGCCTCCTGGGTTCAAGTGATTCTTGTGCCTCAACCTCCTGGGTAGCTAGGATTACAGACGTGCACCACCATGCCTGGCTAAGTTTTGTATTTTTAGTAGAGATCGGGTTCCACCATGTTGGCCAGGCTGGTTTTGAACTCCTGGCCTTATATGATCCACCTGCCTCAGCTTCCCAAAGTGTTGGGATTACAGGCTTGAGCCATCGCACCCGGCCTGAGGAATCATTCTTAAAAGAGATTAAAGAGGCATGACGCCTCCCCACAAAAGACGTGATCTGGACTAGTTCTTGGACTAGAGAAAGAAACGTGCTACACAGGACATTATTGGGAGAATTGATAAAAATTGGCATCTGAGGTTTAGATCAAAGTATCATATGATGATTAGGCTTCATTCTTGGGTCATTGAACTGTGGGAATGTAGGCGAACCTCCCTGTTCTTCAGAAGTATGTACTGGCACAGTAAGTGGTGAAGGGGCCTGATGGCTACAATCTACTCTAATCTGGTTCAGAGGCTGATATAGGAAATGGGGCAAAATGGCACAGGTCAGTGAACCTGTGCAAATAGTACAGAGGAGTCCTCAGAACTATTCTTGCCACAATTCTGGAAGTTTGATATTATTTCAGAATAACTTGGCCCAGCGTGGTGGCTCACGCCTGTAATCCCAACACTTTGAGAAGCCCGGGTGGGAGGATTGCTTGAGTCCAGCACTGTCACCTGGGCGACACAGCGAACCCCCTTCTCTACAATAAATAAATAAAATTAGCCAGGCATGGTGGGGCACACCTGTATTCCCAGCTACTTGGGAGGCTGAGGTGGGAGCATCACTTGAGTCCAGGAGTTTGAGGCTGCAGTAGCTGTAATTGCACCACTGCCCTCCAGCTTGGGCCACAGAGTGAGACTCTGTCTCTCAAAAAAATCCCAAGAACAAAATAAAAGCTTAAAAATCTCTAAGCAGTAAAAGTGATTAAAGGATGGCCTAAAGTCCAGGGTAAGGGTGGAGGCTTCACGGAGTGGCATGGGCCAATCCAGCAGCTCCACAATTTAACCAGGCCCCAATTCCCCAGCTTTTTCTATCTCTTGGTTTGGCCCTTCCCTGGGTCAGTGCTAACCCATCTTCAGTGGGGTCAGTGGTGATGTGGCTTCACCTCCCCACCTCACCATGTGATAAAAGTCAGTAACCTCTGAAGGAGTAGTGAGGGTCTTGTTCCCCAGAAACCCTTCCTCTCAAGTTTGGGAAACCCCGCCTAAAACACAAAATCTAATCAAGGTGGCCCTGACACTCAGTCCAGACTCTGCCACAGCGTATATGGTCTTCATCAATTTCATTCAAACCTTTATATGCATTTCTAATTCCTCTCTTCAGTGCAGACTCATCCACACCATGTATCTCTGTTTACATCACCCAGTCTCTGTTTAAAATGCCTCCCCCTCACCACCTGGTGAACATTTTTTTTTGTTGTTTTGTTTTGTTTTGTTTGAGACAGAATCTCACCCTATCACCCAGACTGGAGTGCAGTGGTGCGCTCTCAGCTCACTGCAACCTCCACTTCCCAGTTCAAGCAATTCCCCTGTCTCTGCCTCCCGAGTAGCTGGAATTAGAGGCACAGACCACCACACTCAGCTACCTTTTTGCATTTTTAGTAGAGACAGGGTTTCATGATGTTGGCCAGGTTGGTCTTGAACTTCTGACCTCAGGTGATCCACTCCCCTCAGCCTCCCAAAGTGCTGGGATTATAGGCATGAGCCACTGTGCCCAGCCAGTGAACACCTTTTTATCCCTCAAGACTCAGGTCAGAGATCATTTCCTCTGTGCTAGCCTCCCTTCATTCCCTATTCCCATCATTAGGCCTCCCCCTTTCTGGGTCCCCAAGGTCCCTCTGACAGCTTCCACAACATCATGATTATAGATGTCTGTTTATCACACATAGGCTGTGTGCCTCTTCGGGATGGAGCACGGCCTGTTGTCTGATGTTCACGGTCCACCCAGCATATCATAAAACCTGGACCAGACCCTAAGACATGCTCTACTCATTTCACGTGTTTCCTGGCACAGTGAAAGTCTGTGGTATGAATTCAGGAGCGAATCTGTAAGACTACTTAACACAGTGCTGGACACTAAATAATTTACTAAAATAAAATGTTGTCCAATAAAATACATCTTCATTCGTTTGGGTATTTTACTGCATGAAGGAAAATTACCCTGTTACTCAAGCCACATGGAATCACTAAGAAACTCATAACGTAGCCAGGCTGTGGAAAGCGCGTATGTCCCAATTTCCTGTTTTTCTCGGAGACGCTGCTGCCCCAGTCCGGGTCAGGCGATGCAAGGTTTGTGGCCCGCCACTTGGGCAGCCCTGGCTCAGAAGAAAGGCCATCTTCATTTTACATGGGAAAGTTGGAGAAACCTCAGAAAAGCCATGGTGCATAAATATCACGTCACCAAGGCGGGGAACTGGCCACGCTCAGGCCTCCTTGAGGCCTGGCCTGATGTCAGCTCCTGCTGTGGAGCTTAGTTTGGCTCTTTGTGCACCAGCACGCCCCACGCCAGACGTGACGACATGGATGGCTTTTGCAGCCCCAGCCGCAGAGCAGGCTGCTGATGCCACCCTTTCTTGTCCCACAAAAACGCCTTGCAGTTCAGAGAGCAGGCCGGCTCACCCAGCTGCATAGCATTTTCAGAGCAGCTTTGGGACCGTCATCCGGCAAAGTCTACATACCCTCCCAGTTTGATTCATCTCTCATTTTTAGACAAACCACAACTCCTAAAATTCTCCCACAGCAGAGAAACTTGGTGGACACCATCTTAACTAAACCACTGGAGTTAGTGTCACCAAGAATAAAACAAACCTGCCGCATGTGCCTCCTGATATCCGGCACTGAGGAGGCCACTGCATCACTCTCGGGCATTCCTGCCAGGGGTGCAACACATGAATCGACTGTGAGGAGCATCAGACAAACCCAAACTGGGGGTCACTCTACAAAAATGACTGGCCTGCGTGCTCTAAAAACGTCAAGGTCTTAAAAGGCAAAAAAAAAAAAAAAAAAAAAAAAAACTAAGGATACATTTCAGAGTGAAGGAATCTCTAAAGATAAATGAAAACTCAATTCAATAAATGATCCTCAGTTGGATGCTGAACGGAAAAAAAATGCTGTAAATGACATTATTGGGATAATTGGATAAACTGAAATATGGGCAATAGATTAAAGTTTTGCATCAATGTTAAATTTCCTGAATTTGGTAACTGTATTGTGATGATGTAAAAATATGTCCTTGTTCTTAAGAAGTAAACACTAAAGTATTAAGTGGTAAAGGGGCATAATACATGAAACTTACTGTCAAATGGTTTAGAAAAAAGTGTGTGTGTGTGCACATGTGTTGTGTGTGGAGTGAGAGATATAAAACAGAAATAAAACAAATGTGGTAAAATGTTAAAATGTGTTAATCTGGATAACTGACATCTTATGAGTCTCTGTACTATACTTGCAAACTTTGTGTAAATTTGAAATTATTTAAAAATTTAGGCCGGGCGCAGTGGCTCAAGCCTGTAATCCCAGCACTTTGGGAGGCCGAGATGGGCGGATCACGAGGTCAGGAGATCGAGACCATCCTGGCTAACACAGTGAAACCCCGTCTCTACTAAAAAATACAAAAAACTAGCTGGGCGAGGTGGCGGGCGCCTGTAGTCCCAGCTACTCAGGAGGCTGAGGCAGAAGAATGGCGTAAATCCGGGAGGCGGAGCTTGCAGTGAGCCGAGATCCGGCCACTGCACTCCAGCCTGGGAGACAGAGCGAGACTCCGCCTCAAAAAAAAAAAAAAAAAAAAATTTAAAAATGCATTCCATTAAACAAAACAAAAATAAAACAAGATACTTAGTGATGGTTTAACGTTTTTGCATTACACTAACATGTGTGTTCAAAAATAAATTAATCTGGCCAGGTATGGTGGCTCACACCTATAATCCCAGCACTTTGGGGGGCCAAGGCGGGTGGATCACTTGAGGTAAGGAGTTCAAGATCAGCCTGGCCAACATAGTGAAACCCCCATCTCTACTACAAATACAACAATTATCCTGGTGTGGTGGTGCCTGCCTGTAATCCCAGCTACTCAGGAGGCTGAGGCATAAGAATCATTTGAACCTGGGAGGTGGAACTTGCAGTGAGCTGAGATCATGCTACTGCACTCCAGCCTGGGTGACACAGGGAGATTCTGTCTCAAAATAAATAAATAAATAACCAAAATTAATCTAGAAACACAATTTCACATGTTAGTGTTTTTTAAACACGTAAAATTTGAAATATAATAAGCATATCTGGCTATGTGTTTTGTGAATTTTGTATGCAATGTTAAAGATATAAAAAAAGGTTTAAAGATGTATCATGTCTCTCTGCACTCCCCAGCCCTGTGGATTCCTCTCTATCATTTATCCTTTTTCTCTCAGAGGTTACAAGAATTCTGAACTTGGAGTTTATCAGTCCTATATATCAGGGGTCCCCCACCCCCCACCCCCCGAGACTGCACAGCAGGAGGTGAGCAGTGAGTGAGCCAGTGAAGCTTCATCTGTATTTACAGCCACTCCCCATTGCTCGTATTATCACCTGAGCTCTGCCTCCTGTCAGATCAGCAGTGGCATTAGATTCTCATAGGAGCATGAACCCTATTGTGAACTGCACATGTGAGGGATCCACACTGCTTGCTCCTTATGAGAATCTAATGCCTGATGATCTGTCTTCCATCACCCCTAGATGGGACCATTTAGTTGCAGGAAACCAAGCTCAGGGCTCCCACTGATTCTACATTATGGTGACTTGTATAATTATTTCATTATATATTACAAAGTAATAATAATAGAAATAAACTACACAATAAATGTAATGTGCTTGAATCATCCCCAAACCATCCCCTACACAACCCCGGTCCATGGAAAAACTTGTCTTCCATTAAACAGGTCCCTGGTGCCAAAAAGGTTGGGGAACGCTTCTACTATATGTATGCAAATGTACCTTTATGCATTTGCTGCATATGTGTATATATATGTATATTTTTATTATATTTTTGAAAAGTATAACTTTTGTCCAGGCATGGTGGCTCATGCTTGTAATCCCAACACTTTAGGAGGCCAAAACAGGATTGCTTAAGGTCAGGAGTTTGAGACCAGGCTGGGGAACAAAGTGAGATCCCCATCTCTACAAAAATAAAAATTAGCTGGGCCTGGTGGTGTGTGCCTATAGTTTTAGCTTCTTGAGAGGCTGAGGAGGGAAGATCATTTGAACCCAGGAGTTTGAGGCTGCAGTGAGCTATGACTGCAGCACTGCATTTGAGCCTGGGTAACAGAGCAAGACCATGTCACCAAAAAAAAAAAAAAAGAAAGAAAGAAAAAAATAGAAAGTATAACTTTTAAAATGAAATTTGAATTAAAAACTGTGTAATCCCTGAAGAATCCCTCAGGGCATATATTAGGGTTCCAGGGAAAACGATTTTATTTGGCAGTTTTATTTAGCTGAATTGATCTTTCTGGCTCTTCAGAGTCATTTACCCAGTGGCCTGAGTGTACCTCCTCAGAAAGTAACCTGAATGTTGTGACTATAATGTATAGAAAATATGTCATAGCACACACCTGATGACATGCTGGAATCAAAATACATCATCTCACAATGGTGATGGTGAGCATCTCTTCTTAACTCTGCCTAAGGACATCCTGTTGGTAATTTGAAGATGACCATGGTTGGAGTATTTATTTACACCACGGAAACTGGCAAGTGCTAAATATGGGGGAGCTGTAAACATTTACGACAAACCATTGTCAGTACCTTTCTCCCCAGCACCTTTGATGTAAAAGGGATAAGCTAATTCAGGTTTTTCAGGTAGTCTTTCAGATACTCAAAAAAGAAAATGAAGAAATAAAACTTGTTAAGATTTCATAGCCTAGCTTGAATGCTATAGAAAGTGTTAATGTGAATTTAGGTGATCTTTAAAATAATGGTCCAAAATACCCAAATAGAATCCTCCAAATATAATTTACAAATAACATTTGTCCTGTAGAGAACAAAGATGATGGTTTGATGGCCCTGTGAGGATGGTAACCAGTTTTGTATCACAGGCAGCGAGTATATGTAGCCTATTTCAGCAGGCTTTCTTTGGACTGATTACATATACACCAATCTCTTGTGCCCATCCTGCTCTGAACTAGCTTTACCCACCTGCTGATGCCTTCCTAATAAGTCTTTAACCCCACACTCCTTATATGTCTATAGGAGGGTTCTATTTTTAAACTTTTAAATGACCATATTTTGACAAAGGAAAAGTGTATTGGAATTAAAGAATTTGGTCCTTTTTTCTTGTCAAATTTCATGCTGTCTGCTCTGGAGGAGGGATTCTGGTGAAGTCAGGAAGGAAGGATTCAAAGGATGTTGTGTTTCACGACCTGGTAATTTTGTTTATAGAGCCAAGCCTCATGATTTTCGAAATGTAACCATGTCTGGTGTTAATAAGAACCAGGAAGATCCTAACCACAAACAGATGAATGTTTTGCCAAAGAGCTTGTGCCCTGTACGGCAAACTTAACCAAATAACTTTATGAAAGTTCAGCTGTTAACTCCTCACTCCAGAAAAGAGGATGTGAACCCTGCAAACTAAACAGTGCCACCCAGGATGGTCAAAAACCAGGGTACTGTCAATAGTAACTTCTGCCTCTTGCAAACTGTTGTTTCCCAGCCTTTTCAGACCTTTATTTCTAATTGATCCCCCCATTAAATTGTAATACCATGGATATCCATCGTATAACTGTTTATGTATCATATAGATGTCTGTGTCTCATACATTAAAAGAAAAAGTTTTGTTTTTTGTTTTTTGGTTTTTTTTACCACCCACCCCCCAAAACCAATTTTTGCCTTCTTGGGGGCAATCTAGCCCCTGTTGAGAATGCACGTTGTAAACTGACCATTATTCACTGTGCTCTCATAGCCTGGCAACACCCACATGGGATTTCTCAGAGCGGTGTGAAGATGAACACAGGATGGGAATGATCTCTCCCATCTATGGTCATCTTTGCTTTCTACTGATGAACAGCAGTTTTATAACAGCAGAAACAACAACCATTCTGGGACTTCCTAGATGCAAGGAATGAGCTAAGCACTTTACATACTGTCAAAGTTTGCCTACTCCCAGAAGCAAACCCCAAGGCAAGGATTCCAGGGCTGGTAATTTCTGGGAAAGTGGTCCTAGGAAATACTGGTAGGTGAATGGGAAAGTGAGGCAGGAAAGAGGATGATGATTTTCAGGCCATTGACTCCTGTGGACAAATGGAGCTTAATCTCACAGAGTAACGCTGGCAAACAGTGTCAAACACAAGCTTCAGAGTGATCCCATCTGAACGGGGTGAAGGAGCCAGGGTATTGATACAGTTGACTTCCATCAGTCATGGGTTGAAGGGTGCTTGTGGGGACATTAACTCCCCAGTACTCTCTAGACAGAGAGCTGCAAATGCAAGCAGCCAGCAGTCAAGCTGGTGTGAGCCGCAATGATAAGGCCCAGGGTAGAAGGCTGAGGCACATACACGGTCTCATGTAATGCACAACTTTTAGGAGAGGTGAGCCCTTAATCACTGCGAATGTTACAGAAATGAGACAAAAGGTGTTAAATAATGTTCCCAAGGTCAACAGGGAGTAAGTGGAAGTGACAAGTGCTGACTCCAGAGGCCACATGCGTAAGTGCCAGGCTGCACATGTATACTGCCTTTCTCCTTGCACACACATGTTCCTCTTGATTTTTCCTATTCAAATCGATTTGATGAAGCAGTAAGACATATATGAGAAAGCGCTCACCTTAGGTAAACACATAAGTTGAGAGGACAAGGGTAGGCATAGAGCAGAGGGTGAAAGAAGAGAGAAAAGTAGATGATGCCAAGAGGGAGAAACATGGCATGGGTCTGCTGGCTCCATGCTGGAGGGCAGATGTTGCTACATTAAGTCATATTACAAAACAGCTCAAAGACAAGATCTAGCAATGAGAGGGGATTCAACTCTGTAAACGTGCATTTGGCAAGGATTCAGTTCTAGGGACTGTGCTCCCAAGCACTGGGAACACCAAAGTGACTAAGACCAGCCCTGGTCCTAACTTTGAAGAACTCATAGTCTACATAGAGCATTAAAGAAAAAGTTATTCAAAGATACTTGTTAATGCCTGGTAAGACAGACTTTATTCAGTCTGCGGTAATGGGTGGTTGAGGAGAAAGACTGAGTTCAACTCTGAATACAGCATGGACAAGTGGGAATTTACAGCCAAGGAGCAGAGTGGAGGGACAGTGGATGGGACCTCCATTAAATTTTAATACCATGGATATCCATTGTATAACTATTTATGTATCATATGCATATTACTAAGAGAAAACATCAGGGTCAGGAGACTCGGGCTAAACCAACCTAACAGGATTCTTGCTGAAGACAGGCCAGGGTGGCCAGACACCACCTGGGGGATAGTGGCAGTGAAGAAATCTGATCAGATATGGAGGGTGAGCATCGGTTATGGAGGGTGAGCATCAGATATGGGGGGTGATCATCAGATATGGAGGTTGAGCATCAGGTTGATCAGATATGGAGGGTGATCATCGGATACGGAGGGTGATCATCGGATACAGAGGGTGATCAGATATGGAGGTTGATCATCGGATATGGAGGTTGATCAGATATGGAGGGTGATCATCAGATACCGAGGTTGATCAGATATGGAGGGTGATCATTGGATATAGAGGTTGATCAGATATGGAGGGTGAACATCGGATATGGAGGTTGATCAGATATGGAGGGTGATCATTGGATACAGAGGGTGATCAGATATGGAGGGTGATCATCGGATATGGAGGTTGATCAGATACGGAGGTTGATCAGATATGGAGAGTGATCATTGGATACGGAGGTTGATCAGATATGGAGGGTGATCATTGGATATGGAGGGTGATCAGATATAGAGGGTGATCATTGGATATGGAGGGTGATCAGATATGGAGGGTGATCATTGGATATGGAGGGTGATCAGATATGGAAAGTGATCATCGGATACGGAGGTTGATCAGATATGGAGGGTGATCATTGGATATGGAAGGTGATCAGATATGGAGGGTGATCAGGTATCGAGGGCAGGGCGTTCTTGCTCAACTGACTTAGCAGGGTTCTTTGCTAAAACTAGATTTTATAAGGGGGTGCGCAGAAGCACCTAGGAAGAAGTCCAGGAGCCTGACTAAAGTTTCGTCAAGCCAAGAATCTTTGTCAAGGGGAAGGGCTGCGGTGGAACATATAACAAAGGCTGACAATGAGAGTAGAGTGCAGTTGGGCAGAAATCAATTTTCTCTAGAGGTGGGAGGGTCAGGGAAACCTATAAGGAGGAGAGACATTTGAGAGGGGCTTTAAAGGAAGAATAAGAGTTTAGGAGGTGGACAGGATCAAGAAGGATAGAAAGAATAGTGTGACATCTGCCCAGAGACCGATCAAAGCAGGACATTTGACATTTTTTTTTTTTTTTTTTTTTTGAGACAGAGTCTCGCTCTTTTGCCCAGGCTGGAGTGCAGTGGCACGATCTCGGCTCACTGCAAGCTCCGCCTCCCAGGTTCACACAATTCTCCTGCCTCAGCCTCCCGAGTAGCTGGGAGTACAGGCGCTTGCCACCACACCTGGCTAATTTTTTGTATTTTTAGTAGAGACGGGGTTTCACCATGTTAGCCGGGATGGTCTCGATCTCCTGACCTCGTGATCCACCTGCCTCAGCCTCCTGAAGTGCTGGGATTGCAGGTGTGGGCCACCGTGCCCGGCCGACACATACTTGATTTGCTCTGCTGACCATTTTCTACCTCATAAGGTCATAAGGGGAACTGTCAACCTAAACTTAACAAGTAAAGACTGGCTGTGGGTTTAGATGTGACGGAATGTTATCATAGCATTTGTAATAGTGAAAGAAGGGTGTTCTTTGCCTTGGCTTTAATTTGCTACCTTCCAGGATTATCTGCAAAAACTTGCGGTTGGTTACATGCTATGCCACCTCTTTTATGGCTTTTTTCTTCATTCATTTAGTCATTCATTAACTCAACTATGGGGATGTAAAGGTGAATTAGAGTTTGGTTTCTGTTCTAAATATACATATAGTCCAGTGAGGGCCATAATTAAATAAGAAACCATTAAAAGACAAGCGTATCAGTGCTAAAACAGAGAGAGAGGGGCACGCCATCCAGACTCCGTGGCGGGTGAGTGTGTGAGAGTGAGACAAGGGTCCCAAGAGGATAAGACAACTAGGCAATCTGAAAATTATCTTAGAATTACCTGGCCAGGTGCAGTGGCTCATGCCTGTAATCCCAGCACTTTGGGAGGCCGAGGCGGGCGGATTGCCTGAGGTCAGAAGTTCAAGACCAGTCTGGCCAACATGGTGAAGCCCTGTCTCTACTAAAAATACCAAAAAAATTAGCTGGGTGTGGTCACATGTGCCTGTAATCCCAGCTACTCGGGAGGCTGAGGCAGGGGAATTGCTTGAGGAGGTGGAGCTAGGAGTGAGCCAAGATCGTCATGCCACTGCACTCCAGCCTGGGCAACAGAGTAAGACTCCGTCTCAGGAAAAAAAAAAAAAAAAGAATTACCCATGTAAAGGGGCAGACCAGACACAGGATGTCTCCTTGGGCACCAGTCAGGAGTCCATTTCTGGCTTCCAACCATTAGCATCTGTGCCACTTCACTTGAGGGTTTTCCCTGGTGATGGGACCTAATGCTATCACACCTATGGAAGGCCAGAAGTGCAAGGGGCAGCCAATGACAGAGAAAAGCCAATGCCTGGCAGGAGTTGGCAAATAAATACCCAGATCCTTTGCACCTTGGGATGAGTGACTGAAAACTGTGCTCTCTACAGCATCTCCAAGTTTTTCAGTGGGATTCAGTTCCAGTTGTCCACAGGAGTGCCAGGCTTGACAAAACACTCTATACTGGCTTCCTTTCCTTCCTTGTTTCACTTCCAAGATCCCCCAGTGATGCTTCTGGGGGTCATCTCCCAAATAAACCACTTGCACTTCAATCCATGACTCCTAAGTTTTGGGCTTGATGACTGGGTTCTCCGTATAGAGAAGGCAGGTGAGGAAGGGAAATATTCATGGGAAAGATAATGAGCTGAATTTGGAATTGTTGAGTTTGAGCTGTCAGTAGGACATCTATGTGGAAAGTTCAGGAGGCAGGTATGTCAATGGATCTGGCTCATGGGAAGGAGTTATGTGCTAGAGATACTCACGTGGGAGCTGTCAGCATGTACATGGTAGCTATTGTCATGGAATAGATGGGATCTTCATGGAAGTCAAGGGCAAGTTGTATTTCAAGACCTTGTGACTATTTAATGGTGCCACTACTTCAAAGTGGGCAAGAAAGATAAGAATTGAAAGCTATCTGTTGGAAGGAAGAGCCAAAGAAACGGGAGGAAAATGGGGAAGCTGGCATTTTATGCACAGTATCCTATTTGACCCTCTAGTCAATCTTAGGATGGAGGCACCATTCTTGCTTAATGTTACACAATTAATAAGTGGTAGAGTCAGGTTTAGAACCAGAAATGTGTGAATCCCAGCAGTCCTCTCTTCCTATTATGCCAGGCTCCCTTTCCCTGTGCCTGAGGGTGAACGCCCAGGGGCGTCTCTGCAGCCACATCCTGCCTGCCCTCATCCAGCTCATCCCTGGAAGTTGGATGGCTCCTCCTCATCTTGTTCCTGCCAATTAGTGCCTCTAAGGAGACTCTGATTCATTAATGTAGTCCCAACATTCTTAAGTATGACCCTTGGAAGGGCCTGGCATGGAAGTCTTTTCTCGCTGTAGAGCTGTTTGAATTCCCAAGAAAGCTCCATGGTCTCCAGAGCCCATCTTCTGAGCCCAGGGGTCTCAACTCAGTTGCTGCTACCTAATCTGAAGCCACTTTAAGGAATGTGTTCTGTCCTCCACCGCGTTTGCAGCAGTCCCGCCTTCTCCCTGCATGTCCTGAGCCTCTTGCCAACTCCTGCTTAGTTCTGGTCCCCACTACATGGGCAGCTCAGTCCAGGCCCCGCCACGGTCTCTTTATGAAAAGCAGACCCAAGCATTTACCCTTGATTGTAGGAAGACAGATGAGATCATGGAATTATTGACATCTTCAGTAAGTAAGGAAAACTTACGGAGAATGGGGGAGGAGTTAGAGGATTAGGAAGAAGTAAATATTATTCCAAATGGAGGTTTCATTTCCTGGATATGGTCGAGAAGGGATTATCAAGATGATAGTTTGGTTTTTGAGCACTTAGAAGGAAAATGATGGTCTCTAGACATTAGCATGATGTCCCTAAAACGCGAACGTCATTGACTTTGTCATGTTTCTAAGCAATAGATCAGGGCTGTGAGCATGGAAGAGGTTGATTTCACAAAATCTGACAAGCTTCTCCAAACACTCTAAGAGACGCAATGCAGATATTTGGGCTGGACAGCACTGAAGTCAGTTATCAGGTTACCCAGACTCAAAGGCTTTCAGGTCCCTTAGACCAAAAATCAGACAGTGTTGGGCCTCTTCCTGCTTCAATCTATTCCACAAATTTGTTGGTCTTGCCTCCCTAATTTAACTCTGTCACCCTTCCTGCCTCACTCAGATGTAGCCTGACCTGATTCCTATTCTCCCCACTCAAGAAAAGGGCAGGCAGTTAAACTGGCAAAAGAAACAGGGGTTATAAGACAGAAAAACAAGGAGTAGGCAAAAATTTCTTAAACAGGACATAAAAAACACAAGCCATCTTAATACATTTTTTAAAAAAGACAGACCATAAAAAGGGATGAACTGGACCTCATTAAAGTTAATGCTTTTGTTCAACAAAACACATCATTAAAAAGTGAAGGAATAAGACACAGAGCAGGAGAAGATATTTGAAATGCACATATATGACAAATAACTTATGACCAGAATATATAAGGAAGACAAAACACATTTTCAAAAGAACAAAAGACTTAAATGGAGCCTTCATTACAGAGAATAATCAAACCGAAAACATTCAAAACTGTTCAACATTATTACTCATCAGGAAAATCCAAATTACTATTATTATTATTATTATTATTATTATTATTAGAGACAGGGTCTCACTTTGTTGCCCAGGCTGGCTTCAAATTCTTGGGCTCAAGCGATCTTCCCACCTCAGTCTCCCAAGTAGCTGGGATTACAGGTGTGCACCACCCTATCCAGGGAGGAAAATCCAAATTAAAGCCACATTGAGATACCCCCATGCGCCCTCTGGAATAAGAAAAATTTAAAAGACTGATCATACCAAGTGTTAGCAACTAGAACTCTCATATGGTGCTGGTGGGAATAAAAATTGGTCCAACTACCTTGGAAAGCTGCAATAATTTACTAATATCTATGCTTACTCTATAATCCAGTAATTTCACTCTTAGTTATACATCCAAAATAAATGAGTGTATATGTCTACAAAATGATACATGTACAGAAATGTTCATTGCAGCTTTATTCATTATAGTCCAGACTAGAAACAATTTAAATATCCATCAACATGAAAGTAATACAATGAATCCATTGTATTGTTCATACTATGGATAAGTACCCAGGAACAAAGAGGAACAAATTACTGATATATGAAGCAACATGGATGAATTTCCTCAAAACATTATGTTGAGCAAAAGAGGCCAGTTGCAAAGGTGTATATATTTTGATTCCATATATATGAGATCAGTAACAGGCAAAACTAATATACATTGCTATTAATAGAAAACAGAATAATGGGTATTCTTGTTTAGGGAGGCATTGACTAGGAAAGGGACAGGAAACCATCCGGGATAATGAAAATGTTCTAGACCTTGATCTGGATGGTGGCTACAGGGGTCTATGCATAAAGCTCATTTGTATACTTAAGACTTTGCACTTTGCTGTATACAAATTATATCTCAATACAAATAAGGTTTTAGAAAATGAGGGGGGATACTGGCTAAGATATTCCAGTACGTGTATATATAAGGGCTTTAAAAAGCCACATAAAAAGTGGCCTCTCTTCCTGTTTCTTTACTACTGGCCACGTTGCCAGATTTGGAATCAGTTCACGTCCAAAGTCACCTCACTCATGGTTCTAGTTCCATTTCTAATAATCAGTCACTGGAACGCTCCAGTGGAGAAATACTAAATGTAATAGCATCTGAGTCTCCATCAATAGTAAAGGACACCATTATTTTATATATCGTCTAATGAAACAGACATTGCCAATTAAACCATGGCAATATCTCTCTCCCTTCCTTCCTTCCTTCTTTCCTTCCGTCCTTCCATCTTCCCTCCTCCCTCCCTCTGTCCCTTCCTTCCTTTCCTTCCTTCCTTCCTCTCTTTCTCCCTCTCTTTCTTTCTTTTTTTTTCCTGAGACAAAGTCTTACTCTGTCACCCAGGTTGGAGTACAGTGACATGATCATGACTCACTGCAGCCTTGAACTCCTGGGCTCAAGCGATCCTCCCACCTCAGCCTCTGGAGTAGCTGGGACTACAGGCAAATGTCACCATGCCCAACTACTGCTCATTAAAATTATTTTTTAAATTTATTTTGTAGAGATGGGATGTCACTATGTTGACCAGGCTGAATTTATTTTCTTATCTCTTAGAATTTACTTTCATCTTATTGAAATAACTCTTAAAATCCTAAAATCCTATTTAGACACGGAATGTCATCATGTGTATTACAAGGAAAACAAAAGCATAATTAATTAATTAAGATATCCCTAAAATTCCTTCATATACAGGGTATGATCTTTCAAGGACATTGATGATGTAGCATCTCCTAAAAGATGTTCCTTTTTTTTTTTTTTTTTTTCCGAGAAGGAGTCTTGCTGTGTCATCCAGGCTGGAGAGCAGTGGTGCAATCTCTGCTCACTGAAACCTCCACCTCCCAGGTTGAAGCAATTCTCCTGCCTCAGCCTCCTGAGTAGCTGGGATTGCAGGCGTGAGCCACCATGCCTGGCCAAGATGTTTCATTTTTGTCTCTGAGATTTTTTCCCCCCAAGCCTCTGGCATCAGTTTTGCGAGTCTCTTGCTGATGTTTTCTTGATTTTACAGAAGAGGTCAGTGAAAGACTCATATTCCTTCCTTAAATGCTCCTTAAATGGTTGATGGAAACTTCAGCGTGTCCAGTTGCAAGCTTGTACACACTCAGGAAACGACAGCCACTTGAAGACTATGTGGTCAGAAGGGGTTGTAAGTTGCTATCAAATTATGCAAATGATGTCCATTGCTATTTAAGATATACTGATGAATATGTAAAGCACCTTATCCTAAGCAACAGTCCTAAGCGACTAGGTGGCTATAGCATCTTACAGACGTTAATTCCCAATATGGCTTGTAGTCACAAAAGAATAATTTCATTATTACCTTGTATGTAAAGGACTAATGTAGGTTAAGAATGATCAGAGAGGAGGCTAGAAAAGAGTATAGAAAAAGTAATTTGGCACGGTCTCTACCTAAACATGGGAGCAGCCTGCCCACTACCCCTTTGGCAGGTGTTTTCCTGTAGTAGAAATGCAGGCCTCAGGCAAACAGATCTGGATAATTCAAGCCGTTATGATCGCCTGACCAATGCTTCTTGCTTCCTCTCCATGTTCATAAGCAAAGCTGGAATTATGATTTGATGTTCTACGTTAATTTCCTACTGAAAAGAATACGCTGAGTGGATGACAGGAGCTTTCTAGCCTGCAATATACTTAGATTTCTAGCTGCAAATCAATAAGGTGACTTTCTGGTTTATATATCAGTTGTACGAGCTTAATTAGTGGGAGTCTATCCGGAGCCTTCATCACCACCTGGAGACGCTGGTAGAATCACCTTGGTCATGTTACCCACCTTCAATTCTTTACCCTTCTATTTATCCACACCCTTTGCCATGTGGCTTTGCAGTTCCCCAAGTAGAGGCAGAACATATTTCCCTGCCCTTTGATGTGGGGCTTCATTGCATGACCTGCTTTGCCCAATAGAATAAATGACATGAGCACTGGCTCTAAAAAGTGTTTATGTGGTCGGGCTTGTGCTCTGGTGCTTCTGCCATGGCCCTGAGAACACGTGTCAGAGATGCCAGGGAAGATGAAAGACATATGCAGTAGCCCTGAACCAATCTACGACTCGCAGCCAAGCCTAGTTGAGCCCAGATGAGCCCAGCCCGCTCAGCCTAGATGAGCTGAACTTCAGCCAGCCTGCATATGTAAGTGTGAGAAAGAAGTGCTTGTTGTTATATACCTCTGAGTTTGGGGGTGCCTTGTTAGGTAGTTCTACTGGCAGTATAGCTAACTAATACCTCTTTTCAGCCAGTCTCATGGCAGCTGCCACAGTGCCGACCACTATGTGTGGTCACTCCACCCTAGAGCTCTTGGGAGCCCAAGGTTTTGGTTTGTTTTGTTTTGTTTTTTGAGACAGGGTCTTGCTCTATTGCCCAGGTTGGAGTATAGTAGCACAATCGTAACTCACTGCGGTCTCGACCCCCTGCGCTTAAGCAATCTTCCCACCTTAGCCTCTGAGTAGCTGGGACCACAGGCATGCACCACCAAGTCCAGCTAATTTTTTATTTTTGTAGAGATGGGGTATCGCTGTGTTGTGCAGGCTGGTCTCAAGAACTTCTGGCCTCAAGCAATCTTCCTGCCTCAGCCTCCTTAAGTGCTGGGATTATAGGCTTGAGCCATCATGCCCAGCCCCAAGACCAAGGTTCTTTGTCCCTGGCACCTGGGTTGGCCTACCCAGTGGCTGCAAACTTTTCCCAATTTCCTTCATCTGTACTTGGCTTCAAGATTCACCTGTGTCTGGAACCCCTGACACTGCAAATTCCTTCCTTTCTTATTGATTGGGTCCTCTATGTCTAGCGTCACACCCACACCACTGGGGCCTGTTCCCGCAGCATCATCTCGCCTGCCCCAAGGTTTTCTCTTTGCCACTGGCCCCTCTCCATCACCCCAGTTCCCAGCACCCAGCATGCCTGGAGATCAGTGTCAGACTACGGGTTAGGCAAATTTGCTATTTCTTTCTTTCTTCTTTTCTTTTCTTTCCTCTCTCTTTTTTTTGGACAGAGTCTTGCTCTTGTTGCCCAAGCTAGGGTGCAGTGGTGCGATCTTGGCTTACTGCAATCTCTGCATCCCAGGTTCAAGCGATTCTCCTGCCTCAGCCTCCTGAGTAGCTGAGATTACAGGTATGTGCCAACATTCCCGGCTAATTTTTTTGGTTTTTGTTTGTATTTTTGGGAAACAGGGTTTCACCATGTTGGTCAGGCTGGTCTTGAACTCCTGACCCCAAATGATCCACTGGCCTTGGCCTTCCAAAGTGCTGGGATTACAGGCATGAGCCACCGCACCCGGCTTGGTCTGCCATTTCTAACTACAACGTGCATCTCTTTAAAACAAATTTTAAAACCAAATATACTGCACCAGGGGCATGTGTTGGATGATACAAGTGTAGGTGGCATTCCAGTTGAATTCAGGGGTCCCCAAACCTCCTCTGCTATCCCCTGGCCCAACCTATTGCAGTGACTGCTGCAAACAGAAGGTAAGAAGCCAATAGTGGTCAAGTGGTTTGTGAGGACCATGGCTGGTGCTTCTGTGCGTTGTCTAGAGTCCAGCCAGAGTCTACTCTGATGATGGTATACACAGCATTTCTCCTGACAGATGATTACTCTCAGGGAAAACAACAGCCTTCACGGAGAAGCCGCAGACTGTGTTAGGACAACAGCTGAACCCACCCCTCCCCCGTGTCCTCCAGGGGCTCTCATGTGATTCTGTGTTGGGCAAAAGGGTGGAAATGCAAGGGAGGTTAAAAACGGCAAGACAGCACTCAGAAAAAGTATGGAGGGAGGTCTGTTAATAGTAATTCATGGGAAAAGTAATTTATGATGTTGGATTAACCAAATGTTAATGGCCTTTGTCCTCAGGACACATTTTTGCGGAGTGTCCAGGCCAAAAGCTCCTCAGGCGCGAGGCCGGCAGCCCAGCATGGACATTTTCAGAGCGCTTTGAGATTTACTTTAATGAGAACAGTCACTTGTATATAACCAAAAATAGACGTAGGAGGAGGTTCAGGAGAAAGGAACTTGTTCCTTTCTGGTAAATCACAAGGAACAAAGAGGGAAAATCTCGATCTTGAAAACTGCTTTTTCTAGCCTCATCTATTAAACTTCCCATTTTCTGGAGGCTGCTGTTTTGAGGCATTAAGAGATTTGTATTTTAATATACAAACCACAAAACCCTGGCTTTTCTCTGTGCGATGCCATTATCTGGCTCTTGGCAGACTTAAAATTCTTCCTTTTAAAACTATTTCCTTTTGGAGGTCAGCTGAAAGTCCGGTTCAAGCACCACATTGATAAAACTGAACACAGGACCCCTCTTAAAAGGCAGCAATTATGGGTCCCAGTAGAAAAACAGTCCGTGGTGCCAGGCTTCCGAGACACCATGCCTCAAACGTGGCTTTGTGTCAATGCAGCTGTATCCACAGGCAAAAAGTTAAAAGACTTATTTAAAAATGTTTCCACTTCTGGAAGCTCTCTCTCTGCAACTTCTCTGCCGAGCAGGAGCAGAGTCGGAGTGGAAGGATGCTCTCTCAGCTACCAGGACCCTGCTGAGTCTGGCATTTTCATGCCCTGACCTTGGGAGGCTGTGCCCATGGCCGTCCTGTTCTCTAACCTCGGCCCCGGTTTCCACACTTACTCATTTCTGTCTGAGCAGGCCTGAGCAAGTGCCTTGATAGCTGGTCAGCACTGAGGTCCAGAAGGAAAAGTCATACTTTTCTGTCTGTCTATATTCAGATGGCAAAATAGTAAAACCTGTTTATTCATTCTGCAGACAGGATGAGCTCATAGGGAGCCAGAATTTTTTTTTTTTTTAATTTGCAAAATCTGGTGGTTTAAGTCTATACAACTTTAATACAGTTTAGGCTTTTGATATCCAGTGAATTCTATCCCCTTACTACTCTCCAAATAGCCAATAGCTTGAATTTTGTCTCAGTGCAATTCTCCCAAAGGTAGTGACCATTGTACAGAATGGATATAGAGTAAGACAGGAGCTACAGAGACTTGAGGAAAGCCGGATGAGTTTGGACAACTAAATGGCCGACTGATGGTAGAGAATTAGAAAAATGTTTTTAGTTTAAATAAAGAGTCACCCTTACTACTGTTGAATTTCCTCCCAAGTGGAAATCATTCTATCACAGCTGTGTCTATTGTAGTATATTACAGTAACTGCAAGTGTCACAAGTGTTCTATGTCAGGCTAGGATAACCTAGAGGCAGTAATTTTTTAAATGATAAAATAAATTTAATGCATATAAATGCATGATAAACCTATTTTTTCCATCATCAACCTTTTCAAGTATTTAAATAAACAACTGCTCTGTACTGTGAAAAAAAAATGGTTTCATTCTTAAACTGGGAAGAGGATTGTCATTGACTGGTAAGAGCAGATGTACATTTCTGGCTTTTGTTCTTTTAGTCAGATCTTCCAGAAGAGATCCCACTCTTTTTTCTTTCTTTCTTTCTTTCCTTTTCTTTCTTTCTTTCTTTTTTTTTTTTTTTTTTTTGAGATGGAGTCTTGCTCTGTCACCAGGCTGAAGTGCAGTGGTGCAATCTCAGCTCACTACAACTTCCGATTCCCTGGTTCAAGTGATTCTCCTACCTCAGCCTCCCCAGTAGCTGGGATTACAGGCATACACCACCATGCCCAGCTAATTTTTTTTTGTACTTTTAGTAGAGATGGGGTTTCACCATGTTGGCCAGGATGGTCTCGATCTCCTGACCTCGTGATCCACCCGCCTCAGCCTCCCAAAGTGCTGGGATTACAGGCGTGAGCCACCGTGCGTGGCTGAGACCCTGCTCTTTTTAAGTCAACTTTTTATTGAAGTATAATGTATACATGGAAAGTATGCATATCATATAACTGTAGCTTCATGGATTTTCAAAAAGTATACCACTTAACTAGCATTAAGATCAAGAAACAGAATGCCATCTACACCTCAATGTCCCCTCCCTCCCCCTTGTTTTTATTTTCTCATCAAACAGGAGTCAGCAAATATGGCCTCTGCCTATTTTCACAAATAAAGTTTTATTGGAACACAGCTGTGCTCATTCTTTTACATCTCGTTCATGGTTGCTTTTGTACCGGAATGGTGGAGTGAATGTTTGCAACAAGGACCATAGGGTCTGTGGAGTTTAAAACAGTTACTTTCTGGACCTCTACAGAAAAAAGTTTACGGGCCGCTCCCTGTTCTAGAGCAGAACTGATCAGTAGAATATAATTCCACTCACAGTCGTAATGCTAAATTTTCTAGTAACCAGATTAAAAAGTATGATTAGACAGGTAAAATTAATTTTAATACTGTTTAATTTCCCAATATATCTAAAATGTTGCTTAAACATGTAACCAATTTCAAAAATGAGATATTTTATATCTTTTTCATAATGTTTCTAAATCTGGTATGTATTTTACACTGACTGCACATCTCAGTTCACACGAGCCACACGTCAAGTGCTGGACAGTGCCATGTATTCTGGGACTATTGTGCTGGGTGCCACACTTCTAGAACCCCCTCTCGGTCTCTGGAAGCTGGAGTGGCAGCACCTCTACCCTCTTGTTGATCCCACTGCCAGTCTAGGCACTTCTCTTTTAACTGCATGCACGTTTGTGCATAAGCTTTCCTGATTCTTTAAAATGTGCATTTTCAAAACCACCCTGAGAAATCCTACAACTCTTAGTTGTAACATACCCCAGGGATGAAGAGTATGGAACAACGGCCTAAACTCACAGTTTTATGAGCAAGGGTAGAGTGAGCTGATGAGCATCAAAACCCTTTGGACTTTCACTAAGGGAAAAATAACATGAAAACTGCAATCAAATGCTAAATGCTTCAGATGAAGGATAAAAAGCAAAAAAGGAATCAACGAGCATCCCTCAAGAGTATCTTCAGCAACTCAGCTGTGCCATTATTTTATTCAGTGACAAAACAATGTTGACTGCAGGGCAAAACACTAATTTAATTTTGGTCTGCCCAATATTACAAAAAGAGATAAACAAAAGAAAAATGGAATAGTCGCCCATGTTCAAAAATTAAGAGATACTTCTTACAAATCTGGATTTCTCTCATCTTTTGAAAAATCGGAAAGTCTGCAAACACAGGTCCTGTATTCTCAGGTACCTTATGGTAGGCTGGATGGAGTAACTGGTGCCCCCGCCCACAGAAGAAGGTGCTCTCTCTATTTATAACAAACCCACAGCCAATATCATACTGAATGGGCAAAAGCTGGAAGCATTCCCTTTGAAAACTGGCACGAGACAAGGATGTCCTCTCTCACCACTCCCATTAAACATAGTATTGGAAGTTCTGGCCAGGGCAATCAGGCAAGAGAAAGAAATAAAGTGTATTCAAATAGGAAGAGAGGAAATCAAATTGTCTGTGTTTGCAGATGACATGATTGTATATTTAGAAAACCCCACTATCTCAGCCCAAAATCACCTTAAGCTGATTAGCAACTTCAGCAAAGTCTCAGGATACAAAGTCAATGTGCAAAAATCACAAGCATTCCTATACACCAATAATAGACAGCCAAATCATGACTGAACTCCCATTCACAATTGATACAAAGAGAATAAAATACCTAGGAATCCAACTTACAAGGGATGTGAAGGACTTCTTCAAGGTGAACCACAAACCACTGCTCAAGGAAATAAGAGAGGACACAAACAAATGGAAAAACATTCCATGCTCATGGATAGAAAGAATCAATATTGTGAAAATGGCCACACTGCCCAAAGTAATTTATAGATTTAATGTTATCCCCATCAAGCTACCATTAACTTTCTTCACAGAATTAGAAAGAACTATTTTAAATTTCATATGGAACCAAAAAAGAGCCCATATAGCCAAGACAATCCTAAGCAAAAAGAACAAAGCTGGAGGCATCACACTACTTGACTTCAAACTATACTACAAGGCTACAGTAACCAAACAGCATAGTGATGGTACCAAAACAGGTAGATAGACCAATGGAACAGAACAGAAGCCTCAGAAATAACACCACACATCTAGAACCATCTGATCCTTGACAAACCTGACAAAAACAAGCAATGGGGAAAGGATTTCCTGTTTAATAAGTGATATTGGGAAAACTGGCTAGCCATATGCAGAAAACGGAAACTGGACCCCTTTCTTACATCTTATACAGAAATTAACTCAAGATGAATTAAAGACTTAAACATAAGACCTAAAATCATGAAAATATTAGAAGAAAACCTAGGCAATACCATTCAGGACATAGGCATGGGCAAAGACTTCATGACTAAAACACCAAAAGCAATGGCAACGGAAGCCAAAATAGACAAATGGGATCTAACTAAACTAAACAGCTTCTGCACAGAAAAAGAAACTATTATCAGAGTGAACAGGCAACCTACAGAATGGGAGAAAATTTTTGCAATCTATCCATCAAATTGTCCACAAAGGGCTAATATCCAGAATCTACAAGGAACTTAAACAAATTTGCCAAAAAAAAAAAAAAAAAAAAAAAATCAAAAAGTAGGTGAAGGATATGAACAGACACTTCTCAGAAGAAGACACTTATGTGGCCAAGAAAAGTATGAAAAAAAGCTCATCATCACTGTTCATTAGAGAGATGCAAATCAAAACCACAATGAGATACCATCCTGCTCCAGTTAGAATGGTGATCATTAAAAAGTCAGGAAACAACAGATGCTGGAGAGGATGTGGAGAAATAGGAACGCTTTTACACTGTTGGTGGGAGTGTAAATTAGTTCAACCATTGTGGAAGACAGTGTGGCAATTCCTCACTAGAAATACTATTTGACCCAGCAATCCCATTACTGGGTATATACCCAAAGGATTATAAATCATTCTACTATAAAGACACATGCACATATATGTTTATTGCAGCACTATTCACAATAGCAAATTCTTGGAACCAACCCAAATGCCCATCAATGATAGACTGGATAAAGAAAACATGGCACATATACACCATGGAATACTATGCAGCTATAAAAAAGGATGAGTTCATGTCCTTTGCAGGGACATGGATGAAGCTGGAAACCATCATTCTCAGCAAACTAACACAGGAACAGAAAACCAAACATCAGATGTTCTCACTCATAAGTGGGAGTTGAACAATGAAAACACATGGACACAGGAAGGGGAACATCACACACCAGGGCCTGTTGTGGGGTGGGGGACTGCAGGGAGATAGCATTAGCAGAAATACCTAATGTAGATGGCAGGTTGATGGATGCAACAAACCAACAAGGCACGTGTATACCTATGTAACAAACCTGCATGTCCTGTACATGTATCCCAGAACTTAAAGTATAATTAAAAAAAAAAAAAAAAGGAGAAGAAGACAGTGCTCTCTAGTTGCCATGTTCTCCACCATTCCCACCTGTCACACACCAGTCATGCACCCATTTGCTTGACTACCTAGTTTTTGAATTTGTGTCCCCTGCAGTAGTCATACCTTTGGGACAATAAGACTTTCCTGAGTTACAATAGGCTAATGTTGAAAGCAATATGGTTGTATGCTATTGGCAATAGGAAAAATTGTTGCAAAATTAAACACTATTATTTATCATGCTTATATTTGAGTGGTTTCAGTTTAACCTTAGGCTTTGAGCCTTTAGCTTATATCTCAGTAGAATAGTTGGTTCCAGATTCAAAGGCAAGTGATGTTTTTTATCCTTCACATATCTGAGGCAACGAAGTGCTTAATGAGGTAACTCCCACCAGCACAGGCTTGAAATTACCAACTGTTTCCAATCTTGCCAGCTAAACTGGAAAAACTCCACCAACATCATTTGTAGAGCTACTCTCCCTTAACTTATTTTGGCATTGGAGTTTGACATACTGGAGGATTTCAGTATGATTTGCCATCAGGAAATTAAAGATTTATTCTTCCCCATCGAAGGTATTTGTACTCTAAAGTTTGTTAATTTGCCTGAATCATGTTGTTTTTAAAGTTATGAATAGTTACTGAGTCAAAGAATTGCATGTTTTATAGAAGGATAAAATGTATTTTTTTTATAAAGTCAATCGTTTTTCTTTGAAAATATTTTGAGGACTAAAAGGTACTTTTTTTTTCAGAATAATTTTTTACTTCTAATATGATTAGTCCTTTTCAAAAGAAAGTAAAAAAAAAAAGTGACTATGTGGCCGGGCGCGGTGGCTCACGCCTGTAATCCCAGCACTTTGGGAGGCCGAGGTGGTCGGATCACAAGGTCAGGAGATTGAGACCACGGTGAAACCCCGTCTCTACTAAAAACACAAAAAATTAGCCGGCCGCGGTAGTGGGTGCCTGTAGTCCCAGCTACTCAGGAGGCTGAGGCAGGAGAATGGCGTGAACCCGGGAGGCGAAGCTTGCAGTGAGCCAAGATCGCGCCACTGCACTCCAGCCTGGGAGACACAGTGAGACTCCGTCTCAAAAAAAAAAGTGACTATATTTTTCAGTATTGCTTGTCATTTGATATTCACACATGCTGGTGGATTGTGGTAGTCCAGGCACATCTTGGAGATACTGTGGGTTTGGTTCCAGACCACCATAATAAAGCAGATATCACAATAAAGTGAATATTGCAATAAAGGGAGTCACGCAAAGTTTTTGCTTTTCCAGTACATGTAGAAGTTATGTTTAGACTCTACTATAGTCTATTAAGTACCTAATAACATTTTGTATAAAAAATGCACATATTTCTACATAAAAATACTTTATCACCAAAAAATGCTAACGATCATCTGAGCCTTCAGCAAGTTGTCATTTTTTGCTGGTGGAGGGTTTTGCCTTGATGTTGATGGCTGCTGGCTGATCAGGGTGGTGGTTGTTGAAAGTTGGGGTGGCTGCGGCAATTTCTTAAAATAAGACAACGATGATGTTTGTCACATTGATTGACTTTTTTTTCATCAAAGATTTCTCTGTAGCATGTGATGTTGTTTGATAGCATTTTACTCAAAGTAGAACTTGTTTCAAAATTGGAGTAATCTTCTCAAACCCTTCTGGCCACTACTTTATCAGCTAAGTTTATAAAATATTCTAAATATTTTGTTGTCATTTTAACACTGTTCACAGTATCTTCACCAGGAGCGATTCCATCTCAATAAACCATTTTCTTTGCTCATTTGGAAGAAGCAACTCCTCATTTCATTTGAGTTTTATCATGAGATTGTGGTCATTCAACGACATCTTCAGGCTTCACTTCTAATTCTAGTTCTCTTGCTATTTCTACCACATCTGCAGCAGATTCCTCCACAGAAGCCTTGAGCCCCTCAAAATCATTCATGAGAGTTGGCATCAACTTTTTCCAAACTCCAATTAAAATACCAGTGTATTTTGGCCTCCTCCTGTGAATCATGAATGTTCTTTGTGACATCTAGAATGCTGAATTCTTTTCAGAAGACTTTTCAATATATTTTGCTCAGATCTATGAGAGAAATCACTATCTATGGCAGCTATAGCCTTACAGAATGTAGTTCTTAAATAATAAGACTTGAAAGTTGAAATTACTTCTTGATCCACGGGCTGCAGAATGGATGCTGTGTTAGCAGGCCTGAAAACATGAATCTCCTCTTACATTTCATTTAGAGCTCTTGAGTGGCCAGATGCATTGTCAATAAGCAGTAATATTTTTAAAGAAATATATTTTTTTCTAAGCAGTAGGTCTCAACAGTGGGCTTAAAATACTCAGTAATCCATCCCGTAAACAGATGTGCAGCTGGGCGCAGTGGCTCACGCCTGTAATCCCACCACTTTGGGAGGCTGAGGCAGGTGGATCACCTGAGGTCAAGAGTTTGAGACCAGCCTGGCCAACATGGAGAAACCCCATCTCTACTAAAAATACAAAAAAAATATTAGCCAGGGATGGTGGTGAGTGCCTGTAATCCTAGCTACTAGGGGACACTGAGGCAGGAGAATTGCTTTAACTCAGGAGGCAGAGGTTGCAGTGAGCCAAGATCGCACCACTACACTCCAGCCTGGGCAACAGAGCAAGACTCGGTCTCAAACAAACAAAACAAAACAAGGAAACAATAAAACAGATGTGCTGTCATCTAGGCTTTGCAGTTCTATTTGTAGAGCACAGGCAGAGTAGATTCAGCCTAATTATTAAGGGCCCTCGGATTTGGGGAATGATAAATGAACCTTGGCTTCAACTTAAGGTCACCAACTGCATTAGCCCCTAACAAGAGAGTCAGCCTGTTCTTTGATGTTTTGAAGCCAAGCATTGACTTCTCTCTAGCTACGAGAGCCGTAGATGACATCTTCTTCCAACGAAAGGCTGTTTCACGTACATTGAAAATCTGTTGTTTAGTGTAGTGAGTTGCAATTATCAATTATCTTAGCTAGATCTTCTGGACAGCTTGCTGCAGATTCTCCACCGGCACTTGCAGATGGCTTCTTTCTTTAAATCTCAGGAACTAACTTTGCCAGCTTCAAACTTTTCTTTTTCTTTTCTTTTTTTTTTTTTGAGAAGGAGTCTCGCTCTGTCGCCCAGGCTAGAGTGCAGTGGCGCGATCTCGGCTCACTGCAAGCTTCGCCTCCCGGGTTCACGCCATTCTCCTGCCTCAGCCTCCCGAGTAGCTGGGACTACAGGCGCCCACAACCGCGCCCAGCTAATTTTTTGTATTTTTAGTAGAGACGGGGTTTCCCCGTGGTCTCGATCTCCTGACCTTGTGATCCGCCCGCCTCGGCCTCCCAAAGTGCTGGGATTACAGGCGTGAGCCACCGCGCCCGGCCAAACTTTTCTTCTGCAGCTTCCTCACATGACTTAGCCTTCATATTGACAAAGCTCCCAGCAGGACCTGCACAGAGTAGATACAAGGGCAGTCCTGCCTGCAAGCCAGCCTAGCCCCTGTGCATCCTTGAATGCTTTTTCTCATTGGTCCTAGTTGCCGTCCCTGATTTTCAGCTGTGGGATGCTCTCACAGGTTTCGATGTTTGCAAAGGTCACTTTTATCACATGATAAGCCCCTTTACAATGTGGATGCCTAGATCATCCCCCAAATAAACATGAACACTTTATAGTAGAGAGAGAGGAAACTCTGCCTTTATGGTTCAGATCATCATTTCAGCGGTGGCCTTTTTAATTCCATAAGCTGGCAAAATCTATGGGGCTGCACTTATTACTGCCAACTACATGCGAGGTTATAGATTTAATTCACTTCAATAGAACTGAAAGAACAAAAGCCAATTCGTGTTCAAGCCAGCAGTGCCAAAAAAATCACAGTAAAGTCCTTTTGAAGAAGTCCTTCACCGAGTGTGGTGGCTCACGACTGTAGCCACCTCACTCGGCTAAAGGACTTTTTCAAAAGGATTTTACTGTCCTTGGGAGGCTGGGGTGGAAGGAACACTTGAGGCCAGGAGTTTGAGGCTGCAGGGTGCTATGTTCACATCTGTGAATAGCCACTCTCACTCTCACTCTGGACAACATAGTAAGACCCTACCTCTAAAAGAAAATAAAGTTCTTTCCTGGTAGGTAACAAGGGATTGAAAATGACCCATAGAATCAAACATTCCCTAAAGAACAGATAACTTTTGGAGAATAAGAGAGGCCAAAGAAGAAAGAGAAAAGTGGGACAAAAGTTCACATTGGAGATGATGGAAACACTCTTATATGTAGGTTATGTCTCATCATCTCTCAACAGCAAACTATCTTAACCAGTTTTCAAGATTTTAAATCTGTGAGTTCCTAGAAAGAAAAGACATTTGTTCATCAATTGCTCTGGACAACTCTAAGCACAATGAGGTATCCATGAGAGGAGCTTGTGGAACATGAATGAAAAATGCTCTACGAGACCCCAGGAAATGGAACTGTGTGGATTCAAGGCTTTGTCTCTCACGGCCCATCCTGGATGAAGATGTTCTCCCAGCACTTCAAGGCGTGACTGAACATAAGGGCATGTAAAGACATTTCCTCAATTAACAGAAGTGGTTTCTGGTTGGCTAAGGGCCATAGGGACTTACCCTTGACAGAAGCCCATGAATAGGCTATGTCAACAATGATAAGGCATTCCTGTAAACTGTGGGGAAGGGCTCTCTATGGAAAGGAAATGACGATGTGTGTTTGCGTTTTAAAAAAGAACCTAAGAACAACTCCTTTCGACTTGTATTTCTCCAAGTTGCCTGCTCACTGTCACACTGGTGAAAATCAGGCACCTTGTAAGGATAGACAACCAACCAACCCCAAACTGCTGCCCAAGTACTCAGTGCTGAGCGTGGCCACTGTCTTACCAAGACCTGGCACCAGGGAAAAGGCGTGGGGAAGGAAACCCTGAGACCCAGACTCACCTGCTTCCATTGGCAAACCTTCGTGTGACCAGGAATGTTCTCTCTAAGTTTCTGTTTCTCTGTGAAATTTGAGGTTGGAGTTGGCATTGAAATACTAGTTTTTAGTTTTTTCCTTGATTATAGAAATAATAGCTACTCGTTGGAGGGAACACAATAAAGCTTGAAGAAGAATATCAAAGCCTCTATAATCTTGCCACCTCGAAGTAACCACTGTTATCATTTGGTATATTAATTTTAGGCAATTGTCCTCAAAGACATGTATTAATATATTTTTTTATAAATAGCTACTCTTTCAAATTCCTTGCAGTTCTAGGGCTTTACTGCTGCAGGAAATGTGGCTTTCAATTTTGCATTTACAGAAGCACTTTTGATTTAAAGATGGGGAACTGCTTACTCTTACTTTAAACATGTCAGTACTGTACATTTCAAATGTCCCATTGGATTTGAAGCCAAGTGTTTTAGATAGGATTCATTCAGAGGGGGAGTGGGAAAGGGGAGGGCCTTTCTAGCCACATTGCACAAAGAACAGCGGAGAGGGAAGGGGGACAGGGTTGCAGAGGTGCAAGAAGAAAGGACCAGGAGAGAAACCAGAGGTAAGGGTGGAACTAGATCCCCAGGGGAAGGTGGTAGAGAAGGAAGGAAAGGGTCTTCTCTAGCCAAGCAATTCTCTTAAGACACAACAGACTCTGAGCAGGTAAATAGCCCCTGGTAGAGAAAAGCATTAGGCCAGGGGCCCAGAGACATGGTGAACTCCATCACTTCGTTGGTTTTGTGACTTTGGCTGGGTTATGGAACCTCACTGAGTTTCCATGCCTTCATCTGTAAAATGTGGGCAGCAGGTCCTGCTCAGTCTCCACACTGTGGCTGGGATGATACAGCAGATCTAGCTCATGAAAGCTGTAGGCAGGTTCCAGGACATGCCCAAGGGCAAGTTATTCTCACTGCCATGAGGAGGGAGGTCCCATCCTGGCCTTTATTCATTTTCCTTCTTAAGTATTTATGTAATTAGGTACCAACAAAAGGGGCTTTGTGCACAATAGCTTTTCTCACCGGTTATTTTGTTCCTCCCCTTGGAAACCACATGGTTGTCAGGCAAAGGTTAAAGTTGACCAGGGGATTGGAATAGATTCCAGGGAGCATCCATGAGGCGCTGAGCACTGGGGCTGCACAGACTCGGATTTGTGCTCCTCCCACTTCGGAAACAATCGCACACAACGGTCCGGCTGGAATACCGTTCCCAATCATCAGGTTGGTCCGTGGACGGATTTAAAACGATCCGAGAGGCCTTCCAGGCTATCCAGGCTGACAAGCTGGTGTTGTCAGGCCACTGGGTGGAGCTTTGGGGGCTGGAGAGGAGGCTTGTGTGAAGTCTCGGGGAACCCAGTGTGTGGGGAGGCAGCGGTACCCTCAGCACCAACCCTGCACCCAGAGTTACTTCCCACACTAGAAAAACAGACGCTGGAGCGCAGGTGTGCCGAGACCTGCCAAGCTATCCAAACAGTGCCAAACCTGTCTGCAAAAGATTCATCCAGACCATTGGTTTAGATTTCACCACAGTTGGGAGTATGATTTCCCACAGCCATGGGGGAAAGAGACCTGACTGGAAGCAGCAAGCTCCAGCCCCCAGGATGAATCCCAGTGAGAAAGGGAGTGGCTAAAGCCACACACGATCCTCCCAGTGTCACACAGCATTATTCACAATAGCCAAAAAGTGGACACAATCCAAATGTCCATAAATTAATGAATGGACAAATAGAATAGGGTGTGTCCATACAATGAAATATATATGTGGTTATAAAAAGGACTGAATTACTGATACCGGTTACAACATGGATGAACCTTGAATGCTAAGTCAAAAGAGACAGACACGAAAGGCCACATATGGTATGATTCCACGTATACAAAATGTCCAGAAGAGGTAAATGCATAGAGACAGGGAGTGGATGATGAGTGGTTTCCAGTAGCTGAGAGAGGAGGAATGAGGAAATGACTGTAAATGGTGATGAGGTTTTTGGGGGAAATGATGGAAATGTTCTGGATAGCTGTGATGGTTACAAAACTTTGTGTATATACTGAAAATCATTGAATTGTATGCTTTAAAGGGGTAAATTTTATAGTATGTAGATCATACGTTAATTTTTAGAAAGTACAAAAAGTAATAGTCTTATTAAAATTAATGCTACTATTAAACTTGATTGGGTAAATTAATTAATTAAACAGGCCATATCTCTCTTCCTCAAGACACCAAACAAATGCAAGCTTAGCTCACAATATCCTATGCAATGTAGTATGACTGATCTTAGACTTACTTATTGCAGAACCTGTTTAAAAAGAAGTCAGAATGTAACTAACAAAAGTTACTTCATGTTAAAAGAAGATGGAAATAGGCTTCCAATGAGAGAAGATATGTTTTTGTTTTTAAACTAAAATCTGAAGTTTTTTTGTTTAAAAAAACAAAAACAAAAACCCTCCGATTTTTGTGAAGTGACTGTTTTAGCCAGCTGAATAAATTACTTTCTTTTTCTTGTCCCCTCCACTCAAAATACATTTCAGATATATTATAGTTAAGTCAATAAACAGTGAAACCAGAAGAAAATATAGGCATATATCTGTCTTATCTCTGGATTGGGAAGATCACTCTCAGCATTCACTCCCACAAGAAAGGAAAGGAAAGGACAGGAGAGGGGAGAGGAGGGGAGGGGAGGGAAGGGGAGGGGAAGAAAGAAAGGAAGGAGGGAAGGAGAAAGAAAGACATAAGGAAAGGAAGAAAGGAAAGAAAAAAGAAAGGAAAGAGAAAAAGAAGAATCAAAGAGAAAAAGGTTGACACATTTAATTATATTAAAAATAGCATTATCTGTATATCAGCATATATCATAAACAATTAAAAAGCAAAGCAAAAGCTTGGCTTACCATTTGCTAAGAATTTGATAAAATATAATATACTTAACTTATAATGAATTTAAATACAGCAATAAAAACTCTAGTATCCCAATGGTGAAATTAGAACTTCTGAATAGAAAAAACACAGCATAGAAAAGATATGTGATTAATCTGAAAATGCTGAAACTTCCTAGTAATAAAAATGCAGATTAAACTGACAACAAGAGACTATTTTTCACTTGTGAAATAAGTGAAGATTAAGAAAGAGATAATGCTTCCTTGTGGATTTCTCAGTCTTTATTTTCCCTGGAGGTATTTCAATTTTCTTTGAACAGTTCATGTGTATTGAGTTAATTCTCAAGTACATTATTTCCTTTTTGCTGCTATTACATGAACAGATTCTGGGCTCAGACTGAGCTGGGTTAAAACCCAAGCTGTGTAATTCACTCTGTGTATGTGTGTGTGTGTGTGTGTGTGTGTGTGTGTGTGTGTGTGTGTGTGTGTGTGTATGATGTTCAGTGTTAGTTAATCTCTCTGAGGCTTAGTCTCCATACATATCTGCAAAATGGGGATCATTAGAGTACCCATCTCATAGCAGTGTTGTATGGAAATTGTACAGATGAAGCTTTAGGGAAGGCGTCTGCACATGATATATAATAAACGGTAGGTAGTACAACGGTGCAGTGGCCAGGATGAGGCTTTTTCAGTATCTTCCAGTTCCTCTAAAATTAGTATTTGTCACTAAGACTCTGATGCATTTTTGTTACTTTTTATAATAATGTGATTATATGCCTTGAATTTGGCAAAAATCAACAAAAATTTATTTAAGAAAATAGTTAAGTTCAGCAAAATTCTAGGATGTTACCTATAAATGTAAAAATCAACAGAATTATTTAATGTTAGTAATGGAAGAGAAACTCATTATCTTCCTCCATCATAACAGCTACAAAAATTAAATAGATGAGAATTACATAATTCAATAAACATAAGGGCCATCAAAATTATATAACCCTAACAGGAGAAACGAAAAAAGATTTAGATAGATGGAGAGAGAAAGAGAGAGAGAGACAGAGAGAGAGAAAGAGATCATGGTCTCCTAATTGGTAGATTAGAAATACTATCCATGAAAATATTGTTTAATTTACTATCAATATTTAATGTAATTCCAATTAAAGTAGGCACATAACTGTGAGGGATTAAGTTAGATCTAATTAGTTCAATTTTTCTGAAGAACGAGTCGGTGATCTGTAATGAGAATTACAAATCTTTTCATGCTCTAATATTTAAGTTACTAATGTGGAAATTGAGGACGAATCCTTTAATTTAGTTTTGGTGTGATGGCATAATGAGGAAATAGTCACTTACGAATTCACTCAAATTTTAGTTAATTGAAACAAGCATTTACCTGGAAGAAATGGGGGTATCTTATGTTCAGTGTTATAATTGCTGGAGCACTCAGTGCATTAATTCTCTAACCCACTTTGCCTCGAGGTCTGCAATCGACATGCATTGTACATCATCCGATGTCACCAGATGATGCCAGTCATGGAAACAAAAGTGGCTGAGCTCAGACCAATGGTCTGTCCGTAAGTGCTTGATGCAGAGCTCAGCTCTCCCTCAGGGGATGTAGAATAGGGGGACTTATCTGGTAGCCCGGGATACCAGATGGCCTGGCCATGCCCCAAAGGAACAAAGGCAGCCAGTCCCGGTCCTAGCACAGTGCCCAGAGCTCAGAGGAACGTGTGACAGGCAAGGACCCTGGATTCCCTCATCGACTGTCATCCTTAGAGGAGCAAGATGCAGTCTCTCCTTCTGGCCAGGAACCTTTCCTTCTGTAGCTTTTCTGCAATTAAACAAGTTCATGGAGAGGAGAGATTTTTCTGCTCATCCTAGTTCACTAAATGGAGTGCTTGAAAAAACCTTGAAAAAATTTAAGTAATTCTGAGCATCCACTCAACTTCCCATTCATATTTGCTGTGACTTAAGCAAAGCAATGTAGGCCCGAATTTCAGAGAAGACGGCTTTTGTGATAAACTGACTTCTTTCTGTTAACTAAATATTTCCTTACTATTTGCTTTCAGGTACTGATTTATTTACCTTAGAGTATAGCTGTCTGAATGCTGATCTTTTAATCAACTCAGGTAAATGATGTGAAATTCGGTTTATTTCTTTTATAACTCAGTACACATTTATTTATGTCCTTCTTATCTGATCTTGTTTAAAGTAATATAATAATTGTTATTGAAGACTTTATTTTTATTTATTTATTTATTTATTTTTTTGGAGACGGATTCTCGCTCTGTTGCCCAGGCTGGAGTGCAGTGGCCCGATCTCAGCTCACTGCAAGCTCCGCCTCCCGGGTCTACGCCATTCTCCTGCCTCAGCCTCCCGAGTAGCTGGGACTACAGGCGCCCGCCACCTCGCCCGGCTAGTTTTTTGTATTTTTTAGTAGAGACGGGGTTTCACTGTGTTAGCCAGGATGGTCTCGATCTCCTGACCTCGTGATCCGCCCGTCTCGGCCTCCCAAAGTGCTGGGATTACAGGCTTGAGCCACCGCGCCCGGCTATTGAAGACTTTAAAATATTCTGCCCTCGAAAAATTTTAATGAAGTTGAAAGTAAAATCATTTACACATGAGCACTTCAAACCATAAAGAAGATTTATATACATTCCACACACATGCCTATAGATACAAACATTCACCACACACACACACATATATATGTATATAAACAAAACAAAGTAATGTCACTAGTAATTTACACAATTACTAGTGCAGACATGAAGAAAATGATAGATGCAAAGTAGGAGTTAGTCTAGAAAATCCTTCCCTCCCTTCCTTCCTTCCTTCTTTCTTTTCTTCCTTCCTTCCTTCCTTCCTTCCTTCTTCCCCCTCCCTCTCTCCCTCCCTTTCTTCCTTCCTCCCTCCCTCTCTTTCCCTTTCTTTTCTTTATTTCTCTTTCTTTCTTTTCTTTCTTTCTTTCTTTCTCTTTCTTTCTTTCTTTCTTTCTTTCTTTCTTTCTTTCTTTCCCTTCTTTCTTTCTTTCTCTTTCTTTTTCTTTCTTTCTTTCTTTCCTTCCTTCCTTCCTTCCTTCCTTCCTTCCTTCCTTCCTTCCTTCCTTCCTTCCTTCCTTCCTTCCTTCCTTCCTTCTTTCATTTCTTTCTCTCTTTCTCTTTCTTTCTTTCTTTTCTTCACAGGGTCTTCCTCTATTGCCCAGGCTGGAACGCAGTGGTTCGCTCTTGGCTCACTGCAGCCTTGACCTCCTGTATCCTCCTGCCTCAGTCTCTCAAAGTGGTGGGATCGCAGGTGTGAGCCACTCTGCCTGGCCTAGAGTCAAGTTTTAAAGAAAATGATGAACATTATTTATTATACAACTTAAAAGACAGAAGACTGGGGTGTCAGGTCTACATGTTACCACAAAAGATACGAATAATACAAAACAAAAGAAAAAACTAAAAAGACAGAAGATCATTCTATTTTCCTAGTTTGCATATTTATGAAATCTGAAGACTAAATACAGTCAACAGGGCCAGCCATGAGGTGCCTCCCTTCACACCAATATTCTTGATTTGCTCCTCCACTTTCAAGGGGGCGGGAGGGCAGGAGGAGCAGCCTGTCCAGAACCAGAGCATCAGGCTGGGTGGGAGGTTGCAGCCGTGGGGTGGGGCTGAATGCTGCTGCTTACTAGCTGTGTGATTTGGGTTCGGCCATTTGTCCTTCCTGTGCTTAGCGAGGTACCTGGCACCAAGCAAGTGCCCCATAAACATGGGCTATCCCTTCTCCCTGCTATTTTCACCCATAGGCAGCCTCCACTTTGGCAAAAATGGGTCCCAGTTGCATCTTCTCCCTGAAGCAAAAAGCTGAATGAGGGGATGTGAATTTGCCCGTAGGTAATGCGCTGCTCATGCCAGTGGGTTCTTTCATGCTCTTTATAGGTAGGATATTTAGGGAGCTGCCTATGGGCTGATCCATTAATTAGGCTCTGACAGCCTGTACTAAGGAGATTAGCAGGAGTCACTAAATGATCCATAACCATTACACACGGGAAAACCCTGCACCCAGCACAAGGTCCCTCCACACTTCCTGTGATGCTTACTTGTAGGTTACTAGGTCGCTGCGGGTCTCACTCACAGGGGATCCTCGTGCAGGCGATGTGGTGGAGGAAAGCTCTTAGGAGAAGGGGATGGGGGCAAGCAATGGGACCTCAGCAGGAGGCCAGCCTCAGCCTGAGCCTGCAGGGAGCTCTGGGGTTTGAACTGCACCAGAGATTTGGTCCTGCACTGAGGCAAGGGGGCTGCACTTTTGCACCCCTGTGCTGCCTTGCATCTCATGGGGGAGAATCTCCTGGGGAGGGAGGCCAGTTAACAACCACCACTCCCAACGCAATGGGGCACCAGCCCAGGCTTGAGGATCTGGTGGGGCCCCAAGAGCACTGCTACACTCACTACTCATATATAGATACCTTCTGTTCTCTTCCTTGTGCGTGTAAGACCGTAAAACCAAGTACTTGAGAGCAAACTATTCTTGGCATTCTTGCTATTTTAAGAGCTCAACACGTTGTAAACAGTAACTCAGAAAAGCCGAACACCATGGGACATTTGTACTTAACTGGCTTTTTAAAAATATAGGTTTTACGTGGACACAGGAAGGGGAAAAACACACACTGGGGCCTGCTGGGGAGTCGGGGGTGAGTGGAGGAAACATAAAGGATGAGTCAGTAGGTTCAGCAAACCACCAAGGCACACGTATACCTTTGTAACAAACCTGCACGTTCTGCACGTGCCTCCGGGAACTTAAAGTAAAAAAATACACACATATACACACACACACATATATATGTTTACTATATATATAGGTTTACTCTCTATATAGGTTTTACTATATATAGGTCTATAGTAAACCTATCTATATCTATATCTAGGTTTTATTATGATTTTGTTTTGGCAAGGCCAGTATATCAGGAGATGACTACCATTGAAAAGACAGTTTGTTACTCACAGATTCCAAGAGGAGGGCTTGCCACACTGTCGGGGGCCACACAGGGAAACACCAGGGTCTGTTAGAGGCAGAAGGTGAGGGGGAAACTGTGGGCGGGAGCTTTCACTGTGGTTTCCGTGGGGAGCAACATGTAGGGCAGGGTAATCCGGCTTAGGACTAGGTGGTTTGAGTAATTTCGTTAGGCTCTGGAGTATAGGGGCTGCTGTGGTTTGAATGTTTGTGCCTCCTTCAAAATTCATGTTAAAACTTAATCCTCAGTGCAACAGTGTTAAGAAGTGGGGCACTTAGGAGGGGAGGAGGCCATGAGGGACCTGCCCTCATGAATAGATTAGGGTCTTACCAAAGGGCTTGAGGGGGTGAGTTGGCCCCTTCTGTCCCTTCTGCTGCATGAGGACAGAGCATTCGTCCCCTCCAGAAGATGCAGCAACACCTTCAAGCAGAGAGCAGCCCTCACCAGACACCGAACCTGCTGGTGCCTTCTTCTTGGACTTCCCAGACTCCAGAACTGTGAGAATAAATGCCTATTGTTTCTAAGTTACCCAGTCTGAGGCGTTTTGTTATAGCAGACACCGAACCTGCTGGTGCCTTCTTCTTGCACTTCCCAGACTCCAGAACTGTGAAAATAAATGCCTATTGTTTCTAAGTTATCCAGTCTGAGGCATTTTGTTATAGCAGCACTGAGGGACTAAGGAAGGGGCTGTCCCTGGTTGTCTGCTACCTGGCCCCGGGGTGATCAGGGTTGGTGGGTCATGGCCTGGAGTGTGGGAGCTCATGAAAGAGGTGGCTGGGGCATGGGCTCCGGAGTGGTTGGTTTGCCTTTGGAAGGCGTGCTTGAGGGTGAGTCTTTTTTACTATTTCCAAAAATTAGCCCTGGGAGGGACAGTGGGGAGCAAGAGGGAGGCAGTCTAGGGAGGTGGGAGAGCCATCACGTTGCCACACAGGTCTTGTCTCTGTAAAGGAGAGTGGGGAGGAAGGAAGGTTGGGGACAGCATCCTAGATCACCATGCTGGCTGAGAAAGGCTGGCAAGGCCATCTGGGAGTCACGGAGCCAGCGATGGCTGTCAGAGGCCGCCCGTGTCTCTCGGGAGTGTGCTTGCCTTAGTATCCCTACTGGGTTCAGCCACTGGCTTAGAAATTCAGTGATGGGTTAGAGAGCCCAGCAGGTGGTGCCCTCAGCTAGTCACATCCCCTTTAGTTGCAAATCTGCAGATACATTCTCACTATCACAAAGTGTAAGGATGACATGCATCAAAACAGGTGAAGCCCTCGGAACATTGCCGGGTACATGGTGAACACTACGTAAGGTCTGCTATTATTATTATTATTATTCATTGCTAGAAACATTATCTGTATGGTAGAACCAATACATGCATTTGTTTTTGTTTGAGTTTTGCTTTGTAGCTGTCTCCTACAGGAAGGAGAATCCATGTATTTTAAAAGTCTACGTCTAGGGTGATATGAACTATTACTACTTAACTTTCTATATGTATTTATTGAATCCACTATAACAAACTTACCGAATATAGCTCTTATATTTCTTTATCCTCCCTGGAACACTTACTGTATATTCAAGCTCATTGTATATGCTCAATAAATGTTTGCTGAATAAATAATGGGTTCAAACATATCAGGGAAATTACACTGATATAATCTCAAGTACTTGATGGGCTTAACTTTATTGTTGAAATAAGTTCATAAAACAATCTCAGTCTACTCTTCCTTTTCAGCTATACCTATTTATTTTCCCAATACTTTAAAACAAAACGTTTCACACAGCAAAATTGAAAGAATTTTTCAGTGAACACTCATATAGACACCACCAAGATTCTACCATTGACATTTTAACGATACTTGTTTTATCCATATTTTTCCATCTCTACCTCCCTCTACGCACACCCCAATCCATCTTATTTTTGGTGCATTTGAAAGAAAAGCTTGGATGTCTGTACTTCCCCTTAAATACTTCTAATGTACATATCACTAACTAGAATTCAATTTTTTTCAGGTTAAAAAATGTTAATGTAAAAATTTATGTGAAGTTTTTAAATGAACGAAACTACTCCCAAGCACCAAGCACCAGACATCTCCTTGCTGAGAGCAGTTGGCAGCTGCACATTTCTAAAGTGAACTGGGTGTCCTGGGAGGGGGGACCATCTACCTGGCGTGTGGCATGCTGGGGCATCTGTGTACTTCTCCAAGAGGCTGATGGTCACGGGTTGGGGTCTCCCGGAAGCAGACTTGGAGACAGAGTTTAGGGTACAGGAGGCTTATTAAGGAGCGCCCATGGGATCACTGCCTGTGGAATGGTAAGGAAGCAGGAGTGGACACAGGGACATGGAGATAAGGTTCAGGATTCAGGATGAGCCAACCTCATAGGGGTGTCCCGAGGTGGGCTGAGATGGCTATGCCATTGTACCCCCACCAGCATCAGTCACTGGATGTGGGTGTCCCCGGGAATGGCATAACCCTTGCCTAGGCAGCCCCCTTCAGCCAAGGTACCCCTGCAGGGGCTGCCTGGCAGCTATTGACTCCCCATGGTCAGCACTGCCAGCAGCTGGGCAACAAGTCCCTCCTTAAGGGGGATCTGGTGGCGCATCACAGTGTCTACTACACTAATGATACTGCATTCATTTTAGCGACACATCATGTGGCAGTTGTTCATGCTTTATTCCACAGCAACAGGAAATTCCTGCCCAACCTTACTGAGAGTCCTGGAGACTGAATGACTGGCCTTGAGTAAGCTGTGATAAACATTTGCTGGTACGTGATGCACTGTGGGATGTGACATTGGAAAGGGCTGAGGCTTACGGCTGACGGTCATATTATTAAGGTATCCCTCATGTGGCAGGAAGATGCTACACCTGAGGGAGCAGGGGGTCTTCACCAAACTGCACAATAATGAAGCATGAAGGAGAGGCCAAGAAAGGATTCCAAGGTAATGCCATATAAGTAAAAGATGATTTGAGGCCTGGCATAAAAGTTAATGAAAAGCTAGCTTGAATTTAGATAACTTGGTAAAAGAAAATGTGAAGCTAGTTAGAGAAACCAGCAGTCTCATGACCTCACACAGTCATCAGGACTGGCCTTGGCTAAAAAACTAATGGTTTCATAAAAATGATATTTTAAAATGCAAATTTCATCCTATTCTCCCTTCCTTTAGAAAATATGTCTTCCTGAGGTGGACACCTGTCGTTTGAGTATCCCCTAAATCTTTTGATCACAATCCCATTTTGATAGTGTCTTTCAGGATAATTTCTGTCTTTCCAACATAGGATGCAAAAATAAGACAACAGAAACCTCATTTTCTGGCCTCCTTGCTGCTGGGATGTGGCCATATGATTTAGACTCTACCAAGCAGATGGGCTCCTGCACGGCTTTGTTGGGAACTGAGTGATGCAGGGAATGACACAGAGTCAGGGGCGTTGTTTTGTGGTCAGGGACCATGGCAGAGCTGGAGCGGCTCTGAGCAGCAGCCCCTAGGGGGTCTCCTGGTTCAGCAGCTTCCTGACCCCTTCTGCAGTGGCCAACCCCTTGGTGGGCTGATTCTGGTGCGCCATTCTGGGAGTCCCTTGGGAAGCTCAGCCTAAACCCCACTGCTTGATCCATCCCATGATTCTGGGAACTTTGTTCATCAGTGCCCCTCCCCACCTAAACCAGCTAGGGGGGATTCTCTCATATGCATCTAAAAACCCTGACCAATACATTTCCTATTGCCACAATAGTGGATTTTGAACTTTTTAAGCTGGCACACTTTCATCAAACACAATAGTCTATAGAAGCCCAGTATACAATGTAGATGATATACGAAATTGTTCTTCCCACCCTCCTCACTCTAGACCTCTCTGGAGCTCCTGTGAACTCACCCCTGGGAGAAAGCATGGCTATTACAGAGGGTCCTTCATATACTGGATTCAATCCACATTTTTTTCTTTTTTTGTCTTAATCTCCTATCATGCCCCCAAACAAAGTCCTACAGATTAATAAATTAATCCCATTTGCAAGCACACCATACAACTTTGGGTTTCCATAACTGCTCATCTTCTCTTCTGTCTTCCTGGGATGTCTGTCATGAGTAGATCTGCCAGGAAAAACGCTCATGTACTCTTCAAGAACCTGATCAATCAGAACCTCCATGAACCTCTCACCCAAAACGTCCCATTACATAGGTGGCAATTTCAGTATCCTCTTAACATTCATGGGCCTACTATTTCCAGAGGTAGCTATTCTCTGCTGAGGATCCCAGCTAATCTGCATGTTTGCTGAGGCACAAATTTGAATCATTAGTATATTAAGGGTGGTGAAATGCCCTGGCTTTTCCTTTCCTTCCACCCACCCTATCAACCAGGGCTTCACATGAGCCAAACCAAGCCAATCAGGAAGCCAGTTAGCAAAGGGAGCCTGAGACGATGTAGCCGGTTGGACCATCCCAATCATCATACAGAGCAGAACCAGCAAAAATGGACCTAGGATGGTGGAGGAAATGATCAGCTCTGCAGAACTTCCTAGGAGTCAGCAAGATCACAAAGAATGGAACCCTCTGTTAGAATGCGACCAAGAGATGGCATATTTTATCATGTTCCACTCATAAGAAACATACTTTTTCTTTTCTTTTGGAGAGTGCTAAGCTGTCTCTGTTAAGTCAAGGACAAATAAATCTATGCATCTACATAATGGTTTTCATGTTAGAAGATAATGGAGACAAATGGAGAAAAGAATAAAAGTGCTACTGTGCTGACAGGAAGCCACAGCCACCATCAACGCAGGAAGTGAGTGATTCATTCCTGCTGCAGAAATCAGGCAGAAAGACAGGTGGCAGGGTCAGCTGTCCACACACATTCTCATAGTGTCTCTGTGATAAAAACTGCGTAGGACACACACTTGACCTAACTTGTGGGCAGATTCAGCCCTCAGAAGGATCAGAAAGCTGTGGGTGGAGCTGCTATTCTCAACTTATTTCTGATTCACCGGGAGGAACTGATTGGGGAAGTGGAAGTGAGAGGCATTGTAAGAGAAAATTCTTATGTAATCCTTACATTCACAAAAGCTAGGAATGGGAAACTTAGTGGGGCTGATAAATTTTGTGGTTTATAAACAGAGATTTCACAAAGTTTAAAGGTAAGTTGGAGTCTACAAACAGTGCCCTCTTTCCCATCAAATAGAATGGGAAGTTCCTGAAAATGGGGTTCTGACGTCACAAATAAGTCAGTAGCTAAGAGGGAAAGGTATCACAAGCAGGCGTGTCTGCACCTTTGCAATGAACAGCTGGGCAGCACAGGAATACGGGTAAGGGCTTTGGAGGCCTAAGTGTACCCCAAACAGTGTGCTGGATCTATATGAATAATGCCTAGAAGCCTACATCCCAGGAGAGGGGTATTTTACAAATAAAACAAAGCTAAATAAAACCATAAAATACCTTTTTAAAAGTACTTTTGGAACACAATGTGGTTGACTAGCAGCAAAAAAAAAAAAAAAAAAGCAAATCTACTAAAGTCCTTGACTATGGGAGCAATTAATTTACATCAGCTGAACACCTAAAGGCTGTAAGACAGGAAGAGGAGACCAGCATTAAAAAGCAAGACTGGATCCTGAGGTCAATTAGGTGGTCGTAAGAGCGCACCTGGATCTTCTATAGGCATTTTCTTTTCCAATCTGCAGGACTCCTGTGCCACGCTATGGTTAAAAATTAAATGCATGTGAGATTATTTGTGATCACCTTCAAGCATTCAGGAGAACTGAAGAGGGCTGGATAAAGTCGGTAGATAATGTTGGTCCTTGGCTTCAAAAACAGAGAAGGCAGCAGACTCCTCCAGCTATAAAGCTGTGGCTTCAAGGGCCATTTTAGAGATGATTACTCTTGGGATTCTTTGCAAGATGGTGTATCTTAGCCAAAACATGGTCATCTCCAGGGTCCAGTTTGGGTTTCCCAAGACAAGCTATGTCAGTTTAGCCATACTCCTTATGTACTTGGCAGGGCTATTAGACTAGAAAATTAGAAAAAGGCAGGGTGTGGTGGCTCACGCCTGCAGTCCCGGCACTTTGGGAGGCCAAGGCTAGCAGATCACCTGAGGTCAGGAGTTGGAGACCAGCTGGCCAACATGGCGAGACCCCATCTCTACTAAAAATAGAAAAATTAGCTAAGTATGGTAGCGCACGCCTCTACTCCCAGCTACTTGGGAGGCTGAGGCAGGAGAATCGCTTGAACCTGGGAGGTGGAGGTTGCAATGAGCTGAGATTGCACCACTGTACTCCAGCCTGGGCAATAAGAGCAAAACTGTCTCAAAAAAAACCCCAAAAACAAATGAGCAGAAAAACCAACAACAGAAACAAAAATAACATTAGAAAGAACTGTTGTGTGGATCTGAATTTCAAAAAGGGAGCTGACAAATAATGACACCTTTTTAGCAAGAAAAAAAATTGCATATAAGAGGATGACGAGAAAATAGTTAAATGCCTGCACACAGGAGCCACAGTTGATGGATTGCTACCAAGCGGGAGTAGACCCCAAGATTCCCTCCGTGCCTGTCCTGCACAGGATGTTTGCTAAGAAGTTAAACCAGGATAAGGATTAAACAGAGGTTAAGCTGATAGATGACTTAAAGTAGAGAGAATGACAAACCTTATAAATCAGTGTTTCCTAAACACCAGTCATTCATGTACTGCCTTCACAATGCCTGCTGCCAAGTATCACACAGGATTGTGAATTTTCCTTAAATTGACTCTCTTTTCAACTTAAATCTATAGCAGAAGAAGTTAATGGATATGATGTGCCAATTACATCCTTGCTATGGCTCCATGACTATGAAAACAGGGAAGGGCCATCCCAGGGAATCACTAAGGGCGTGACTTTGAGCAGTTACTTAGTTATCCGTGCCTTAGTTTCCTCATCTGTAAAATGGGTATTGAATGAAACAGTTCATGAAAAAGCACTTCTTAGCACAATGTTCATAATATAATAAATGAATAATAAATGCTAGCTATTCTCATAATTATTATTTATTATTAGTTTAGAAATTATAAGAAATTTTTTAAAAATCCTGGCTTACTAAGGTCAAGATAAAATGTATTCATGCAAACAGTCACTCACCTCCTTTTACAGAGTACACTGTTTAGAAATTATAGCAAACTAAATAAATGCATGCAAAGCACTTTGCAAGTTAAATTATTGTTAAAAATATTAACCATAATAAAGCATATATTAGCATGTGCAACAAAGAGCGACCATAAATCATACTTTGATACTATAAACTAAATTCATAAGAATTAAGCAATGAAATAAAATTATTACAGAATGCTAATCTGAGTTCCAGCTAAAAATCTTCAGGGCTGTACCTACAATGATTGTTGTAACATGCTTTGGAAAGATGGGACCAGATGAAATAATTAGGATACAAAATACAACTCAACTGGCTGAGACAACAGGCTCACAAATGAGATGTAGCAGAAATAAATGCAAAATCCTGTGAGTGGGGTTACAGACAACATCACCTGAGGGTGCACTGAGGCAAGGTGTAGCCTACTAGAAACACAGGTGAGAGGGTCTTTGGTTTGAAGCTCAGTGATAGAGTTGTCCAAATCCCTGATGAGCACTTGGGCTTATCTAAGGCGGTATCCATATTTGTGGAAGTCCCATTCTGTGTGTCCTCAACCTTCAGTGAGAATGAAGAGCTTGAGTGAGCACCCATGGTGGGATTTTGCAACACTGGATTGAGGCAAGGAAAGAACCCAGGAAGTGAGAGAACAGGAACCTGGCCACAAGAGGCCTAGCTGAAGCACCTGGAAAAGTTTAGGGTGAGAGAGGACTGGGAAGCGGGAGAGGAGCGGGGCAGGAGAACTGTCTTCTGAAAGGGAGGCTCCATCTGCCTGGATCAAGCTAAGGAAGACCTGTCTAATGACCAGAGCTGCCCACACGTGGCAAGGACTGCTCTGGAGGCAGAGGGCCTCTGACCGCTGGGTGACCCTAGGACATCAACCAGGTAGCGGGGCTGCCAAGAAAGGTTTAGTCCTAGATCAGATTTCCTAGAGGCAGAGTCTGAGGTGGAGATTCAGATGCATAAGGCATATTAGGAGGGTCTTGTATGGAAGTGAGGAAGGCAGGTAGGACAGGAGAAAGAGCAGAGTGAGCCAGTGGTTGCAGGGAAAATCTAGCCTGGTCTCATCCCCAGGGAGCTCGAGAGCATGACTCACACCCCACAGTTATCCCACTGGCAGCGAGGCGGGGCATGCTGCCTGTTATGCTTTGGTGCCAGTCAGTGTGTCTGAGTGTGTCCTCCTGGGTGAGGAGGTTCTCCTGGCCTCGAGCAGGCCTTAGAGAAGAGGGCCACTGAGAGCCGTCACATTCAACTCCCACCATGGCCGGAGGAGGACATCTGGGTGGATCAGCATCCACACAGTGATATAAGAGGGTGGCCTTCGAATGATCCTCTCCAACTGGAAATGATCATCAGCAGGACCTAACCGAGTTTCTGTAACTAATGCCTTCAGTTCATTTTTCAAAAAGTCTTCTAGACCATTTTCCTTCTCCTTGGCTCCTGTTGTGTTCCTGCCAGCCAGAACTCACGAAAACCTCTCTTTCTGGGATTCTAAGAAGTTCCTGCAATGGTTACACAGTTCATGTCACACACGGAGGATCCAGGTCACAGGGGGCCTTAGATTCATTGTATTCTGGAAGCCCCCTTTAGCAGACAGAAAACGAAATTACTAATGCAAACTGCCCACAGGACTGGGAGGGATCTGGGCAAAAGAAGGGCCATATACACAGAATAGTGTACTATTATTTAAAAACAAATATACCTAACACCCTAAATAATAATAATGATGATGAAATCACAATTTGATGTACTAGGTACATGTATTTTAAATAATCTTAAAATAAACCCCTAAGCTCAAAAAAGATGTTCCATTTAAAATTATCTCATGTTCACTCAAGGGCACAGGTGCGTCTCGCTGATAAGCGGTGGTAGCAAACTGTGCGGGAAGCTTCCGTCTCTGCCGTAGGCTTATTCTTACAGGAAGGAAAGGGAAAGGCCATTGAGAGGGAGCCTAGGTGAGGTCCAGCATGCAAATAACTTTCATACAATTAACTCAGCACATGCGCATACTAGCCCCTGGGTGGGCATAGAAGCAGGCAGAGTAGATGTTACCACCATTTATTCACTTTTGCTCAGAGAATGCCAAACAGCCACAAAAGAGTTAGATGAGAACTTCATTCGGTCTTCAGATTCCAGGGCGTGAACACTTTCACTACCTTCTGCTTCCTCACCACATTCACCGCCAGTCAGCTTTGACATTAAGGTGAGAAACTTCAACAAGCAGCAATGTCTCCTTGCTATGGCTCTATGACTATTAAACCAGGGCTGGGCCATCCCAGAAACTAAGCAGTTACTTTGAGCAGTTACTTAGTTACTCCGTGCTTTAGTTTCCTCATCTGTAAAATGGGCATTGAATAAAAATAGTCCATGAGGCCGGGCGCAGTGGCTCAAGCCTGTAATCCCAGCACTTTGGGAGGCCGAGACGGGCGGATCACGAGGTCAGGAGATCGAGACCATCCTGGCTAACACGGTGAAACCCCGTCTTTACTAAAAAATACAAAAAAAAAAAAAAACTAGCCGGGCGAGGTGGCGGGCGCCTGTAGTCCCAGCTACTTGGGAGGCTAAGGCAGGAGAATGGCGTAAACCCAGGAGGCGGAGCTTGCAGTGAGCTGAGATCCGGCCACTGCACTGCAGCCTGGGCCACAGAGCGAGACTCCGTCTCAAAAAACAACAACAACAACAACAACAACAACAAAAAATAGTCCATGAATAAGCACTTCTTAGCACAAAGTGTGTAATATAACAAATGATTAATAAATGCTAGCTATTCTAATGATTATTATTTATCATTAGAAATTATTAGAAATATATTTTTTAAAATCCCGGTTTACCATGTTGCTAGGCCAAATAAAATGTATTCATGCAAATAGTCAACTCTTTTTGCAGAGTACATTGTTTAGAAATTATAGCAAACTAAATAATGCATCCAAAGCACTTTGCAAGCTAAATTATTGTTAAAATACTAATCATAATAATGCATATATTAGCATAAGCAACAAAGAGTGACCATAAATAATTAAAACTTCACTATGTTCATCCATAGATGTATTTGGTGCTTTAACATCTGAATTTGTAATTGTATGTGTGTGTGTGTGTGTGTGTGTGTGTGTATTTTGCTTTCAGTGTAAATCAGTAAGAACCTATCCTGCCTAGAAGAATAGGTATCATTAGCAGAGGTCTTATCAGTGCTCGAAGTAATTCTAATACCAGATGGAATGAAGACATTTGGAGGGGATCAGGAAAAGATGGGCAAGGGAGCATTTAAGATGAAATCAGGATACCTGCTTAGAATCTATTCGTGGCTTTTGGAGTTCCTTACTTCCTGAGTCTCTTCATACAGATAACGGGCTCTTCCATCTATTCTATCGATTCAGCCTCTGAAAATTCTTGCCATTCTTTGGATTCATCTATACTAACTTCATTTATAAGCTCCGAGAAAACACAGGAGGCCCAACCAAAAGAAAGAGTACTGCCACTCTCATTGTTCAGATGTAGGCAGTTCTCACCCCACTGTCGCGGTCTTGAAGAGCTGGTCAACCTGTCCCAGGCCAGTCTTGCACCATTTCTAGTCTGCAGATCTCCCAGGAAGCTCAGACCTATGAGCCACCTAGAAACAAATACATTTGAGTCCATTTTAAAGGCTGGAACACAGATCAGAATGGACTTCATGGGTCTGAAGATTCTGGAGACAAAAATATCTTCCAAAAAGTGGGAGGAGAATGAACCACGTTTAACCATGGTTTCACCTTTTCAGTTCTACCTTTTGCAGTCTAAGCAGTGAAGATGGGTAAAACTTGGCCCACAGTTCACTCAGCCATTCTTCTACTTAACAAACATGACTGAACATCTGTAACGTCCCAGGCAGTCAATGTGAGATAACAGACATATAACAATGCAGCCCTTTGCACCCAGACACTACCAACAAGATCACTGCTAAAACAGATCTGTGACCAGTGCAATAGGAACAGAAAATGGAAAGTGTAAGTTCTGAGGGAGGCTCGAAGAGTACTGCAGAAAAAACAGCCTCTGAGTTGAGCCTGAAAGGACGAGTAGGCAGAGGAAGGGATTCCAGGCAGAGAGAGAGAGAGAGAGAGAGAGAGAGAGAGAGAGAGCACCGTGAGGAATGGTGTCCGGAAGTGAGAAAGGAGCAACTGCTTTGGAGAAGCTACACATCCAATACCGCCCACTCTTGCTGGAGCCTCAAGTATCCTGCAGAAGGGGAAGTGGGGCTGGACAGGGGCGATCAGATCATCCTTAGGCCAGAGACAAACTGAGGTTTGATTCTATGGGGAATGACGAGGCCCCACTGAATACTTCTGAGTAGGAGAGTGACATTGTGGATGGCCAAGCAGGTAGAGGAATGATCGTACACATGTGAGATGAATGGAAAAGGGTGGGGCACATATGGGCAATATATTTACGGGATACAGGATTTGAGTTTCCCTGAGGAAACGTGAGTGGGTGGTGGTACAATTCACCAAAGTAAGACATCTAGAAAGATAGGAGATATGGTGGGAGAAAAATAAAATAGTTTAGACCAGCTAAATTTGAGGAGACTGTAGGCCTCCCAAGTGGAAATGACCAAAGGATAGTTGGATAGATGAGTATGGAGCCGAGACATACAGTCAGGGGTGGAGAAACAGAATTAGAGCAGGCAGGACCACCAGTGGATGAAACTCTCGGTGGAAAGCCAGACAACCCACCTAGACCAGCAGCATCAGCCTCACCTGCAGCAATGTTCGGCAGCCAATTCACATCAGCTCACACCGGCCCACAAGAGCCCATTACCAAATATGCAGCAATTTTGCAGGCTGGTTGTGAAACCCTTGGTAGCTTGGTGGGAGTATTTATACCACATGGAAGTCAGCAAATGCTATAAATTAGGTCTGCTTGCTCCACAGCCCATCCTAGAGCTGGCTACCAGCCTATGGTGCACTTGAGAAGGAATTATAAATGCCAATTATCAGCCCCCAGCCCAGATCTATTGCATCAGAAACCCTGAGGGAGTTTTCACCAGCTCTCCAGGGGACTCAGATGGGAAAGTGGGAGAACGCCAGCAACCACAGGAAGTACATGGTCCACACTGGCCCAGGATGACCAGCCTGGCCTAGAACCTGCTGGAAATACACCTGAGGCTGGGCTGGCTCAGGGAGACCCCTGGCTTGCTTTTGGGGGACTCTAGACCACAGGACCCAGAAACAGACTGTTGACAATCGGCCAGCATCTCTCCAATCTGTGATAGAAGTAACATACCCAGACCCCTTGCCCACACTTCTCGAATTTCCTAAAGTAAATTATCAGTTTTTGTCTGTGTTTTGAGGGGGTTTAAGGGGAAAAGTGACAATTTAAGAGTCTGTAGTGCATGACGTTACTTTTTGGTGATAAATTACAATGTTAAAATCTCACTCACTGAGAAAGGCTACGATGGAGTCCCTTAAAACTGGCATCTGTTCATTTGCCCTTTAAAATGACCTTATTTAGAATCAGGCTTTGTTTTCTGGTTTCACCTTTCAAATAACAATCATAACATTGGCCACTTGATCTTACTAGTCTTTATGACTGTCACAAAACAAGGTTAACAGCAACGGGATTAGCAGTAAAAACCAATGTTGACGTAAAAATGGCAACAAATTGCCTAGAATATTAGAGACACATTTTGAGTTGTCTGTTTGAGCCTTTTAAATTTAATGAGAACCATATAATGTCATTGTTTTATTTTAATACTTATTTGATTACAGTAATTTGATACTCATCAGACCAGAAATCTTGAGTTTTTATTTGCATTTGCATTTATGTGACTTTGAGAAAGTTATTAAATCTCTTTGATTACCTATAAAAATTGAAAGTTTGGATTAGATGTCGTTTCTGATCACTTATCACTCACAGCTATATGCTTTTGCTTTTTAAATAAAAGTATATTTTCAGCTGGGTGTGGTGGTTCATGCCTGTAATCTCAGCACTTTGGGAGACTGAGGCAGGAGGATTGTTTGAGCTCAGGGGTTTCAGACCAGTCCAGGCAACATAGTGAAACACATTTCTACAAAAATGAAAGAAGTAGCTAGGCATGGTTGCATGTACCTGTGGTCCCAGCTACTCAGGAGGGTGAGGTGGGAGGATGGCATGAGCTTGGGAGGTTGAGGTTACAGTGAGTTGCGACTGTGCCATTGCACTCCAGCCTCAGCGAGACGTTGTCTGGTACATATACAATTTCAATCATTAAATATTCTGTAAATATTAAAACAACACAAAAGTGTATGAATAAAAGGGAAAGTCCCCTCCTGTTATGAACTGAATGTTTGTGAACACCTGTGTTAAAGCCCTAATCTCCACTGTGAAGTTATTTGGAGGTGGAACTTTTGGGAGGTATTTAGGTTTAGATGAGGTCATGAGGGTGGGGTACTTGTGATGGGATTAGTGCCCTCAAAGAAGAGACACCAGAGAGCTTGCTGGTTCTTTTTCTCTCTGCTGTGTGAGAAGATGACTATCTGCAAGCCAGGAAACGGACCCTCATCAGAGCCTGACCATGCTGGCACCTGGACCTTGGAATTCTCAGCCTTCAGAACTACAAGACATACATTTCTGTTGTTTAAACCGTGCAGCCTATGCTATTTTGTTATGGCAGCTTTCTAATCCTTTCCCACCTAGAAATAAATTTCATCAACCATTAAAGACCTGTCCTTCCAGACCCTGTATGTATGCCCATGTGCACATGCACACACACATTTTTATATGAAGGAATCATACTGCACATACTGTCCTGAGATGTGTATTTTACATGTGATAATATAACATGGACATCTTTTCATGTTAACACAAATATATCCAGCTCATCCCTTTCACACCTGTGAAATGCATACAATAATACACTTAATCAACTGATGAACGTTTCAGTTACTTTTAATTTTTGCTGTTTTTGATATTTTAAACAATGTTGCAACCTTTTTTTCAAATATCTTTTAATCCATGCCCAGTTACTTTCTTTTTCTTTTCTTTTTCTTTTTTTTTTGAGATGGAGTCTCACTCTGTCGCCCAGGCTGGAGTGCTGTGGAGCCATCTCGGTTTACTGCAACCTCTGCCTTCCGGGTTCAAGAGATTCTCCTGCCTCAGCCTCCTGAGTAGCTGGGATTACAGGCATACACCACTATGCCAGGCTAATTTTTGTATTTTTAGTAGAGACAGGGTTTCACCAGTTGGTCAGGCTGGTCTCAAACTCCTGACCTCGTGATCCACCCACCTTGGCTTCCCAAAGTGCTGGGCATGCCCAGCTATTTTCTTAAATTAAGTTCTATAAAATGACTTACTAGGGCGAGGCATATGCAGTTTTAAGAACTTGTGATGCGAGGATGCCCATGAATTCACACTCTTGCCAACCATGAGCATTAACAATTGTTTACTTTTTTGTTCATCTGAAAAGTACAATATAATACAGTTGTGCATTGCCCAATGACATTTCAGTTACTGATGGACTTACATACAATGGTGGTCCCATAAGATTATAATGGAGCTGCACTATACAGGTGTACTATTTTAAAAAAATCTTTTATACCATATTTTTACTGTACATTTTCTATGTTAGATATGCTTAGTACTTATTCTTATGTTACAATCGCCTAATGGTATTCGGTACAGTAACATGCTGCAGAGGTTCATAGCTTAGAAGCAATAGACTATACCATATAGCCTACCTGTGTAATGGCTCTACCATTTTTGTGTAAGTGCACTCTATGATATTTGCACAATGGCAAAACTGCCAAATGATTCACTTCTCAGAATGTATCCCCATCATTAAGGGATGCATGACTATACTTCACTGTTATGTAATTCACATTTTTTGATTCTGAATGATGAATGATGAATGAACAAACATATTTAATGTTTTTTGGAAAGGCGATATTCAATAATGATGGAGTGCTCAGGCTCTAGAGCTGAACTGAGAGCTGTTGAATCTTGGCTTTGCCCCATTGTCAGTGGTGAACCCTAGACAAGTTATTGAACCTCAGTGGGCATCAGTGTCTTTCTTTTTGATTCATTGATTTTATTTAAAAAAACTCTTGTGACTTTTTCAGTTTTTAGTTTCATCAAAACTATACAAAAAATCAAATAGATCCATAAAGATTATTCACATAAAAAGCATTTCTCCCCACTTCCCTCTCCTTAGAGTCAACCACTTTCAATCTTTTTAGCTAATTGTGTTGGGGCTATAATCTAAATGTTTGTGCCCCCCGCCCCCAAATTTATACATTGAAACCGAATCCCCAATGCAATAGTATGAAGAGGTAGGGACTTTAGGAGGTGATTAGGTCCTGAGTGAAGCTCTCATGAATGGGATTACTGCCCTTATAAAAGAGGCCTGAGTGAGCTTGTTAGCCCCGTCTGCCAAGTGAGGACACAGCTAGAAGGCTTCATCTTTGAAGCAAAGGGTGAGCCTTCCCCAGGGACTGAGTCAGCTAGCACCTTGAACTTAGGATTTCCGGGCTCCGGAACTGTGAGCAATACATTTCTATTGCTTATAAATTACTCAGTTTAAGGTATTTTGTTAGAGCAGCCTGAATGGACCAACCCAGCTGGTATTTACTTCCAAGTAATAACACATGTATTGCAACTTCTGGAATTTTCCGTTTTAGACTGTTGATTCCCTATTATGGAAGGCAAGGATTGAACTCTCCTTTACCACCTCTACTCCCATCCCAGCTCTAGCAAATGTGCACACTTCTTGTCTCCACCTTCTCTATATGACTATGTCTCCATTTTCTCTAAATGATATTACAATCACGCCAATAGTTATATTGTAATTATACCAATATTGTATTCATCACTGAAATACACAGTACATTATGACAAATGTTCCTCTCTTGAACAACTTAATATTGTCTTATTTTTAGTTTTTATTTACTTTTCTCTTATTCATCCTGAAATTTACAAATTTTCTAAATCTTCTTTCAGTTATTCAGATGCATCAGGAATTGTATCAATGTCCTCTTGTCTCAACAGAATATGGCTGGCAATCCTCTTTTATGCAGAGGTTAAGAAATTATACTTCCTATATGTTCAGGAAATATTCGATCGGGCTTTTTGTTTGTGTGACCCAGTTCTGATTGCAAGGCAACCATGTGCAACTTCTACCCAGGTGCACTGTTTTCTGTTTGCATTTCCACCTCAAGCTCTCCATGCTAACAGACACATAAAAAGCCTGAGGCCTAGCAAGGCAAAAATTGTTTCCCAAGGCTACCCAAGGATCAGACCAGAATTTGATCTTCTGACACCTTGTTTGGCCTATTTTTTTTTTTTTTTTTGAGACGGAGTCTCGCTCTGTCGCCCAGGTTGGAGTGCAGTGACCAGATCTCAGCTCACTCCAAGCTCCGACTCCCGGGTTTACGCCATTCTCCTGCCTCAGCCTCCCGAGTAGCTGTGACTACAGGCACCCGCTACCTCGCCCGGCTAGTTTTTTGTATTTTTTAGTAGAGACGGGGTTTCACCGTGTAGGCCAGGATGGTCTCGATCTCCTGACCTCGTGATCCACCCGTCTCGGCCTCCCAAAGTGCTGGGATTACAGGCTTGAGCCACCGCGCCCAGCCTGTTTGGCCTATTTAACTGGTTAACCATTTGTTCCTGCTCTTAAACTGCTCCAATTCCTTAAACTTGTAGAGCCTATACTCTGAACAGGAAAATTAGAGTTCTCATTATCGCAGACGTAGCCACCAAAGCCCCTTCAGGTTAGGTGATATCAAATGGAGGTAGGGTCACATCTACACCCTTGGAACAGATGATCACAAACTATTAATCAGCAACGCTAACTGCAAGTGGAAACTTAGGGAGAATAATTGATTATGGTTAAGGCATGACTTTAGGAATTCTTTGTAAGTCTAGCTTATAAAGAAAAATCCCTTGGCTTGAAATTTTCTAAAATTAGACTCAAGGAAGTTAGATAAAAGTATATTTGAGATAAATGAATCTGTTCCAAATTTTTCAAAGCTGCATCAATATAGCATGGTTCAAGCTATCCACAAATATTATTTATATGCCACTGGCAAGGGGCTGTGATCAATGTCTGTTTCTTGAAGGCAGAAGTGTGACCCAAAAGCTTCTTAACCAAATAAGACATTTATGTTTTCTAACATCAAATTTGCCCGTATGTTATCAAGATGAATCCAAGGATTGCTACAAACCATATGAACCCCTAAAGGGAAGCTTTCTTACTTCCCCAAAGGAAGATGCTACAGCAACTTTCATCACTGCCCAAAGACAGTTGTTTGAGCTGATGCTGACCACGGCATGCAAGGTACCTTGCTCGGCAGTGACTAATCAGGTTCCCACAGGACTCTGTGGTGTAGTGGGCTCCAGAGGAAGTCAATGGCAATGAATCACAGTGCTCAGGAATGAAAAATACAGCTGTGATTCACATTAACTCAAAGAAAAGGTTGAGGGGAAACAAACCTAAAAATTAAAACCACACACACGCACGCATCAGCAAATACCACGCTGAGCATGTCAGTGTAGCTTCTGCTTTTGAAAAGTCCAAAGAAGAAAAAGAAAAGCAACTTTTCAAAACAAAGCCTAATAAATCTATTCATAGCAAGATTGAACTGGTATAATGCAAAATGTAGTTCCATAAAAGGAAATAAATTACTTTCAGTGAACTTGGTTTTTGTTATAAGAAAAAGGGAGCCAATGTATTGTTTTTGGCCTAATTTCAAATATTCCTATGTATACCTTCTTTAATTTTTATTGACTACTATCAAACTTTTAAATTTTAGCTTTTGCTTCAATTACTTTATCTTTGTAAACAGAATTCGTGCCTCATTATAGGCCTTCTCTTAACTAGCATAAATTGCTTTCTCAATAATGAATTATCTAGGAACACAAAATAAAAAAGTGCAAGTTGGATTCATTGTTGTTAGACTCACTAAGCAATTAAAAAATAAATAAAAAAACACGAACCTCAAGGTTATTAGGACTGATCACTTTGAAACCTGCTGGAAATACTGCAGAAAGTCATAGAGCTCAGAGCCAGTTAATAATCCATACAGATACAAATTGGAGTTTCTTTGTTGGTGCTTAAATGGATGACTATTACATGACCAAGTTTATAAAACATAAAATGAAGTTAATATTTGGATAGGATGTGGTTTATTCTAGCACCAGAAATGGCCAAGTGGATTTTAAAATCAGTGTAGACGAGGGCTGGGCATGATGGCTCACACCTGTAATCCTGAGACTTTTTGGGAGGCTGAGGTGGGAGGATCACTTGAGGCCAGGAGTTCAAGACCAGATTGAGCAACATATCAAGACCATGTCTCTACCAAAAAAAAAAAAAAAAAAATTAGCTGGGTATGGCGGGATGCACCTGTAGTCCCAGCTGCTTGTGAGCCTAAGGTGGGAGGATGCTTGAGCCCAGGAGTTCCAGGCTGCAGTGCGGTATGACTGTGCCACGGCACTCCAGCCTGGGTGAAAGGGCAAAACCCTGTCTCCAAAATACAAAACGTAAAATTACTTTAGACCAGAGATTGAATGACTTTAATCATGTGAGAGGCGGACACTTTAGGTGGACATCTGGGGTGGGATGTTGTATGACCACACCAGTTGTTGTGAGTGATTGTTGTTGTAATCAGTGATGTTAGAAAATAAACATGTCATCTTGTTTTGGAAGGCAATGCCAATCAGTGACAAGGCAGAGTCAGACTTGTGGAAGCACTGGGGAGGGGGGTGGGAGGAGAGGAAGGAAGGGGCAAGTGTGCACCGTGACCTCCTGTCCACCTACCAAACATGGGTCCAAACACCCCAGGGAGCTGAGCCCCAGGCAAGCGGCCTGGGTTGGACCTTACTTAACATGATTTATTTTTGTCTGATTTTTCCAAGCCTGATAGTCTCGTTGGGCCAAGCTACCCAAAAGCCTAAAATCTTCACTTTATATTTTATTGTGTGACCTCGTAAACACACATTTGCCCTTCATTTGCCAGTAAGAACATAACAAAACAAAGCAACATTAGAAACAGCATTTTGGGCTCAAATGCTTTCTTCTCTGTTTCGTGCATGTGATGCCACTATTTTTCTATTCTGACCTATTTACCACATTTTGCTATTTACCAAGACTGGAAGAGATTATTCATCATTTCAAATGACCCATCTGGAAGGCATTTTATAAACATGTCTAGTTTTCTATAATTTATTTATATTTCCAGATATCAAAATTCCTAAAATACGTTGAAACCACACCCCAGATAATAAAGACTACATATTATTTTCCAGTTGAATTTTTTCAGTGTTTTTGGTAACAAAATTATGATAAAACAGGTGACACAATTAATCATGTGAGACATTCAAACCCAGTGCTTTTTATATATTTAATGTAACTTTTTATTTTTTAAAAATACGTGTTTGTTACAGAACATTTAGAAGATATAAATTTTAAAAGCTACAGGTCTATTTGTTAATCCTTTGGAGTACATCCTTCCAGAATTTTTATGTACCCTTCTGTCTCTGCTTTTTTATTGTGTTTTACTTCATTTTGTAATTCCTATTATAACCTGACATGTATTACGTATTTATTTGTCCAATTGTTCTAATCTATTTCTCCCACTCGAATGGAAGCCTCTTAGGGGAAAGTACTCTGCCACTTTTGTTCACTACCAAGCCCCACTAGCCTCACGTAGTATCTGGTACATATTAGGTGTCCATAAAAGAAAGAAAGAATGAATAGTTGATGCTCACTAAATATTTGAAGAATTGAAAGACGCCTTGAAGTACAAGCCAACTGACCCAAAGTCACAATATGGCAAATGGATGGGAACTTCCTTCTTTTCCACCTCATATTTCTTGATTTCATCTGCTATTGGCCGATTAGCCCGTGAATTTGTTTGAACTCAGTCAATTAGCTGCAGGCATGCGGATGATTCATTATATGAGAACTAGAGAGAAGTAGTGATCTGGGGGCAAGGGGAAGAGTGGTGACCCCCACAAATTGGGCTGACTGTGCGGGAGGCCACTGTGGAGTGGATTAGAGAGGGGAAGTCTATTGCTGAGCTTACTGGTGCCTGTGTTCTTCCTGCAGGAGTGGTGAATGAATAGCTCCCTTCAATTCCTCCATTCTCAGAATCTGACCTTGCACTGTTAGGTGGATACAAAGCAAGTGATTCTTGATCAGCCCCAAAGGGACAGCGCCGAGGAAGCTGAGTAACTTCTGCAGTAACTGAATAAAGGAAGATCATCATGAGTACTCTCATGTCTTTCTTTACCCAACACCTGGACATTTTAACCACCAACTTCCCATTCACAGACAAAAAGTAATCCAGGGAGTATTGTTACCAGACAACGACTATTTTTAACAAAAGATTTAAAGTCTGATCTTGCTCTTCCTTTTGATTCTTTCAGTGAGGATGTCCACACTGTGAAACAATTTCCAAGTATACCATTCTGATGGGGGTGGGGGTGGGGGCTGCAGTGTGATGGGAGCTAGAATTGCCTCTTTAACTTTTTATTCAGAAATAATTTTGAACTTACAGAAAATAATTGCAATGATCCAAACCCTTACTACTCAAGAAGGAGAAAAACAACCCAACACAAAATAAGCAAAAGATTTGAACAGACATTTCATCAAAGAAGCTATGCAAATGGCAAATGAGCACATGAAAATACGCTTAACATCATGAGTCTGTAGGGAAAGGCTAAAACCACAATAAGATGCCACAACACATCTATCAGAATGGCTGAAATAGAAAAGAGTGATATTACCAATTGTCAATGAGGACTTGGAGAACTGGAAGCATCATACATAGTTGATGGGAACATAAAATGGTACAGTCTCTTTGGAAAACAGTTGGGTAGTTTCTTTTTTTTTTTTTTTTTTGAGACGGAGTCTCGCTCTGTCGCCCGGGCTGGAGTGCAGTGGCCAGATCTCAGCTCACTGCAAGCTCCGCCTCCGGGGTTTACGCCATTCTCCTGCCTCAGCCTCCCAAGTAACTGGGATTACAGGCGCCCGCCATCTCGCCCGGCTAGTTTTTTGTATTTTTTAGTAGAGACGGGGTTTCACCGTGTTCGCCAGGATGGTCTCGATCTCCTGACCTCGTGATCCACCCGTCTCGGCCTCCCAAAGTGCTGGGATTACAGGCTTGAGCCACCGCGCCCGGCCTAGTTGGGTAGTTTCTTAAAGAAATAAACATAAACTTAACACATCACCCAGAAATTCCACTCATAGGTATTTACTCAGGAGAAGTGGAAATGTGTGTCTGCATAAAGACTTGTATGTGGGTGTTCACAGTAGCATGACTTATAACAATAAAACTAAAAACAGTCCAAATGTAGAACGGATAAACAAAATGTGATAAATCCATGCAGTGAAATACTATTCAGTGTTAAAAAAAGAACAAGCTATTGATACCTGCTACAACGTGGATGACTTTAATAACATTATGTTGAGTGGGAGTATCCAGGCACAAAAGACTGCAAATGGTATAGTTCCACCTATGCAAAATTTCTGGAAAGCTGTATACATTTACTAAAACACTATACTGGTACACTTAAAATAGGTAAATATGGTATGTAAATTATACCCAAATAAAGCTTTTTTAAAACTGGGAGCATATTCTAAGTATTGTTTGTACGTGCTTTTTTCTACTCAAAACCATAACTCAAAGAGAGTTTCATATTACCACAGGAGATGGCCCTCATTTTTTAGTGGTTATATAATGGTTCGTTGTATGACCATGCCCACATTTAAGTAATGTAAACAGCCATGAACAAAAGGTTCTCATTTCCCCATTCCGTCCAAAGACCTTGTAGGCATACAGTTTCTGCATTCAGCTTTAAAAGCTACAAATTCATTCCTTCCTTGCCTCAAAATCTCTTGAGCACCCTGTGGTGGATGCTAATGGTGCCTCCCTTGTCCCCTCCACACCCACTGTTCCCATCCATGCCAAGGGTTTCCCACTGCAGGTACCCGTGAGTCTCTTCCTGAAGGCTCTCTGGTGACAGGAGCATACCTGAATCACTCATGGGTGGCCAGAAGTGCCAGGAAGTTACTGCCTTTTGGAGCAGTCCTCACCAATGAGGGAAGGAAGCTATGGACAAACACCCCAGCTCCCTCACTCTGTGGGTAAAACCACTCAGAGGTGACGTCTCCAGCAACTTACAGAGCTCCCAGCACCACTGAACCCCCATTGCCAGTGGCAGCATCTGATCTTTAACACTCGTTCTTTCCCTTCTCTGTCCCATTTCCCTACCCGTCCTCCATCCTTCCTGGAATCACTCACCAAATAAATTACTGTATCTAAATCCTTGTCCAAAATCAACCACCACCAAGAAGTGACAGTTACTAATTGGCTTATACATCTGGTACTCTCCACTTGATCCTTGTGCATTTGTTTTTTTATATTAAACAATCTTTATTTGAAAAACAGTACCTTACAATCTTAACACTAGCAAACTTCAACAAAAGCAATTTCAGCATCGATAAACAGTAGCTAAACTAATGAGAGAGCGATCAAAAGTGCTTTAAAGGGAGCAGCACTGGCTGATGTTCTGCCGAGGCTCTGGGCATTCAGAACCTGGCTAAAGGGAAAACAGAATCAAATCGGCAGGTGCTCCGGACCCAAGCCCTCACATTGTGACCCACCTCCCTCCTGGGGGCCCTGGCAGCCCATAGTCCCCTTGGTACATCTTTTTTCATTTCTCTGAGATGGAGTCTGGCTCTGTCACCCAGGGTGGAGTGCAGTGGCACAATCTCAGCTCACTGCAACCTCTGCCTCCCAGGTTCAAGTGATTCTCATGCCTCAGCCTCCCGAGTAGCTGGGACTATAGGCGTGCACTACCACACCTGGCTATATATATATATTTTGTATTATTAATAGAGATGGAGTTTTGCCATGTTGGCCAGGCTGGTCTCGAACTCTTGACCTCAAGAAATCCACCTGCCTTGGCCTCCCAAAGTGCTGGGATTACAGGAGTGAGCCACCATACCTGGCCCCTCTTGGCACTTTTGGGCTCCTGTGGGCTGTGGATGGTGGAGCCCTAGGAGCCAAAGGGCCACTCAGGAAAGGCTGCAACTTGGCCTTGCAGTCAGCTGGCTTCTGCCTGTTGTAGTCATTTTCTTTCTGCAGCACCTGGAGTGCTGTCTCAGTTGTTGCAGTGGCCATCTAGCTTTCCTGGGCTGTTCTCTCGTGGAAGAGGATCTCCCTCTGAAAACTGGAAGTGTCTTTCTTCAATTCCTGGGCCAGGTCTTGGGCCATCTTCTTGTAGTGGTTGTGGGTGTGACACGTCGTTCATGTATATGTGCACCTTGTGAAGTCTCTGGTCAAGGTCCAGGCAGTAGGCGTCTCCTCTGTGGACTCCCATGAGGCCCCATCATGTGTTCTCGGTGGAGATCAGGCAGAACGGGAAGCGTCGGTTGCAGCTTCAGGAGCTCCCTCTCCAGCGGTGCCCTTGCACCCTGCAGAGTCGCCTGCTTGATGATCAGACTTTGGACTTGTGCTGTGAGTTCTTTATACCTTTGATTTCTTCCCACGATTGCATGTCTGCTTCTCCAGTCTCCCCATAAGGACATTCGGAGGATGCACCTAAGTCACCATCGTCATCCACACTCTTCAGAGAGACTTGTGGTTGGGACGCTAGGGGACCGCCATATCCTGCTTCCCTGTTCTCCTCTGCCAAGTTCCCATCCTCCGCATGGTCTCTACCACCCTCTAGCAGATGCAGGACGCTGGGCGGGGTGTGGACCAGGAAGGTCAGTCGCTTCACTCCAACGTTCATGACTGTTTCATTCCTGCCTTGGCCTGCTTCAGCCTTTCCTTCTTTGCCTGCAAGCGTTGCTTCCATCTGACAATTTCCTGATTGGGCAGCTCTGCAGGTTGCTGATGGTCACTGCTGTCATTCAGATCATCCACAGTGTTCCCCTGATCTTCTGCCCCAGCTGTGAAGTATATGGACATGCTTTGCATCAGTCACTTACGGAAGTTCAGGAGGCTTTCTGTTTGGTGTTTTTTTTAGAAGCTTACCTAGTTCCTGATGGGAAGACCTGCTTATTTCATTCAGAACCCTAGGCAGAGGGTTTGGAGCAATCCAGGACTGGCCTGTGGAATGGGTGATATGAGGCCCCCCACTGGCCTAGGGTGCTGGCTACATCGTGGCTCTGGCCTTTCCTTGGACCACACCCTGGATGACATCCCTTTGGGCTGGCTCTGCCCTTCTTTTCACTGCATGTCGTCTCCTGACCATAAAGGCCACCACAGCAGTGCATGCCCAGATCACCCAGGGTATCCCTAGGGTCGCTGGCACTAGTCCCAGGATTCTGTACATCACTAGCCCTGCCACCCACAGGGGGCCAGCAGCAGCTGAGTAGGCACTGCATAGCGAGCAGCAGGCCCTCCGTGGCTCCAGAAGGCTCTGCTGCTCTGTCTCCACTTGCCAGTGGCCTGTGGACCACAGTTAACCGGAACCCTGCGGAGTGTTTTGTCTCTGACACAAACAAGGGCCCACCAACCAGCGTAGACCATCCGTTGGGCTGGGGGAGGGGAGGCATCTCGTGCTCTGGAAAACTGTCCCTGATTTTGCTGTGCAAATAGAAAGTGACATTACTTATACAGGGCCTTGGGGGAGTGGAAAGAGTTCATGGCAGACCCGAGCTCAGGCTACTCCAGGCCCCACCTGGCCCTACAGCATAGCTAGATGGTCAAAGCAGGGCCATGTCACAGCCCGTGCCTACACACGATCCTCTTCTCAGATTTCCTTCACCCGACTCGCCTTCCCCTGACTCTCACTGGGCCATGGCGGCTTCTCTGGCCCTGCTGGGGACCGGGCTCAGGGAGGAGAGGGGAGGCCTGTGACTGCCAGGTGTGGCCCGTGAATTTATACAGACAGAAGCAAGCCACTAAGCCTGCAGGCATCTTAACGGTATGCATAAGGCATATGATTTCATTCATAGTTTAATTAGAATGCACCGTAAGACACTAGCATCAAGGTCTGGGTTCATTTGATTGCTTGCTTAGCCAAGGCAAGGACACAGTATAAATAACTTATGAGTGTTTGGAAAGACATTTAATCATTTAAGGCTTAGGTTTCTTCCACAGACCTTCTTTAGACGGCCAAGAACACAACAGTGATGCCACCCCTAGCATATGTTTTATGACTTATAACTCACAAAAAGCATAAAACAGCAACTCTTTTCCATGCTAAGTTGGAAAAAGTCCTGTAAATTTACGGCTGCAAATTCCAACCAACATAAAAGCCTTTGCCTCTTCTCCTTCCAGCTAAATTGCATCCATGCCAGATGAGACAGCCAAGGTATTGAGAGAAGCACAGAAAAGACATTTTTGCAGAATCCAAAACCTTCTCCTAAAATTTAGGAAAACACACACATCAATATGACTGACAATTTATTCATTCTACTTGCTACTTTTATTTTATTCTGACAAGCTTGGGCAACTGGTGTGTGCTGAATCCAAGTCTAATCATCTGAGGCAGCTGCTGAGGTGTTAACAGGTTGTCACTGTGGAGGAATAAGCTCACCATCTCCAAACACTTCATGATTCTAAGGTGAACAAAGCCATCATACAAGATAAAGTAACAATTCCCAGCTCGGGTCTGAGATAAAGAGATTCCTGGAGCCTTACGGCGTGCAGCTTTTAGTATCTTCTCATCTCCCATGAATAACACCTTAGAATATCATTAAGGTTTTGGGATTTTGCCGAAAGTCGTAACTAAAGCTAGCAATGGTAAAGACTTGAATTTCACATCATGTTTGCCCAATTTGGCAGAAGATAGAGGAAGCATGGTAGATGGCCTTATTGGTCATAAGCCAAGGTCAACAGTGGAAACTCCTCCAGCAAAGGCAGATTGCATTTCTCTGCCTCTTGACTTAGGTTTGGCCATGTGACTTGCTTTGGCTAATAGAATAATACAGAAATGTCGATGTGCCATTTCCAAGCACAAGCTTTACAAGGTTTTTTGGGCTTCTACTTATACTCATGCACCTTTGCCGTTGTCACAAGGAGAGCTTTCCTCAGGTAGTCACCGCCCACCAACCTGGACTTAGAGTGTGCTAAGTGTTGCTGGCCTGAACCCAGACATCAGTGGGAAGCCAAGCCTAGCTGAACCTGTGCAGGAAGCAGCGTCACCTAGCTGAGCCCAGCCTAGATCAGCCAGATCCCAGCTAACCTCTGTTTGCATGAGCTAAACAGACGCTTATTATAAATTTCTTGTCTTTTTTTTTTTTTGAGACAGGATCTCACTCTGTTGCCCAGGCTGGAGTGCAGTGGTACAATCATGGATCGCCGCAGCCTCGAGCTCCTGGACTCAAGCGATCCTCCCACCTTAGCTTCCCTATTAGCCAGGACTACAGGTGCACACCACCATGCCTGCCTAATTTTTGTATCTTTTGTAGAAATGCAGTTTCACCATGTTGCCCAGGCTGATCTCAAACTTCTGTGCTCAGACAATCCTCCCACCTCAGCCTCCCAAAGAGCTGGGACTACAAGTGTGAGTCACTGCACCCAGCTCAGTTTTCCTACTGAGTTTGGAGATGGTTTGTTGCACATGTAAGAGCTGATGCCAGAGCAAAGGGGAAGTACAGGAAGCCGGGGGAATAGTGCATAGTAGGTTTCTTCTCTTTCCTTCCCTGGAAAAATGGGTGGCAACGTACAGGATATAATCATGATGTTCACAGTTGTTTTTTAAAAAGTCCATCTCACACCAGTTAGAATGGCAATCATTAAAATGTCAGGAAACAAGAGATGCTGGAGAGGATGTGGAGAAATAGGAATGCTTTTACACAGTTGGTGGGAGTGTAAATTAGTTCATCCATTGTGGAAAACAGTACAGCAATTCCTCAAGGAACTAGAATTAGAAATACCATTTGACCCAGCAATCCCATTACTGGGTATACACTCAAAGGATTATACATCATTCTACTATAAAGACACATGCACATTCATATCTATTGCAGCACTGTTCACAATAGCAAAGACATGGAACCAACCCAAATGCCCATCAATGATGGACTGGATAAAGAAAATGTGGCACATATACACCATAGAACACTACGCAGCCATAAAAAAGGATGAGTTCATGTCCTTTGCAGGGACATGGATGAAGATGGAAACCATCATTCTCAGCAAACTATCACAACGACGGAAAAACCAAACACCGCATGTTCTCAGTCATAAGTGGGAGTTGAACTATAAGAACACATGGACACAGGGTAGGGGAGTATCACACACTGTGGCCTGTTGGAGGTTGGGGGGCTGGGGGAGGGATAACATTAGGAGAAATACCTAATGTGGATGACGGGTTGATGGGTGTGGCAAACCACCATGGGTCGTGTATACCTATGTAACAAATCCGCACGTTCTGCACGTGTACCCCAGAACTTAAAGTATAATAATTTAAAAAAAAAAGTCCCTATAATTTGGGAAGGGCGCAGTGGCTCATGCCTGTAATCCCAGCACTTTGGGAGGCTGAAGCAGGCAGATCACCTGAGGTCAGGAGTTTGAGACCAGCCTGGCCAACATGGCGAAACCCTGTCTCCACTAAAAATACAAAAATTAGCTGGGTGTGGTGGCACGTGCCTGTAATCCCAGCTACCCAGGAGGCTGAAGTAGGAGAATTCTTGAACCCAGGAGGTGGAGGTTGCAGTGAGCCGAGATCGCACCACTGCATTCCAGCATGGGCGACAGGGTGAGACCTCATCTCAAAAAAAAAAAAAAAAAAAATAGGTTCCTATAACTTCTTCCAAGAATATCCTAACTTCTAAGTCCCATAGTTGGACTATTCCAAGATGAATCCTACACAGTCTGTCACAGTAATGGTGGGATTGAGGCCCAGTGCCCACAGTGGTAACCTGCTCATGTCACAGACTATATGGCCTCTTTGCCCTTCGTATCCCACTCCCCACTCCATCATTGTGCTTCAGAGCATCCCTGCCCATATAAATACTCACATCCCAATTTTTGACCAAAGCTAAGTCTCATTGTAACAAATAGTAGCTAACACTCACTGAACACTTGAATGTGCCAGACGCCATGACACACAGGTAACTTTACTTCTCAGTGTTTCAGTTTTCTCATCTGTAAAATGAGGGTAAGAATAGTGCCTACCTAAATAAACTAGAAAATCTAGCAGAAATGAATAAATTCCTGGACACAAAGGCCCTCCCAAGACTGAACCAGGAAGAAGCTGAATCCCTGAATAGACCAATAACAAGTTCTGAAATTATGAGGCAGTCATAAATAGCCTACTAATCAAAAATAAAGCAAAACAACAACAAAACAAAACAAAGCAAAAAAACCCAGATGGATTTACAGTTGAATTCTACCAGAGGTACAAAGAGGAGCTTGTACCATTTCTTCTGAAACTATACCAAACAATTGAAAAGGAGGGACTTCTCCCTAACTCATTTTATAAGGCCAGCATCATCCTGATACCAAAACCTGGCAGAGATACAACAAAAAAATAAAACTTCAGGCCAATATTCCTGATGAACATTGATACAAAAATGCTCAATAAAATACTGGCAAACCAAATCCAGCAGCATATCAAAAAGCTTATTCACCATGATTAAGTCAGCTTCAACCCCGGGATGCAAGGCTGGTTCGACATATGCAAATCAGTAAATGTAATTCATCATATAAACAGAACTAAAGATAAAAACCACATGATTATCTCAATGGATGTGGAAAAGGCCTCCAATAAAACTCCACATCCCTTTATGTTAGAAACTCTCAATAAACTAGGCACTGATGGAACATACTTCAAAATAATAAGAGCCATTTATGACAAACCTACAGTTAATATCATACTGAATAGAAAAAAGCTGGAAGCATTCCCCTTGAAAACTGGCACAAGATAAAGATGCCTTCTCTCACCACTCCTATTCAACATAGTATTGGAAGTTCTGGTCAGGGTAATCAAGCCAGAGAAAGATATAAAGGGAATCAAATAGGAAGAGAGGAAGTCAAACTGCCTTTGTCTGAAGATGACATGATCCTATATCTAGAAAACCACACTGTCTCAGCCCAAAAGCTTCTTAAGCTGATAAGCAACTTCAGCAAAGTCTCAGGATACAAAATTAATGTGTGAAAATCACAAGCATTCCTATACACCAACAATAGACAAGCAGTGAACCAAACCATGAATGAACTCCCATTCACAATTGCTATAAAGAGAATAAAATACCTAGGAATACAGCTAACAAGAGAAGTGAAGGACCTCTTCAAGGAGAACTACAAACCACTGCTCAAAGAAATCAGAGGTGACACAAACAAATGGAAAAACATCCCATGCTCAAGGACAGGAAGAATCAATATCATGAAAATGGCCAAACTGCCCAAAGTAATTTATAGATTCAATGCCATTCCCATTAAACTACCATTGACATTTCTTCACATAATTCAAAAAAACTACTTTAAAATTCACATGGAACCAAAAGAGTCTGTATAGGTAAGACAATCTTAAGCAAAAAGAACAAATATCTGATTTTTAGTTTTGGGTTTCACATTTAAGTCTTTAATCCATCTTGAGTTGATTTTTGTATAAGATATAAGGAACGGGTCCAGTTTCAATTTTCTGCATATGGCCAGCCAGTTTTCCCAGTACCGTTTATTAAATAGGGAATCCTTTCCCCATTGCTTGCTTTTGTCAGGTTTGTCAAAAATCAGATGTTTGCAGATGTGTGGTCTTATTTCTGAGATCTCTATTCTGTTCCTTTGGTCTATGTGTCTGTTTTTGTACCAGTGTCATGCTGTTTTGGTTACTGTAAACTTGTAGTATAGTTTGAACTCAGGTAGTGTGATGCCTCCAGCTTTGTTCTTTTTGCACACAACAAGCTTTCAATAAATGCTAGTTATTTTCCAGCAAGACTTGCTTATCCTTATTACTATCAGGCTTCTAAGCTGCATCTGCTAGGGTTGAAAGAACAGAATTGAGGAAAATAAAGAGGTAAAAGAGAATGAAGAGAAAAGGAGTACATTTCATCTTCATTAAGCCACTTTAAAATTCTCAGCCTGCTGATGGCAGTGCTGGCTAATCAGTGAGCAGGTAGAACAACAGGAACAATAAAGCATTCTCTGTTAATCGTATTTAGTTAATGAAATTCTATCGTACTAGGGCAGGAGAAACCTGGGAACAAGAGAAGATAAAAAAGGGGTCTAGTGGGAGAGGCTGGTTAGGTTGTGCTCCTTGGAGTATAGGTCTAAGGTATAGGAGGCATTTTCAAAGGACTGTGTCCAAGAGAGGATACATTGTTTGCAACAGGGCTCAGCAGGGTCTGGAAGACTTCATTCAGATGTGCAGAGGACCAGGGCTCACTCTGGATGGTGCCAGAGCACTCCTTGGGGTACCATGAAATAGGGCACAAAAACCTAGCTTTTGAGGGGGACTTCAGGACTCAGGCAAGGTGGAGAAGGGGGTGGGTCACTCAGTTGGTATTAAAAACTAACCATCCCTAGCGACCCAGGTAAAAGTGGGGACTACCCAAAGGTGGCTGATGGACTGACTGCTTGCCAAGGAATTCTCCTTCAGTGATGTCATGCCTCTAGCCTGCTCTTCTATAACACAGCCTCACTCCAGACCTTCAGTCACACTGTGGCAAGGGCAAGGGAGGGAGGCCAAGCCCCAGGAGCTCTGGCTATACCTTTTTTTGTTGTTGTTGTTAAAGAAATTTTGTAGAGATAGTGCCCAAGCTGATCTTGAACTCCTGTCCTCAAGCAATCCTCCTGCCCCAGCCTCCCAAAGGGCTGAGATTACAGACATGAGCCACCATACCTGGCCTGGCCATACTTGGTAGAGGCAGCTATTTCTGCCAAGCATGTAGGTCACCTAAGCACGGGGTGCTCGGGACAGGGCCCTGTGAAGTCACACGGCCTGCTCCAAATTCCACCTTTGACGCTGCCTAACTGGGTGATGTAGGGCAAGTGACAACCTCGTAAGACTCAGTTTCCCCATCTGTAAAATGACAATAATAACAATCTGTATAGGGCTGTATAGGGTTGTTGTGATTATTAAATATGACAATAGATGCTGTGGTCATCAGTTCTCCAATGCTGTATATTGGCTTTTCCCCTCTTGAAAATATTTTTTGCTTGGATAATAACCTAGTGAAATATTGTATCTCAGAGTCCTGTGGCAGTTCCTGTTATTGTTTAGTTTACAACTGCATTTTACTGAAGTAATTTATTTATGAAAGTCAAGCACAGGGATGTTTTATCTAACAGGAAGGACAGAGGAAGTGAGAAATAAATCTTTGGCCTCAAAAGACAAACCTACAGCATCATGATAAGACTTCAGTATTTATACCTAGAACTATGCACTTCCTTACTCTGTCATCATTATTATCAAGAAAATTCACATCTAATGCTCTCTGGTGTTTATTTAACATGCATTTATTAGCTGTCTGCTCAGGTAAGGGTCTTTGCTAGAAGAAAAGAGGTGAGGAATAGGAAAGACAGACTAATCCCAGGCCTTCCCAAAATAAAACAAGGGATAGAGACATTGATCACAGAATCACATAATGATGCCAGGCGTGGTGGCTCATGCCTGTAATCCCAGCACTTTGGGAGCCCAAGGCAGGTAGATTGCAAGTTCAGGAGATCAAGACCATCCTGGCTACCATGGTGAAACCCTGTCTCTACTAAAAATACAAAAAATTAGCCGGGCACGGTGGCGGGAGTCTTTAGTCCCAGCTACTTGGGAGGCTGAGGCAGGAGAATGGCATGAACCCAGGAGGCAGAGCCTGCAGTGAGCCGAGATCGCGTCACTGCACTCCAGCCTGGGCAAAAGAGTGAGACTTCATCTCAAAAATATATAATAATAAAATAAAATTTAAAAAACACGAATCACATAATGATTATTTTACATGATAGGGAAAAGAATATTGTGTAATATGAGCAAATACCACAGGATTTAAATTCATGGAGGGAAGGTAGACAGCTTCCTGAGAGAACTCTACATTTAAGTCAGAACAGGAGGCATCCATCCAGGGTCCAAATTAAGAAATAGAGCAGCAACATATTGTGCAGAGATAGTTCTCCAACATTTTTCTCTCTTGTTCCTCTTACTCTGCAAGGGTTTGCTTTCTCTGAGAGCAGTTGTGTCTACAGGGCAGCTAAGGCCCAGATTCCAGCCCAGAAAGAATGTGTAGTTAGAGCAGTGGTGAACCTCACAAGCTTGAAATCAGGTAGCCCCGGGTTTAAACTCCAGCAACACATTCAATAGTTGTGTGGCCTTGGGTAAGTCAGTTTATCTCACTCAAATTCTGTTTTCTTACTTGTAAACAAGTGTAATGATATCTTACACTTAAACAGTGTTGCTGTGGGTTTAAATGAGACAGCTGAAAACAACAGTGTTAATTTTGCTCATGAATCTGTTATAGGGGCAGGGCTCAGCAGGGACGGTTCAGCAGGGACAGCTTATTTCTGCTCCATTCAGCATCAGTGGGGGCAGCTCAAAGGCTGCAGGCTGGAGCCAGCCTTCTAAGTCCCATGTCGTGGGGCTGTCAACTGGAGCACCGACATGTAGCCTCTCTGCAGGGCCTGGCTTCCCAGAAACATGGTGGCTGGGTCTCAAGGACATGTATCCTAAGAGGTTTAGAGAGCCAGGTGGAAATCCCATCCCTTTGCTAATCAAGACTTTGCTGTCACTTGGCATCACTTTGCCACATTCTTTATGTCAAGGCAGTCACTGTGTCCTGCTCAGATTCAAGGAGAGGGAAAATAGACCTCTCCGCTTGATGGAGGAGTAGCAAGGTTTTGGAGGAGCCATCACTGTGACCTATGTTGAAAAATATGATCTGCCATAGTGGCCTATACTGATATCCCGATGATGCAATTTCCTTTCAGTGTGAAGATTTATAATTCTATGAAAAAAAAATCTACGAAAAGTAGAGAAGAGGAAGCAAAGTGGTGGGAACTGAAGAGAAGTAGAATCATTACTGCCACATCCTCTTTCAGTTATTGCCAGGTTCTTTGTACTCAGAGGTGGTGTCATCCCTCAGATGGGGCAACAGCAGTGCCCACCTCATGGCGGTGTTGTGATAATTGAATGAACTAACCCATTAAAGTGCTTAAAGCTGTGCCTGGCCCATGATGAGTGCTCTGAAAATGTGAATGGTTTCCCTTTATGCTCATGGGCTCCTAACTTGTCCTGATCTTGATGTGGCCCTGCTGCCAGTGTATCATGGACAGAATCCCTCAGACAGCTGGAAAACATCCTCCCTATTGCTCTGTCAGAGCAAAGTCCCTTCCACAGCCACATACCACAACTATAGCACATGATATTCCCAATCACACTGATGAGCTTGGAAATGAAGGAAACGCTGGGGTGGTGCACACTGGGTTTATGGTCTCGCTGCTACGTACCCCTTCACGCCAGCATCTCTTCTCCTCTCCCACTGCAGTTCAGCCTGACCTCCCCAGTGTTCTGAAGGGCTTGCACATTTTATCTTTTCTGGTAGAAGTTCAGAAGTCCAGATCTCTCGTCTCCATCTACAACACAAAAATTGACCATTCAGAGTTTTGTATGTATATTAAAAAAACAATGAACAACCACCCAGAGGACTTGCTTCCTAGCCTGGCTCTGGGAGGAGACATTGCTAAATGAGAACACAGTGATGGCCTTTCCTTCCCATTCCTGGTCCTCCACCTTTGGATGAGGAAACCGAGGAGCGAAATTTCTTTACCAGAATGCCCTGTAAACCCCTGTGCCAATGCTCAGATTTAAAAAACTCTCCATGGTCTTTCATGAATGGAACTAATCAACAAGCATCCTGTCTTCCCCACCAGTTAAGTGACATTTCATTTCTTTCCCTTATCCTTTGCATCACATCACTTCCTACAAAAAGGATCCCGAAATCTTCCAGTCTAGAATTCTGGAGATGGGACTAATCAGAATAAGAAATTCCTATATTGCCAGGTGCAGTGACTGGCATCTATAATCCCAGCACTTTGGAAAGTGGACACGGGTGGATCACTTGGGCTAAGGAGTTCGAGACCAGCCTGGGCAACATGGTGAAATCCCGTCTCTACCAAAACTACAAAAAATTAGCCAGGCATAGTGACACACACCTGTGGTCCCACCTACTCGGGAGGCTGAGGTGGGAGGATCGCTTGAACCCAGGAGGCCGAAGTTGCAGTAGCAGAGATTATGCTACTGCACTTCAGCCTGAGTGACAGAGCGAGACTCCATCTAAAAAAAAAATCACATATTATCCTACATTTCATTTTTAACTGTTTGAATCAGTATCCTAGGCCTTTTCAAAATTACCTAAGTACATGCATGAATGCAGTCACCTTGCTTGAAAATGCAAATATTAGATCAAATCTCAAGTTCCCTTTGACCATCACCATTAACTCCTATATCCTTGGCAGAAGTGGGCATTTTTATAATTTAAATTATATCTTTCCAGACTGCTTCTGTGCATTCCAATATCCAAGTACACACACACACACGCACACACAAACACACACGTGTGCACATGCACACATGTGTACGTGTTTCTTTTCTAAATATATGTTTCTCATGTGCTCCACTCTCCTGCTTATTCCATCCTCAGGATGTCCTATCAAACTCCCAACATCGGTATAAGAAGGTTATCTCATTCTTTTTTTCTCATTGCTTTCTCAATATTTCATAGTCTTGGCTCCTCCGTCAGGCTCTATAACTGGCCTCTGACTTCCCCGCCATCTCCTCCCCTGGAACTCTCGCACACAGATGCACACACATCCCTTCCTTCACGCCTGGGTCCATGTTAGCTTTCTGGCTTGGAATATCCTCCCTGTCCCTCTCCTCTTCCTCGAGAAGATTCAGCTCTTGGGCTGGGATGCAACATACTTGGGCTTCAGTCCCAGATGAGTTGCTCAGGCAAATTACTTAACCTGGGTTCTTACATAAAAAATAGGGTAATTGTAATAGCATTTATTATACTTCAAAGCATTGCTCTAAAGATTAAGTAATCCATAGAAAGCATTGGTCCATTGCAGGTTATTCAGTAAATTCTCAAACAATGTGAGCTGCCACCACCGTCAATGTTAGTGATCATCATCATCACCATTTTTCAGGAATCATTTAAATCCCACTTTCCTTCTCAATCCAGATTTTCCTCTGAACCCCTGCTTCCCACACAGATAGGACTACTCAAAGTCATCCCAATAAACATTAAGTTATGTTGACATCACTTCACAATGTCTTCTAATATTTACTAATAGATAGGCCTTGGATTCAATTTACTGCCCCACTTGGTATTCAGGGCGAGCTTCACAAATCACACAGAGTAAAGGGAGCCAGTGAGTAAAGTAAGGTTATCCTTTCAAGGGACAAAAATGCTAGGGGTTCTTCTGTTGCATGGTTTATATTATGGTATCAAATAAGTATGTACAAATAAAGTAACTAGGTGTAAATGGCTTATGTTCTTGTTTTTACATAGTTATAAAACCAAGCACAATTGTAAATTATATGAGAACAAGAATGCAAATTAATATAATTAAAAGTAACTCAATTAATGCAAGGGATAATGTTTTCCTGAAACTAAGTCACTCTTGCAACATAAATACGGTGGGGCTACATATTCTAAGAGAGGAAGGGCTTACATGAGAGAACAAGTCAAAAATTACCCTGACAGCTAATTTGCTGTGTGCAGAGGCTCATACTTGTGATAGGTATCTATAAACTGAGACCACCTGGGGGAAGAGCAGACTCCAGTGCTCTGCGTCATGCTGATGCTGGGACACTCACTCGCTGAGTGGAATGGTAGCTGAAATTGCTCACACAATTCAAATTATTCCAATCTCTTCCACTCTGTCTTTGAATTCTCCCACTACATTTCTCTATCTGAATTACTGGGCAGCTTTCATTCATTCATCCCCATTACACTGCATTTGGCCTTCACTAGGGGAAAACAAACAAACAAACGAACATTGACTATGTGTGAAGCCTCCTCTGGCCATCTTCATACCTTGCAACAATCTCAGTTTATGGGACGATTTGGCCCCAAGGCAAATTAAATAAACTCAAACTCAGAGGCAGGCACTGAAATTACTTGGCAGAACTTGGTCCCAAGGCTCAATTCTTTGGGGATTCTCCACCCTGGCTGCACATCTGTGAAGCTTTAAGCAAGCTCCAAGCCCAGAGTACATCCCAAATCAATTACAGGAGAGTCTCTGGGGGTGGGAACCCTATTTTTGAAGCTCCTTGAATCTGTTAACTCATAGCTTTCAAACACCTTTGACTTCCATCCATGGTAATAAATATATTTCACATCATGATCCATACCCAGGCATAGACATACAAAACAGAAACAAACATTTTGTAGAACAATACTTAACTGTTGCTACCAGCCATACACTCTAATATTATCCATTTTTTTTTCACTTTTATTTAAAACAACCCTGGATGTACCCAACTTCACCCCTTAATGAACCACAATTCACTAGGGGGTCATGACCTACAGCTTGAAAAACACTGCTCTAGTTAGTCCAGAATGTAATTTGATTAATTAGTAAATGTTATCCTTGACATAAAAACATACTGGATTTCAGACATTCCAAAGGAGGATATGTGGATCCCTGAGAATAAGTCCATATAGAGGCTCATTTTGAAAATCTTTACTATGGACCAAATCCTTCATTTTACAAAACAGAAAAGGTCAAACTCCTATATACCATTCCTCCTGGATGTGTACGTGCCTGTGTGTGTTACACTTTGCCCTAACCTACCTTTCTTTTCTTTTTTTTTTTTCTTTTATTTTCTTTCTTTTCTTTCCTTCTCTCCTCTCCTCTTCTCTTCCTTTCTCTTCTTTCTTTTTTTAAGAGACAGTTTCATTCTGTCGCCCAGGCTGGAGTGCAATGGTACAATCTCGGCTCGCTGCAAGATTACTGGCTGAGCCACTGAGCCCAGTCCTTTGTTTCATATTTTCTTGTGGCATTTTGTCTATTTGAAAAATCCTTAAATGATGACATTGTGGATCCTTAAACATAGAGCTCTTGGAGCTTAGTGATGTTGCTTCAGTGTGTGTTGTTTGGGGGTGCTGGTCTTTTTTTCCTTTGCCCATGATACATGGGGTGGGCATGTACATTTTAACACTTGTTGACTGAGTTTTAGCATTCTAGGCTATATTTCCAATTTGGATTTGACACAATGGCACTCTAAGGAGGCTGAAAAAATGCTCATTTGGTCTTATAGAGAAGGGGATTTGCTGTCACGTGCAGGATCTCAATAGTTAGGCTGTTTTCCATACTAGAACCCCTTCTAACATCAGACTGTATTGCTTTAGATGTCTGACACCCTTATCTCATGGGCAAAATAGAGGGTAATAAAAGCTGATTACAATATCCAACTTTCATTAATATTGATTCAGTAGCATCCACAAGTATTTAAAACTAAGTTTTCTGAGGACCTGAGGGGAAAAAAAAACTTACCAGGCAAAATGCTATTGGTCAACTTCCAAAGGGGTTTTCACTTTGAAAACTACAATAAACAGCCAAACCCAATCTAAAAAATAGACACAAAACTGAACTTGCACTGAATACGTATGATGTATGTTATAACATCTTACAGAAACTAAGATATCACTACAAAAATTAAAACACTATAGCCACTTACAAACGGTGCTTTTCCATAAGAAGAAATATAATCACCTATTAAAAACAGAAACAGACTGACTGAGACTTCCCTGCGAGTCCGGGTTAAGCAGCTGGAACAACTTGGGATGCTGTCCTGACCTTCCTGGGCCAGTGTCACCACATGTGTACACAAGAGCATTTCCTCAGCAAAGTGCCTGTGCTTTAAATGGGTTATTAAACTTTAACAGGGTTGTGTTCCTAAGAGAAATGCAAATTCGTTTAAAACTTACATTGGTTTCTCAACAAACCAGAATTTCTCTAAAGACAACTAAAGTGTTTCTACCTTTGAGAATTCTAAATTGTCTTAAATTTTAATTTAATTTTTCTATGGAGGAAAGCCAAATTTATGAAGGGGATTGTCTTGATCAGAATTATTCATGAATTAACCAATGTTGATCAAACATCCAGTAGGTGCAAGGCGTTGTGAGAAATTCTGAGTCGCCATTCTCATTGGAAACCTTGAAGTCCTTATAAAGAAATTTATAAATTAAAACCTACAAGGTAATAACAGGTTGAAGAAAATGAAATACCAACTAGGTTTAATTTTTCTTAATCCAGTAGTCACAACTCTAGAAACTGAAGTAGTTGCTTATTTTTCCACATATTTTGATAGCATCATCTAGAAGGTTCATATGTACGTTATTCATCATTAGCTAGTATCACTGAATCTTTTCTTTTTTTTTTTTGAGACAGGATCTCACTCTGTTCCTTAGGCTGGAGTGCAGTGGTGTGATTTTGGCTCACCGCAACCTCCACCTCCAGGGTCCAAGTGATTCTCCTGCCTCAGCCTCCCAAGTACCTGAGACTACAGGCACCTGTCACCACACCTGACTAATTTTTGTATTTTTAGTAGAGATGGGGTTTTGCTATGTTGGCCAGGCTGGGCTCTAACTCTTGACCTCCAGTGATCCACCCACCTTGGCCTCCCAAAGTGCTGGGATTACAGACGTGAGCCACTGTACCCAGCCCACTGAATCTTTTTGAAGATTTGCACATGCAGGCCACTTGCTGGGTGTCATTTTGAAATGCTGCTATTGGTGGAGTTCATCTCTCACTAAAGCCTTTCTTTTCTATTCTGTACGTGTTGACTATAGATGCATTATTCTTTGGATCCTTAATTGTGATCTTGGGTATATTATTTTCCCTGATCTTCTCTTAAAGGAGGTAAAATTGGTTCAGTTCATCCTGCCTTAGTGTATCCAAGCTTCACAGATGAAAAGATTCAGTAACCAATTAATTTGACTGATTTTTGTTAGGTACTTAATCCTGCCCGTGTTATCTTCACGACGGGACCCCATCTCTGGTGTTGGCTCAGGCTAAGAATTTACTCACCCAGCTATGAGCTTTCTCATTTCAATTCCCTGTACTTCCCTATCTAGCAACCCTAGCAGTGCATCAGTAGCTACCATGGGGAACCCAAATCTAGGCTTGTCCAGTCTTTCCCCACAGCTTTTCCTATAAAACGATGAATTCCCAACCTTAGAAAGTGTTAAAACATTGTTCTGTAATCCTAAAAACCTGGAAAATTTGGAGTTATTCAAAGTAAAATAAGTTTTTTGGTGCAAGATTTCTAGAGCATCTCTGCTAGTATAATCTAACAGGGTCAAAGAATGTTCCAGCATCTCCCTAAACCCTTTGAGCTTTCATTTGTGAAAACCTCAGGATTAGGCCAGCTGTGAAGATAGTGCCCTGGAGTACTTATTTTCTCCCTCCCTTTTTCCTTTCCTTTTTTTTTTTTTTCGTTAAATTAATTGTATTAGAGAAAGGCATTGCCATCTCCCTCTCTGGGGTACGAGAGAGAGAAAGACTAACATTCAAGGAAAACGATGCTATTATCACAGGAAAGCCCCTCTATGGCTGAGCCATCCAACACAGCAGCCAAGGGCCCTGTGTGGCAATCGAGCACCTGAAATGTGGCAAGTCTGAATCGGGATGCTTTGTAAGTAGAATATATGCTCCAGGTTTTGAAAACTTAATACAAAAAAAAAAAAAGTAAAATGCCTCAATAATAAATTTTCATATTGATCATATGTTGAAATATTGAATTAAATACAGTATCTTATCAAAATTAATTTTACCTATTGCTTTTAACTTGCTAAAATGTGACTACAAAAAAATTGAAAATTACATAAGCAGTTCTATTGGACAGTGCTGCCTGATCGAATAATTCCCAAAGTCTTACTGGTCATCAATATCTCTTGGCTGGGCTGGTGTATTTGCTGTATTCTGAACACACAGACACACAAACACAATGCTATATTCTGAACATCACACACACACACACACACACACACACACACACACACACACACAGTGGCTGCTTAGCCTAAAATATCTTGCCCTCTGCAGCCATCTCCTGTTACCATCCTGCCCAACCTTTAAGATCCATCTCAAAACATAATAGGCAATTGCTAGCAGGTCTTCAGAAGAGATTCCATGCCAGGCACTATGCTGAGCCCCCTCCTCCCTCAAATCACCCTGGCAGCCTATGAAGGTGAAATAGAATGTGCTCATTTTGTAGCTGGAAGAGGTGAGGTGACCTGCTTAATGCTATGTGCTGATCAGTGGCAAAGCTGAGTCTTCTTTGGCTTGTGAATCATCAAATCATCTTTAGCCCCTGTGGTGGCTCTTGCCTCACCTCCCCATGTGTGCTCTAAGTCCTCAATGGCAGGCACCCCTTGCTCCTGTGAGCTTCGCTTCCCTCAGTTTCCAGACCTTAGTTCAAGTGTCTTTCTCACAATACCCATCACTCATTGCATCCTATTACCACTGCTTTGACATTTTGTTTCAGGCACATGATACCCTCTGATGACCCCGGTGGATTCTGCTCTTGTTTAAATGTTCATGAGAAATGACACTATGAGGTCTCAGTCAATATTTGATTAAGGTAAAGCATGTTATATACTTGATTATCTTCCTTTACCATCTTTTAAAACCATATATTTTTGCTGTTAAAAATGGGAATTAAGTGCATTGATGAGGGTGACCATTACAGACAGGCAGATCCTAAAAAGCCAAGCCAAACCACGCCGGCTGGAAGTGTAATTTCCGCTGTGGTAGAATTTGACACTGAAGACCTTCACAGGCAGTTCCTCTGTCCACAAATAAGAATTTCTTTCTTTCAGCTCATACTGTCAACTTGACCTTGTCAACTGCTCTGGCCATGTCCCTGGAAGGAGTCCCACTTGTCCTTCCTCTGCCCCCAACCATGGAAAACCACCTGAGAAAAAGCTGGATGGGGGAGGGAAGGAAAAAAATTACATATTTCCTTTTCAACATTATTAAAGGAATGAAGATAATAATTATGGGTAATTCTAAAACATGAACATTTTAGGTAAGTTTAGATGACTTTATTCCTTACCTGTTGCCTGAAGTGGACACAACACAGGCAAATAAAGCCTTGCTAGTTGCACTAAGACAACCTCAATGCTGATTTTGCATGAGAATATGAGCATTTCCTCAAAATGCCTCCTGTTAACAGTTGTAGGAATACTTATTTCAAAGAATAATTTATCTTTGGAAAAAGAAAGTAAGGGTCCTATGAAAAATGAGGATTTATATGTGTTATATTTTTCATTCCCTTTCCAAAGACTTTTGTGTAATGAAGAAAATCTAGATTACCTTAAAATGAACTTCTTAGTTAACTTTCCTCAACTGATGGTCTCTGCTTTCCCTGGAGAAGTCATGTTATTGCAAGTTTATGAAGTTTTTCTCACTTCTACGTAATAATATCTGAGGCAGGGGGCACATCTCCTCTTTGGCAGATCAGGTATTCTTTCAAAGATCAAGCTAAGAATTTTGTTGACCTTAAACTATCTAAGCCTTAGCACTATAACTCCCAAATCATGTTCTTTGGTGTCTTCTTAAATATGTAAGAGTAAATTAAATAACATCCACAGAATTGTATTTTAGTTATTTTCTCAAATAAATTCATTCACTTTTTTGGAAACCTTATCTTTAGAAATGACCAATAGTTTCAGAAATACATATATATCTGTGATAATTTTCCAATCATTTCTAATTCTCTTTTTCCAATTAAAGAAATGGGACAAGTAATTCATTTGTTTATTCAATTTCAAAACCACTTGCTGATTTTGTTCAAGGTCTAAGCTATACACTACAGGAACGCACATGAAGTCCTGTTTTTCTATGTGGGCCATCTGAAAGAGATGCTGAAGATGAGTGTAGTTTTGGCTGGGAAGTGTAGGGAAAGGCATTTTCATTTAGACAGGACCACTTGGTTTAAAGCAGCTGTGCCAAGGTACAACCATTAGAACACTGGTTAGCCCTTGGAGCATTGAGGATTCACATGGAAAGGCAGGCCAGGTCACAGTCTGGACAAAGGGAAGGGTTTCCATTTTACAATGTAAACCAATGGAAGCTGGTGACCATCTCAGAGTAGGAGTGGAGTGCTGGAGGTGGAAGGACCACTTAGGGCAGGTAAGAGAGACCTGAACTAAGGAATATGATGGGCTTGAACTAACAACAAAGGTGACAGACATGAAGAAGGGCCAGATAAGGCCACCCAAAGGAAAAGGAAGTTGGGAGGGGGAACCGGTTTGGGCAAGTGGATAATTATTCTATTTTTATTAATTTTTTTACTGCTGGGGTCACCCTACGTTGCCCAGGCTGGCACTGAACTCTTGGACTCAAGTCATCCTCCTACTTCAGCCTCCAGAGTAGATGGGACTACAAGCACAAGCCACAGAGCCCAGCTTATCCTATATTTAGATAAATTAAGTCCAACTTGAAAAGTCCAACATTAGTTGAAAAATTAACAGGAATAAATGGATATTTTGTATTGGGATAGAACCTCCCCTTCCCTAAACCCACATACACAAATAGAGAACGAAGGCTGAGTGGAGTAATAGCTGCCCCCTAAATAATAAGGCTAGAGATCAAGTTATCTGAGTGGGAAGCAGGCAACCTGACTTGCTGGCCTTGTAAGACTGGGGCTGTTGCTGGTGTCAGTGGGTGTATGATTATTTCATTTTTGGATAAATTGAGTCTGAGGTTTCCAGGGAGATCCAGATTGAGAAATCCAAAAGGCAGTTGAAGAATTACTAGAGACAAATGAATAAGTCTATATTCAGAAAACAACACATCTACAAAGAGGGAAATGATGGTGTATAGAGGCCAGATCACCTTCAAGCCTTCTGTTTGATTCTGGGTGCCACATTTTGATAGAAATGTAATAAAATTGGGGCCTGTCAAGAAGTAGATAGAAATGAAATATGTGACCATGTTTAGGAAAAAATGTTTGAAGGAGTCTTGGATGATTGACTTGGAGAAAAGAAAAAGCAGGGAAGGCTCTGTCATGTGAGTGGAATCAGACTTGATCAGTGACATATAAGAGGAGAACCAAAGGGCAGAAATTAGAGGAAGACAAACTGTAACTAGAGATAAGGAATCTCTAGCTAGCACTTTGGGATTGGTTGATTTTCTCCTCATCAAAATATTAAAGCACAGACTAAATAACAACCCCTGGGGATGCAGAGAGGGGATTGAAGCACACTCCAGGGAACCAGGCAACAGTTGGATGTCCCTGAGAGCCCTATGACGCCATGGGAGGAGGCAGATTGGAACAACAGATACAAGATTAGAAGCCACCTACAGGGAGCAAGCAGTTAAAACTACAAATAGGTAAGATGCCCAAGATACCAACTGTAGCAAGAGAAAATAACTAAACTGCAGAAAGAATCTTATACAAAATAAAATAAACTAGCCGAGATAGAGAAATCATAAAAGACTAGGAAGAAAATTAAGAGTGTCACATAACAAAAGACAAGGGAGAGGAAATTCTATTGAAGTATAATTAACGTACAGTAAAGTGCAGACGTCTTAAGTGAAAAGTACTAATTTAAAAAATCTTTGCATATTCCAAATTCATGAAGATATTTCTCTTATATCTTTTCTAGAAGGTTGTTTTAGTTTTAACATTTAAGCCTATGATCCATCATAAAATCATTTTTGTGTATGGCATAGGAATCCAGTTTTATTTTTTTCCTCAGGAATATCAACTGACTAGCACCATCTGTGGAAAAGACTCTTCTCCCACCTCCACACCTGCTTAATTGGAGTGTAGCCTTTGTTGTAAGCCAAGATACTGCATTATCTTGTAGATCTGTCTCTGAACTCTCACTTCTGTTCCATTTACCTATTTGTCTATCCTTGTTCTGATGCCACAGTCTTCATTATGTAGCTTTATAGCATGTCTTGATAATTGGTAATGTAAGAGCTACAGATTTGTTGTTGTTCTTAAATAAGGCTTTGAATTTTATAATTATTTTTCAATTTCACCTACATTTTGGAATTAACTTACCAATTTAAACAGAAAATAATTCTGCTAGGACTTATTTGAAATTCTGATGAATCTGTAGATCATTTTGGGGAGAATTGACATCTTTAAAATATTTCAGTCCATGAACATGGTATGTTCTTCTATCTATTTAGATCTTCTTTAATTTCTCTCAATGTTTTGTAGTTTTAGTGTGGTGTTCTTGCACATCTATTGTTAAGTTTATTTTTGTATGGTACTGTAAATCCCATCTTCTATTTAATTTTCTACATGTTACTAGTATATTAACTCCTGAGTAATGGCAATTTTAATTTTTTTTTGAGACAAAGTCTTGCTTTGTTGCCCAGGCTGGAGTGCAGTGGTGCCATCCCAGCCTGCTGCAACCTCTGTCTACTGGGTTCAGGTGATTCTCCTGCCTCAACCTCCCAAGTAGCTGGGATTACAGGTGCCTGCCACCATGCCCAGCTAGTTTTTGTATTTTTGTTTTGTTTTGTTTTTAGCAGAGACAGGGTTTCGCCATGTTGGCCAGGCTAGTCTTGAACTCCTGACTTTAAGTGATCAGCCTGCTTCTGCCCCTCAAAGTGCTGAGATTACAGGCATGAGGCAATGCACCCAGCCAGTTCTTATTTTCTAATTTTAATAAGATTTCTTTCTTTTTCTTGCCTTAGTGTCCTGGTAAGTCTACCAGTACATTGTTGAACACAGGTGACAGAGTGATAGGTGCTATAAGGTGAGAGTGAATAAAAGTGATAGGGCACACTTGTATTATTCCATACATCAGAATGAAAGCAGTAAGGATTTCACCATTCAATATGGCTTGCACATACCCTTTGTCAGATTCAAGTGGTTACCTTTCAATGGTAGTTTGCTGAGATCACACGAGGTATTTTTAATCTAAATGTTAAATTCTACAATAAAAACACAATAACTTATTCGGAAATTCAAGTTAGGAAGGGGTGTAGTTCTTCACACTACTGATAGAGGAAGTCTTCCTCTATTTGGAAAAGACTATCACCTTAGACAGATGGAGTAGATCTGAGATTGTCTTGTGTAATGCATAGGGTAGTAACACGGTCGCCAGTAACACATGCTTGAGCCAAGCAATTTAATCTCTGAACTGTCTATCCTCCCCTTATTAGATCTATGTCTCTGGATCTGGAGCTTAAAATACAAAATCCAGAGAGCATAACATAATGATAACACTAGCTACTACTTATTGAGCACTCAGTATATGCTTAATATTGTATTAAGCCATTCATGTCTATTATTTCATTCAATCCTTGCTATAACCCTCATAACAATAGAAGAGGCAACAAAGGCATGAGAAATAAATTTACTTGCCCGTGGTCACACAGCCAGTAAGTGAGGGAGCTAGGATTCAAACCGTCTGACTGCATGACATTAATCACTACACTTTCGCCATCAGGAATAAAATCTTCTCCCTCTAGCCCCCCATTTGAGGTAATTTCTCTCTCTCTTTTTTTTTTTTTTATGACGGAGTCTTGCTCTGTCGCCCAGGCTGGAGTGCACTGGCTTACTGCAACCTCTGCCTCCTGGGTTCAAGCAATTCTCCTGCCTCAGCCTCCTGAGTAGCTAGGATTACAGGCACATACCACCATGCCCAGCTAATTTTTGTATTTTTTAGTAGAAATGGGGTTTCACCATGTTGGCCAGGCTGGTCTCAAACTCCTGATCTTGTGACCCGCCTTGGCCTCCCAAAGTGCTGGGATTACAGGCATGAGCCAACGTGCCCGGCCAGTCTTTCTCTTTATTATGGCCTAGAATGTTAAATATGTTTGCTCACCATAGAATTAGCTTGAGAGCTACCCAATGTTGGGCTTTATTAGAAATCCTTGAGACCAGCAGCCACATTCTTAGCCCCTATGTCCTTTTAGCTTTATCCCACCCAGAAACAAAATAAACAGCTCTCTCCAGTACCCTATTCTATCATTTACTTTCACCAAAAGCAATAGATACATAAAGCTTTGCAAATACAAAAACAGAAAATCACTGGAAAATAACTCAATTCTTTTCCACTGGAAGGGTTAGCTTGTAAGCTAAATCTAGAGAGGAATATAATTCTTCCCAAAAGAGACATGTCCTGTCCTATCAACTTCCTCTATAAAAATTATCCAAAACAACATTACCGCAAAAGGTATTAGGCACAGTCACAATGCTTTCCCTAGAAATGATGGCTTCATGCATCTTTATGCTTCAGGCATCCTCATTATCTATTGCTATATAACAAGTCACCGCAAGACTCAGTGGCTTAAAACAATAACCATTTTATTATTGCCATGGTTTCTGAGTGTCTGGAATTCAGGAAGGGCTTGGCTGGGTAGTTCTGGCTCAGAGTCTCAAATGTGGTTGCAGCCAGATGGTAACTGGAGCTGGAACAAAAGGCAGAGTGTGTGGGGGTGGGGAGCAGGAAGGTACTGCTGGAACAGCTGGAGACTGCTAGGGCATCTCTCTCTTTTTTCATGTAGCTTCAGGGCTTTGTCATGTGATCTGTTTGCCTGGGCTAGTTTGGGTTTCCTCATAGTATGGTAGCCTCAGAACCTGCTTGCATGGCAGCTCAGCACTCCAGCAAGAATGCACCAGACAGCAAGGTGAAAATTTCATTATCTTTTTCTTTTCAAATTATCCTCAGAAGTAATGCAGTATTATTTTTGCTGCATTCTATTGGGTACAAGTGAGACACAAACCCACCCAGACTCAAGGGACAGGCATTCAACTTTACCTCTTGATAAAGAGGTGCCTAGGAGAAGGTGTAGGATGGGTGATGACATTGTGGTTATGTTTAGAAAAATACAATCTGTCCCACAGACTGAAGTTAGTAATGCACTGGAAATGTCACAGAGGGGAAAGCCATTCCCATTCTCATTTTTCACATGTATAAACCAAGGCAAAGCATTTCTAAGCTACTTGTGGTCACACAGAGGCAGGGAAGAAACTATCATATGTGTTACTTTGACTTATCTACAACTTTAATTATGAATATAATGTATGAAAATTACTTTTTAAAGTAGAAAATACAGCATGATTTATTATAGCCATTCATTATAATTTGGAAACATCTCTGAAAAGTTTATCTCTGAAAGTTCGACATATTACCAAGGAGAATGAAGCTCTCCTTGAAAAGTTTAATCCACTCAACTTGATTTTCCCTGGGAAAGTATTTGGGTATTTCCTACAGTCTCATATAATAGAGAACTTGGCAAGTAAAAATGATAGCCAACATTGGCTTTTCACAATGTTCCCCACTGAAATAGCCAGTACACTTATGGATAAGAAATGCTTGCCATGGGCTGGGGTTTAGAAAACATAGGCCGGTGGATGGGAAAAGGCAACAGAGAAAAGGTGCTAAGTTCTGGTCCATTCACTTTCTGCTGAAAGGATGTCCCGTCTGGCAGCACAAGTATCTGCAAACTGAATTTCTCCATGTCCTCTCCGGAGTTCAGTCAACTCTCATTTCACATCGTCCTGGGTTTTGCCCATTTTAGTTCTGATTTTTTTTATTAAAGGTTGGGTTTTTTAACATATGAAAATTCTTATGTTAGGACATTTAATTAGTGTTGGAATGCCATTACAGTTTTCTTTTGCTCTGGTGTGTGTGTGGGGAGTGTGTGTGTAGAGGGGTGAGAACATTCACTAGCTGAAATGCTTAGATTCATAAACTCGTTTCTTCTGATTGCAGCTCTGCTTGCACGTTGTCTGCCACTTTCTGCTCTTTTTGTCATCTATTTTCTTTATTGGATCGTGGGTGAGTGTTGATGTAGGCAGGGGACAGTGTGTGGGTGGCTAACTAGGTTTCTTGATTCAGACGCGCCCTCTACCGTTGATAGAGTGAAGTGTAATTTCTTCATTGTGCTTACTCTAGAAGAGGGGGAGCATGTCTAATTTTCTGGTTTTCTTTGATCTGTAAAGGACCCTTTATTTTATTCTTTTTGTTTTCTTTCTGGATATCACCAAGTTTCCAAGGGGCAGTTCCCTTCCTAGTTTCCCTCATCTCTCCCAGTAACCTCGCCTTTCCCACGGCTGTAGCCTCCAGTCTCACACTGTCTGGTACTCCCACTCAGGATAGGACCTGTCTTTCCACGGGTGACGTGATCTGGGCTGCATCACCCCAGGCTCTGCACACTCCCCATCTCCACTTGTCCTCTGTGGTCCCCGCCCAACGCTCTAGACAGGGGCGGGCTCCGGAGCCTGCCTGACTGGACCTGGGTGCTTCTCTCACTACTTACAGGACATTTGAAGTCTGTAGAATTTTGTCTCTTAGTAATCCTGAGGGCTTGTGTAAACAATGGTTTTATTTGCTCTATTTGTTGATTTGGGTAAATTTTTTTAAGTTAAGGTAAGAGATTTGGATGTAGGCAACCACCATTATTCTACTGAAACTCAGAGTTCCCTATGCGTTTAAATAATAATGCCATTTACTGTGCTAAAACATCCACTTACCCAGATCTATTTGCTCTTCACAATACAAGCATTTCTTAGTACAACAGTATATATAGCTTTTTAAACAAGGAACCCTTTGTAATAACTAACATGCATACACACACACACACACACACACACACACAATTGTTTAAATTCCTTTCTGACCACTATAGTATACTTGAAACTAAAATTCTTACATATCATCAGCCATCACCAAAACAAGCAAACTTCCTACCTCAACTACATCAGCAAAGGGCACAGCGCCCTTGATAGCATCTGCTGTCCTGAATAAAACTACAGGTTGCAGGAGTTACTGGCAAAGCCACATCTGATTTTCAAGTTGCCTTGGGGTAGCAGGCAATTTGCCAATTTCAAGCAGCACCATCCACTGCCATGTGCCAGCCCTGCTCGGACACACTGTGTCCACCAGTGTCTCACTGTGCTAACCTGGCCTCCGCCCCAGAGTAGACACTGCAGGTGCTGCTCGCGTCCCCTCTTCCACGACAGCCTGCTGGACTCCACACTGCCAGCATCCCCGTCTCCTTGCCTGAGGGTTCCTCTGGCTCTTGGAATGAGCTTTTCCCAGGGAGAGGCCTGAAATGCTAGGAATCAGTTCCCAGACCCCAGTAGCCCTCAACCTACAACTGATGAGAGTGAATGTGAGCACCTGCCCTGCACCTCCCACACCTCCACCCCTAGTGGGACAGTTAGCTCCCCGGCAAGGGTAAGCTCTAGCTGTCCACGGGGTAAATGATTGATAACACTCTTCATATTGTTGCCTCACTCCCCTGCCCACCTCCCCACTTCCCTAGGGGTTTCCTGGGACCACTCTCCCAATCAACTACTTGCATTCGAATCAAATCCTTGTTCAGAGCCGGCTTCGGGAGGAATTCAGATCAACACAGCTCCCCAGCTCAGGGCCTCACCTCCAGCCACCCAGAGCCTTTGCCTGGACGGGAATCACCCAGGTCAGAGACTGGAAGGCAGCCTCAGCCGGGTCCCCATCCAAACAGGGCAGGAATGAGAGGGGGCTTTGGATGTGACGTCCACAAACCTGGGGGTCCAGGGAAGCCCATGAGAAGGCCTTGACGGGAGTGTGCAGAGAATCCTGGTGTGGCCATGGCCGAGACTCAAAGGGGCAGTGATGGGGAGGGCCATCTACAGTCCATGACAAAGGCCTGTGCACACAGTAACTTCTATGCCTATGTTTGTGGGGTTAATAAATGAGCAGGAATTTAGTTTGAGAAAACCTGTTAAACACGGAATGTTTTTCCAGTTACCACTCTAATGTAACACATATTTGTTGTGTTATGATCTGATACAGCAACACACGACCACCAAGATGAGCGAGAGTTGGGATTTATAGACTCCCACCCACCACCACCGTGGGGCACTCAAGAGAACCCACCATTGACCACAGGCAGCCGCTTCTTTGAATTCCTGGGTGGGGTCACACACTAAAAGGAGAGATGGAAATGGTTTGAGCTTTTCTTCATACACTCACTGTCCAAAGCTGCTAGGCATTCTGGGCTCCCCACCGTTGCAGGCCTGATTTGGGCAGCCAGCACACAGGTAGGCAGGAGATGCAGTCAAATGGTCAAACACCTGTTGAATGGCCGTGAAGTCAATACATCTGTGTACCAGGGAGGAAATAACTGTCTTAATAAATGTCTTAATAATTAAGACAAGAGACAGATCAACCTGAGTAATGCTTTAGAAGAGGAAGAGGCTAGACTGGCACATGAAACTGATGAGTTTGGTTCATGCCAAGTAGGAGCAAGGGAGGCATTTAGAACACAGGAGAAGATGCACATTTACAGGCAGAATCAGGCTTTTTCCAATTCTTGGGGACGTCGGTTAATTAAATCAGCAGTTATTTTTAAACTTTGTTATTCAATAATAACATTTTAATAGTTAACTGTGTTTTTAAGACAGTGTCGCTCTGGCGCCCAGGCTGGAGTCCATCTCAACTCACTGCAAGCTCTGCCTCCCAGGTTCAATGGATTCTTGTTCCTCAGCCACCCAGGTAGCTGGGACTACAGGCATGAATCACCAGGCCTGGATAATTTTTGTATTTTTAGTAGAAGCGGGGTTTCACCATGTTGGCCAGGCTGGTCTCAAACTCCTGGCCTCATGTGATCCACACACCTTGGCCTCCCAAAGTGCTGGGATTACAGGCGCGAGCCACCATGGCTGGCTAACATTTTAAAATACATATCTCATGCCTGACATTGGCTTAGGTGCTAGGCATATGGCAAGGAACATATAGACTTGATCTGGACCTTTCCTTCAAGAGTTTTAGTGGGAAAGACAGACCAATCTAGTGTGATCAATCCGCTGGATATTTCATGAATAATTCTCCATTCAACTTTGTCTGATATGTTCCTGTGGATCCCGGTCATGTGCAAGCCCAGATGAGGAAGGGTTAACCATCTTGGCATTAACACCTCAAACAATAAAACAGATTTTTAAATTAGGGCTTAATTTAAAATGTAAAGCCAAATTACACTACCTTAGTAACCTATCATGGGAAATGGAACTGTTCTTTGATGATGCATGGTCATCAATAACCTTCAGTACATATGTTTTAGGTTTTGTATCCCCAGCTGTAGGGGGCACAGTAATTGCAAGCACAGAGTTAATGAAGATTGGCCGCAGATGAATACCTGGAAATACTTTTCTTGAAAAAAATAAAAAACAAGATATGATCTTCCTTCATAGCTCTTTGCCTCACTCATAAAAAGCTTGGTAAATAGGCCTTGCGCTGTGGCTCAGGCCTTTAATCTCACCACTTTGGGAGGCCAAGGCAGGTGGATCACTTGAGGTCAGGAGTTCGAGACCAGCCTGGCCAACATGGTGAAACCCCGTCTCTACAAAAAATACAAAAATTAGCCAGCTGTGGTGGTGGGTGCCTGTAATCCCAGCTACTCTAGAGGCTGAGGCAGGAGAATCACTTGAACCCAGAAGATGGGGGTTGCAGTGAGCAGAGAGATTGTGTCACTTGGTAAAGGGTATGCAGATGTCAGATTCCCTGGATGATGCAACACTGCTGCTTTTCTAAACAGATCCCCAAAGCCAGGACACAAGGAGTTTTCCTAACCTCCAGAAAGTCACCTATTGCAGTCATTATCAATGTTCTCTTTCTTGGCAATAATAAGCTATTTCTACACACTCCTTACAACATGTAGCCACTGCCCACTGAGCATCCATCCATGTGACTTCTATGTCCCAGATGTTCTTGCATTGGGGAGGGTCTATGTGACTGGGTTTGGGCCAGTAAAATATGGGTGGAAGTGATATATGCCACCCTCAGACATGGCATTTAAAGTGATGCCATGTGTCTCCAGCCTTCTCTCCCTTTCTGCAATAGCCTTGTAAACTATATGTTCCAGATGACATGATACAAGATAAAAACAGCCTGGATCCCTGCATTATCACCTGAAGAGCCACCCAACCAAGATCATGTAGTGGATGTGGGTTGAGTGGCTCTTCTTTACAAGCCCCTGAAAGTCTGGGTTTTGTTAGCCTCTCCTAACAAGTGCAACCATCTGGCCAGGCTGCAACCACCCTTTCATCTCTCTATTACTAGAAGAACTGAAATAAAATGAACTTCCTGGCCGGGCGCGGTGGCTCACGCCTGTAATCCCAGCACTTTGGGAGGCCGAGGCAGGCGGATCACAAGGTCAAGAGATGGAGACCATCCTGGCGAACACGGTGAAACCCCCGTCTCTATTGAAAATACAAAAAAATTAGCTGGGTGTGGTGGCGGGCACCTGTAGTCCCAGCTTCTAGGGAGGCTGAGGCAGGAGAATGGCGTGAACCCAGGAGGCAACGGAGCTTGCAGTGAGCGGAGATCGTGCCACTGCACTCCAGCCTGGGCGACAGAGCGAGACTCCATCTCAAAAAAAAAAAAAAAAAAATTGACCTTCCTTCCTATTCTTCAAGACCTTCTATTATTGACCTTGTTGCATATAAAGCCACAGCACAAATGCTGAGTGCATTCCCCATGCCAATTAAATTCAAGTATTATGTGGCATAGCTCCTTTAATCTTCTCCTTTGAAGCAGATGCTATTCTTATTTTCATTTTACATATGAAGAAACTGAGGCTCAGAGAGGTTAATTACTTTGCCCAGAGATCCACAGCTTGTAAGTGGATTCACGAGGGTTGCAACAGAGGCCATCTAGCTCCAGAACATGTGTTTTTATTCATCACACTGTCCCACTTCTCCATCTAGCCTTTCGTGTCAGCACCAGTCACATTCTTGAGCACTGGGCATTTCCACTAACACAGTGTTGGCCGCTGGGTGGACTCGTGGCGAGACCCTTGATTCCCACTTGGCTTGGTCTACTTTAAGAGAAGCTCATTACACCCAGATCTCAGTGGGTAGCAGGACATGTGATATCTAAGCGGAGAATGGGACACCCTGGTCCCTTGTGATTGTATTTTTAAAGAGGCACTGCTTCTTCAAAACATATCAATTTGTGACCACTATCGGAAGCTGTCTTCACAAACAACCCTAGGTCATGATTATTTCCTTGCTATTTTAATGCTTTCCTTTTAACTGAATTCTAGGCCTATGCAGCCTTAAAATTATATAGCTACCTTCATGATAAGTGAAATTTCTCAAGGAATATCTTCCACATTAAGAATTCATGCTCTGAATCACATTACACTCTGGCCCAAGAGCTGAGTCAATGAGGCATTGGTGTTTTGTATTTTTGTTTCTGTATTTTTCTGAATGGTTCAAATCATAGACAATGAGTAGATATTGTCTTTATAATCAGAAATAAAAGCTATTATCTGTTAATGAGGTGCTCGCGGAAAGAAAATGATTCAACTATTACAGAAGCCATAACATCGCTTCTTTAGGGCAAACACCCCAACCTCCAGAAATAGGCTGGTTTTGCTATGCTTCGACAAACCAAAGATTTCATGTATTCTTTCTCTGGAGGCACAAAACATGCTGGTACCAATAAAAACCACATCCATCACACTAACTCGAGCTTTGTAAGCAATACATGGTATACTTTTGAAAGCCACGGCACGACTAGATTGTCTAACCACTGAAAGTCTTATTTTAGAAAATCTCAAAGTGTTCAAGTAAGAAAAATACTAATACTTGTTTTTGCAGGGCTTGGGTCTGGGGACATTTATCTGAGGCTCACTACTTGGCTGCAATTTGACAAGCATGGCCAGAATGAATCAGTTTTTCATCCTGGGAGTCAACATGGATCCTGGAATTTGGACACACTTTCTTATTCAAATTCCAGCTTCCACATTCTCTTACCTTGGTATCCTAAGCAAATTAGTTATACCCCACTGAGGTGCAGTTCTAGTGACCCGTGCCCTGAGGACTGTGCTGTAAGAATGAGTTGAGATGATCTCTCTGGAATACCCAGCCCAGGGCCTGGCCCAGAGAAGAGCACTTAGCTCAGCACCTGTGCATGGTAGCACTCAATAAACATTAACGATATTATCAATAATTAGGAGGATTTTTTAAAATCTGTGCTTTGAATGCCTGTTATCACCTTGACACACAGGATACAGCATTTGCTATGTAAAACTGGCAGGATTTAGGTTAGAATTGAGCCAGAAGTCAAACACCCTTCAATTCTCTCACTGAGACACCTTTCTGAGCTGGACCTGGAATTGCAAGAATATGGCTCAGTCTCCTTTTTACAGATTTGTGATGATCCAAGAGGATGAATCCTCCCGTCACTACCATTATTGCTCTCGCTGGATCACCCAGATGGCCTTATTTTCTCTTTTAAGTTACTTGTAATTTCCTTATGGACATTTCTGCCTTTTGACTTAGTGGTGTTCTTAGTCCAAACTCTACTCTGTATCAGGACCCAGATGCTCCGATGCTGGTTTTTGGCTGTGAGGAAATGGAGAAGGGGAACCCCAGGAGTTGTAGCAGTTGGAGGGCTGGGAGTACAGTCCCAGGCACTAACAAGGCAACTCAGGTGGTGTCTCTGGGCCTTGGTTTCCTTCTTTGTACCCCACAGGGCCCTCCGAGGTCCCAGAAGTTCCCTAACTTCAGAATAGATGTCCTTCCTCCAAATGTCCCCAGCTCACCATCCCATTAGTTGGTATGGCCCAGTTCCTGGCCCCAAAGAAGCTCAGGGTTTTCCCTACCCGGCGTCTGCTCCAAGCTTAGAATTAGCCCGTGTTTGGGATGTGTCATGGAAAGTCTATGTTGGGCTTTGCAGTCAGCACTTCTAGTTCCAAACCCTGGCTCTGGCACTACTTATTAGGTTTGTGACTTGGGACCAGTTCTCTTCTCAGAGCCTTTGTTTGCCCATCTGTAAAGTGGGGATCAAGGCACTCACCCCACAAAACTGTGAGTACCCTAAATAAAGTGGATAAAGTTCCCACCACAGTGCCTCACACACAACTAACAGTCCCAAAATAATAAATGCTCTAAGTACAAGGACTTGGGCACATAATTTGACATTTCCAGGATTTAGCGTCTCCTTCTGTAAAAGTGGGTGATATGATTCAGTGATTTTTAGGGTCTTTTGTTATCTCAAATTCTGAGTCTATGTAAATGCTCATGCAGCTGGAATTCGCCATCTTGTCTGAACCCTTAACACTACTGCTTCTGTGGCACCTGGCAGGGAGCCTTATGCATGCAGGCAATTTATAAATGCCCGGGGCAACGCCCTCTGCATTTCTGAAGTTACCTCTTCTGTATCAGGGGACTTTGTTTTTCCTTCCCAAGCAAATGAAAAATACATTCAGGTGGACCCCAAACAAAGGCATGCTTTTCTCCTCCTTTGAAAATACAGCTTCTGTAGCATTGTTTGCCTTTTTAGGAATTTCTTTGGATTTGGAACACACCGGTAAGACTGTGGATTGTAGCATGTGTTGATTGTAATCACACATCCAAAGCCTCCCCAAATTCAATTACATTTTGGTGGCTCCTAAAAAAGTGACATTTGACTTTTAAAAATGGCAAAATTAAAAAACCAGGAAGGCCACAGAACCAGCCTTTGCTCCACACCAGTGTTCTGCGTGTTTATTCACAGCATTTCACAATTCGTCTGGAACGAAAACTAAACCAGAGAAATTAAAAATTCCATTTGAATAGAAAATCCCCTGTTTATCGTAAGGAAGATCTCTTCTCAGCCAGAAATGAACACAAACCAATATAAGAAAAATCATGGTGAATGTCTCTGCTCTGCAGAAAGACAGCCCCCGTTTACTTGAGGAATTAGTTTTAAATGGTCATTTCCTGGAACCATGAGGCGACACAGAGGTCAGGTCTAATCAACAATTTATAAAAGCCTATTAAATCCCATGGGTCCGTTTTATAGTAACTGGAGTGTGGAATTTTAATCTCCTGGCATGGAGGGGAAATGTGGAAGAATGCAGAGCTGAAGTTCTGAAACAGCATCTTTCTTTGCAAGATACACTGGGGCTACCCCACCCTAGGCTTCTCAACAGGTGGGACCCTGCTCCAAAGGCCCCAGTGGGGCAGATGAGCTTGAAGCAGAAGGGGCCTGGTGGGGTGAAGAGGGAAAGAGATTCAGGCACTTGGAGCCTCGTCCCCTGAGATTTCTAGGGGTTCCACCTGTGCCCTTCCCTGTGTTCTTTGGCCCTGAGCACACAGTTCTTCTAAACCTCCCACATTTAAAAAGACCGACACTCTACCATGAATGATGGAAGGAGAAGCCAGGATAAAACAATTGCCTCCGGGATGGACCCACCCCGAACACCTCCTCCTTCCTCCCTCACTCCTTTTCCTAGTTTATCTGTCAATGAAAAGAGTCCAACTCTGTAAAACATCTGAAGAGATTTATTCTGAGCCAAATATGAGTGATCAGTGGCCTGAGACAGAGCCCAAGGAGATCCTGAGAACATGTGCCCAAGGTGGTCAGGCTACAGCTTGGTTTTATACATTCTAGAGGGACATAAGACATCAATACATGTAAGACATAATCAATACATGTAAGATGTACATTGGTTTTGTCTGGAAAGGCAGGAAAATTGGAAGGGAGGGGGCTTTCAGGTTGTGGGCAGATTGGAAGATTTTTTTCTTTCTTTCTTTCTTTTTTTTTTTTTTTTTTTGAGAAGGGGTCTCGCTCTGTCGCCTAGGCTGGAGTGCAGTGGCGTGATCTCAGCTCACTGCAGCCTCTGCCTCCTGGGTTCAAGCAATTCTCCCACCTCAGGCTCCCGAGTAGTTGGGACTATAGGCACCCGCCCCCATGCCCAGCTAATTTTTGCATTTTTAGTAGAGATGGGGTTTCACCATGTTGGCCAGGCTAGTCTCGAACTCCTGACCTCAGGTGATCCATCTGCCTTAGCCTCCCAAAGTGCTAGGATTACAGGCGAGAGCCACAGTGCCTGGCCGCATTCAAAGATTTTCTGATTGGCAATTGGTTGCAAGAGTTATTATCTAAAGACCTGGAATCAATAAGGGGTTGCGGAGAGTAAAGTTTTGTCATGCAAATAAAACCTCCAGGTAGCAAGCTTCAGAGAGAAGAGATTGTAAATGTTTCTCATCAGACTTAAAGAATCTGTTCTTTCAGTCTTAAGGTTTCTGTGTTGATGTTAATGTTGGTCAGCTGTGCCTGAATTCCAACAGGGAGGAGGGTATAATGAGGCATGTCCGACTCCCACTTCCCATCATGGCCTGAGCTAGTTTTTCTGGTTAACTTTGGAATGCCTTTGGCCAAGGGGAGGGGTCCATCAGTTGGTTGGGGGACTTAGAATTTTATTTTTGGTTTACATACCAAGGAAATGAGAAGAAGTTAACGGTTGACTTTAGGGCACATAAAAGATTGAGGCCAGAGAACCCCTGGGTAAGTCTTTAATAAGCTATACACGTCACAAAAATATTTGTTAGGAGTAGTATTTCTATTTCAGAAGGAAACTGTAAAACCAGATTGCCTGGGTATTTTTCTGCAGTTTCAGTCGGAGCGAAGCTGGAGGCTCTGACCGCCTGTGGAGGGTGAGGGTCCTGACTGCAGTTGAGTCCTACACTCAGCTAAGCAATGGAAGGCCCCGGGGCGGACATGCTTCTTAGGCTGTTGGCTTCCGGAGAAGCAGTACAGCTTGGTACTTAGGAGTCTGGGCTCTGTCAATGGACAGAGCTGGTCCAAGACCTGTCCTACCACTGATTAACATGAACTTGAGCAAATGCTTGTGTTCTCTAAGCCTCTGTTTTTCCAGTGTAAAATGGGTAAGAATACTCATCTTCAAGACCGGTGTAAGTATACAATAAATAGCACATGGACTGTGGCAAGTATATGAGTGACACACATGTACTTAATAAATCTTAGGTTCATTACTGAGCTCACCTCTCAGCAGTCTACCTAGTCTCTTGTTGAAATCAGGTGGTGTCCTCAGCCCCAAATTGGAAGGGCAGGCATACCTCCACCAGTCAGAAACCTACTGCAGTAGAGGGAGCCAGATGCTAACATCCAAAATACCGATTTCAATGAGGGCTCCATCTGCAGGGAAGACATGCAATTTAGCAAAATGAACCAGTAGTCAATCCTTGCACTGCCACATTTTCACAGACTTCGGAGGCCATAGTTAGCAACATAAGATTTTGTACTTATTGCCATCCTGTTACACGAGTTAATCCTAGGATAACATTTCCATATCCTTTTCTTAGACAATTTTATCCTCTTTAGGCTCTCTATATACTGAAAACTACTGACAATGCATTTGTAGCCCAAAGCTCTCCTTCAAGCTCCAGACTCCCAGATCTTTAATACCTCCTTGGATTTTCACAGGCTCATCAAACTTAACACATACAAAGTGGAACTCTGTATTGCTTTGGCTTCTTTTCCTCCCAGATTGATCATCTCCTTAAATAATGCCTCCATGAATGTGGGTGGTCAGTAATGGGCCATCCTTGACTCTTCTGCTCTCCTCACATCTAATTCATCACAGCTTTGCTGGGTCATTCTCCAAATTTTGCCTCCAATTCTTTCCTGGAGCCCAGGACCAGTCTCGGAATGATCACAGTCTTCCGCCATCTGGTCTCACTGAGGCCACTCTTGCTCCACTGAAATGCTGTCTGTGATCAGCAGTCAGCGTGAACTTTGTAACACCAAATCCTATGACATCATCCTATTCACAAGAAAGAACAATGGCTTGGAATGGGACAATGGCCACAGAGATTCAGGGAAGTACAAAAGCGGGTACCCTGCCTGTTCAATGCCTGACAACATAATTGGTACTCAATAGTGATCTGATGAGCAAATGCATGGATCCCACTCCCTTGTGTCCTTTTTCTACAATATGAATGATTTTCTCAAGGCCTTTTCAATTCCTTTACATGCCACAGTGGCAGAAGACAAGGGAGACTCATGGCTTTTTCTGACTAAAGATTCTCTTGGAAATCCTCTCTGCAATCTCTGGCTCTTAATCTTTTTTCCGCTTCTTCTCTAGTTGCAAAAGTATTGCTTTTATAATATGCTACTTTAAGAAAAATACAACGTACCCAGTCCACATTCCTATCTGACTTCCTTTGGAGAAATCAATGAGAGTTGGGTTGTGTCGAGTTCTTTACGCAACCTCATCATCCTGTTCTCTTCAGCAATCCCAGTGCTCTCTCCTGATTCAGTGAACTGGTACTTGGCTGCTTGGGGGTAAGAGGGGAGATACATTCATATTTATGTCATTTTAGATGCATCATGTAAATTGAGTTCAGAAACCTAAGCTCTGTCTTTAAAAATTCCCTGTGAGATAAAAAAGAGGAGCCTATAAAGGCCTCCACCCCCTGCCTATGCTAGCTGGTTGACAGCCCATAAACACGGTTGTTCCATGGGACAGAAGCTCCAAGGTCATGGAACTGGGTGCTGGTCAGGGGCAAATCAAGGGCACGATGGTGAATTTTATATGAAGCTAAACTTATTTCTTTTATTTTTATGATACATATATAATATTTTATAATATTTATCATCTAGTGCATCGTATTACTTTATTTTTATTATCACAATCCATGATGTGATTTTAATAGTGATTGTAATCAGAATCACTGTATTATCAGGCATTTTGAAATTGTACTGCACATCTCCCAAATATAGTCATTTGGCCTCTCATGCACCTCGGCCAGCAAGAAGGAGAAGTTGCAGTTCATTAAGCATCAACACCTCCAAAGAGATGTACTTGGCACCCAGCAGTACCATCAAGAGATCACAGAAACCAGCCAGAAATCATAGACAGCACGCCACCAAACCTAAGTTGTGGAACGCCCACCTCACTTGGCCCTTCCTTTAAGCCTTCAGCTCCCATTCTCTGCTTTCACCCACCTCAGAAGGTGCTAAGGCCTCCCCAACAACAGCAGAACAAGGCAAGGAGGCAACTTATACCTGGCCCTTTGACCTGTAATAAATATTTACTGCTGAGAATGCCTGACTCTGTTTTCTGATTGCATGCACTGGTCACACTTCCTGGATATTTGATCAGTTTCTAATTTTACACCTAGTTACAGGTTGAATTGTGTCCCCCAAAGAGATATGTTGGCGTTCTCACCCCAGTAGCATTGGATATTACCTTATTTGGAAATAGCGTCTATGCAGATTTAACTAAGTTAGATGAGGTCATCAGATAAGACCCAATCCAACAGGAAAGGGGAAACCTGGAGGACCATGTGAGGACACTCTGGGAGAATGTTGTGTGAGCATGGAGGACTGGCGGGATGCATCTACAAGCTAAGGTATGCTTGAGGCTTCCAGAAGCCGGGAGAGAGGCCTGGAACAGCTCCTTCCCTATCACCTTCAGAGGGAGCACAACCTTGCCGACACCTTGATTTCAGACTTCTGGCCTCCAGAACTGTGAGACAATAAATTTCTGTTGTTTCAAGCCATCTTGTTTGTGGTGTTTTGTTACAGCAACCCTAGAATATTAATGCATGCCTGTATTTCTACACAGATACATTCTGAGGTTATTACAGTCATTGCTACAAGTATAGGTCCTGGTGTTTGACAGACCAGGAGTGAATTGTGGCTCCCCACTTTCAAGCTTTGTGACTACAGACAAATCACTCCATCTCTCCGTGCCTCAGTTTCTATAATTTGGGGGAAAAAAAAGCATAAAACGACTTCATGCGTACCGCGGCGGTGACGCACGAAGTGATCATCTCACAGGCTGGTCAGGGTTCTGAGATGAGGCCAGCCCACGTGAAGTCCTGAACAGAGGTCTGGCTCAGGCGGTGCCGGGACCCTTGTAGCTGCTGGAATTATTCCTTGGGATCTTGGAGTGCTTGGCAGTGGAAGCTCGTGTCTCTTGTGACATGAAACCCAAGATCAGCATGGTTCCAGGGCTGGCTTCGTGACACCCAAACTGTTCAGTCACACAGGGCCCTGCATTTAGAAGGGCCCCACCCTTGGTTTAATGTCAGATGCTGCTAGAAAATCACATCATATGGGGATCAAAGACTGACCACTGGATTTAAAAACGAGGGAGTCATCGGTGACCTTGGCAAAATCAGTTCCGGGGCAGTATCCTGGCTAGAGTGGTACAACAGAAGAAGCGAAGGAAGGGACCTGGGGACAGTGAGCACCGACGCGCTCATAAAGAGTTCTATGTAGAATGAAAGCTGAGAAAAGAGGTGGGAGCTGGAAGTAAATGTGGAGTCAAGAGAAGGTTCTCTAAAGATGAGCCATACTACAGTATGAATGCACCTGGATGGAAATGACCCAGGAGACAGGGTGAGAAACTGGTGACCCAGCAAAGAGCGGGACAATTGCTGCTGTAATGCCCTTGAGTATCTGAGAGAAGCCTGGGTGGACTGCGTACCCGAGAGCGCGCATCTGTTCTATCCACGGAAGGCTGGGTGGACTGCATTACCCGAGAGCGCGCATCTGTTCTATCTACGGAAGCCTGGGTGGACTGCGTACCTGAGAGCGCGCATCTCTTCTATCCACGGAAGCCTGGGTGGACTGCATTACCTGAGAGCCCGCATCTGTTCTATCTACGGAAGCCTGGGTGGACTGCGTACCTGAGAGCGCGCATCTCTTCTATCCACGGAAGCCTGGGTGGACTGCATTACCTGAGAGTGCGCATCTGTTCTATCCACGGAAGCAGGAGGGAGCTGGAGCCTATGGTCGGCATGCAGGTGGCTTGGTAGTGTTTGGGAGGGGTTTGGGAGTTCTGGAAGTTCTGCGGATTAGTTCTAGTTTCTGTGCAACAGAGCAAGATCCTGTCTCAAAAAAACGAGGAGAGCAGGAGGAGGCAGGAGGCTTGAGAAGGGAGGGACAGAGTGGAATAATCATCCAGGGCATGTTTTTTTCAGAGCCCATTAGTGGGTTGTGAAAGCAATTTAGAAAAGCTGCTGTCAGAGCATTTTAATGAAATGAAAGAGGATAGGATCAGAGAGAAGAAAAAAGGAAATACCAAAGTAGTAAGTGTTAGTTCCCCGAACTCTCCTTCACTCCTACACATATAAAAATGTAATTTTAAAAAACAAGTGTGTCGAAGATGGAGCTGAAGAGGTGTGTGGATGGACCAAGAAAAGGGAGCTGGACCCCTCGAGACCGACAGCTGTGAATCCCTTAAGGAGGCTGTGGTCTTCCTGGCCGTGTCCGTCTGCCTGGTGCAGGCACAGCCCAGGGCAAGTGTGCTTCAGCAGGGGTTGGGGTTGAGCCCAGGGAGTGCCCTGAGAGAGACCAGGCAAGAGAATTGAGGAATACGCAAAGGAGGTGTTATGTGTTATATTATGAAACATATACCTGGTCTTTAACCCTGTTGCCTGCCATACAACTCCAAAAATCCTTAGACTCTCCAAAGATGTTTCTGCATGCTAATGAGTGGATTGACAGATGGCAGTCCCTGGTTACGGGAAAGACCAAGGCCGGATTAGAGGACTGGGACTTTGAGCCACTGTCTCACTTGCAGGGACGGGAGAGGGACTGAAGGTTAGGTTGATCACCAATGGCCAATGGTTTGACCAAGCAGACCTTGGTAATGAAGCTACCACAAACACGCCAAAGGCCTGTGTTCAGAAAGCTTCTTGGAAGCTGGCCTCCCCCTATGCTTCTCTTCATCTGTATCTTTTGCAATGTCCTTTACAATAATCCAGTAAATATTTATATTTCCTTGAGCTCTGTGAGCTACTCTAGCAAATTAATTGAACTCGAAGAAGGGGCTGGGGGAACCCCGGCTTGATGCCGGTCGGTCAGCAGATCTGGAGGCCGGGACTTGTGGGAAGGTCGGGGCGGGGCGGGGCGGGGCGGGGCGGGGGGGGGGCAGTCTCGCGAGACTCAGGCCTCGCCCTGTGGGAATTGAGCTGGAGGATGCACAGCTGGTGTCGACTGCTTGGTGTGTGGGGAAAACCCCCACACATTTGGTCACAGAAGTCTTCCATGTTGATGATTATTGCGAGAGCAGAGGAAAAACACGTTTTTGTTTTGTTTTTCACGTACAGGTTATACGTGAAAACATGGAATTCTTGCTGGGAAGGAGGCAGCAGGAGATGGAAGAGGGACAGAGGCCAGGGGCAGAGCTATGGGTTGCAGGACTTGGTGGTGACTGAGCGGAAACAGCTCCGCAGGGAAAACAAAATTTCACATTTCCTCCTCCAGACGGAGGGCAGGGGAATTGTGTCCCCTTAGAAACGCTCATTTGCAGAGAGGTTCTGTTAAATGGCTGATCGGGAAATGCTTTAAGGGTCAGAGGGCTTTCTCCTTGCCTCTGCACTGGGCTTTTCACATGTCATGTAAACAATTTTGAAGTCAAATGGTATCATAGCTGGGTCAATTTCTCCAGCACTCACCCAGCATTGTTTTCCTCAAAGGCAGTTCTGTTAAATTAAATAATCCTTCCTTCAGCTCAGTCAACCTTCAACAGCTATTTTGCTAAATTTATTACTTTTTATCTTTGCTTCAGGAATGATATTTATTTTATAAAAGCATCATAATCCTTGTGAAATATGAAGTCTTGGTTCTTATGCCAGGCTCTTTTTGTCTCTCTAAAAAACTTGAGCATAGCTTTCTCTGGAGCCTTTTATACCTTCATTACACCATCTTCCATGAGAAATAGAAATAATTCCTCAGAATGTTAAAGACCAACTACAACCAAGAGGTTTAAATGGGCTTATAGGAAAGTGTAGCTAAAATATTCACTTTTTCTTTTCTGCTGTTCATTTTCTTTTGCTCTTAGGGTTGATAACTTTTTCTCTTACAATAATTATTGTTATCGTTTATTGATTCTTTTTTTTTTTTTTTTTTTTTTTTGACGGAGAGTCTCACTCTGTCGCCCAGGCTGGAGTGCAGTGGCATGATCTCGGCTCACTGCAAGCTCCTTCTCCTGGGTTCATGCCATTCTCCTGCTTCAGCCTCCCAAGCAGCTGGGACTACAGGCACCTGCCACCACGCCCGGCTGAATTTTTGTACTTTTTAGTAGAGTGGGGGTTTCACCGTGTTGGCCAGGATGGTCTTGATCTCCTGATCTCATGATCCACCCGCCTCCGCCTCCCAAAGTGCTGGGATTACAAGCATGAGCCACTGCGCCCGGCCTATGGTTTATTGATTCTTAAGCTACATGAAATATACCTTAGTAAAAAACTTTTAAAAGAGGTTGATTTCTACCTTATATCAGCAGTTCAAATTAGACCTTATCATGATCTACCTCCTGAGGTCTTGAAACACAGTATTTAAAGTATCTGATTCTATATGGCGCTGTCATGTTATTCTGCTTTCTCAGCCATTACTCCAGCTGTTACATGCTCAGAATAGCAGACACACGGAATTCTTACTAGTGGTTTGTCACTGGTAGGTGCTTCATGTTAAATTGCAGCCGCCTGGTAACAACAAAGTGCTTCATCTCTGAAATCTCTTGTGATTTGCTAGCTTGAAGTAATTTACATATCCAACCCTGTTACACTTCACTGGCAGGGCCTGTGCAACCTACCAGAGATGGAGGGGCAATGATGATGACGACAGCACAGAAAGGATGGAGGTGGGAAGGTGCCTATGCATTCAGATACTCATGTGTATTTGAGTAAGGATTTGACAAACTACTAGCCTGGGTGGTGACGGTATGCACTTCTGTGCCCTGACCTGGTTAGGAGATTCTTCTTCATATCTTCACATTCTCTGGTCTCCTAGACCCAAAGCTCTCAGTGTCCTCTATCCTACTCATTACTTACCCTTTAAGGAACTCAGAGCCAATAATAATAGAAACAGAAAGCTGGCTGGGTGCAGTGGCTCATGCCTATAATCCCAGCACCTTGGGAGGCCAAGAGGGGTGGATCACCTGAGGTCAGGAATTCGAGACCAGCCTGGCCAACATGGTGAAACCCTGTCTCTACTAAAAATACAAAAATTAGCTGGGCGTGTTGGCGGGCACCTGTAATCCCAGCTACTCAGGAGGCTGAGGCAGGAGAATCACTTGAACCCAAGAGGCAGAGGTTGCAGTGAGCCGAGAGTGCACCATTGCACTCCAGCCTGGGTGACAGAGCAAGACTCAGTCTCAAAAAAAAAAAAAGAAAAAAAAAAAAGAAAAAAGGAACAGAAAGCAAACTATTTCCAAAAAGGATATATATATATATATATATGTATCTTGTAATTATATTGAATATTTCCAATAAGGTCTAAAGGCATAAAAGTCAGCACCAGAAGTGTGAGAAATAAGCATGTATAGGACAGGTGGTTTCTGGTGGGTCAGCATAACCTCTGAGGGGCCAGTAAGCCACACTTGGCATCATGCTGTGTAATGTCAGTAAGACACTCCTGCTCCTCATACGATCAGGAGGTCACAAGAAATGACAATGAATTATTCATAACAATCCACCCTGTCTGCCTGTGTGAGAATAAGAACAGGTATCCCAGTCTGGCAAATGCTGCCAACGCCCTGTCCCTGTGCCTTCAGAGTCCTAAACCATTTTCATTCACATTTGCGCTCCACAGCCAGCACCTGGGTCTCTGTCAGAGGACAGCTCTCTATGGGACTTGCTTTGCCTGCCTGCAGAGAGAGCTGGAAGCACTTAGGGCAACCCTTAGTCTGACTGATGCAGGGGTATAGCGTCTCCAGTAAGCTGGCCTCCAATCTGGCTACTCTTGTGGGGTCCACAGTGTCTACAGAGCGTTCCCGTTTGCACCGCTGCTCAGCTTCCTTGCTTTCTGGCCCCCTTTCCCCTCTCTCCTCTTTTCCTGTGAATATTTCTTCATCCATTTTCCATGAATCCTCACCTCAGGGTCTGCTTCTAGGGAACCTGGTCTGAGACCTTCCCTCATCTCCTGTTATAGACAAGGAGCCTGAGATTCTATTTAGATCAAAACGTAGGGAACAAGACCAGGCAGAACCTAAGCATTTGTTTGTGGACTATACTGTTTCCCTCACGGACTTTCTCCATCATGACACACAGTCTGGATCATTGGGACGTGACGCTCTCCTAAGTTGTCCTCCATTTGTCCCGCAGTTACAGTTCTTGCCTGCCCCCCCGGACTGAAGCCCTCAGAGGGTCTGGGTCACATCCTCCGTCTCTCTCCATGTTTCGCAGGAGGCTTGCATTGATTTTTTTTTTTCTTTTGAGACAGAGTTTTGCTCTGTTGCCCATGCTGGAGTGCAATGGCATGATCTCCGCTCACTGCAACCTCCGCCTCCCAGGTTCAAGTGATTTTCCTAACTTAGCCTCCTGAGTAGCTGGGATTACAGGCGCCCACCACCACGCCCAACTAATTTTTGTATTTTTAGTACAGATGGGGTTTTACCATGTTGGCCAGGCCAGTCTTGAACTCCTGATCTCAAGTGATCCACCCCCCTTGGCCCCGCAGAGTGTTGGGATTACAGGTGTGAGCCACTGCATCTGGCCAGGAGCTTCGCATTCTAAGTGGTGCCATAATGAACTCGTGGGAGCTCAGAAAACAATACCCCAAAATGAGGGCGTCAGAAGCAAAAGTCATTCTCTGACCTTCTGCCCTCTGGTCTGTCAGCCACATCCTCCCTGAGGCTAGCCAGAGAAACTAGAATTCTCCTTCAAAGTGGGTCATAGGACCCATAACCTCTTTTCCCCAGAGCCAGCCACAAAACCTAAACGTACTGCTGTAACTTTCCCTCCACCATTCTGTGTAAAAACTGGCCATAAAGAAACTGTCTGACCTGCTGTGACTAACTGTAGGTCATGAGCGTATTCCAGAGAGGGTCTGGCTCCATACCTGGAAGAAAGGAATCTGCTCAGAGAGACCAGGAGGAATCTAGACAGACAGACCTTGCTGGGTCTCCCCAAGCAGTCTGTTCGCACTCAATCAGACTCTCTTTGTCCAATCACATTTCTACATGGCTGTCCATATTTGTTGAACCTAAACATAAACACAACTTCCCCTGTATTTTTGGGTCTTCATTCTGAAGGCTCCTCTGTATACACTTTAAGTAAATCTGTATGCCTTTTCCCCAGTTAACCTGCCTTTTCTGAGTTGATTTTACAGCAAACCTTCAGCAGGTGAAGGAGAACTTTTCCCTTGGCCCCTACAAACTACACGTTCCTTCCCTAGGTGTTCCAAGCCTCTCTTGTTTCTCACTCTTTTCTTTTCTTTTCTTTTCTTTTTTTTTTCCCGAGATGGAGTCTCATGCTTTTGCCCAGGCTGGAGTGCAGTGGCATGATCTCAGTTCATTGCAACCTCCACCTCCTGGGTTCAAGCAATTCTCCTGCCTCAACCTCCCAAGTAGCAGGGATTACAGGTGTGTGCCACGACGCCCAGCTAATTTTTGCATTTTTAGTAGAGATGGAGTTTCACCATATTGGCCAGGGTGGTTTCGAACTCGTGACCTCAAGTGATTCGCCTGCCTCAGCCTCCCAAAGTGCTGGGATTACAGGTGTGAGCCACCACACCCAGCTTATTTCTCACTCTTTGCACTTACCACTCCTGCCTGGAACCCACGTGTTACTAGTTAACACTGATGATTCCATCCACCATAGCTTAGACATCCCTTCCATTGTGAATCCTTTTCTGATGCCCAGGAAAGGATGAAGTACCCCTTCTGTATGCAACCACATTGTCCTTGAATAGAAAGCGGCCTGGGAACCAACCTTGAATCTGCCCTTTCCTAGCCCCATTCTTTGAAATTACTCTACCTCTGATCCCAAGGTCCCATGGAAGCACAGTTTAAAACAGGGAGATTGCCTGAACCAACACTAAAGTGTAGTAGGTTATTTGTATTATTTAGATCATATATGTAGTCTAAGGTCATCCTGTAAATGGTTTAGGGAAAGACATTAGCTACAAATATTAGGGAAAACGGGGGTATGAGATGTGCCCAGAGAAAGTGTTTGTCATAGGGAACACACACCATCTGTTAAGGCAGGAATCCCGGAATACAGAGAGGATGGGTGGGTTCCCCGTGACAGATGGCCAGGAGCGGGCTCCCACCATGGGGGAGGGACAGGGAGCTGTCTGACTGTCACTTCATACATCAGACCTCACCCGACTGAGGGGATAAGAAGCTTTGAAGAAGCCACCCTAATAAAGCACCTTCGTCAACCTAGGAGGACCATTCTCCCCATCTGTGCCTAGTCCGTCCCACTGGCTGTCCCTCCTTCCCTCCCTCCCTCTGTAGGCTCCTTTGCTCAAAAGCCATGAAACCTTCCAAAGGGTCTTGCCATCCATGAGGATGAAGTCTCCTTCCTTCAGCAACATTAGTCTAGCAGAGAGCCAGAGGAATCTCCTAAACCCACCCCATCCCACCCCCAAGGTCCCTGTGCTTACTTCATAAAAGGAAGAGGGATAAATACCTTTTCTTTTTTGAGACAGAGTCTCGCTCTGTCGCCCAGGCTGGAGTGCAATGGCCGGATCTCAGCTCACTGCAAGCTCCACCTCCCGGGTTCACGCCATTCTCCTGCCTCAGCCTCCCGAGTAGCTGGGACTACAGGCGCCCGCCACCTCGCCCGGCTAGTTTTTTGTATTTTTTAGTAGAGACGGGGTTTCACCGTGTTAGCCAGGATGGTCTCGATCTCCTGACCTCGTGATCCGCCCGTCTCGGCCTCCCAAAGTGCTGGGATTACAGGCTTGAGCCACCGCGCCCGGCTGATAAATACCTTTTCTAAAAAGACAAGAGCCTCCGACTTTGTGGGATCCCTGAATTGTCAAGGAGAAAAACCATTGCAAAGGACAGCAACAAGCACTTGAATTAGGGGTTTTCCAATTCAAACTCAACACAAATATGTCTGTCTCTCGAGTCAAGCACTGACCACACTGTCCTGCCCTTCCCAGTCTAAGTATCCCCTGCTAGGCTGCGAGGTCCTTTAGGCCCGGAATCTTAAAGGAGCACCTGCACACATGAGTGCAAATGAATCTTTGGGCCAGCCAAGATCCCACACCTCCCAGCAGAGCTGAAACCAGAAGCTGGTCTTGTCCAATCTGGGTTTGTGCCTTCCTCACCAGCCACCCCAGGGATCAGTGTGCTCATGTGGCCTGAACACATACAATCAATGCCCACTGGCTCTAATTCAGTGTCATGGTTTCCCGGAAAAAGAGGATCCTAAACTTTCTTTCTGGTCTTCGCAAATTAGGCTTAATATAATTCCAAACAAATACGCCGGAATACAATTTCACTGGAAGAATTAATGAGTGAATTTGCCAAAAAAATTTGGGGGTGGGGGAGAAGATAAAAGCATAGAAAGTGGCCGGGCACGGTGGCTCGCGCCTGTAATCCCAGCACTTTGGGAGGCTGAGGCAGGCGGATCACTTTAGGTCAGGAGTTCGAGACCAGCCTGGCCAACATGGTGAAACCCCGTCTCTACTAAAAATACAACCTGGTAGGCAGAGGTTGCAGTGAGCTGAGATCATGCCACTGCACTTCTGCCTGGGCAACAGAGCAAGACTCTGTCAAAAAAAAAAAAAAAAAAAGAAAAACAGAAAAAAAAAGGGCAGAGAGTGAAGTGGGACTTGCCCTTCCTAGTATACTTTGTTTGTATTGTGGAGCTGGGGAAAGGCAGGTTTATTCACCAAATGATGCCAGACCTGGGGGAAAACTATGGGGAAAAAAGAATAAACTTTTGTTCCTACTTTATAAACCGCTTACCAAATGATCCCAAATGAATTTAAGTAGTAATCTAAAAAACTGAAAGCAGAAACATTAGAAGAAAATATAAAAGGCTAGGTAATTGATTGAGGAAGTGGAAAGGTTTTCTATGCAGAGGGGCCATTAAGGAAATTTTAAGAAAAAGCACAAACATTTGATGATGCAAAAGGTTAAAGATTTTGTATAACAAAATGTATATCACTGAAGCGATAAACATTCAGCACCTAAACAAAGTCTGGACAGCAAGACGATGAGCGTTTAGGTTCCACGTCCCTTATCCGGACACGGGTGTGTTGAAGTCAGACATACCGGGACTGCTAGGTCCTGCACAGACAAGGTGGCTGGTCTCAGCACTCAACTCCTGGTGTGGGATCCTGGCTCACTTCCCGAGACTCAAAGGTTTCCATGCAATCTGACTAGTGCAGCTGCCCTCAGTTACCACACAGGACAGACATCTGCCTCCATTCATGTTTTAAAAGTATTCTTACAATCAAGCCATAGTTAAAATGCAATGGGGGAGTTCAGTATTTGGGAAAAATCTGTAACAATTTCTTAACAACTAAAGTTCATCCAGCTAACTATTTAAACTAGCTATTTTTTAAATTTTGAATTCCTGATCTACCAAATAAAATCAGATACATAAAAAACAAAAAGTCTCTTTATCCAATTTATTGGATTAAATTACTTTAAAAAAAGACTTCACTCATTAAAAATACAAATGTTTCCAAATTTGCTTTTTAAAATGACTCAGATTTTGAGAATTTGAAGCAAGTGGGGGATTATGTATTAATACTCCATGTACTATCACTTGGCCAGATGGCATCATCAAATAAAAATGAGATATACACTCATAGTAGGAATTAGGACACCTCCCAGATCCGTTTCTCATTTGGGTACTATAAAACCCAGCAATGTCTTTTAAATCACTCTTAGGATGATTTTTAAAACAAACCAGCATACCTTTATAGCCTTTCCTACATCAAACTGAATCAGGGGCTCTCAATCACGGACCATCAAGTTTTGGGGTAATTCAAAGTTAGTAATGGAGGTTCTTACAACCAAAGATTTTTGACCAGAATAAGATATCTCACACAGGCTGGAATGCCCATAGCCTTAAAAAAATCCAATTTTATTTTCTTAGACTCTTTTACAAAATGGGTGTGTTTAAACTTTCACCTAACCATTAGTGAGTTTAAAAACCATTTCTGCTACAAAAAAACAGTGTCATTTAATCATTCATTCATTCACTCATTCATTATGTGATTATGCTCTTGAGTGGTTTTGCTAGTGGCTGTGTTAACTTGTGTGGTTCTATTCACACTTTCAGCTGACATTCCACACTTCTCTGTGCTGATATACATATGTATTTTTTTATTTTTATTTTTATTTTTTATATTTTGAGACAGAGTCTCTGTTGCCCAGGCTGGAGTGCAATGGAGTGATCTTGGCTCACTGCAACCTCCGCCTCCTGGGTTCAGGGGATTCTCCTGCCTTAGCCTCTGAAGTAGCGAGGACTACAGGGGACTGCCACCAGGTCCAGCTAATTTTTTTGGTATTTTTAGTAGAGATGGGGTTTCACCATGTTGGTCAGGCTGGCCCTGAACTCCTAACCTCAAGTGACCTGCCTGCCTCAGTCTCCCATAATGCTAGGATTACAGGCATAAGCCACTGCACCTGGCCAGGACTTTAAAACTCAACAGGTTAAAGATCACACTTAGGCCTGTGCACAGTGGCTCACGCCTGTAATCGCTGCATTTTGGGAGGCTGAGGCAGGCGGATCACCTGAGGTCAGGAGTTTGAGACCAGCCTGGCCAACATGATGAAACCCCGTCTCTACTAAAAATACAAAAAATTAGCCAGGTGTGGTGGCGGGCACCTGTAATCCCAGCTACTAAGGAGGCTAAGGCAGGAGAATCACTTGAACCGGGGAGGCGGAGGTTGCAGTGAGCCGAGATCACACCCCTGCACTCCAGCCTGGGCAATAAGAGCGAAACTCTGTCTCAAAATAAATAAATAAATAAATCACACTCAGTATTTCCTCCCTACCTTCTCCCTTGTTCGCACAGCACGATGATATGTGCATGCTCACATACACACACTTGAACTCCATGGCTTGCCTAATGACTCATCAGCCTTCTAGTCTCTTCTTCAACTCCCCTTGTCACTCCCCATCGCGCCCCATCTGATAGGTCCATTTTTCTCAAAACACTCCTTCCCTTGACTTCTGTGACACCACCCTGTTTAATACATATCTCTAAATGAGACTTTTTACTTTTTGTGCTTTGGAAAAATCTACGAAACAAATCTTGAGATACATTTGCTCAGCATTGGAGACCTAGAAATGTCTGCAGATGAATGTTAAATTTGCATAGCCATGCCTCTTTGATCACTTTCCAAAGCCTCCTCCATTAGCCCACAATACTCCTTTGACTCCCTGAAATTCTAACTCCAACTTCCCCACTTCATCTCCTTAATTGCAATAACGCCTCAATAGCTGAGGTTACTGGTCCGTGGAAGGTGCTCTAACAGTAGATTGAAGGCAAACTCTAATTTAAAAATACCTCATTTCAAACAGTGGGTGTTTGCGAAAGGGGGCTGCAGCTCTTATGAGGAGGGATTGCTATTAGCAGGCTCTGTTTCAGGTCTGAGACACCCAGAGAATGACGGTTGCTATCTTTTCATAAGTAAATGTCCACACGCACTTAGACACCCTAGAGAATTCACTTGGCCAGCACCCAGGGAGAGAGGAAGTGAGAGAACTGAAAATTCACTGAGCAGGAGTACTTTCTCACTCAATGGATGTAACTAGCCAAGAGGAAATAGTGATCTCAGGACAAGAACCCTGAAGTTACCACCCCATCTACAGAGCTGTGTGTGAGGACATTCTCAGAGTTGGGAAGGCTGGTTGAGATCTGAAGGCTTCTGGGCAGCAAAAAGGCAGTGCTCTCCAGAGGCTGGGGTTCCCTCAGATCATATCTGATCAAACCCAAAGAACCTACTCATATTAATCGGATGCAGGGAAGCTACTTGAGTTAATTGGATACATAGATCAACAATCCACTCTAAATTTACAAAGGTGGATTATTATGCTTTTCTAGTGTCCAGAATACACATTTTTACTATCCAAAATACCACATATTACTTGGAGTCAACATTCCTTGGAAGCTGACCCGGACATTAGAAGATTCTGGGAGAACTGAACAATTCCCAAGGTGAATTTCTTGGAACAATGGATCCAGAAGGTGCTTCATGAGAAAGAGTGTTCTGTGGCCAAAGAAAGTTGGCAAGCATCCCATACTGTGGTGTCATTCTAGAGAGTCCCAATATATGGTATAATAATAAAGACTCCTTAAAGTCCTGCCATAAAAATCAGATTAACATTAGCATTTCCCTAACATATTTTATCACTGTAACTCATTAGTGATTGTTTAGCAAGACTGCATCCTAAAACACAACTCGGTGAATCCTGCTCTGTACACACACTGCATGGAGCGTGCCTCTGGGCAGGTCCGCTGTGCTGCGGCAGAATGACAGACTACTTTTAGGCCTCCATTTCCTCACCTACAAAATGCAATGAATACTACTGTTGTGGGAATGGCTGAGATACTATCTGTAAAGCCATTTTATAATGTGCTACAAAAATGTTATCTGCTTTCTTCAGAGGCATTACAGTCCCGAGGGTGCACTTCTTGCTGTGCAACTCCTCCAAATGCCTTGACAAAGGGATACTTTTGCTCATTCATTCATTCATTCAACACCCCCTCCTCTACTGGTAGGTCTTAAGGGCTATGGCCTGGTTTTCAACCCCAGGAGGCTTACAGACAGTGGGCAAGTGAGGTCCACTGCATTGCTTTAAGTGATACACATACACACACACACGGAATTCTGGTGGTGGTGAGGGGGTGTCTTACCAGGGAAAGCAGGATGGGGTCAGGGAAATCTTTCTTGCTGAAACTATCAGGATTCTTGAAGGATCATTAGGAAGGTTGGATGTACAAGGGGAGTTGGGCACAAGGTCAAAACACTGTAATACGGAGAGTATGTGAAGAATGGGCCTCCCATTAATGGGTCACATGAGCATGGACCTCCCAGGGTAGCATACCCTGTGTTTCATCTGTGATACCTGATTCATCTGTGTCCTCCAAGCAGAGGAAGAGGATTTAGCTAAGCGAGGAGGTTCTTTCTGGAAAGTGGAAGTCCTGAAGTGGGTAGTGGCCCTTGACTTTGGATAAGGTATGTGGCAGGGCACCTTGGGTGGGGATAAGAGTGCTGCTGTGAAGTTAACTTTAAATAAGCACATGCCCCCAGCACTTTGGGAGGTCGAGCCGGGCGGATCATGAGGTCAGGAGATTGAGACCATCCTGGCTAACACGGTGAAACCCTGTCTCTACTAAAAAAAAAAAAAAAAATACAAAAAAACTAGCCGGGCGAGGTGGCGGGCGCCTGTAGTCTCAGCTACTCGGGAGGCTGAGGCAGGAGAATGGCGTGAACCCGGGAGGCGGAGCTTGCAGTGAGCTGAGATCTGGCCACTGCACTCCAGCCTGGGCGACAGAGCAAGACTCCCTCTCAAAAAAAAAAAAAAAAAAAAAAAAAAAAAAAAAATAAGCACATGCCATAGCCATCCTGGGAGTCAAGCTCCTTCCCACCTGCCCTACACTAGAGGTCAAGTGTGGGCTATTTCAGTTTCCTCCTCTGCTCTGATGAACTGTCTGAAGGAGAATGTTTCCAGACAAGACACGTCTTGATAGCAGATTGGTCTTCCCCATGTCTCCAGCCTCCAACTATTGAAAGTCTCCAAACCCAAAAGCTCCTGTCAACAGCCTTCTTCCCAAGTTTCAAAAGCAAGGGTGCTTCGCTGTCCCAGGACCCTACCAATCCCTAGCTTGTGATGCTCTCTCCAGAGGTGCCAAAGCATGGGAGTGCACACTGTGGGTATTCCAGAGGCAATATTAGAACCTGAGGCAAAAAGGAAAATTAGCACCTCTATATCCACGTATGACAACATCCTCCCGGATTTGAATTAGGTAAAAAGTTCATAAAAGCTCTGCAGTCAGTGAACATGACTACATCTGAAGCCAGAGTTGCTCAGTCTGTTGCATGCCACTGTCAACTCTCAAACCACCAGCCAAGGGAACAGACAAATGGGGAGGCTGGGGAGGGAGACTGGATATGACTGTTCCCATTGAACAATAAAGCAGTGTTTTTTGTTTTGTTTTGTTTCGTTTTTTTAGAGAGAGAGTTTCACTCTGTCACCCAGGCTGAGTGGAGTCGCACAATGTCGGCTCGCTGCAACCTCTGCCTCCTGGGTTCAAATGATTCTCCTACCTCAGCCTCCCGAGTAGCTGGGACCACAGGCACGTGTCACCATACCCAGCTAATTTTTGTATTTTTAGTAGAGATGGAGTTTCGCCATGTTGGCCAGGCTGGTCTTGAACTACTGACCTCAAGTGATCTGCCCACCTCAGCCTCCCTAAGTGCTGGGATTACAGGCGTGAGCCACTGCACCCGGCCTATGAAGCAGGGTTCTAACAACACCCACCTTTATTTAAAATGTTGATTTTTGCTTATCATGGATTTTTTACATTCAATTTGGTTGTGTTAAAAAGATCGTATTAAAATACTATTTATCTTAATGATGGAGTGCTGCCCTGTGTGTTTCTTTTTTCCCAGTAAACCCTTTGCACTCCTAGCAAGTGTTTCTTTTTGCTTCGGTATTTACAGTCCTTTTGGTCGAAGAGTACTCTGATGTTTCCTTACTGATGACACCGTGTTCCTAAGAAACCCCAATGTGCCCAAAACCGCGCAAGGAAGTGCGGCTACGCTGCGGAATTAGGAAAACTCCAGGGATTTGAGAGCTCTGAGAAGAGAGGCGCCTCTCAGGGCCCAGGGGACCGATCTTGCCCTGTATTTCTTGGCAACATATCACAGGCTTTAAAGCTGAACTTCTGCAAATCCTGCTGTCCCCGCTCCGTCGAGGGGAGCGCCACCGCCGGTGGGTGGACGCGGAGCCCGTGGGAGCCCAGGCCAAGGGTGGAGGCCAAGCCCAGAAGGGGGCGGGGAGGCCTCAAAGTGGGAAAGTGGCCCCATCCCTTCCCGGCAGGAATCCGGGGCTCCTCCTCCGTCCGCTGTGCAGCCATCAATCACCGCAACAGCCCAAGTGCCCCCTGCCCGGACACAACACAACAACCCTCCTGCTTTTCCACCCGCGGGAGGAAATCTCCGGTCGGAGCATCTGCCCCGCACAATGGCTGGACGCACCAGTGGGGTCCGCGCTGGAGATCAAAGCTGTGCGACACCGGGTCTAGCCCGCGCGCTCAGGCGCAGGGAGCACTTGATACCCCACAGGCAGCCCTGCAGGTAGAACTCCACAAAGGTCCCTACCAAACTCCGTCCCTTGCACACGCACGCACACCCGCACCTCAAGCCATAGTGCCCTCCAGCTGCCCCTCACCCCAGCCCCGCACAGGTCAGCTGAGGACACCCGGTGACCCTGCCGGGACCAGCGGCCACCTCGCGCTCCGGAATGTCACCCTGCCCCTTGTCCCCACTCCCTGATCCCCCTCCCTGCTTCCACCCCCACGATCCCCGAGGACGCGCTCTGGCTATCTTCCCCAAGTCCCCTCCCGAGTGGGGAGAGGGTGCGCGCAGCAGCACCCGAGTCTGGAACCCCAGAGAGCCCCACCCGTGCCCGGAGCCTCTCCGGGTTCTGGGTGCGGGCACAGGGGGTGGGGTCTCGGCTGCCACCGCCCCTTACCTCGCGCGGGCCCTGCCCGCAGGTCCCGGAGGCGGGGGCGACCGGTGGCCCCAAAGATGAGCGCGGGGCTGGGTTTCACCGCCCGGGAGGAGCAAGAGGAGGAGGAGGAAGAGGAGGAAGGGGGAGAAAGGAGGGGTGGGGAGGGGAGAGGAGAGGTAAAAGGAGGAGGGGAGGGAAGGGCTTTGTGTTTGCCTCGGGCCGTCCCTCGGCAGTAGGGAGCCATCCCCCTCCCCCAGCCACCTTCCAGAGCTCGCAGAGGGGATGGGGCGGGGGTGATCGGATCGGAGGCAGCGACCAAGGCGCCTGCGCGACCCCAGGTCCGGCCCATCCCTCCACTCCCTCGTACCGCAAGCCCCCGCCCCTCCTGACAACCACCCGCTACGCTTACCGGTTACAAGGAACCCAGGCTGCAACCAGGAAAAACTGCCATCAGAAAGTTTATCTAAGCCGGAGCAAAGTTGGCTGGACCGGCCCCTGACCCGCCTGGACGCCGCCGCCCCCGTCTTCTGCGCTCCCCGGCCAGGCGAGGACCAGAGTTTTGTTGTCGGAGATTTCTTGCCTTTCTTGTTTTAGCACAAACGCGCACGCACCCCTTTCCCATAACGAGCCCCTCCGCCCAACTACAGATCCCGGGATCTGTCGCTGGGGCTGGAAAGGCCCCACTCCAGAGGCCTGAGCTGGCTGCGCCTCTTGATCCCGGGGCAGGTTCTCCAGGGTTGGACACGCTCTGGACGCCTGGGCGGGTTGTTTTGCTTCGGCCTCGCTGGCCGGGGGCCCGCCCACCCCGCCTGGAACGCGGTTTGGATCGGTGCTGGGAGCCCTCTGTAACCCCACAGAAGGCCTCGCAGGCAGGCGGGGACGCGAGAGCCGCGGGGCCGGTTCCCCGCCAGCATCCAGCCCTTTCGGAATCAGGCACGTCCCTGGTGATTCGCTGGGTTTTCCCACCTCCCACGAGGACCTCACCTTTGGGAATTAATTGCTGACAGTGTTAGAGTTACAAAGTAGTCAGTGTCACAGAGGGAACCTACGGTGTCAGAGAGACAGTTGTTACGGGCAGAAACAGAAGAGCGAAGCGGAAAGAAAACAAACCTTATTTCTGTTCTTGTTCCACTTCAGACAGTAGCAGAGGAGACTTGGATGTCATTGGTGTTGCTTTTCGTGATTCCTGCCTTCTAAAATCCCAAGACTTATTTATCATTTAGCATCAGCTCAGATCCCGGGAAAACAGCCCCCCGCACTTCTGTTTCTGCTCCAAGACACCCATTAAATAAATAATTGAACACCTGCTGGTGCCAGGAAGTTCTAATGCTTGGGATGTGTCGGTGAACAAAGCGAAAGTCTCCCTCACCTGGGGGAGCTGAAGTCCTGTGGGGAAGAGGTGGGAGACAGAGGGTAAACCATGGCCACCCCTAAGTCAATTATTTGGGGTGTTGAAAGAAGTCGGTGTCAGGCAAAACAAGAAAAAGAATATGGGGGCCCAGAGTGCTTGTGTCAGGAGCAGGTCACAGAATTAAATAGGTCACCGGTGTGGTCAGGGTGGTCCTCGGGGAAGGTGGGATTTGAGCCTTAAGGGTTTGAGCAGAGGATGACCTGATCTGTTATTGCTGAGAACTCAGTCTGATGCTGTTTGGAGAGCCCACTGTCCAGGTAGAGGTGGAAATAAGCCAGGAGGCGATTGAAATAGTTCACGCTAGAGATGGTGGCTGGTAGCAGGCTCAGAGCAGGGGTGGTGGAGAGAGCTAGTTGGATTCTTATTTATTTTGAAGGTCGAGCTGACAGCAATTCCTAAGAGGTTGGATACATGGGCAAAAGGGAAAGGTGGACAGAAAGGTAGACCTGGCCCCATGTCCCTCTCTCTTCTCTTCCTTTTTCAGCCGCAGAGTAACCCAGTTTTATAGACAAAGGGTGCCAGGTAAATGCTGAAGACACCTGACCTCTGCTCCTTTCTTCCTGTCCAGTTTTCCTTTCTCCCCTTCCACCCACTCTCTTGAAAACATCCTTCCTCTGCCCACATTGCACCATGGATGGTCCCAGAGGCTCAGTCTCTTCCAGAACTTGGGGGCCATTTTGCTCTGCCCTTCCCCAGAAAAACATCTTTTACTGTAGAAATGAATTTGGGGGTTATTTATTCAAAACGATTTATTGAGTACCTACTATGTGCCAAGCACTGTCATAGGCACTGGAGCTACAGCAGTGAACTAAACAGAAAAATCCCCGTGTTCTCTGCGAACTCACAATCTAATGCGGAGGGAGAGACAATAAACCAGACAAACAAGGTGAACGTGTAGTATTCAAGCCATAGAGAAAAGCTAAACCAGGAAGAGGAAGAGAGAGTGCTGGGGAGGCTGCACTGTAAAACAGCCATTCATCAAAGAAAACCGTGAGGATACATGGACTTATCTCATTTTTGACAGACTTGACCTCCCATCCCAGGGTCCCAAGAGACTTGAGTGGCTGCTTCAGTCAGCTGCAGAGAGCACAAGTGCTCGTGGGGCACTTTTGCAAGCTTGGGGACCGGCTAGCCAAGAAAATGTCATTTCTAATGAAGTTATTTGCCCTTTAAAGTAAACCAAGCTGTGTTGGTTCTGGAAGCATTGCCCAGAGCTGGCAACTCAGCAATTTGTTTCTCTCCTCTGTTGAGCAGGGCAGGTAGAGGTGAGTGTCATGTGTAAATAATTTGAAAAGTGCAATTTTTTACTCTGGGGTCTGAGCTATAAAATAATCATCATAATCATGATGGCGATTCTTGTTTATTGGTGGCTGCTGATACTGGGTAACGTCACCCTGCTCAAGCCCCATAGCATAGCCATCCCAGAAGATGGTAGAGAATATCAGGAGATACTTAACTATTTCCATGTATTAGAAATTACCTAAGCAGTGTTTATATAACTCTGCATCTCCCTCTCCAAAGATTTGGTTCTCAAAAGAGAGGAGGTTCTAAAAAGGAAGGGACATTGAAAAGGATACATTCTTTCTACTTTTTAACTTACATCTTTGTTTCAGAATCTAAAAGAGTCAGTGATTATCCCTGGAGTGTGGGAATACTGGGGCCTTAACATTTTTTTTTTCTTTTTTCTTTTGGAGACAGTCTTTTTCAGTCACCCAGGCTGGAGTGCAGTGGTACAATTTTGACTCATTGCAACGTCCACCACCCAGGCTTAAGCGATCCTCTTACCTCAGCCTCCCAAGTAGCTGGGACTACAGGTAAGCACCAACATGGCTGGCTAATTTTTGTATTTTTCATAGAGACAGGGTTTTATCATACTGCCCAGGCTGGTCTCAAAATCCTGGACTCGAGTAATCCACCGCCTTTGACCTCCCACAGTGTTGGGATTACAGGCGTGAGCCACTGTGCCTGGCATGGGCCCTTAACTTTTCAAGTTGCATGTTTATGAATTATTTAAATATTTAAATATTGTAAGAATCCTTAGTTAATCCGAAGAAAAAGCATTACCGGAAAGGGATCCCGATCCAGGTCCCAAGAGAGGGCCCTTGGCTCTCACCAAGAAAGAATTGGAGGCAAATCCATAGAGTAAAATGAAAGCAAAGTGTATTAGTAGCTGCCTGGGCTACTCAGCTGCTTATACTTATTGTTACTTCCTGGTTATATGCTAAACAAGGGGTGGATTATTCATGAGTTTTCCTGGAAAGCGGTAGGCAGGCAATTCCTGGAAGTGAGGGTTCCTCCCCTTTTTAGTTCATATAGGATAGTTTCCAGATGTTGCCATGGCATCTGTAAACTTTAATGGGGCTAGTGAGAGTGTCTTTTAGCATACTAATGTATTATAATTAGCATATAATGAGCCATGAGGACAACCAGAGGTCACTTTCATCCCCATCTTAGTTTTGGTGGGATCTGGCCTGCTTCCTTACCACATGCTATTTTATCAGCAAGGTCTTTGTGACCTGTATCTTCTGCTGACCTCCTGTCTCATCCTGTGACTAAGAATGCCTTAACCGGCCAGGCGCGGTGGCTGACGCCTGTAATCCCAGCACTTTGGGAGGCCGAGGCGGGTGGATCATGAGGTCAGGAGATCGAGACCATCCTGGCTAACATGGTGAAACCCCGTTTCTACTAAAAATAAAAATAAAATAAAATAAAATAAAAGTTAGCCGGGCGTGGTGGCGGGCGCCTGTAGTCCCAGCTACTCGGGAGGCTGAGGCAGGAGAATGGCGGGAACCCGGGAGGCGGAGCTTGCAGTGAGCCGAGATCACGCCACGGCACTCCAGCCTGGGAGACAGAGCGAGACTCCGTCTCAAAAAAAAAAAAAGAATGCCTTAACCTCCTGGGCATGTCACCCAATAGTTCTCAGCCTTATTTTACCCATCCCGTATTCAAGATGGAGTCGCTCTGGCGAGAGAATTGAAAGCACAAGTGTGAAGGCAATCTTATCTATAATTACTTAAGATTTTGATAACCTTTTTGACTTTAGTATTTAAATCACTTAAAAAATTTCCAAGTGTTGAGATTTCTTTGTTGCTGCTCTTTAAATTTTTGTTATTAGTTTCCAGGTTTATTGCATTGTGGTGAAGAAATGTAGCTTGTTCAATTTCTGCTTTTTTTTTTTTTGAAATTAATTGGGGCTTTCTTTGTGATCTAGTGTATGATCAATTTTGAAAAAAGATTTCCATAGTTATCTGAACAGAAGGCATATTAACCAAGCCCCATAATCTAGTTCTAGGCTGAGCGTATAGTAGTTGTTAAAAAAATTGTTTATCAGTGAATATGAGCAATAATTAAATGTTCATTCATCTTGCATATTTATTCTAAGTCTTTACATCATTTACTTTATTATTTCATCTTCCAGTCTTCTAGACTATACTCTGCCTTCTCCCCTACCCATCTTTGTGAAGAAAATGGATTTAGGATGGGTGTATTAACATCTTCCATTTCAATCAGAATTCTGACATTTTTCTTTGACTTTCAACTGCTCTTATTCCAGCATTTTCATGCTGTGTTACACAGTACAGAAATATGTATATGTACTATCACGTCACCACGGGCTACACAGTTATTGGTGTAATAAAACTCCTTTACCCCATTCAATGTGTTTCCCTTAATCTTTTCCTTGACTGAAATTCATATCATGATCCCTGCTTTCTTTGTCTTTGCATCCACATAGTACATTTTTGTCCATCCTTTGTTTTAAGTCTCTCTGCAGCATTTTATTTTGGAGGAGTCCATTTAAAGCAACATATACCATGATTGGATTTTGTTTTTAAACCCAACTAATGAATTTGGTTTAATTTCTGCCATATTGTTTTATGCTTTTGGGTTTTATGAAACCCTGCCAATTCCTAAGTTCAATATTTTTGGTTAAACTGACTGTGCTCTTATTTCTTTATATATTCTCCAGTCATTTGGAAAGTATTTATTGTTTTAACCATAGTGCTTCTTTTTTTTTTTTTTAATTTGAGATGGAGTCTCGCTCTGTTACCAGGCTGGTGTGGAGTGGAGTGGTGTGATCTTGGCTCACTGCAACCTCCACCTCCACCTCCTGGGTTCAACATTTCTCCAGCCTCAGCCTCCCGATTAGCTGGGAGTACAGGTGCTCACCACCATGCCCAGCTAATTTTTGTATTTTTAGTAGAGTCGGGGTTTCACCATGTTGGCCAGGCTGGTCTCAATCTCTTGACCTCGTGAGCCACTCGCCTCAGCCTCCCAAAGTGCTGGGATTACAGGTGTGAGCCACTGAGCCTGGCCTCATTTCTTTTTTCAATATAGAACTTTTGATTATCTGTGGGGTGGCAGGCACTGTCCTTGGTACTGTGGATATGTGATGAAACAGATCAAATCTTTCCTTCAATGTACTTATCATCTAACGGGTGGCATACAATAAACACATGAACAATTAAATATGAAGATATGCAGGGCATGATGCATACCACGAATAAAACAAAGAGAATAGTGTGAGGAAGAGTGGCTGGGGGCTGACTTAATTTGGGCTATCAAGAGAAGACTTCCCTGAGAAGGTTATGCTTAAGCTGAGATAAATGACAACAAGGATGCAGACAGAGAGTACCTGAGAAATTTTCCAGTCTAGGCAGAAGGAACAGCCAGAGACAAGGCCTTAAGGTGGTGTCAGGGAATACGAAGAAGCCCACTGGGGCTGGAGCTAGAGGCTTAGGGAGAGTCCTCGGGGAGGGTTCCAGCAAGGAATGGCTCAGTCAGCTTTGTATGTTTAAAAATGGCCACAAAGAAGGCTGTGGGGAGAAAGGATAGCAGGGAGGAGATGAGCAATGAATGGTAGAAGGAGACAAAAGAGGTAGACTTGCAGTACCCAGGCAAGGGATGGTAGATTGATTAGGTAGAGGGTTAGAGATGGAATAGAATGGGTGAATTCAAGGTAAGTTTTGAAGGTAGGACCCACTGGGCAAGCTATTTTACATATCTCTCCTGTAGTACATTTGAATACAATTTGGATTATACTTCAGTTGAATTTAGCTATCAATAAACTTATTAAACTTGTAGGGTGACTTAAAGTACCAAATATTTGTTTACATTAACTGAAAATACATTGTCTCGTTTGAGAATGTTTACAATAAGAAGTTATAATGAAATAGTGGCATTAAAAAATGTGTGCGTGCTTGTATACATGCATGTGGGTATGTGTTTACACCTTGTAATGGTTTGAATGTTTGTCCCCTCCAAAACTCATGTTGACATTTGATTGCTACTCCAACAGTATTAAAGGTGGAACCTTTAAGAGAGAATTAGGTTGTGAGGGCTCAAGGTGGGATCGAGGTCTTTATAAAAGGGTGAGTTTGCCTCATCTTGTTCTCTTTTGCCCTTCCACCTTCCGCCATGTGATGATGCAGCAAGAAGGCCCTTGCCAGATCCCAGCCCTTTGACCTTGGGCTTCTCAGTCTCCAGAGCTGCAAAAAATAAATTTCTCTTCATTATAAATTACCCAATCTCAGGTATTCTGTTATAGCAACACAAAACAGACTAAGACATACATTAAACGTTTCCTGCAAATGTTCAGAGGATAAGGTTTCAGGGCATGTTCAGGGGAGGAAAAGAGAGATCATACATGGATTTAGGCTTTCTGCTGAGTGCCTGGGTGGATCGTGGAGCAGTTTAAGGGGGTGGAAAATAGAGTTCCGGTTATCTTTAATTTATTTGAAAACTGCCTACCTTAACTACCAGGATAAAAAATACATGGCTTTGCCCATGTCAAGATGGAATTTATCATGCTTCCCAGTTCCCTACTCACAACCTATGCCCAGCCTCTCTCTTCTTTCTCTGGTATTTGTTTATACACTCTGAGCTTTAAAACAAATATTTGGATTAATGAATCATTATTTTTAGACTATACGACTTGTCTTTCAAGAATTATTTTGTATCTATAGATTTCAATTCTATTTATAACAATTACTTAGATTTAATTATTTATTTAAACTTGTTTCAATATCTACTTCCCGTCTTTCATATCTTGTCTTTGCCATTCTTAACGATACACCTTTTCATCAGAATAGAAAGAATATAACAAAATACTTTTTCAAGAAGAACATAAAGATCATAAGTTTTCTAAGCATATGTGTTTCTGAAAAAGTTTTTCTTATCTCTTTACACACAAATGTGTATGGAATTCTTGTTTTCTGTGGTAGATTTTCTGCAAAAATGGTCCTGACAGTTTTTCCCATCCTGGTATATGCACATCTATCACTTTTCTCATTAAGAGGTTGGTTTATTTCCCCTCTATTTGAATCTAGTCTCATTTTCTGAATTGCTTTGACCAAGAGAATATGGCAAAAATGATGCTGTGATACTTTTTTGCCTTGGGACTTTAAAGCTTTGGCTACCCCAATTTTTGTCATCATAGGATCCAAAATGATGTAGAGAAACTTGGGAAAGACTCTTGAATGATAAGATACCATGTAGGTGGAGAGAATGCCAGACAGCTTTCTGCCATCTGGTTACCCTAGTTGAGGATCTAGCCATTTTGGATGATCCAACCCTCAGATGGAAACCCTCAGCTGAGTTTCCAGCTGAATGTAGCCATGTCAGTGACCCCAACAGATAACACAGGATGCAGAAGAAGCACCAGCTGAGCTCAGCCAACCTATATAATGATGAAAAATAAGTAATTGTTGTTTTAAGCCACTAAGTTTTGGGGTAGTTTGTTACACAGCAATAGATAACTGATACCATTTCCCTTCAAAACTCATTAGACACTGCTTTATTACTTTCTAATGTTTAATCTCAGTGACAAGTTTGGGTTCAACCTGACTGTCTTTCCTCATTATTATAGACACTAATTTTACATACTTTAAGAATTTGTTTTATTTTCCTACTTTAAGCTATTTCCCAGTATGTGTTGGAGTATGAATACTTCTTCATTGATTTGGTATAAAACAGAGTTAAATTTTTGATATTATTTCAAGGATTTCTTTTTCAGCTCTAAAACATTTTCTTTAGGGAAACCCTTGATTACTGCATCGGTTCTAATTGTAATGATTCCTTCATCTAGACATGGGTGAGCAACTGCAGCCTGCATGAAACCTGGCCTGCCACCTGTTTTCATCAATACAATTTTACTGGGGCCCAGTCATACCCGTTCATTTATATATTGTCTATGGCTGCTTTCACACTTCAACAGCAGAGTTAAGTAGCTGCAACAGAGAACATCTGTATTAAGCATGTTTTTCTTTTTTTTATTCTGAGGCTTTGACATACAGGGCTTTGCGGACACTGGAAGGGACTGCCTCTCTCAGAGTTAGCTAATTCCTAGAGATAGCAAACAACTCTGTCCAGGAATGCTGCTTTCTAATGCAAATCAACCCATCTGAAACCCATACCCACCACCGCTTTTGTTGGGCTCTCAGAGTTGGACCACTATCCACCCGCCTCTAATCACCCCAGGGCCAGGCACCAGAAAACTAGGGACAGTCACTGTGCCCCAGAGCCCACCGAAATTATTCAAACCAGCTTGTCCTAAGCCTATTTACCTTGACTTGCCCATTCACCGAAATTATTCAAACCAGCTTGTCCTAAGCCTCTTTACCTTGACTTGCCCATTCCTACGAAACCACACACACACACAGAGGCTCCTGCCCACGTTTTCCCGTCACGTCCTCGGCCTCCTGACCAACCCTGATACTTCACAGTGTGACCTCCCTCAATTGCACGATGTGCTCCTCCTCTTGGGAACTGTAACAAACTATCTTTTCAATGGCAATCATCTCATTCAATGACTTGTTGGCTTCACCATACATGAATAATAATTAAACCTACATTTAAAAGACCATCTGGGGCTGGGCGCGCTGGCTCATGCCTGTAATCGCAGCACTTTGGGAGGCTGAGGCAGGCAGATCACTTGAGTCCAGGAGTTCAAGACCAGCCTGACCAACATGGCGAAACCTATCTCTACTAAAAATACAAAACATTAGCTAGGCGTGGTGGAGTGCACCTGTAGTCCCAGCTACTCAGGAGGCTGAGGCAGGAGAACCGCTTGAATCTGGGAGGTGGAGGTTGCAGTGAGCCAAAATTGTGCCACTGCACTCCAGCCTGGGCGACAGAGCGAGATTCCATTTCAGTAAAATAAAATAAAATCATCTGGCTCACAAAGGCTAAAATATACTATTTGGCTGTTTACAAAAAGTTTGTTCACCGCTGCTCTAGATCACCTATAATTCTTAGACTCTGTTACTCTTGTCCATGTTATTTGTCTTGGCTTCCTCGTCTACCATTTGCTCTTCAGCCTGCTCCAGTCTGTCCCTAGTACTAGACTAAAATGGCTTTTGTCGAAGTCACTACTGTCCAAGATGCTGCTAATTCTGACTCCCAGGCAGAGGAGTGGGAAAACCTTATCCAGGAAGAAAGGGAAGGCTTCAGGTGGGCCTTGATAGAGGCTGTTGTGATGAGGAATCTGTAGGTGGGCTAAGGGAAGAAGGTTGTCCCATGTGGTTGGTTAGAAGTGCATATTTAGTTCTCTCTGGTTTGTCCTTAGTTGGAAATTAGCAATAAAATGAGGGAAGCTGTCTGTGACTAATCAAGTCCTGGCAGTGTGAGACTGATTGTTATAGGGGTTATCATTTGGCTCCTTGGACCAGTTGTTAGATTTGGTGGTCTGACTTCCTACATAAGATTGACTTGTAAGTAGCAGACTGGCTTCCTGGGCTGGCTCCTACAGATAATTGGTTGATTTCCTAGGCTAGCTGCTGCAGGTTGCTGGTTAGAGTTCTATTTTTACAGATGGTCTGGCCGTTGTCCCTTTATATGTTCAGACTTGCAGCTCCCTAGGAGACCTGCAGTCCCGTACCAGGTAGCTATCTACATGGGCACTTCTTCAGGGTCAGCAGAAGAGCATCTCTCACTCTTATGCATTCTGGGAAGATGGCATTTTATGACATGCCATTACATAATCACGGGAGTGACATCCCATCACTGTTAACAGATTCTGTTGGTTAGAAGCAAGTCACAAGTCCTGCCCACACTGAAGAGGGAGGATTCTTTGGAGTATAACTCTGGGGCTGGAGATCATCAGGCATTTTCCCTACTACTTAGGATAGTGCCTAACATGAGAGGAGAGAGAGTGAACCCACAAGGAGAGCCCAGGTCCTGGAGAACAACTGTTGGTCACTGCCATTCATCGGTTTTCCACCAGATGACATCCGTGCTTGGGATTTCACCTTTAAACTTGTAGAAGAAGGAGCACTGGAAAGAAGCCAGTTCCACTAGTGCTGTGCCGGCCCTCATTTCAATGGTCCTCCAGCACAGAGGGTTGTGTGCTGCCCTGAGAACCTCGCTCTAACACCTGCAGCTCGGTGGCTGTGGCTGATTTCTGTGTGAAAGAGGCCAGGAGCAGAAATTAGAAGATTCCTTTCAAACTCTTCTCTCAGTGCCCTACCTGCACCAGTCTACCCAGTTAGCAAGAATTAATCTCTAATTCACTCCCTGGTTCTCTAGCTCTCTAATACTCTAAGTGAAAAACTTACGGTCCCAAAAATGTCATAGTTTGCCTCCATGGCTTTCCATGTCTCTTCTACTATCTCCTTAAGTGTGGGGTCCTTCAACTCCTGGTACAGAGCCCGTCCCCTTTAGTGCTCTGTTCTATTGTGGGGCAGTGGGCTCAACGCTGGCTGTATATTATAGTCACCTGGGGAGTCTTAAAATCTTGATGCCCAGGTCACACCCTAATTAGAGCCTCTAAAATGGGACCCAGGCATAAGAAATTTTGTAACTTCCAGGTGGTTCTAATATGTATCTAAGGTTCTGGAAGTGTCACTGTTTAAAAGTTATAGCCCTTAAGCAATTCTTGATCACTGGAATCACCCCAGAAGCTCTAAAAGACACTGGTGCCTGGGCCTCCCCTGTGATGTAATTGGTCTGGCGTGTGGCCTGGGTGTCAGGACATTTAAAAGCTCTCTAGGTGACGCTAGCACACCCTGGCTTGACATCCAGGTAGCAAAACGCTCACAGGGACTGAATCTCATTTTTCTGCTCTCCTCAATCAGGAAAGAGGCAGGTGTTCAGGTTTAAATGTCATTAATAAAATGGTGGTCAGAAAATAAGGCTCCGGGTTGCTTTTGCTCTGAAAGTTGAAATCATCGAGAATATTAATTCAAGCGTAGATCAGATTCCCTGTTTTCAGGAAAGTTTTCTAAACAAGCAGTTGAAATTTCCCTTTGATACTAAATTTTGCATGTGTTTTGATTTTCATAAGCAGTATTAAGAGCACATTATTCAGATTCTCCATCTGGTGTGTCAGTTTGAGTTTCTGAAGCAGTCCCAAAGCATCCTTTTGGTTTCAGCAATGAGATCACTGTAGACTGGGTTGTCAAAGGAGAGAGCATGGAGAAGCTGGCCCTCGGCTGGAGCCTGAGGGTAGGCTTAGCTAGGCTGAGGGAAGAGGCTGAAGTTCAAGGTCAAATGTGTGAAGGTGGGATTGTGCATGGCTGTTGAACAAACAATATAACTTAAAGGATACAGAAGAGGAGAAAATTTATGGAGAACAAATGTTTTCTGACTACTTTAATTGATAGAACTCTTTCTTCCTATCCTCTCTATCAGCTTCAGATTTACTATAACAGGCACAATCTGCCCTATAATCCCAATTCTGTTTTCTAGACCTTCTTTACAGGTTGATTCTGTTTTCTAGACCTTCTTTACAGGTTGATTCTGTTTTCCAGACCTTCTTTACAGGTTGATTCTGTTTTCCAGACCTTCTTTACAGGTTGATTCTGTTTTCCAGACCTTCTTTACAGGTTGATTCTGTTTTCCAGACCTTCTTTACAGGTTGATTCTGTTTTCCAGACCTTCTTTACAGGTTGATTCTGTTTTCCAGACCTTCTTTACAGGTTGATTCTGTTTTCTAGACCTTCTTTACAGGTTGATTCTGTTTTCTAGACCTTCTTTACAGGTTGATTCTGTTTTCTAGACTTTGTTTACAGATGGTGTTCAATAAGCCATCATATTAACATCATTATAACTGGTGTTCACTATAAAGCCTTGTAGTGGGCTAAAATTCATTTTTTTTTTTTTTTGCTCTGTGAATTATACATCACTATTTCTGTAACATTTAAAGGGAAATGTTTCTAGCATCAAGGTCAAATAAATTCTCTTTTCTTGCCATCCTTCAATTCCTCAAAATCACAACCATGCTATATTTCAGCTTGCTTCATGTTTTAACTATCATTTTCTTAAATAGGACCTCCGCTGAAGTCCCTCCCTCCCTCCCTCCCTCCCTCCCTTCCTTCCTTCCTTCCTTCCTTCCTTCCATTTATATTGTCAACAGAGGACATTTATCATTACACATCTTCAGAAATATCCAGCTATTTAATCACACTAACTAAGGGATTTACTTTCTGTTTAAAGCCATGTTTCCAGAGACTCCTGCATTTCTGCTCCAATCTAAATTGGCTGTTGTCTAGACCTGCTGGGAGCTATAACCCAAGGCATTTTTTTCCCTTTGTACTTCTGGGGGTAAATCTGTTGTTTTCTAGAATCTCAAGTCTTCCTCTTTTGTTTTGTTTTCTCTCTCATTTTATTGCAGAAAAGGCTTTCAGAGGCTCTGTATATCTGAGAATATATATTATTCATGTTCAATAGTTATTTTGGCTAACAATGACATTTTAGTTCAAAATATTTTTCCCTCTTAATTTGAAGGCATTTCTCCACTGTGCTTTACTGACTGGTGTTGATGAAAGAAATCTAATCAATGTTAGTCTGAATCTCTTTCTCCTTACAGCTGATCTCATTTTCTTTTCCTCTGGAGACTTTTTTTTTTTTTTTTTTTTTTTTTTTTTAATCTCCCCAAGTTGTAAAATTCACAAGATTCTGTCTGGACTTGATCTTTCATTCATTGCTTTGTTTTATCCATCAGTATCCTCATGTCTGCTTGTGTTTTCATTTAATTTACCGTAGTCTCACAGTTCTTGAGGAGCCGCATACAGATCCCATTATTGTTATGGATTTAATTCCTCTTGCAGCTCTTTACTTTCATTCTAAGGGATTTGGGGAGGGTAGGGAAGCAAATGCAGGTGATTAGTCTACCATTTTGAACTCTACTTCTTCAGACATTTTATTTGGATATTAAAGGAAAGGATGACTCCAGAAGACTGAAGGACTCAGAGATCCTTGAATGACCTCTTAGGGAAACTCTGGCTCTGTCAGTGGTGACCTGAAGAAGTGACATCAAGGGGACTTCCATGTGCTCTGCCCTGAAGCAAACTATGACATCACTTTTTAACTGAATAGAAAAGAATATTCCAGGCCGGGTACGGTGGCTCAAGCCTGTAATCCCAGGACTTTGGGAGGCCGAGACGGGCGGATCACGAGGTCAGGAGATCGAGACCATCCTGGCGAACACGGTGAAACCCCGTCTCTACTAAAAAATACAAAAAAACTAGCCGGGCGAGGTGGCGGGCGCCTGTAGTCCCAGCTACTCCGGAGGCTGAGGCAGGAGAATGGCGTAAACCCGGGAGGCAGAGCTTGCAGTGAGCTGAGATCTGGCCACTGCACTCCAGCCTGGGCGACAGAGCCAGACTCCATCTCAAAAAAAAAAAAAAAAAGAAAAGAATATTCCAATATCTTCTGGGCAATTTCCACTAGTCCTATGCTTATATTTATGCAGAATGGAAATTATATGGGCAGCTTACTGCCTAAACTCTACATGTCCAGTACTTCTGGAAGGCACCTGATGCTGGTCCAGGCATGCATTTGAGTTCTTCTATTTCAGTGCGATTTGTAGTTGGCACTTGAGTTGCATCCTAAACTTAAACATTATGTTACTTATTCAAGTGTGAAATAATAAAAAATTAACATGGGATGGTTTTGGCCAGACATTGTGTAAGTTTAAGCCCTCTGGAGAAAAGCCTCGGGTGCCCTTTACCCCGGTAAGTCCTGATTGTGATCAGGAGGAATTATAGATTCCCTACAGAGAATGAGGAACTGAGACTAGCAGGGCTTCTGCATCTCCTTTCCAGGCTGGTGCCCAGTGATGTGGGAAGATTGTGGAGCTCTCTTTCATTTAGCATGGTGTGGGGTCAGAAGAACTAAGGATGAGGGGTATTGAGGCACACAGGCCTAAGACAGCGCCATAGGATTGCCACTCCCTCTGGGTGGCTTAAGAAACCTACATGAACCAATGAGGAAAGGCCGGAGGAAAAAAGGGCATCTCTGCAGAGCGAATAAATAATGATAACCACCAGTAGGATGCCTCCCAGGATGTGGACTGGGGCCGCTATGAGAGAAATGGAATTGACTGACACGTAGTCTTCTCCATGGGTCTCCTATGTGGGTGGGTCCAACACGCTTGTGTTTTGGAGAATCATACCCTGGTCTCCAAAACCACGGCTCATTGGGCAAATGAATGCTGAGAACAATGGCTCTCTCAAGCTAGAAGCCCCCTTGGGGGAACATTTGATGCCTACACAGCAGAGTGGGAAATAGGCCACTGTCTGCCCCAGTTCCCACATGCTTTGCGTCCTTACTTGCCTTCCAGATGTCCAAAGGCTGGAACCGTGATCATCCCATCTATCTGGGTGTCTGTCCCCATCTCACCCTGGCTCCGGTTCCTTCCAAAGGAGCTCAGTACCCCTTGGAGCTGATGTTTCCTAGAGAGAGCCCACTCCCCTGTCTGTCTGCCTTCTGGCCAGTGCCCTTAGCTCTCTTACGTAAGAGTGCATGGCAGCAGAAGCTGCAGAAGCTTTCATCTCTCTTATGCATACCATCCCCAGTAGACGGTGATCCTGCCGCCTCGTCTCAGCCCCATCCCACAAACCCATGGCCAGCCTCAGCCTTTGGCAGAATCACAGAGGGATCTGATCCCATCCTAGGGGTTGGAGGGCATATGTGTGTGTGACGCCGGGCAGTGGTTTTGTGGTCCTGGCATCTCCAGGTGCTATCTAGTATGTATCTCCCACAGAAATGCTACTTCAGTGGTAGCAAAAGCAGAGAGTTCTGTTTGTCCTGTTTATACCATGGCCCTACCCTGGAAATAGATACAGAGGTCTTAAACAGGATTGTAAAATATTCTCACCTTTATCGATAGTCACAACTCTTTCCTGTAAGTAGTCAAGCTCAAATTACAAAGACTTGGTGCATCCATCAACTTGGGATGGTTTCAGGGTAGGATCTGAATCACCACTGTGCTTGTTTCCCAGGGCTGCTGTCACGAATTACCACAAACTTGATGGCTTAAAACAACAGAGCCATTTTTCGCTTACAGCTCTGGAGGCCAGAAGTCCATAATCGGTCCGGGTTGTTTTCTTTTTGGGGCTCACGGGGAGAACCTGTTCCATCGTCTCCTAGCTTCTGGCGATGGCTGGCAGTCCTTGGCATTCCTCGGCTTGTGGCAGCATTACTCCACTCTCGGCCTCCGAGGTCACCTGGCGTTCTCTCTCTGTGTCTGTGGCCACATTTCCCTCTTCTTTTTATCATTTACTTCTTTTTATTTATTTATTTATTTATTTTGAGATGGAGTTTCGCTCTTGTTGCCCAGGCTGGAGTATAATGACACGATCTTAGCTCACTGCAACCTCTGCCTCCCAGGTTCAAGCGCTCCCCTGCCTCAGCCTCTCGAGTAGCTAGGATTACAGGCACACGCCACCAGGCCCAGCCACCAGGTCCAGTTAATTTTTGTATTTTTAGTAGAGATGGGGTTTCACCATGTTGGCCAGGCTGGTCTTGAACTTCTGACCTCAGCTGATCCACCTGCTCCAGCCTCCCAAAGTGCTGGGATTATAGGCGTGAGCCACCGCACCCGGCCCACGTTTCCCTCTTCTCGAAGGGGCATCATCAGTCATCGGATTAGCACTTACCCCAATCCCCTAAGACCTCATCTTAACTTGATCATATTTGCAAAGTCCGTATTTCCAAAGAAGGTCACATTCACAGGTTCTGAGGGATAGGACTGTAACATATATTTTTTTTTGGAGGGGGGACAATTCAACCCAGAATAATTATCAAAGTAAATTAAAAGATAATTAAACACTAAAATGTGATACATCTTATTCTTTCAACAACAGTGTTGTGAAATTTTCTTAGGCTCACAAATAGCCACTTTTTCAAATACACAAACACTGGTTTGTAAATACTCAGATTACTGAAAAATGGAAAAATAAGTGCTTTCACCTCTCTTAAACTACTAATTAGTGCATACAAGAAGAAAAAGAGTATAAAGGCAAATACTCCTCTATAATAAATGGCAAAACAAATATAGAGAAATCAGTTTCATATAAGCATGAAACAAATCAGTTTATATCGCTTTAAAAATAATAACTAAAGTTTGTCCTTGCTGCATCTGCTTTAAAGATAAAAAATCTCATTAAGAAGAAAGATAGGCCGGGCGCGGTGGCTCAAGCCTGTAATCCCAGCACTTTGGGAGGCCGAGACGGGCGGATCACGAGGTCGGGAGATCGAGACCATCCTGGCTAACACGGTGAAACCCCGTCTCTACTAAAAAAATACAAAAAACTAGCCGGGCGAGGTGGTGGGCGCCTGTAGTCCCAGCTACTCGGGAGGCTGAGGCAGGAGAATGGCGTGAACCCGGGAGGCGGAGCTTGCAGTGAGCTGAGATCCGGCCACTGCACTCCAGCCTGGGCGACAGAGCGAGACTCCGTCTCAAAAAAAAAAAAAAAAAAAAAGAAGAAAGATAATATTTGAAGATAACTTTTACTTTCAAAATTCTTTAATTTCTTTTTTTTTTTAAACTGTAGAGTTCCAAAGAACAGAGATGGACAATACAGCATGTGGATTTTTTTTTTTTTTCAAATTCACATTGTTTTGTATATGTATGACGCTTAGAGAAACATCAGAGAACTTTTAATTCTATTGATAAATGAAACAGAAAACTTTTAATTCAGCACAGGAAAACATGACTGCTTCAGCCTGACCTATTTCCAGAACATACTCAGCTCATTTTTCCTGCTATGCTTTCCTGCAGCTTTGAGTGAAATGTAGCACCAAGGAGAAAGAAGAAAGGCATGTTTAGATGAAAGGAATTTAGCTGCTTGCATTAAGTTTCTTTGAATTAATATCTTATCCTGTACATAAGTATACAGTATAAGGCTGATACTTTGAAGTATAGGATTTCAAAAGGGGACATTTCAGGAAGGACAAAGGCTTGTAATGAAATTTCCAGGACACTAGAGGCATTTCAGGCCCGCTTAGCTGAAGCACTTATGAACATGCATGTATGAGGAATGATTTCAATTGAAACCAGTAGTAGTTTCACATAATTACCCAGCACTGGGAAATAAGGACAAGAGAGGGTTAAGGTTAGGGTTAAGGTTAGTTTCTCCTTTCAGTGGCATACTGAAACATTGCTCAACAGACACACCCAAGAGTTGTTGTGAGAACTAGGAGAGTGCACCTCTGACTCACTCTTTACTGTCGATCGAGGACTCACACTTTATGAAGTTACACTTCAACATGTGTATCTTGTCTGGGAAAGGCAAATCATTTCTATCAGGTAGCGAAGATTGTGAGGGGTTATGAGTGTGGTTGCGCTGGAGATCATTAATTAGTCTGAAATCTAGCACTCTTCACAGTCTTTGTGTATACCTATACATCCTGACGTCCTCAACACGCTTTTTGAGCTACATTTACCACCTTACTGATTATTGTGTTAATAAACTAAGAAATCTCAAACCTTTACTTATTTTATTTTTCCATGAGAGTAGTCTTGGAAAGATTTTTGAGTTGTGTGCTTTCACACAGTTTTGGACTTTTAATCCGTATCCTTGTTTTGGTGGTGGACTACAAGAGGTTATTCTATTTTTTATTTCTTGTTCATTTCTTTTCTTAGAGATAGGATCTCACACTGTCACCCAGGCTGGAATGCAGTGGTACAACCATAGCTCACTGCAACCTCGAACTCCTGAGCTTAAGTGATCCTTCTGCCTGAGTCTCCCAAGTAGCCAGAACTACACTACAGGTGCATGCCACCATGGCTGGCTAGTTTTTAAATTTTCTGTAGAGTGGGGTCTTGCTATGTTGCCCAGGCTGGTCTCCAACGCCTGATCTCAAATAATCCTCTGGCTTTGGCCTCCCAAAGCACTGGGATTACAAAGGTGAGCAACCTAGAGAGTTAGTTTCTCCTCTGCCCCATCAACTTAATAAATAAATTTAATAAAAGGTTATTAAGGCCAAGTGTGGTGTCTCACGCCTATAATCCCAGCACTTTGGGAGGATGAGGCGGGCAGATCACCTGAGGTCAGGAGTTTGAGACCATCCTGGCCAACATGGTGAAACCCTGTCTACTAAAAATACAAAAATTAGCCGGGCATGGTGGCAGGCACCTGTAATCCCAGCTACTCAGGAGGCTGAGGCAGAAGAATCACTTGAATCCGGGAGGCAGAGGTTGCAGTGAGCCGAGATCGAGCCACTGCACTTCAGCCTGGCGACAGAGCGAGACTCCATCTCAAAAAAAAAAAAAAAAAGAAAAAGGTTATTAATAAAAGCACCAAGGGTGCGTTTTCTTGTGTCAGGCCCTTTTTAGTCCTGGGAAGAGGCCGCAGACCAAAACTCCTCACTGCCCTGTCATTATCTGTATGTAGAATAAAATGAAATGCCAGAATAAAATGCCTTATTTGTTTTCATCTTGAATTTTTTTTTGCAAATGAAATTCTGTAATGATGGCCTGAGCAGATGTGAAAGAGGCATTTAGAACCAATTCCCAGTTGTTTTGTTTTATATTTGGATTAGGGGTGCAAAATGGGCAAGAGAGGGTTGGGGTGTAGTAAAGGTAACGGGAGGTCCCAAGGAAAGGAAAATTTAACTTGAAGGAAAATTCAGGGACTGTCTGAGCTAAATATCCAAAATTTGTCATGCAGAGAGCTGTGATTAATTTCTTTCACAAGCTGCAGAAGAACAGATTTCCGTTCTCGCTCACACAATTGAACTTGGTAATGCCTACACCACAGATGACTATTGCTACTCCCCTGGGCAAAGAAATTATCCCGCCTCTGGTGCCCTGTGGGCTGAGTCATCTGCTCCTCCACTTCCTGGCTGTGTTTGCTCCTGGCGTCAAACCTTGCTGCTATCCAGCTGGGTTCCAATGATCATTTCAAAATTAACAGCCTAATGTCGTCCCGATGGGACCTGTCCCCACACTTATTACAAAAAATTGCTGTTACATAAACCACTTTTTTCTTTGTCCTATTTTCTGCCCCCTTTTCTAAATGTGTTGAATTTCTGGGTTGAGGCTTTTTTGTTTTTTGTCCCCCCTCCCTTAGCCCCAAAAGAGAAATCTAGCTTGCTAGTGAAACACAGTGTCACAGGGCTACGGGCCTGTTTTATTTGTCAGTACAGCTCAGGAACTTTCTATGCTAGCAAGATATCTGATGTGAGTCCCCTTCTAAAGAAACAACTGGAATGAATTTGAAAATCAAGTAGGAAACACCTTGAGTTAGATCTTTATCTTTCAACTGAGCTCTCTAGTTTCCCCTCTGCCCCATCAAAACAAAGGCTTACTGGAACTAAAAGATAACCCTTTTGCCCTTTAAACTGTACCAGTCTATCCTCAATTTCAAATGTGTTGCTCTCCGTAACTCTTGTCTGTCCACATTTGGCAAGTCTTGTAATACACACGGATACCCGTGACTTAATATAGAGTGACCTCCTGGACAACGCTTCTGTGCAACCGGCTTCTTGTCTTCTGAAGAGCAGAGCAGACAGCTATTGGCAGCTCATCTCAGACTTGACTATTCTCAGAAATCACCTGGGGATCTTGTTAAAATGCAGGCTCTAATTCAGGCCGTCTGGATGGGGCCTCAGAGTCCGCATTTCTAACAAGTTCCCCGGTGATGTTGTTGCTCACTCTGCTGGCTCTGGGACTATTCTCTGAGAACTGTTGCTCTGAAGCATCCCGTCTGTTTCAGGGCAGATGGCCTCACGACCTTTGCCAAAGGCAGAAGCAATGTTCTCTCTACACCATGGAAGAAAGTCTAGGGCCTTTGTTGGCCAAGTTGGCCCCTCAGTACACTGTCTGCTCTGTGAATATTGGAGCCCCTAATTGCATATGGTTCTTTAAATGCAGATTTAAATGAAAGATAAACAAGGTTAAACATTTTGTTCCTCAGTTGCATGAGCCACATTGCAAATGCTCAACGGCAACAGGCCTCTGGTGGCTACTGTACCGAGCAGCAGAGGTAAAGAATATTTCCATCATCATGGGAAGTCCTGCCGGACAGCGCTGTTCTCCAGGAACTCCAAAAATCATTTCTCTCTCTCTGTCTCTCTCTCTCATCAAAGCTGCTGGGTTAAGACCCACTCACACTGCAGAGCAAAGACCTGCAGGACACAGGGCGTTCCTTTTGGAATCTACACAATGAAAGATCCCAAATGGTGTGATTATGCTTCCTTAAGCCAGTGGTTCTGAACCGTGGATACATATCAGAAATACTGGGGAGTCCCAAACAAAAGCTGAGGTCCTGTGGTGTGTCAGACACCAAAGATGGGTTGGGGGTTGGTGGCTGGGCCTGGGTATTCTTAAACACATCCTAGGTGGTTCTGATGTGGACCCAAAGTGAGGAATCAGTGCTTTCCCCCTGAATTTAGTGCCATGCCCAGAACTGACACACGGTGTGAGGAGGGCTAGGAAACATTTTCTGGGCTTCTCAAAATACTCCGCTTGTTTTTAGCACCTCATGGCTTTTTCAGTGCCTCCATTTTCAGGTGAAGTCTCTGAGAAACTGGACTGAAGCTTTTCAAAATAATAACAATTTTACATTTCTAATAGAGACTAAGAAACTTAGCTTCACTGTGACGTTCTCACACGAGAAGAGATGTTTGGCAGGCGTTGAAGGAACACTGAGATTCATTTTGATCTTTCTTTGCTTTCAAGCATCCCCGTATTGAAACCTGCCTCATTTATGAAAGTCAAGAAGGGAAAATAAAACATTTTTATGTTAACACATTTCTTACACCCATCAATATTCCCATTAATGCTCCAGTCACTGGGAAAAGAATAGTGCCTGGGCCAGGCAGGCCCATGAAAATCACGCAAATAGTTACAGGTGAGGAATTTCATCTTTGGTTGGATTTGACTCTCCATGTGATGAGTATCTGTGGATATAAGGGAACATTAAGGGTTCTCCTGAGATTTTGAACTCTCTGTGCCAGATGCATACATTAAGAAAATACGTTTTGGCTGGGCCTGGTGGCTCACGCCTGTAATCCCAGCACTTTGGGTGGCCAAGGTAGGTGGATCATGAGGTCAGGAGTTAGAGACCAGCTTGGCCAATGTAGTGAAACCCCATCTCTACTAAAAATACAAAAATTAGTTGGGCGTGGTGGTGCGTGCCTGCAATTCCAGCTATTCAGGAGGCTGAGGCAGGAAAATCGCTTGAACCTGGGAGGCGGAGGTTGCGGTGAGCCGAGATCGCGCCACTGTACTCCAGCCTGGGCGGCAGAGTGAGAGACTCCATCTGAAACAAAAATAAAAAATAAAAATAAAAAAAGAAAGGAAAAGAATACATTTTATAAAGATTTAAAAGCAAAGTTTCCTGGTTTCTGCCTTATGCTCATGTAACTGCATTCAGAAAAATGGACAGGGAGGCTAGAAAGACCTGTTTAGAAGCAGCACCAATCACAGCAAAGACAGCGTAGGCTTTTCAGCTGAACTGGCATTCGTACTGCAATAATGACATGGTCCAGATGATGGACCACATCACTGTGAGTACCTGAGCTGTCATAGGTCCACATACACCTGACATGCTTCCAAAGTGCCTTCTATTTTGTTAGTATCACTTATGGTCTTTTCTTGGCAGTTGGCCACAGAGATTCCTTTTGCTGGGTTGAAAAATATACTGAGGACCAGGCCTATTTGACATTGTGCCTGTGTATAACCCACACTTACCAATTTAAAAATCAGACCTATAAACAGGCATATGAAAAACTGCTCAACATCACTGACCATCAGGAAACGCAAATCAAAACTACAATGAGACATCATCTCAACTCCATTTAAAATGGTTTTTATCCAAAAGACAGGCTATAACAAATGCTGGTGAGGATGTGGAGAAAAGAGAACCTTCATACACTGTTGATGGGAATGGAAATTAGTATTAATACAATGCTATGGAGAACAGTTTGGAGATTCCTCAAAAAACAACAAATAAAGCTACCAGCTATCCCACTGCTAGGTCAATACCAAAAAAAAAAAAAAAAAGAAAATCAGGATATTGAGGTATCTGCACTCCCATGTTTGTTGCAGCTCTGTTCACAATAGCCAGGATTTGGAAGCAACCGAAGTGTCCAACAACAGATGACTGGAAAAGGAAAATGTGGTACATAGACTGGGCACCGTGCCTCACGCCTGTAATCCCAGCACTTTAGGAGGCCAAGGCGGTGGATCACGAGGTCAGGAATTCAAGACCAGCCTGGCCAAGATGGTGAAACCCCGCCTCTACTAAAAATACAAAAATTAGCCAGGAGTGGTGGTGGGTGTCTGTAATCCCAGCTATTTGGGAGGCTGAGGCAGAGAATTGCTTGAACCTGGAAGGCGGAGGTTGCAGTGGGCCGAGATCACACCACTGCACTCCAGCCTGGGCGACAGAGTGGGACTCCATCTCAAAAAAAAAAAAAAAGAAAAGAAAAGAAAAGAAAATGTGGTATATATACATCATGGAGTAATGTTCAGCCACCAAAAAAAAAAAAAAAAAAAAAAGAGATCTTGTCATTTGCAACAACATGGATGAAGCTGGAGGTCATTATGTTAAGTGAAATATACCAGGCACACAAAGACTAACTTTACCTGTTCTCACTTAATTGTGGGAGCTAAAAATAAAAACAATTGAACTCATGGAGATGGAGAGTAGAAGGATTGTTTGTTACCAGAGGCTGGGAAGGGTAGTGTGGAGGTTGGGAAGGGAAGTGGAGATGATTATTGGGTACAAAAAAATAGAAAGAATGAAAAAGACCTAGTATTTGCTAGCATAACAGGAGGACTATAGTCAATAAAAATTTAATTGTACATTTTAAATAACTAAGAGTATAACTGAATTATTTGTAACACAAAGTGTAAATGCATGAGGTGATAGATATCTCATTTACCCTCATGAGATTATCACACTTTGTAGGCCTGTATCAAATATCTCAGGTACCTTATAAATTTATATTTCTACTATGTGCCCATAAAAATAAAAAAAATAAAAAATAGAAATAAAGTAAAGACAAAACCTAAGACACGTCAAAGGACCCCTGGTCAAGGGTGACTTCCATGCCTGATATGTGTGGATAGGTTTTCCAACTGCAGGCATCACTGCTGTTTATCCCTTGTCAGGCCAGGCCATTCAGGCATGGTTCATAGTTTACAATGAAAAAATGCACTGACGTCTCCTGAGAAGCTGCTAGCACGATACTTTAATAATGTATCGTGCAGATTTTACCATTCGTGACTCTGATTTTCATTGGGGGAAAATTCCTCCCAATTTAGTAAGCGTTCAAGAAAACAGTCTTTTTTTTCTCCCCCACGGCTGACATTGTCTAAATAGAAAGCATGGTGGATAGATAGCTATTTTCCAAATCTCAAGCCCTGCAACTGTTATTAACAAATATTTATAACATTAAGCATATTTTGCCTTGCTATTGTCCCTCCTTTTGTCATTGTACTACATGAAATAGTAAATTTTAAGTGTAAGCAAAGAAAAAAGTAACTTAGCTTCTGGTGAGCCTAAGACACACAGAGCACTGTAGGAAAACAGGTGACCTGTAACCAACAGGGACAGCAGCATTTTCTCTGCTTTATGCATTATACATATTTGAAATACTTTTTGTCTGTCCCTAAAGTGACTTACATGCACAAAGGGAGTGAACTGAGAGGTTCTTGACCTTGCACGTGTGTCAACATGGCTTGCGGCACTCATTAAGGATGCCTGGCTTCCTGTCCACACCACCAGCTCTGCTGGAACATTCTGATGCCCTGTGCCAGCTCAGCTCCAGCCATCCCTGCCTCTTGGGAAGCTTCCTGTCCCCAAGATGACCAGTTCTTGAAGATTTTTTTTTTTTTTCTCAGAGGCCCAGAACTCAAACTGTGTATGATGTTGGAAAGGATACATGTAGCCATTGCCAGGCAACAAGCACACACTCTACATCTCCTTTAAAATAAATGCATGTCTGGTCTCCTGAACCCCAACAATGCTTCCCGAGAAGTACAAAGGGATGGGACTTTACAAACAGGTTGTTTTTCTTATAGATGATGTCCAAAATTATAGACATTACAAAACCCCAACTACAATAAAGATGGAATTTCAGTCACAGAGCAAATGACCAGAAGAACTTGTGAAGTATTTTATATCAAAACTCACGCCAGTCTTGCTGTATTTACATACCATATATAATTATTATTTTTGATTTCTGGAGGGAAATCATCTTCTCTCTTCTAAGTTAATACACTGTTCAAGCTGGCAGGGACCTCGGTGACCATGTGCCCCGATGCATTCTTCCAGGACGGGCCAGGGTTCCTGCCCTTGAACCCAGAGCCTGCTGGCCCCCTGATTATGGCTTTCACGAGAAGCAGGATCATATCATGGCCACTGCATATTTATCTAGCGTTCAAAAGTTGGGTTAGAAATATTCCCTGTTTTCATTTCATGCATCACAGAACCTGGGTAAGCCATGACCCCAGCTCTCTCCATTTTGGGGTCTCTTGATGGTGGGAGTAAGCTTCGCAGCTCAGCTGATGATGAGGACCCTTGAGGATCCTACATCTGGCCACTGCCAGGCCAGCAAAAGTGAGAGAAGTCACATCAGACTGCCTGAGACCTGTGAAAAGGGGCCATGTGGGAACTCTCAGGATGGTGACGGAGGTAAAGCGAGCGAGAAATGAGCAAGCAAGCAGGATTTAGGACCTCCTAGCTTCCCACACCACTGAGTCACAGAGGGAGCTCTCAGAAGATACAGCAAAGCCAGCGTGGTTCCCCAATGAGGGCCAGAGAAGAGCTTGCCACTTACCTTCAAAGGCTGCCTGGTCCCAGAATTCATACATATAAATTGTGAAACTTTCGGCCAGGCGCAGCAGCTCATGCCTGTAATCCCAGCACTTTGGGAGGCCGTGGCAGGCGGATCACCTGAGATCGGGAGTTCAAGACCAGCCTGACCAACATGGAGAAACCCTGTCACTACTAGAAGTACAAAATTGGCCGCGTGTGGTGGCACATGCCTGTAGTCCCAGCTACTCAGGAGGCTAAGGCAGGAGAATTGCTTGAATCCAGGAGGCAGAGGTTGCAGTGAGCTGAGATTGCACCATTGCACTCCAGCCTGGGCAACAAAAGCAAAACTCCATCTCAAAAATAAATAAATAAAAGAATTGTGAAACTTTCTGTGTAGCCAGTCAACCCACGTTAAAATATTAAAAGGACTATATTAGTCTATTTTTACACTGCTGATAAAGACATACCCAAGACTGGGTAATTTATAAAGGAAAAGAGGTATAATGGACTCACAGTTCCACGTGGCTGGGGAGGCCTCACAATCATGGCAGAAGGTGAAAGCCACGTCTTACATGGCAGCAGGCAAAGAAGGAATCAGAGTCAAGTGAAAGGGGTTTCCCCTTATAAAACCACCAGATCTCGTGAGACTTAATTCCATGAAAACAGTATGGGGGAACCACTCCCATGATTCAATTATCTCCCACCAGGTCCCTCCCACAACACTTGGAATTGACCATTGTTCAAGACGAGATTTGGGTGGGGACACAGCCAAAACATATCAGGGACATAATTCCTAATGAAACAAATCATAAAGTTGAAAACTTGGAATTGTATTAGATTCCCTTTGAGAGCAACACAAGTAACTCTGTTAATGCCCATCCAAGGCACAGTAAGTACCAACACCTTCGAATAATTGATCTGCCTTATGTATGACAGACTTGCCTCATTTTTAACAGATGAGTGAATTTTTTGGCATGGATCTCTTCTGTTTTTTCAAACTTATTGGTTTCCTCCTAAGAAGTGCCAACAGTTAACATTTAGGTGGCAGATTCGATTCTGTCTAGAAGTGTAAGCAGGCTGCCTCCATCACAGAGGGTTTTATTTATTTATTTATTTATTTACTTATTTATTTATTGAGACAAGGTCTCCCTTTGTCACCCAGACTGGAGTACAGTAGTGTGATCTCAGCTCACTGCAATTTCTGCCTCCTGGGCTCAAGAAATCCTCCCACCTCAGCCTCCCAAGTAGCTGGGACTGCAGGTGCAAGCCACCATGTCTGGCTAATTTTTGTATTTTTTTTTTGAAGAGACGGGGCTCTTGCCATGTTGCCCAGGCTGATCTCAAATTTCTGAGCTCAAGTGATCAGGCTGCCTAGGCTTCCCAAAGTGCTGGGATTACAGGCTTGAGCCACTGCACCTGGCCCACAGAGGGGTTTAGAAATAGGAAGAAATACCTTGTATTCCATTGTACAGTGGCAAAGGGGTCTCACAGTAACAATGCTACCACAGAAGAGTGGACTTTTTGTTTTGTTTTGTTTTGGAGACAAGGTCTTGCTCTGTTGCTCAGGCTGGAGTGCAGTGGTGCCATCATAGCTTACTGTAGCCTTGAGCTCCTTGGCTCAAGTGATCCCCCTGCCTCAGCCTCCAGAGTAGCTGAGACTACAGGTGCATACCACCACACCTTGCTAATTTTTAAAATTTTGTAGAGATGGGATCTTGCTATGTTGCCCAGGCTGGTCTTAAATTCCTGGGCTCAAGCAGTCCTCCCACTTTGGCTTCCCAAAGTGCTGGGACTACAGGATGATCTCCTACTGCTGGCCCATGTTTCTTCATCGGCAATACCACCACTAGGAAGAAAGCCACACTGTGGTTTTTCGGAGCATCCAGAGATTTGAGGGTGAGGTCCCACACCTCTTTGCCTTTGGGCTGATTACCCCTTTGCTGGCTCAGGCCAAGTGTGAAATGTTCTATTTCTAGAGAGGAACACTTTACCCTTCCTCATTGCCTGGCCCTCCCTGGGTTCCACTTGCCAATATTTATACCCACTTCCTGACTCAGAGCAAAACTTTTAGTGAACTCTATAAAACTGTGGCTTTTACCAGGTCATTTTGAGCCCAGTGTGTCCTCTGAGTTCTTGTGGATAATGCAAGAACCCACGCCCGAGTTAAGGTCTGGCCATAGACACAAGCCTGCCTGTCTCTGTCTCTCAAGTGGGAGTCTCAATTATTTTCCACTTGGGAGCTGACCCTTGGTCACAGCCTGTCCATGGAAGTTTCTGAGTCCTGGGCAAGAGACACGGGGCAGGGTGTGTGCTGCTCTCATTTCGTGTGATGATCTGAAGCACTTGGTGGCTCACTTTTGTGCAGGACTATTATTTATTTTCTAAACCATGACATATTTCCTGGATTGATGTGCATCAAAATAACACATTTAGATGAGAAGGTTAGCTACACATAGCTGTAATATGCAAATATGAGTTCATGTGCAGAAAATTTCTCCTATATGCAACATTACTTTTTCTCATAGTTTATAATGAAATCCTTTTTACCATAAATGAAATTGGTAGTCACCTGCTTCCATCTCTGCAGAGTGAATATCCCACACAGAATCTTGGCTTTCCTGTGTCTTTATCTTAAATCATTTACTTTCATCTGATTTGGTTTTAATTTAAAAGTTCTTTGGCTATGGGAACAGACAGACTGCAGAATGGTAGAAAATGGAGATGAAGAAGAATTAAACATACTATTTTCCCACTCTTAGCTATTCGTAGCTCTCAGTGGAAGTAGAAGGAAAAAATAATTCTGAAAATGAAAGAAATACTATCTGTGTGCATGTGTGTATGCTTTTCATAAGTTGTAAACCTATGATACTGGTAGGGGCTGGTGTAAGAAAAATGTGGGTTTATGGGCAAATGATTTGGACCAGTGGTTCTTAAAGTCAGTTCTAGACCCAATAGTGGTAATGTGTGGGCATTGGTGAGAAATGAAAATTCTTGGACTTATCCTTGAGTCTACTGAGTTAGAAACTCTGGGATGAAGCCCAGAAGTCTCCAGATAATTCTGACGTATGCATCAGTTTGGGAAACATTGATTGAGATTATATGATGAATAAATGCAGGTAAACATGTTTTTCACATGTGAAGTTGGATTGAATATTTAAGCAACTGTAAGAAACAGTTCCACCTGCTATGACAATACATTTTTAGAAAAGCTAGAACTGGTGTATCAGAAATCTGTAACCAGCAGACAAAATCCATTCTTCTAAGAAAAAAGCACTAGTCATTTGGTGGTTAGAGCAATGATGACCAAACACAGTACAGATTTAGTATGTAGTATTTCAAAAATTAATCATCCTTCATTAATCATGGGAGAGGGATGAAACGTCTAACTTGGCATATAAAAAATAAAGATGTAAAACTGAGTGGAGTATACTTTATTCTGCAAGAATTAAAAAGCATTAGTTTTGTACTGGAAGCACCTTCACCCACAAGCATCTCTCTTTTAAGCAATGATTTATAAACATGGCTCGGAAGCACTGAAAAAAGCAATTGCAAGGATTCTGAAATTCCTCATCACATTTCATTCCAAGTTTTGTGTGTAGTTTTCTGGAATCAGTTACTGGATTGATTGTCCCAACAAACCAAAAGATGTGACATCACCAAATTCAGCTTTTGATAAATAGGGTAAGTTGGAAGTTATATAAAGAAGAAACATAATTTATGTATACATGCATATGTTTATGTAAATTCGTTCAAGTAGAAAAATCCTTAAGTGGCATCTGTGAAAGCCAAAATTGTAGTTTTAAATCTTCCCTTTCCTCCCTCTTATTGCAAAAACAAAGACCAAGACCAAAATGAGTATTAACTGTGGCTACTCACTAGGTTTAAATCTCTGTAACGTGGCAAGAATGTTTGCTACATTAAGGTTTAGTAAGAATTTCTTAAATTCATGGGACTACTGGGTACACGTTTTTTTTTTTTTTTTTTTTTTTGAGACGGAGTCTCGCTCTGTCGCCCAGGCTGGAGTGCAGTGGCGCGATCTCGGCTCACTGCAAGCTCCGCCTCCCGGGTTCACGCCATTCTCCTGCCTCAGCCTCCCGAGTAGCTGGGACTACAGGCACCCACAACCGCGCCCGGCTAACTTTTTTGTATTTTTAGTAGAGACGGGGTTTCACCGTGGTCTCGATCTCCTGACCTTGTGATCCGCCCGCCTCGGCCTCCCAAAGTGCTGGGATTACAGGCGTGAGCCACCGCGCCCGGCCTGGGTACACGTTTTTAAAGAAATAAATGGCCTGAGTGTAACAGTTGGCCATCTGAAAGACTTTGGTGGAGTTTTATTACTCTGCCCTGTGTTGTAAGCATAAAGTTCAATGTGAAATCAATTCTGGGGCCTGGCATTATCTATCTCATGTACATTGCTAATCTTCTCTGATCTCCACAGCCCAGCTCCTCACTTTTCAGCATCTCAGCAGGGCCCACATCTTTGGATGAGGAGACAATGAACATAGAGCTTTTTCTTTATCAGAGAAAAGTTTGCTGAATCCGCCTCTATTATTCTTGCATAATAATAGGCAGATGGAAGAACTTTTCTGAAAAAATTGCAATGATCCACTGGCTTGTGTTCATACAGAGTTTTGGTATCAGATGGATGGTGTGTGTGTGTATGTGTGTGCACACACGTGTGTGGGTATGGAGAGTCATCACACAAAATAACCAAATAAATGAGACTCATTAATTAGTATGAGACTACAAAATCCAATATGAAAATATCTCATCTATTTCAAAACAGTTGATGGAAATGGGTCAGAATAACTGGATAATTATTCTGTTAATGGGATAATTATTCTATGTTTAAAAAGTGAAAATAAATAAATCTTGGAAAAAGCACTATCATCATTATCAATTTCTCACTTCTAATTTTTCCCAACAATCTGAATATTTTTAAGAACAATTAGGTAAAATTCTAGGACACTCTTTTGTTACATTTATTCTAAGTTGGATATTCTTATTTTTATACACCACAACTTAAAACGGTCTGGATTTTACAATGTTATCACTCCTTATCTTTTTCTGAACATTCATTTCTTTGAAGTTGGAATGGTTAAAATGAGTTCAGATTTGCTGCTTGAGTTATACGGCATCTCGGATCCCTAGTATGCAAATCTATGACTGTAAACTATAAGGGTCTGCAGCAAAAGACCTAGGAAAATATAAATGGCTTATATCCACTCACCCCGCATGCCAGATATCTTTTGGAGGTGAATACAAAACATGTACCTACAAAAGTGAACTATTACTAAAAAGGTAGGGCCAGCAGTTTTCTGTAGAAGGGGCAGACGCTATCTTTCCACTGTGCATGGAAATATTCCCTTGCTGTGACCTCTCTGTGTATCTGAGGCCACTTGAGGGCTTCAGTGACTCCTCCTGGTAGTGACTCTCAGCAAGGTGGGAAAAGAATCTCCAGGAACAGAGGGTCTTCTCCAGGTGCCAGCTGGTGAGGCCACTAGGATGCACTCAGGAGGAAGTGTGAGCCCCAGTGCCCATCTTCCCTTGGCCAAGGCCAGGGAGACGTCCCACTTGTGCACGGCTGCAGCCTGGGGAGTTCAGCCTGCTCAGAAAATTGCCATGAGGGTTTCTCTAGTAGACATGGTCAGGTTTGGGGATATTGACCTATCCCAGCCCCATCTTAAATCCCAGCTCAGCAGAAGCCATGACAAGAGCAATCTGGCATCACTGAACAGCCGGCTCATTTCAAACCCCATTCTCAACTCACGACCTGAATCAGCTGTGCATGCCTCAGATCTAGGCAGAAATAGGCTAAATTCTCATTTCAGAAGGGAAACCCCCACAGATCCTGGGCTGGCAATCATTATGCATGGAAACATGAAAACTCTACGTAGTCCCAGAATTCTCACTTTGAGAAATTCAGCCATGAATTACAGTTTCTAAAGATTTCACAGAAAACGTATTTTTTTTTTTAAATCAAACTTCTGACTAAATGTCTTTGCTTAATGTTAAAAGTGAAACTAATTAAGACTAGTCTAACAAGATACTTAACATGAAAGTATCTAATGCTTTGTGGGCACTGATCAGCATAATGAAAATACCCTGCCCTGTGTCCAAGGTATATTTGTAAAATACACAAATGTAGTAATAAAACATTTGAAGATAGAAGCACTGAAAACATGCTAAGTACCTAGTATTCCTCCCACCCCAGGAATATATATTTTTCAACAGTTAAAAAAAGTTGGTGCTGTGGATTCGTGGTTATTTTTCTTCTGCCTCTTATAAACGAATTTGCTGCATTTCTGGTGGAAGCTTAGCTGTCTGTGTTTACTAATTTAGATCTGGGTAGTTATTTCTTGAGCATCACCCAGCATCAGAACACGGCTTATTACAACTATGTTATTGTCACTTTTAAGGAATCAGCTTTGGAGAAATCCTAATTTTCACAATTAAGAACTACTAAAATCAGACAGAATGGAGAACTTGGCCACTCCAGAATGTCATTGTCAGTCCTGTGATGCTCCTTCTCTCATGTTCAACGGAAACAATGAATTCCTAACTAATGTATTCTAGGACAGGTGGAGTTCTAGAATTCTATGACAGGATGATAGGCCTAAAGTCCCTTCAAGATTTACAGGAGACCCACAGCTGGCCACTTCATTCTCATAATCTGCCACACATACGCCAGCTTTCCAGGTGAGGCAACGCAGAAACAGCAGGTGGCAAATACCTGGACACATAGTGACTGCAAACATTTTACCTTGCATCCATTCTCCTCAACGAAAAACACACAGCCTTCCAGGGGAGAAAGTAATGCACTCTGCTCTGGGAAGGATAGAGAACAGAGAAGTTTATTTTACACTATCCGTCCAAGAAAACAATCGCCATAAACCAGTGCAAAATGTGCAACAGAATCAATAAGTGTGTCTTAGCTCTGAGAGCCCAAATTGGTGATTTCTTCTCCTGTTCCTCAGTTGGGCACGTGCCCCGTTCGTCAATGCTGGCTCGCATCATAGACAGAAACATTCAACCAATTTGTAGCAGGTTATTTTTTACAAATTCATACCAGAATGTGTACAAGGGACAGGGAAAACCATACCGAATGAATGATAAGTGATCAGTGCTTAAAGTAAATACAAGGGACAGCACGGGCAAGAATCCACAGTTTCAATAAATACAAGTGAACAAGCATGGGTGTGTCTTGACTGGGTGGAATTAGTCTGCGTAATAATTCAGCATCATACAAAATCTAGCAGGGCTGTTGAGCGGTGATTGGCAAAAACGTTCACAATAACTTACGCCCTTGAGCGAGTCTGCATGTAACACATTCTGTGGTTTCAAAGGTGTCAGTTCTCTGTTTTCTTCTTCCCTGGCCATCCCTCCAGGAAGGGAGGGGTGCAGCTGGGCCGGCTTGGCGGAGGCGCCCCGTGAGGAAGGACGTTTGCCCAAGAGCCAGCGGTCAGGGTCCAGTGTACTCAATACCAAGTGGCAAACTGGGACTTAATTGACGACGTCTGTGCAAAGTGCGCTTCTCTCCATTTTCCAAGAAACCAGTGTCTGTAACTCCTGCATGAAAAGCAGTGGTGGCCTCTGGGTCACTCCCTGTCACCCCAAATGCCAAACAACAAGAGCGCATCTCAGGGACTCACAAGTCGGGGAAGCTTCTGTTGTTGACTGCCTGGTACCTCATGGATGGGTAGTTTAACTGGGGCCCCCTTGTCCAAGGCAGGCTAGAACTATTGCTTGAAAACTAGAAAGAACCTAGTGAGAAAGAGATGGTGATGATGGACATGAGGGAAGTTGTCTTCTTCCTCCAAAACCTTGTGCCCCCCAACCCCAGGGGACGCCCATAAGACTTTAGCAAGGCGTCCTTGGCTATAAAATGTCATGCATTTGTTCTCGGTGGCCTTGCTCAGTGGCTCCTCTAAAAAGCTCTACATCCATGCATACTCCAACACGTCTGGGACGCAGGCCCAGACAACACGGCAGATGCAACCTTTGGGTCACTGATTAATCCGGAGCCCAGTGGAAGAAGATGCAAGAGAAGTTCTTGATCTCTGGAAGAAAAGGAGTAAAAGGGGAAGGCCCCCAAAAGAAAACAATCCCCCCAAATCCAGTAACCTAGGCATCATCTCCAAACCAAACAAAATCCCAAACACTCTGTAATCAACAGGCCCCCTCCTCTCTATTTCTTCAACAGTCTCAGGTCACAAATTAGGTGAGTCTTCCATCAAATAACTTAAAAAAGGAGGAGGGATTGGAATCAGTGTTGCCTGGCTCAGGCCAGTTAGCAGCCAGTTTTTCTAGAATCTCAGTCACTGTTCCAAAATGGAGCTGGAAAAGTCACGTGGATGTTGGATGTCTTCACACGGAGGAGGCAGGAAAGGGTGGGTGGGCATGACCCTAGGATTGGGGAAGTGACGATGGGGCAGGGGAGAGCCTGGGCCACCAAAACAGGAGTGGAGGCCTGAGGACAGCACAGGAGAGACGAACGCCGTGGCCCCAGGGTCCTGTGTGACTCGGGGTGCGGCCAGGTCTCGTATTGCACAGAAAAGAAGGAGCTGAGCCTCTGCGGGCACCCAGCGGCTCAGTGGTCCCCGCACATGGGCAGGTTCACGAAGGTGAACACGTTGAACTCAGTCATGATGGAGAAACACAGGAACACGCCATACAGGAGGAGGCACCCGCAGCCCAGCTTCTTGTCCAGCTGCCACTTGTTCAGGTGGACACCGAACACCTGCAGGGCACAGAACAGGTTCAGAGGGCACCAGGAGGAGGCAGCAGCCTCTGGGGGGTTGGTAGGGAACCCAGGGGACCCAGGGAACCCAGGGAAGGGCTGCTGTCTGTGGGCCTCGGGCAAGGTTCTGATCCTCTTTGAGCCTGCAAAATCCACCTCTCGTCTTGGACTGTGGGAGGTGAAAACATCAACATCAGGAATAAAGGAAGCCAGAAGCTGCTGGTTGTAGAAAAATAACTAAAACAAATGGCAGGACTCACAAGCACATCCCAGCAGCCAACCCTCTTCCATGGAGCTCCAACACCACACGCCTGTGGGCCCTTCATCTGTTCTGGGCCTTCCCCATCTTGCTCTAAGCAGACCCCTGCTCCCCTGGGCACACTGATCCCTCAGTCCTCAGGCGGCGGCGGCTGCATCTCTTCCATGGCTGTTCTGGAGGTGAGGAAGTTGCTCCCTCCCCACAGCTCCTCACGGCTGCTTCCAGACCATTTTCCTTCTCTCCTCCCTAAAAACACTGAGCCTGGAATCTTGGTTCTTCCCACAGTTCCTCTTGGTTCCTCCTGTTGGCAGCCAACAATGTAACCCCGGCCACTGCCCATCCTTGAAGCTTTCTGCCCCAGCTCTTGCCAATCTCCTCTGTACTCCTGCTGACTTTCTCTGTGATTTCAATGCCCCCGGAGGGGAGAGGGTCTTTCCAACACCCTGCCCCATCAAGTCCTCATCCTTCATCTGGCCTCAGCCACTCACACCCACCAGCCCATGTGCTACCCAAATATAAATGAAATAAAATTAAAACACAGCTCCACATTTCAAGTGCTACAGCCAACCGTAGCCGGTGGTACTGTCCAGCCCAGGTGCAGGCCATTTCACTGCAGAAAGGTCTGCTGGGTGGCACTGGGGCCTAGATGTTGCTATTGGCACTGACAGAAGCATCTGTGTTATCTTAGCGTCACACATCCCACTTTCTGACTCCAATCTCTTCCTTTCTAGTTTACTCCTCCCGATTCCCCAGCTCCCACAACTCTGCAAATGCCCATAGTCCACACCTCATTGATACCATCACTTCTGTAGGCTTCACCCACTTTGCCCCTTTCCTTCTCTCCTTCCTCTGCTTCAATTCCACCCACACTCGCTAGAGTCACTCTGGGGCATCCACCCTGATTCCCTGGCCTCTCTCTTGCTCGGTTGTCCTTGCTTGGCTAAGCCACAGCCCTCCAGTTCAAGTCAGGTCCCAATCTGGTTCATGCCGCGTCCGTGCAGCTGACCATCAGGGCTGGAGGAAGTTGGCCAGCCATGCTGATGGGTCTTATTTTAAAAATCGAGACCACTGACATTAAGTGGGTCATTCATGCTTTTCAGCAGGCATCTCATCCTTCCCTAGTCCCTTGTCTCTCCCTTCCCCAGATGGCTACTTCACACCTCTCCCCTCTCTTCCAATCTCCAACACTCGCTTCCCCATCCTCACTTATCCCCATGGCACAGAGCTCCCAACCCCACCTCCCTGCCTTCTCTCCTGGCAGTGAGCTCAACTCCACCCTGCATGCCCCAGATCCCATCTCCCACACTGCTTAAGGACCTGGTTCCAGCAACTCCCTCTCTTGCCAGCCACATGCCCCAGCTCCATCCCTGGGTTATTCTAATTGGCATACAAAGATTCTGTTATCTCACTCATCTTAAAATAACACTTTTTTCTGAATTTCCATTTTTCCCCTTTCTTTACAGTCAGATAACATGAAAGAGTCGTGAATGTCTGCTCACAGTCTCCAATCTCACTCCTTCCATTCTTTATTAACTTATTCCACTCAACTGCACAGCACTACCCTCTCATTAGCACCAACGGTTTTGCATTGCTAACTCCAATGACCAGTGCTCAGGGCTCCTCTCCCTGACTCAGCCGATAGCTCCCTCCACCTGGAAAACCCTCCAGTAGGTGGCTTCCAGGACCCCGCACTCTCCTGGTTTTATTCCTGCATCTCCAAACTGTTCCTTCTCTGTTTCTTTTGGTGTTTCTTCCTTATCGACCTGACCTGTGAGTGTCAGACTGCCTCAACACTGAGATCTTGGGCCTCTTCTCTCTTTTGTGTGCACTCACTCCCTTGGTGATCTCTCCCAACTGTAGGGCTTTAAATACCATCTACACTACGGTGTCTCCAGACTGAACATCTCTCGTGAACTTAGGCTTATATTTCCAATGGCTTTCTTGACCTCTTCCCCTGGATGTCAAACAGGCATTGCAAACCTAAGATGTTTAAAATTGCTTTTCCTCCCCCAAACTTGCCTCTCTTCAGCATTTTGGCAACCTCATTTTGACAGCCCAGTTAGTGGTTAGCCAGGTCTCCTGTAGATGGTATAACTATAGCATAGCCTAAAAAGTCACACGGTAGCTATGAGTGTGCACCCTGGTGTCAGCTGGCTTGTTCCTCCATTCACTCGGTGTCAATAAAAATGAGTCAATTAGTTTCTCTAGGCCTCAGTCGCTCATCTGTATAATAGGCTGACATTAGTGACACCTCATGGGGGGCATGATGAGCTCCAAATGGGAAAATATGTATACAAAACATTAAGTATATGGTGTTGGCTACTACAACTGTCACCACTCCACAACATAGAAGAACTGCAGGACCTCCTAAACCATAAGAGCACGAATGATGTAGATTTTCACTTTTGCATAAGGCAGTATTTGCTTTGGTGAAATCTTGATATTCAATTCACACCCTGATCCTATAAACTACTTATCTTGCTTCCTGCCTGTCCTTCTGAATTCCCATTCTCTGGCATATTTATGCTAACAACATGCCAGGTGTAACTCAATGACTACTTCCTTGAAAAATTAAGAAAAAAACATATTGTGTCTCAATGCTTATTAATGCCAACAGCATATTTGTATGTTAATGGATGCTTCATGTGGATGAGTCTATGCGTTGGTGTGAACTTGTTCCAAACACATCAGTTGAATTGGGAATATTAAAGTACACAAGTGGGCGTAATGGCTGAGACAGCAGTGGAATGGCCTCAAAATGTACTGTCAATAAAATATATTTTTAGTTTCCAAGTATTAGTCAAATTGATGGATTCATGTGGAAACCTGGAACAATCAATGAATTGGAATCTACCTTTCCAAGACTAGAATTGCAGACAAAGTGGGATCTTCTCTTTGCATTTGGGAAAACAGTATGTGTTCTACTTAAGATAGGGTCATGCCTTTGAGAGGAAGGCCGGCTTCTTTCAGAAACGGAGAAGGTGTTCTAGTGGGTTGCTAGGACTCACTTCTAAAAGAAAGAGCCAGGAGATGGGACACGGTGGTTGCTTGTCTCCAGTGACCAGGAGGCCAAGCTCATCCGGTCTCCAAAGAACCCAAGGGGAGGAAAGGACGGGCAAACACAAGTACGAGGAGAGAGCTGCCAACTTACCGTGACAAAAACAGAGGCCAGGAGCAAGCCCACAGAGTAGATCAGCCCCCTGCTATTCAGCCGGATCTGTAAGAGAGGGTTAGAGTTAGGCTTCTGACAAGCTAGGCTTCCAAAGCGGAGTTCGGCTTTGGAAAGGGCATCTGCCCACACAACTCTGAGTAGCAGTGATTCCACGTCTCTCCTCTAGAATGAAAAACCAACAGACAGCTTCCGCAGCCAGCTCCGCAGCTTACACTTGAGACGTGTGCTCTTCTGGAAACCCAAGGCTTGTCTTTGTCTTGTCCACTCTCAGTCCCATCCTGGCCTTACCCTCAACAGCAGGGTCCTGGCTGGAGTGCCCCACGGCCACCTGAACTCTCCATCTGGGACTGTGAGATTCTTGTGGCCCACAACATATCCCTGTCCACACGTTCCTTTACCTCCGGGGAACTTTTGCTGTCTCAAACCCGTACTGCTTTTAGTATGAATTTCATGACATGGGCAATGGAAAAATATGAATAAACGTTTCATCTCTTTTGCACCAAAATGTCTCTGTCCTTACCCTAACTTGATGGGAAGAAGTGGAGGAGGGTCGCTGTTGTGGGCAAACAAAACAGAAGAAAAAGTTAAAATTCCATTTCTGATGTTAGTAAAGGGATTTTGAGAGGTTTGTTTTTCACACAGTGGGGAAAACAGCCAATGAAGGGAAAGAGAGAAACGTATTTGGAGTTCCTTCTTTTTTTTTTTGAGACACAGTTTCACTTTGTTACCCAAGCTGGGGTGCAGAGGTGTGATCTTGGTTCACTACAGCCTCAACCTCCCAGCCACAGCCTCCTGAGGACTACAGGCACACACCATCGCACCTGGCTAATTTTTGATTTTTTGGTAGAGGCTAGGTCTCACTATGTTGCCCAGGCTGGTCTTGAACTCCTGGAAGCAAGTGATCCTCCCACCTTGGCCTCTCAAAGTGCCCATTACAAGCATCCCAAAGTGCTCTCAAAGTTTCCAGCCTTGGAGTTTCTATAGAATAGCACTGATCAGCAGAACTTTCTGTGGTGATGGAAAGGTTCTATATCTGTGCTCTCCAACATGGGAGCCAGTGGCTGTTGGGCATTTGAAATGTGGCTCATGCAACTGAAAAAAAAAAAAAAGCAGTTTTAATCTCATCCTTAACCAAATTTACATTTAAAGAGCCACATGTGACTGTGGCTACAATATCAAGCAGAGCAGGTAGAGAGTACTGGAGTGCTGACTTCGCCGACAAAGGTCAAATAGTTTCTTTCATGATGTAGAGAAGACACTGCTTCTGCCTTTGACCAAAGTCACGAGGCCGGCTGCCCCAAAAGAGAAGAGATTCCTTAGAGCAGTGGTTCTCAGAGGGTGCTTTTGGGGCCAGCAGCAGCAGCGGCATGTGGGAACTTGCTAGAAATGCAGGATCTCAGGCCCCACTCAGAACTCCTGAATCAGAAACCCTGGGGCAGGGCCCATGAATCTGTGTTTTAACTCCAGGTGATTCTGATGCACAGGAAAGTTTAAGAACCACTGATTTAGAGAAAGTATAAAGCTCAGATCCACTTCTTCTGGTCTCCAAGGGTTCTGGGGAAGGGATCTTGATATTCATCTTCCACATGCTCTCTTGGAAATGCTTGTGTGCATTCAGGTTTGAGGACGACAGGCCCCAATCAATGTACACTATCCTGCAGGGAGTGAAAAGCTTCTCTGTGTTCATGGGAAGGGAAAGTGAGGCTGGCTGATTTCTGCATTGTTTTCGTTAAACAACTAAGTGGTGATTATTGAGTAAGAGTGGTTCTGGGCCCTTCTGACACGGTTTAAGGTACCTTGTGCCATAACAGCACCAGTTCAGTACTGGTGTGTGCATACCGGAAGGTGTCTCCATAAGTGGGTGTGTCAGGTTTATTTTCTGACAGGACAGAAAATATGGACACCATATGCCCTAAACAGCCAACCCTTTCTGTGAAGATGTGACTTAGGGATGTCCTGTCACGGAGGGATTGAGCTGGACTCTTTCTCCAGTGATCTGCAATCCCTGCGAGTCAACCATTGGCTGGCCCCCAGCTGGAATATGCTTCCCTGCCACCAAATGCCTTCCTGAGAATAAGGAAAGGCTCAAATCATAGCTCTATGACACCAGAGCAGTGGCTTAACCTGGTTAATTCAGTGTGGAAAAATGGCAGATTGGCCCCATCGCAGTCCAGCTGGTGGCTTAACTTCATGCACACACTCAATCTGACTGTGGGTAGACTGTCCTACTTTCATCAGCTGGGTTGGTGTAAAGAGGCCGACACACAGGACTGCGTCACAAATGTGTTGTATTGAAGGAGATTTTCTTCCTCCAAGTATTCTGTCCACACTGACTATGATAATCCCCTGTGTTCTGGTCACTGTTGAAGGGGAGAGGTGGGCTCCTCACAGCAAGATGGCAACCCCTAGGAGAGAGGAAGAGGCTCTTGGAGCTATCCTCAGTCACCCTTGGGTAGATGTGAAACTGTAGATAAACACTTAGGAATCCTTTTGAGCTCTTAACTTTCAGCACTGCACACACAGATGCCTTCTATGAGGGGCAATGCATTTCCAGCACGGCTTGCCCTCTGAGCTCCAGGGTCAAATCCTTGTCAGTAACAAGAACTTAGTAAAGTGATTTCACGCCCTTAAGAAACCAAGAGAGCGAAGCTCCTAGCAGGAAAATTCTCTTTGGTCAAACATTTTCAAAAGGAATCCTGTTAAACCAAAGTTTTTCAACTTTACTCTTCCTGTGTTCACATGAAATCTCGAACAGTGTGGCTGAAATTCTAAATTTGGCTCCAGAGGCCAAAGGCAACTCACTATTTTGTGGAGTTTCTATGTGTTTTTAACTTCTCACCTTTTTCTCTATAGCCTTCCTTTGGTCATGAACTGCTACACGCACCCAGGAGTGTATTTTTGTGTTTTCATTGTGAGAGACCTGGGCTCTCAAAGCCTATATTTACTCCTTGCTGTCTGACCCTTGTACTTCCACAAGGATGTGACAGGCAGGAATGAGGGCTCCTTCAGCTGCCTTCTGGCCCAGCTCAAACATCTCCCGGCTGCTGCAGCTATGGATGGTTTGGGGCAGGAGTCATGGCCTCTTTTTGTTTTTTTTAGAGACTGGGTCTCATTGTGTTGTCCAGGCTGGAGTGCAGAGGTGAAATCACAGCTCACTATAGCTTTGAACTGTGCCCAAGTGATCCTCCCGCCTCAGCCTCCCAAGTAGCTGGGACTATAGGCACACACCACTACGCCCAGTTCATTTGTTGTTGTTGTTGTTGTTGTTTGTAAAGATAGGATCTTGCTACGTTGCTCAGGCTGGTCTCAAACTCCTGGCCTCAAGCAATCCTCCAGCATTGGCCTCCCAAAGTGCTGGGATTACAAGCATGAGCCACTGCATCCGGCTCCAGCCTGTCTTTGTAAACACAATTTTATTGGGACTCAGTTCATTCATTTATGTGTCATCAATGGCTATTTTCACATGACAGCAGCTGAGCTGAGTGGTTTTGATGGAGACGGTATGATCCACAGGGCTTAAAATATTTCCTCTCTGGCCCCTTATAGAAAATGTTTGCAACCCTCTGATTTAAGGCATGGACTCCGGAGCTAACTTCCTGGGTTTTGAATCTCTGCTTGGTCACTCACTTGCTGTATCATCGTGGACGGGTAACTGAACTTCCCTAAGCCCCAGTCTTTCAAAGTGTAAATGGGGACAATACAGTTCCTGCTTGGTCGGTGCTTATGAAGTTGAACTGAATTAATCCATGTTAAAATGGTTGAAGAGGGCCTGGGGTATAATACATTCTCAGTAACTGGGGGCTGGGTCCACTTCCTTGCACCCGAGGCTGCTTCTTTTCTAAACCTATCACTGAACAATAGCTTACTAGATTGCAGACACTGCAAGGGTAGGAACCACGTCTGACTTTACCCTCCACCTGGCACAGGGCTGGGCACAGACCATGTGCTTAAAACATAATTGATGAATGAATAATACATGTCCATGAGATCTCATTTTGAATATGCATTATAAGGAGGCCAGTGTTCTGTGGGGCAGCGGGGACTGGTCAGAGTGAGGTTGGAAGCAGAGAGACCCCAGATGCCATTCCCTGGATAATGTTCCAGAAGCAATGTGGTCTCTGCCCAATGTTCTTTCTCTCCCTTCCCCACTTTACTTAATTTATTTTGAGTCTATGTAGTGTTTTTAAACCCAGCATGCTGCTATGAAAGTTCTCAAGCATTCAGGAAAGTTGCAAGAATTATACCATCTTTTTTTTTTTTTTTTTTTTTTTTTTTTTTTTGAGACGGAGTCTCGCTCTGTCACCCAGGCTGGAGTGCAGTGGCCAGATCTCAGCTCACTGCAAGCTCCGCCTCCCGGGTTTACGCCATTCTCCTGCCTCAGCCTCCCGAGTAGCTGGGACTACAGGCGCCTGCCACCTCGCCCGGCTAAGTTTTTGTATTTTTAGTAGAGACGGGGTTTCACCATGTTAGCCAGGATGGTCTCGATCTCCTGACCTCGTGATCCGCCCGTCTCGGCCTCCCAAAGTGCTGGGATTACAGGCTTGAGCCACCGCGCCCGGCCATCTTTCTTTTTTTTTTTTTTTAAAAAGCAGGGCATGTCCACATGTGCTTGTGGGGACTTCAAAGTAAACTGCAGAGACCAGGCCATTTCACCCCTTAGCACTCCTGTCTGCATCTCATTAAGTAGAGTTCATTCACAGTCCATGGGTCTTTTATTCTTAGATGCCATTTTTATATAGTAAAATTCCCACAACAAAACTGTACCATTCAACAGGTTCTGAGAAACGCATACACCCATGCAACCCAAACTCTACCATGACACAGAACACTTCCGACATTCCAGAAAGTTCTCGGGTGCCCTCCCGCAAACTTCGCCCGAGGCAGGCACTGCCCTGTTTCTCCACCACAGGGCAGTTCAGCCTGTCCTAGAGCTTCATAGCAACGGAATCCTGCAGCGTGGACTCTTTTATGTCCGCATCATTTTAAAAGACTCTTTCAATGTTTTCATTGCATCAACAGCTCATTTATTTTTACAGCAGTGTAAATATGCCATGGTGTGTTTAATTATGCTCCTGTTGATGGACATCTCGGCTGCTTCCAATTTTGGGCTATTAATGTATATTACTTTTATAACTCAAAAACAAAATGAAAAGAGGCCTGTAGGGCTCCTCCTTCCTGAGAGGCTAGCCATTAAGGAAGATGCGAGGAGGGTCAGGAGCTCTGTTAAGGACCTCATGTCACTATCTCACATCCTTGCACCCCTTCTCTGTAGTTGGCACCTTAAGCACACTCCTGAACCCTCTTTGAGACTTACGGTCTAGCTAGGTGGGGGTCTCACCTCCTTCCCACCTCTACCCTGCTCATCCCGCCCTAAGTCCTTTTGCCTCTTCCAAGTTCACCATTGTCCATATGGTGCTGATGTCATCCTGCTTGTGCTTGGGTTGGGGCACGTTCTTACCAGACCAGCAGGTCCAAATGATCAGAAGGCGGATGCCTGGCCTGTGAGTTTTTCCTCACTCTAGCACCTAATTTCCTCACCCCTCCAGTCCCTGGCTCCACATACTGTATGTTTAAATGAGCATCTGGGCCAGGTATGGTAACTTATGCCGGTAATTCTAGCACTTTGGGAAGGTGTCGTGGGTGGATTGCCTGAATCTAGGAGTTAAAGACCAGCCTGGGCAACATAGCAAGATCCCATCTCTACAAAAAAATAAAAATAAAAATTAGCCAATTCTGTTGGCATGTGCCTGTAGTCCCAGTCACTCGAAAGACTGAGGTGGGAGGATCACTTGAGCTGGGGAGGTCGAGGCTACAGTGAGCTGTGATCCCACCACTGCACTCCAGCCTGGGTGACAGAGCAAAACCCTTTCCAAAACAAACAAACAAAATGAGCATCTGCTGCCAGGCGCGGTAGCTCACACCTGCAACCCCAGCACTTTGGGAAGCCAAGGCGGGCGGATCATGAGGTCAAGAGATCGAGACATTCCTGGCCAACATGGTGAAAACCTGTCTCTACTCAAAATACAAAAATTAGCTGGGCATGGTGGTGCATACCTGTAATTCCAGCTACTTGGGAGGCTGAGGCAGGAGAATTGCTTGAACCTTGGGGAGGCGGAGGTTGCAGTGAGCCGAGATCACACCACTGCACTCCAGCCTGGCGACAGAGTGAAACTCTTGTCAAAAAAAAAAAAAAAAAGCATTTGCTGGTGATTCTTAGCATGCGTGTGTGTATATGTGCATGTGTTTGCATGTGAGCATGCACATGTGTGCATTTCCCTGTACATGTTTGCATGTATGTGTGTACGTTTGCCTGTGTATGTTTGCATGTGTGGATGTGTGTGCTTGCTTGCATGTATGCATATGTGTGGCATGTTTGCATGTATGCATGCATGTGTGCACGTTTGCATGTGCTTGCATATGTGTATACACGCATTTGCCTGCATGTGTTTGCATGTGTGCATGTGTGTGCGTTTGCCTGCGTGTCTGCATGTGTGTGTGTTTGCCTGCGTGTGTCTGCATGTGTGTGCGTTTGCCTGCGTGTGTCTGCATGTGTGTGTGTGCGTTTGCCTGTGTGTGTCTGCATGTGTGTGTGTGCATTTGCCTGTGTGTTTGCATGTGTGGATGCATGTGTGTGTGCGTTTGCCAGCATGTGTTTGCATGTGTGCGTATGTGTGTGTGCCTTTGCCTATGTGTGTATGCATGTGTGTGGCATGTTTGCATGTATGCATGCATGTGTGCACGTTTGCATGTGCTTGCATGTGTGTGTACGTGCATTTGCCTGCATGTGTTTGCATGTGTGCATGTGTGTGCATTTGCCTGCGTGTCTGCATGTGTGTGCGTTTGCCTGCATGTGTCTGCATGTGTGTGCGTTTGCCTGCGTGTGTCTGCGTGTGTGTGTGCGTTTGCCTGTGTGTCTGCATGTGTGTGTGTGTGCGTTTGCCTGTGTGTTTGCATGTGTGGATGCGTGTGTGTGTGCGTTTGCCAGCATGTGTTTGCATGTGTGCATATGTGTGTGTGCCTTTGCCTGCGTGTGTATGCACGTGTGCATGCATGTGCATACTGGGAGGCAGTGAGGCTGCACAGCAAAGGGCAAGAGTGGAGAGTTGATTGGGAGACAGGCCATGGTGAGGGTTGGCTTTAAGCTGATCTCTGCAAGTAACAAAGCAAGAGGGCACCAAATTGTTTTTTAATTGAGGCATAATTTGCATAGAGTAAAATGCACAAATCTTAAGTGTTCTTACTACTGGATGAGTTTTGACAAATGCATATACTCATGTAACCCACACTTCAACAAAAATATAAAACATTTTCATCATCCCAGTAACTTTTCCTGAAGGCAGCAAAACACTTTCTTGAGGCATGCTAAGCCAAATGATATCACCAAACCCTTCTCATCCGTGAATGACCTTTGGAAAGGCCTGCACAGTGTTGAACTAGATCATCTCCCTCCTCCTTGCCTCACAGACACAAGGAACATTAAGTGCCAGTGCAGAAAATCTTCAAGGCAATACTGATCTGAGAGCATGTGAGGCACATCTTGGATTGTTCAGTCTTGACATTTAATGCTGTTTTCATTGCTTGCCTTAAGAAGCATGCATTTTCATTCTCTAATTCCCTCTTGGCAGTTGTTGTGGAGGAAACAGGAGGGTGGCTATTTCTAAAGTCAACAGGAATTTAGCCCACAGTGCATGTATATTTTTTAGTACGGATGCAGACACAGATACTCATTCATACCAAGTTTCATGCATACTTGCTGTTCATAAAATAGTTCTTTGAACCCTATTACCTTTGGAGAGCCCATACCCCCACCCTAAAAGATTCTGATTTCCCCAGTACTACAGTTTAAAATCTCTCTATGGCTTGTGGTCAGCTCGACCCAACCAACAAATTCTTTTAGGAAAAATAAGAAGCCCCGGCATTTTTCCTAATTTATTTCTAACTTGGAACATATGTGGCATGTCATTTCACATTTTCTTATTTGGGTAGTTTTACACTTGTTTGGGTGTAGTTTCCAAATGGACGTTCCCAGCTGTGGCTTTACATTGTATAATATCACTGGGTGGGAATCTCTTTGTTTGAACAATTAAATGAGGTAAGACAGTGACCAAGCCCACAGAAAAGAAGCAATTTCATGACAGTTGCATCCCTAAGTCCTTTAGTCATTTAGTACCACAGTGCGTTTACTTCTAGTGGCCACTCATGAAGTATGCAGAGTGAGTTTTGTTCTCCACATTTGAAAGATGAGACAACTGAGGCTCAGAGAGGTTTAACCACTTTGTCAAGTTTATGAAGTTGGTGAGGGGTCAGGTCTGCACTTAGAGTTGGGCTTTGCACCCTAAATTCTCAATTTTGTTATACTCTGCCAGGCACAGCAGAAATCCAGGGTATAGCCTCCCTTTACCCTCTAAGAGCCCTCAGAAGTGCATCTGGACCTTTCCTGCCTAGCAAATTTTTTTTTTTTTTTTTTTTTGAGATGAAGTCTTGCTGTGTCACCCAGGCTGGAGTGCAGTGGCATGATCTCAGCTCACTGCAACCTCCTCCTCCTGGGTTCAAGTGATTCTCCTGTCGCAGCCCCCCAAGTAGCCTCCCAAGTAGCTGGGACTATAGGTGTGTGCCACCGCACTTGGCTAATTTTTGTATTTTTAGTAGGACAGGGTTTTACCATGTCTGCCTACCATGTTTGTAAGAGTCCTGAATGAACTTTAAGAATCACAGATGCCCCTGTAGCAGTTGCCATCAGTACTCACCCACATCCCCCCATCTCCCTGAGGTGCCATTTTGGTGGGTGCCAGCTGCCTCCCAACAGCCATTCCTGCCTCCGTGCCTAGGACTTTCTCCTGAACCACAGAAGTGCCAAGAAACGAGCAATCCTAGAAGCTGTTCTCAGCCAATGACTCTGAGGAGTGGGTGCAAGCTCCTTTGCCTCTCGGATGGAGTCATTCTGAGACAGAAGCTGTCCCCTGTTTCCCAGACTCCCACTGTGGGAGTCAGCCCTGGGTGCCCACTGTGGTAATAGTCTTGCTAGAACAGTTGCTGTGAGCTGCCTTCCCTCCTTCTCTCTCTCCACTGTCATACTGCTCCCCCTCAATAAACTCTTTACCCTGGACCCTCATCTTAGAAATGAATAGTTTCTGAGGGACCTAAACTGTGATGAACAAAGAGACTGATTCGGCTTTCTAGGTAAGCCCTTCCACAGTAGGATCTGGAAGAACCCTTCCTTCCCCCGGGCATCACCTAATTTTCCTGACATAGAGCCTGAAACTCAATGGTCAATATTAAGGGAATTGGGTGGTGATACTTTTGCTCCCAGGAGCTATGCTTGAATAACCTTGAGAGGCCTCATTCATTAAGACATCATACACAATCCCCAAGTTACCTATCTAGTTCCTGTGGGGATGGTTTGTAGAAGACCCTAGCAGTGGCCTTCTGACACGGTCCTGTTTCTGTGGTGTAAATACTGCCATCACGGCTGATTTCAGACTACCAACGTGGCATCACCGGAGGAAGCTACGAAGAGTTGCACATGATCGCTTCTCTGGAGGCTGTATGAGTTGGCTCCAGCACCCTACTGTCCCTGGGGGCGAGGGAAGGAATTTGCAGAAAAGGGAAGGCTGGTTCTAGCAGAGGGAGCAGTGTCCTGGTGCTGGGAGCCTGAATTGGGAATGGTTGCCATACAAGGTGAGAATGAAAGACGTGGGAGATATCAAGAACTAATGGGTTCATTGATTCATTCCACAGAAAGCCCTCTGCTAGGTGTTAAGGAGCACCAGTTGAGTCAGATACAGTTCCTGCCCTCAGGGAGTTAAGGGGGAGGCACACACATCACAGAATATACCCCCATGCTGTCATACAGGTACTAAATTTGGCGGAGGGTAGGCTTCTTGGAGGAGGTGATGGTTGGTTGAAAGTGCTGGCCTTAGAAGAAGGACCTTGGACAAGATCTGATATACTTGGTTGCTCCAACCTCCTTATAACTTTCTTCTGGCTCTGTGGCCCCCTTTCTTCTGATTCTCCACATCTCTGGCTGGCCCTTCCTCAGTCTCCTTCAGTGAATGTTTGTTTCTTCCCCCATCCAACATCACAACATGTTCTAGGCCCTCTCCTCTATCTACACTTACCTTCTTACTTTGTTACTTGCAATTAATGCTCTTGACTCCCAAGTTCATATCTGCAACCAAGACCTTGCCTCTGAACTTCAGACTCATCATTTCCACTACCTGCTTGACATCTCCATTCCGATGACCCGCAAACATATCAAACTTTATTTGTCCTAAATGGAACATTTGGTATTTCACCTTAAATGTGTTCCTCATCTCCCAGCTTGTCTCCCCATCTCCATGAATGGCACCACAATACCCTTAGTTGCCCAAGCAAAGAATCATATGTTACTTATGATTCTTCTTCTTACCCTCTCCATACATCTGTCAGAAAACCTTATTAATTCTCCCTTAAAAAGAATCTATTTTTGTCATCAGCTCCTTGACCTGTCTCCCCTCATCCACTCTTGCCTCCTGTGCATTTACAAACAGCATTGAATGGAATCTTAAAATGTAAAGTGAATCATGCCCTTGCCTTGCTAAAATCCTCAATCGTAGTTATAATAGCACCCGGAAATTTTGCAATAGTTTACAAAATCCTTGCCTCTCCCGACTCACCTCCGCATGAACAGCTGTTTAGGGGCTAAAGTTAAACCAATTACCAGGTCCTGTTATATTTTTCTGTAGTCTCTTGCTTAGCTTTCCACTGATCTCCAGTATTACAGCTACTGTGGAGGCAGAGCAAACTGCTGGTCTCACTTCCTCTCCCCATAATAGGTTTTATATCCACACACTTTCCATAACCTCATGGTGGGTGGATGCATTTTTTCTGCTTCCTGATTTGGGGCTTGGCTGTGTGATACTCTTTGGCCAATGGTGTTAGCTGACCTGATATGAGCCTGAATCCAAAATGTGTTTCCGAAGCTGGGTGCGTCTTCTTGTGCTCTTGCTTTGAGAAGAGCAAAACAGGATGTGTCTTCTTTGAGACACATCATGAGAAGACTGTCTTGAAAAGCCAGTGGTCCAAAGAGAATGAGAGGCACATGGAGCAGACTCATATGAAGCCTGCAGCCAAGCCCAGACCAGCCACACACTTGTCAGCCACAAAGGTATGACTGAGAAATATACGCTAATGGATGCCTGCCTTTTGTTACTTAGCATATGGAGTAACCATAGCTAACAGATACAACTATCCTAATCCAATCACCCTATTTTCTCTTTCCTGCAAATGCCTTATAACTGATCTTGTTGCCATCAGTCTCATCAGGCTCTAATGCTTTCTCTATGGAATTGTCAGAATCTCCTTTCTAAAAGGCACACATGACTATACCTCTCCTTCTCATGTACCCTTCATTCTTTACATTACCATGGCCTTTACCATGCAGCTTCTCTCTGTCTCTAGTTTCATTTCTGCCACTTTGTTTCAACTCTCCAACTCCTCACCCCTCCCGTACTCCCCCCAGCCACAGAAGCAGCCCTTGGGTCCTTCAGTGCAACAAGTTTTCCCATATCTTGGTGTTCTACAAGCTCTTATTTCTGTTTGGAAAAAAAATTTCTCATCTCTCTTCACCTGCTTGTCCTGATAATCTTGGATTCTCAGAATAACTGTCATTTCCACCCCAGCATTCCAGATCCCCTGATCGCTGCCATACACTGCCTAAACTTCTGTATAAGCAGCCCTTAGGAAAGCAGGCATCATATCTTGTTTTGGAATTGCTTATGCAATTCTCTCCTTCCATAGCTGTATGTCCAGGAGCATAGGCTTCTGCCTGTCTTGCTTACTGCACCATCTCCAGTGGTTACTAGTGGAGTACACAGAAGGCACTCAATTAATGCTTGGTCAAAGAAAGAATAAACCAGGCAGACAGTGTGGGGCGAGAATATTTCTGGACAGCTCTTCTCTTTGTCTCTGTTGTTTCTGGACTCTGGTGGTCTTGCTTGGAGACAGAGAGACAGACACCCTCCCTCCATTGCATCTCAGATTTATTTTACATTTCTAAGCCCTAGCTTGGAAGTCTGTGCTTTGCCCTGGCTTCCTGGAGCCTGCATGAGACTTTCTCAGCTCTCTTAAAGCTTGTGGAACAGACGTTCATCACCATAATGGAACAAGAAGTGCTCATTTTCCAAGCTTTGACTTTTAGAAAGATTTCTTACTTTGGGCACTTAGGTAACTAGCTGCTTTCTGAGCAAGCCACAAGGTGCTAAGAAATGTCAAAATCTGTAAAACTGCATTCATCCTTCCCTGCCAAATGCTTAAACCTAATGCCATGCACAAAACAGCTGTCTGGATGGTAATTATCAGATAATTATGACTTGGAAATCCCATCTAGATGAGATGGAAAAATTGCTTCAAAATTGTTGGCAGGTCCCTTGTGAGGTTAGGAGAGGCCATTAAACCCACAGTGGCTGCTCAGTTCTGATGTCAGAGATGCAGAAAGATGTCATGCGGTCACTACCATGCTACATGAAACGAGGCTTTCGAGTGTCTTTTTGGAAATAAAGCCTCTCCTAGGAAAAGCCTGTGGTGGAGAAGAGGGCAGATCAAAATGCTCTCAGCAAATAAGCCCTAGATCTGCTTTTCCATGAACCTGGGATTATTTTTCCAAATAACTTCTGCATTTCGGTATGAGTTTCATGGTGATGTCCCCCCACCCTGCCCAGTGTGGCTGAGCATGAGGAATTGGCCACTTGAAGGCACCCAAAGAGAGCCAGGGAGGGACCAGGGACTGAACAAAGGATCCAGAGCAGTTCCTCCAACCATCAGACAGAAACTCCCTGTAAAAATATCATTTACCATGGCCCAGGGCAGCAATGAGGGCAGCCCCCATGATGCCTGTTGGTACTTTTGGGATAGAAAACTGGGGATCAGAATTTGCTCCCCTTCTAGCTGCTCGCTTCTTTATATGAAGTTGAAGAGGCCACCTAAGCATTAATAAGCAGACCCCGCCCTGTCTTTTAGCAAAGATTCCAACTCAGGGATGGATCTGGTCTGAAATGTCTCCTCTGAGCCCAGAGTTATGCAAGGGTGACCGCTGTGGCATGATTTGCTTTGGCAGTAGTTGTCAGTGCTTTGAGGAAAGCACTCCTCTCTGCCTCTTTCTGGCTGTGTGATTTAACCTCTGCCACTTGGTTTCCTAATCTGCAGAACTGAGGTAAGAACTAGATTGGATTTAGCATGAAACCTGAGCCCTGTGGCCAGTCTTGGTGGCCCAGTATGACCCCTGCCCACCTTACTCCACACTAACCCTGCCCAGCATGCCTCCCGTTCTAGGACACATCCTGCCTCAATGCCTTTGCAAGTACAGTTCCTTCTCAGAATGTTCCCCTGCTCTCCACACACCCCTCTCTTCCCGTGGCTGGCTCTTGTCATTCATGACTCCACACAGAACTTAATCTCCTGTTCAATAAATACAGAGTGACACCTGCACCTCACTCTCTAAAACATCACTTCATTTCATCATCTGCATAAGGCTTTTGTCCTCTGAAGTTAGTGCAATCAGGCATTTGCTCATGTATGTATTGTCTATCCTTTCCCACTCAATGTATACTCTAAGAGGAAAGGTCCTGTCTACCTTATTCACTTCTGAATCCCTATTGCCTTGACAAGTTCCTGGCATATAGTGGGTGCATAATAAGCCCTGGTTGAAAGAATAATCATTTCCTTATATAGGCGTTGGAAGGATTTGATGAGACCATGCGAACAGTGTCCCTACAGTGCCCAGTGCAGACTAGATGCTCAGTGAATTCTAGCTATTCTTTTTGCTGTTGTGCTTGCCCCGTTCTCTCTTCTCAAATCATCCTACTGCTTTGTTCTTCTTTGCTCACACATGTTCCTCCATCCATCTATCCATCTATCCATCCATCCATTTCTCCATCCATTCATCCATCTCTCCATCCATCCATCCATCCATCCATCCATCCATCCATCCAATATTTTTGGAATATGTTACAAGTGCCAGGCACTGAGCTAGGCATAGAGGAAATAAAAAATGCATAAGATGAGCACAGTTCTTGTCTTCAGGGAGGTCACTTCTCCGGGGGGAGACTCAGCTCAAGGGGTAAAGGTAAGCACTCTGATGAGAACTGCTGAACACAGGCATGACACCTGGTCCAGGCTTGGGAAATCCCAGTTCAACATCTGTATTGATACCTGAAGGATGAGCTAGAGAAAAAAAGAAGCCCCTGGTGGGGGGCCCCTGTAACCACGTGGTCTGAGTTCAGACAGCCATTTTCTGGGACCCCCAGCCTCCAAGAAAACCAAAAGGCATAGTTTGGTTGGGCCAAATACTGTTACTATTTTGACCTAACATTATTAGTCAAAGAAGCATAGTCTGTACAAGCAAAAGCTTCTGGAAAATTTAAGTCTACCTCTCTGTAGGCTAGTTCCTTAACTATTTTTGATGAAATATTTCACTCTGAAATAGATCATACACTTGATGCTTATCCTAGAGGGTATGAGATACAACTTAACTTTTGCTTGAATGACTCAGGATCACCACCATTAACATAAATTATTTAACTGGGCTGACACATGGCAAAGATCTCAGGAGCTATTGATGTACAAAGGGATTGCTTGCTGCTGCAATTGAAAAAATAAAATTTATTCTCTATTTAAACAAACAAAATGTCCTTCTATTGTGTGGGCGGCAAGCCACCCAGGTGCCAAGGCAAGAGACCGAGGGCACGAGCTGTTCCAGTATAATAAAATATATAAAATAAGAATAGTTATACTAGATATAGATAATAGATACGATTATATATGAATATCATTCATCATTAGTTTGTAGCAATTACTCTTTATTCTAATATTATAATAATCCCCACTCTATAATCATAACCTAGGAAAAACCGGGCCATTACAGAGATAGGAGCTGAAGGGACATAGTGAGAAGTGACCAGAAGGTGAGAGTGCAAGCCTTGTGTTATGCCCGGACACGGCCACCAGAGGGCTCCTTGGTCTAGCGGTAACACCAGCGTCTGGGAAGACACCTGTTGCCAAGCGGATGGGGGTCTAGTGCTAGCGTCAGTGTCAAGGGAAAACACCCGCTACTTAGCAGAGCGGGAAAGGGAGTCTCCCTTTCCCCGGAGGAGTTTAGAAAAGACTCTACTCCTCTACCTCTCGCGGAGGGCCTGACATCATTCAGGCCCACTCGCAGTTATCTGGAGGCCTGTCTCCCTGTGATGCTGTGCTTCAGTGGTCACACTCCTAGTCTGCTTTCATGTTCCATCCTGTACACCTGGCTCTGCCTTTTAGATAACAGTAGCAAAATGAGTGAAAGTACTAAAAGTCTCTGATATGCAGAAATAATGGTGTAAGCTGTCTCTCTCCTTCTGCCGCGGCTGCCAGGCAGGGAAGGGCCCCTTGTTGAGTGGGCATGTGACCCACATGACCTTATCTATCACTGGAGATGGCTCACACTCCTTACCCTGCCCCTTTGTCTTGTATCCAATAAATATCAGTGCTGTTTGGCATTCGGGGCCACTACCGGTCTCCATGTCTTGGTGGTTGCGGTCCCCTGGGCCCAGCTGTCTTTTCTTTTATCTCTTTGTCTTGTGTCTTTATTTCTACAATCTCTCTTCTCCACACATGGGGAGAAAAACCCACCAACCCTGTGGGGTTGGACCCTACATATGTGTAAGATGGATATTGGTGGCAGACATGAAGTGGATGAGGCCTTAAACTCAGACTCTAACAGCAGAGAGAGATGTGGTAAATAACTGTGAAACAAGGAGGAACGTGGATGGGTCAACAGGGATGTGGAAAGTGATTATGTGCAGTGTGAGGATGCATTTGGGGAGAGCTTATAAGGATTAGGATTTAGGATGTGGGGAGCATTTGGGGTTCTTCTGTTCATAGGGATTCTTCCCTTATTAAATGCCCTCTCAAGGAGAGAGAGCAAACTACTTGAATAAAAGAAGAAGAAAGCAAAATATTAAAGCATGCCACTATGATCTGGGGCTGATTTTATGACTCTCACCTCCCTGATTCAGTTCACCAGGTTAATCTGTCCCTGTTTCTTGTTCATTTACATTTTAGTCTTGACTCAGGATAAAAACTTTTCCAAATAGTGGAAGTTAGCATTACTTATGAAATGCAACATTCACAGCTTTAACCAAATCATGGCTTTCTAGTAGTTCCTAGGTTGTGATTATTACTGAAAAATAAGCTAACCAGAAATTTTTCCATTGAATTTTTAAAGCTCAAAATGAAATCTCCTTTTCAACAGAGGGTGCTGAAACAACTATATATCCATGTGCCAAATAATAAAATTGAATCCCTACCTCATACCATATATCAAATGGAATCTCCTTGACTTCCCTGGAGTTCATAAACTGTTTATTGATTATATTACTGATTTTCTACTTTCAAGAGAGTGGTCTACATTGGATATTTGTATCCCCAGAATAAAACGATCTTTTTTGTTTGTTTGTTTTTTGCACTGATTACAGAAACAGCAGCATTTGGATGGAAACACAACATGACACACCTTTCTCTACAGTCTTCCTAACCAAGTCTCCCCCAAGAGGACTCTTGTGTGTGTCATGGCTATTGATCATAACAAGCCAGAGTGGTTTCTGCTCCTGCATTTCCCCCTTGACTCCAAGGATAAAGTAGATCTTCAATTTCAAGACTTAATGTGGCTCTTGTACAATTCCAGCAGAATGACCACAGTGATCCAATTATGTCATCTTCAGATGAAAAACATGAATTTGGGCCAAACATCCACTAAAGCCTGAATTTTTGTTTTCATGATGTCACCATGTCAGTAGACATTGAGATCTGGAAAGAGTATGCTTTCATAGCTCTGGGAATTACTGATAGAAGAATAACGTTTAATTTGTTTGTTCTCTAAAGAGTATTAGGGGAATGTCAGAAGGAGAGGAAAGGAGGAGAGATCATTAGGGGAATGATTTATGGTGTGCTGAATCGAGTTGGAATTTCAGGCCTGATATCCATGTCTAGTCAGGAAGATTTCAAAGTTGGTAAGATAAACTAGTTTGCTTCTGGGGTGAGTTTTCATTTTGTTTTGAAAGTTTTTGATTTCACCTTCTATGATTGTCCCCTTTAATCAAAGTAAAATAAGAAAAAATATCATGGATCTGAAGGACATTGAAAGTTTCTCATTCTCTGGTCCTGCCTGTCTCTCTCTCACTGGAGAGTCATCCTGGTAAAAATATATTATGCAGGGATGAATTTATCAGGTTGTTTAGAACCCAGTTTTTTCTTCTTCTTTTGGATGTCATTTTTAAACCACTGTCTTCTAGTCCTCAACAGAGGGACACAAAGCAGTTAAAATTGAGATAGGTCTGATTTTTAATTCCTCATAACTTTGATAAGAGGTAAATGGGGAAGTGAAACAAGCTGAGGAATAAACCAGATGGACTGCCAATGAGTTCATCAGACCCCTGTATGCAGCACTCTGAATCTGGCTAAGGAGCATCTTTATTGGCTTCCTTGTCAAGTATGACCGAGTAGGAACAGAAAGTCACTAAATGTTTTTAAAGAAGTTAGGCTGTGTTAACTGCAAAGCATTTGTTCAGAGCGTGATATGCAAGTTTGAGTTCAGAGCTGAACTGCCTGATAACAAGGAAAGACTGCATAACTGAAGAAACCAGTCATCTCCTATCTCCACCCTTTGCTCACGAAACATTTTATCTCATCTTGAAAATAAATGCTGAAATATTTTTTTAAATAAAAATATGTTTTGGGAGGCACCAAATTACAAGGTTATTCATGCCCTCATGTCTCAGCCTGGACCTGAAGTGTCCCTCTAATTCATGAAAGGTAACTTTCACTGCTGGTGAAAGTGAATAGAAAGGCCATGGAAGAGCTAAACATGGATCCCCATTTATTCAACAGGCTTTTCATGGCTTGAGTATGTGCCTGCCCCATACTGTGTGCCATGAAGAAGACAGACAAGTGAAAGGTTCAATGTCAGCCTTCGTGGAGCTTCCTGTGGTCAGGATACAAGGGTGTCATAAAGCTGTCCCAAAACTTCAGGAATGAATCTGGACAAATAACCACATAAAAAATGTTGTCATTCTGGAATGTCAATCTGTCATTCTTTTATGGAACTTTTCCAACACTGAGAAAAATCATCTAAAAAAAACTTGAAATGTAAACTTGAAAAGTATAGATCTCTGTACAACTCTAAAACTTATAGATTAATGTACAAAGATGTCTGTGGTGTCACTACTTGAAACAGTGAAAGGTTTGAATCAACATAAGTGTCCAAGATCAGCAGCATGATTATGTAAATTCTGGAACATACTGTAATAGTAGGTCACCTTGAAGATGATGTTTCCAATTAGATTTTGAGGAAAACATATTTGATATAACAGGAAGTATAAAAAGCAATGTATAAAATTGGCTTTATAGGATCATCTTAGCTATACAAAGTAACCTAGAGAAAGAAAAATATGCTGAAATGTTAATAGTTATCTATGGATTAGACTCTGGGGGATTGTCATTTAATCCTCTAGAGCTGCAGGGTCCAACAGTCAGCCACAAGCTACATGTGGCTATATGAATTTCAGGCACAACACTAAACTAATTACCTGGATCCTTCTTGCATCCAAGTGGGCACATGTAACTTATGTGGACAGTGGGATGAGAACAGTTGGGACAGATACCACTTCTGGGCCTCATCAGAAAATGATCTACATAATATTCCATGCCCTTGCCTTCTCTGCTTTCTGTGTTGCTATGGGAGAAGGACTTTAAGATGGTAGAACCACTGGATAGACTGTGCCACAAACCCTGAGTTTCTGCTTGGAAGAGCCCATGGGAGCTGCCAGGATGGGAATATCTGCAGTGGAATTTGAGTAAAAAACCAAACCCTTGTTGGGCTACTCCAGTGGAATTTTGGGGTTTTTGGTAACACAGTAGCTAGCAACATTTACTCTGAAAAATAAAACAATACTTTGACCTTCTGTGTGAAAGTTGTTGACACAGCAGGCCTGGTTATCTAATCCTTGCATACCTCCAGGAGAGTCCAGAACCATGGTTGACCTTTGGCCAACCCCTATGAATGTGACCCTTGGGATGTTACAATTGATGACATTGGTTTGTACCCCAGAAGCGATAGGCCATGCTGTACCAACTTGTCAGGATCATTTGGCAAACTGTATAATGTCTACCTGGTATCTATGCTGTGGTTCTGAGATTCAGGCATCACGGCTGTTCGTGCAGCAGAAATGCGCCTACCAGACCAGCCCTCCCCAAAAGCCTCAGCCTCCAGTGGACTTCCCTGGACAGAGACATCTCATGATGTTCCCTGCAAGGGAGAAAGCACGTTCTGTGTGACTCATTAGGGAAGGAATTAGAGGCCTGCAGCTGACCATGCTGGGCTTCTCCTGATGCATTTCACTTTCCAGCTCCTTTTATCCCATATCCTGTGCTATAATAAACCTTAGCCATGAATGTAATCTGTGAGTACTCCTGAAACACTGAATTAGAGGATGGTCATAGGATGCCCAAAATAACTCCCACATAAGATATTTCTCCAGGAATATAGAGAACATATCATCCAAAATAAGCATATGCTTTCTGCACAGCCCTTATATATCTTACCATCTGTTACTACCATCTGTTGACATTCTATCCTAGACATCAAACTCTTGTGAATTTGGCTGATGTGAGTCAATTCGTAAAAGCCTGACTGCAAAAGTCTCACCCTCTGGGCTGCAGAACTTAGAAGAGTTATTTGGAATTCTGTGACCCCCTGTAGTGGGCGATGCCCTTTCAGTGGCCAACCTGGATGGCATCTCTCCAATATGTCTCTGACATGCATCACTTAGCCTGTAATAAGGTGAAGCAAGTCTAAGTACACTAAAGTAGGAGTTGGCAAGTTATGACCCATGGGCCAAATTTGACCCACCAATTGTTTCTGCACAGTCCACTAGTGAGGAATGGTTTTTACATATTTAAATGGCTGGAACAAAAATCAAAAGAAGTGTAATATATCATGACATATAAAAATGATATAAAATTCAAACTTCAGTTTCTATTAGGAAAGTTGTATTGAAACAGACATGCCCATTTGGTTATTTGTTGTCTATGGCCATTTTTCTACTACAGCAGCAAAGCTGAAGAGCTGTATAAACATCCTCTGGCCCACAAAGCCTAAAATGTTTAGTATTTGCCCCTTGACAGAAAAAGTTTGCTGGCCCCTGCTCTAAAGTCCTGAATGTCCCTGCAAGCCTGAATTAGGAAGGCCTTTGACAAGGAGAATTTGTTTTCCCCTCAATATTACGATTTCTACACCCCCTTTGCCCCGAGACAAAGACCCTGTGGCCAAGGCTGTTAAAACAGAGTCCACGTAGCCCTGGATTTCAGGAGAAGTCCTGGAGAAAACCACTTACGTAGGATCCGTAATCCACAGCCAGGGTCTGTAGAGCCCAGGGGAGACCGAGGCCAATCAGAATGTCAAACACGTTGCTCCCAATGGAGTTGGACACGGCCATGTCTCCCATCCCTGCAGCGACAAGAGGTCACTTAAGTGAGGGAAGGGAACCCAGGAGAGTGCAGGGGCCCCACATAGGACTCTCCCAAACCTTTAATCTCACAGCCAGAGTGTGGTTCTGCAAGCTCACATATGTGCTTCTCTTTCAAGGCCATCACCCATGTGAAAGGATGACACCAATTATCAAGCATAGAAACACACGTTCTATTGAATGGTTGACCTTTACTTCAAACATGATCACTGACTGAATATAAGTGATTCAAAAAACCAAATACAGTGATATGCTTTGTGTCTGTGTCCCCACAAAATCTCATGTGGATTGTAGTCCTCAGTGTTGGAGGTGAGGTTTGGCGGGAGGTGATTGGATTATGGGGGTGGTTTCTTACGAGTGGTTTAGCACCATCCCCCATTGGTACCAGCTTTGTGACAGTGAGTGAGATCTCGTGAGATCTGGTTGTTTAAATGTGTGTAGCACCTCCCCCCACCCTCTTGCTCCTGCCATGTAAGGCATGCCTGCTCCCCGTTCACCTTCCACCATGACTGAAGTTTCCTGAGGCCTCCCCAGAAGCTGAGCAGATGCTGCCATGCTTCCTGTACAGCCTGCAGAACCGTCAGCCAGTTAGAGCTCTTTTTTGATAAATTACTCAGCCTCAGGCATTTCTTTACAGCAATGTGAGACACACTAATACAGATGATTTCAAGGATTTTGGAGATTCTGAGACATCCTTATGGAAAGGAATAAACTCAACCATTCTAGAAAGTGACTCCCGAGATCACACCTGCACACTGGGTCATCTTCCAACTGCCCTGCACTGTCTCTAGGCCTTCTTCAGAATAACTGAACAATAGTGTAGACAATAGTAGAGCTTCTTGAGGATGTCTATGGGATACTGGGCTAAGTTTTGTAGCTCAACACACATTTGTTTGAAACAAATGCCCTCCAGCATAAATCAGGCAGATGCATCAGAATGAGTGCTGCAGAAGGGTGTGACCATCTGGGGCATCTGTTTGGGAAAGTGAGCTGTGAGCCTGTGAGCTTGGCTTTGAAGGAGGGAAGGATCTGTCACACTCTGAAAACTGACCTCTGGGACCTGTCACTCAGAGGGCACTGCAGGTGGGTCAGCTTTAGGGATGGGATCTGTCCTCTCTAAGCCTCAATTTTCTTGTCCATAAAATGGGGGTATGATTATGCTTACTTCACAGAGCTGTTGTTTAAATCAAATAAGATACTGCATCTGCGATGCTTTACTCAGCAAAGGTTAGCTGTCAGTACATTTCCCACTACTTTGAATAATAGAAGGATGGTGATACAGCCTCCAGAAGAGGCTACGGGTGCTACCTGGAAATGTCTTTGCTTTCCTCAAGGGTGGGACCTTCTGGATCATTTCTCTGTTCTTCTGATCCCAGGAAACCTTTCAACCAACATGGCATCACCCTCCCTCCTTCCAAACCTTGTTAATTGCCAGGTAGGTACCCCAGGTAGAGAGGCCCTCTCTTCCTTCCTTCCTTCCTTCCTTCCTTCCTTCCTTCCTTCCTTCCTTCCTTCCTTCCTTCCTTCCTTCGTTCCTTCCTTCCTTCCCTCTTTCCTTCCTTCACTCCCTCCCTCCCTCTTTTCTTCTCTTCTCTCTCCTTCCTTTCTCTTCTCCCTCCTGCCTTCCTTCCTTCCCTCCCTCCCTCCCTTCCTCCCTCCCTCTTTTCTTCCCTCCCTCCTTCCCCATTGCCACTGGAAGTCCCACCTTGTCTGGCCACAATGAGGCTGGCCATGCAGTCAGGCACGCTGGTCCCAGCAGCCAGGAAGGTGATCCCCATGATGACATCAGGAATCCCCAGGGTGTAACCAATGATTGTGACCTAGAAGGAGCAGGAAGAGATGGTGAGCTGAGGGGTCACCTCAAGCCCCACCGGCCCATGGTTCTTCTGATGGAGACTCACAACAGGGTACCGTCTGGGCTATCTCTGTGGGGTGCAATGTCTGCTCTCTGTATCAATACTATGTGGATGCTGGCTGGGGCTGCAGGTCAGGGGACAGTGCTATAATAGGACCCATGCTTTCCAACAAAACATTGGTCTTTTCACTTGTTCTTTTCAGGTGAGGTGGGTGGTTTGAGAAGAGAAAATAGAATTTCTTAATATTGGGACAGAATATTTGAACTACGGGTGGCCCTGAGGAATCCAGAATGGATGGATGCTTTGCTTGGAATTTGAGTGTCCATGTCAGGGGGGATGCATAATAGGAATTTAGAAGAACTGCAAAGGGGCTGGATTTGACAGTATCCATACTTGTCAGAAAAGGCATAACTCTAAGGTTGGGCACAATGGCTCATGCTTGTAAACCTGTCACTTTGAGAAGCCAAGTTGAGAGGACTGCTTAAGTTCAAAAGTTCTAGACCAGCCTGAGCAACATAGTGAGACCTTGTCTCTACAAAAAATTTTAAAAATTAGCTGGGCATGGTGGTGTATGCCTGTGATCCCAGCTCCTTGAGAGGCTGAGGCAGGAGGATGGCTTGAGCCCAGGAAGTTCAGGCTGCGATGAGCTGTGATAGTGCTATTGTACTCCAGCCTGGGCAACAGAGTGAGACCTTGTCTCAAAAAAAAAAAAAAAAAAAAAAAAAAAAAAGAGAAAGCCGTAGCTAGCATTTCCTTTTCTCTGTTCCTTGAAGCTTGGTAGCAATTTGCTGTCCTCGTCCATCTTCATCATAATAGCTTCTGGGGACCATTATCTTAAGTGAAACAGCTCAGACACAGAAAGTCAAACTCCACATGTTCTCACTCATAAGTGGGTGTTACGTAATGTGTACACTTGGACATGGGTGTGGGACGATAGGCAATGGAGCCTCAGAAGGGTCAGGCGCAGAAATGTTGTGTTTCTGCGTCTCATTTTCCTCCCTGGAGACTGAAAGTCAGGAAGGCCAGAGGCCACCCCAGTTTAAATTCAGCACAGAATGAAGTGAGGTGGGTGATGACAAATTACTTTAATGGGTACAAGGCACATTATCTCAGTCACGGATACATTAAAGTCAGGACTTCGTCACTTCCATCACACAATATGTCCATGTAACAAATTGCACTTGTACCGCTTAAACTTATGCAAATATAGAAAAGGCAAACGTAAGCATGCTTAAAAAAACAAAAGCAGTTGATGAGGCAGATGATGAGGGAGCTGGTGGCAAAAAAAGAGGTAACTGGAAAAAGAGACATATTCCCTGCACGTGGGCCCAAGGAGAAGATAACTCACAAGAGTTGAAACTGTTAGATCATTTTAGGATGCCACTTTCCATAAAACTACAGGAAATGCAAACCACATGTTGTGAGGAGCACATTCTTCTCACAGTTCCTCCTGGGCCAGCCCTTGAGAGACATCTACACCCGGAACCCTGACTTCACTCCAAAGAGGCCATAATCCCTCCTTCCCTGTTCAAAGACTGGGGGGATGTGAGTGAAATCCATACAGATGCCTGCCTTGCCTCCTTTCAAACCAGAGAATGCAGCTCATTTCTGTTCAGTACTGAGCAGAACTGAACAGAATTGAACCTGGGGTGGCCACAGGGCTTTCTGACTTCCAGTCTCCAGGGAGGAAAGTGAGCTGCAGAAACACACGCTGTTTCTATTTTGTTGCTTTGCAGCAAATGGAGCTACCGGCATCCTGGCCAAACCTTGTTTTTCCTTTTTAACCCTCAGTTCAGTCCCTGTAGGAATCTGGTTTGGCTCAGCCAGGCTTGGCCTCTGGCTCATCATTTTCATGATCATATTTGTGGCTCAGTCTGGAGTTCAGGGGAGCAGACTGCTCAGGTGGCTGGGACCAGGTCTCCGGCTTCTCCTAGTTTTCTCCCTTAGTCCTGGGCATTGATTGGGACTTACTAGAACCTCCGCTGGAGGCAAAGGAAGCAAACAGAAGGAGGTTGAACCTCAGATGAGTCAGGTCAGTTAGACTGCTGGTTAGGGGACTGCACAGAAAATCACATAGCACCTTAAGGTCAGGGACAGCCAACACTGTCCCCCAAACCCAGATAAGAGGTGGCACTTGGTGCATATGTCAGATAAAAACATTAGTGAATGCAGGATGAGGGAGAAACCCCTGGCTATAAACCTTGGGTTTTTAAAAAATGTTTGTGATATTGAGGAAAGAGAAGATTATGAATTAGTTGTGTCAGGTTTACCAATTTGCAATCCATGTAACAAAATTTTTCTGGGTATTTTTGGTCCTACCAAAATACCTTTTTCAGAACCTTCTTTTTAGCTCTTGAGTTTAATTCTCCAGATTTATATTGCATTTCTGTCCAACACTCAAGGCAAGATAAATTTGGATTTGCATCATTTTGCCATGCCTTTTAATTTCTGGCCAATTCTAATGATTTGGAATTGCTCCCCCGTTAAAAAGTATAGCCATAAATGGGCAATGCATTCTGGAAGGCTGGGTTTCCTAAAATGGCTTTGTTAATGTCAAAGCCACTGAATCAATGTCAATCAACTAATGTCAGTCAATGTCAATCAACCAATGTGAATCACTGACTCATTATTTTAGCTTCAGAAGGGACCCTTGAGTGATCACCTAATGCAATGCCTCATTGTCTGGTTGAAGAAACTAAGTTGCTGATAGGGATTGATCACCATTTCCCAATTCTTCATGCCTTTCCTCCATGTCCTTTGCCCTGAGACATGGCTGTTCTTCCCACTGGAGCAGGTGGAGTACATTTCCCCCATGCCATTGATGTGGGGCTTGGCCAGTAAAATGTGAGTGGACGTGATGGTAAGTCAGGGCCAGGAGAAGACCAGGGAGGCATCTCGTGTTTTCATGTACTCTCTTGCATTCTAATGATGCACTGTGAGAAGAGAATACCCCAGGTAGCTAGCCTCTAGTACAAAGAAAATGAGCAGACATGTGGAGTAGACATGGACCCCACCTGCTGCCTGAATCAAACACAACCACCCTGAAGCCTGAGAGACAGTTGCATAGCAAGTCCCAGCTAAGATTGATAAATCTACAGTCAACCTGAAAAGGTGTGAGCAGGAGAATCGATGCCTGCAATTCTAAACTACTAAGTTTAGGAGTGGTTCGTTGTGCAGCTTATTGTAGCAATAGCTGACTGGTACAGTTATAGGCTGAAACCCTGACTCTTATTCCCTTCTTTTTCCTCTAAAGAGGTTTAACAGTGCCATGGGGTCCCAATTGCACTCACCATCCACACCATCATGTAGGAGAAGGCTGCGATCCACAGCGTGGAGGAAGCAAACGTCACCATGAACCATTTCTCCCAGCGCGGCTTGTTGCAGTTGGGTACAGTGAAGTATAAGACGAAACTCAGTGGCCAGGTGAACGCCCATTTCACTGTTTCCAGTTTACCCGCTGGAAAAATGAAAACGGCCAAAAAGAAATAAAAAGAAAAAAATAATAAAGAACCCCAGTTAGCTTTATTTCCCTGCGCTGCCAAGTGTCTGTACTGCTTTCCCCAGAATTAAACCTTATTATATTGCTCTTTTCCTAAAACATTCAAATGACTTTCCATCACCAACGAAACCTGACATACAACACCAAGCAGAATTAAAAAAAAAATTATCCACTGCCCACCTGCTAGTTAGGTCTCCGAAATGAGAGGGTGAATCACTTCTTAGTAACACCGGACTTGCGGGATGGTTTGGCAGATGGCCAGGTGGGAAAAAAGAGGATACTCAGGACGAAAAAGAGGCGGAATGTGTGTAGGTGTAGGGGGTCGAAATGGGGGTGGGGAGCTAGGAAGACCACCAGTGGGCTTCTGTTTTCCACGTTTTCTCCCAATAATACAGCGTCAGCGGACGCAGCGCCACCTGGTGGAATTTCTCAGCATGGTCTGTCAGTGGGCCGGAATCTTCAAAGAGGATTTGAAGGCTCTGCCTAGACTTGTATTACTGTCCTGATTAACTGCTAATTCACCTCTAGAAAGAAATATGCATACATATTTCCATGTACTCCTCAATGCAATCCAGATACACAGTGTCTCTACCTTCCAGAAAGTTTCCCGTGCCTCTTTCTAGTCAACTCCTCACCCTCTACCACCATAGATATTGTTTTAACTGTTTTCCAACTTCAAATAAAACCATATAGGATGTTTTCGTGCCTACCTTCTTCTGTTCAGCCTAATGTGATTGAGATTCATTCACGTTGCGTGATCCATTCCTTTAAATTGCTGTGTAGTATTCCATCCTATGAGTGTGCTACGATTTGTTATCCATATGGCGGTGGGTGAGCATTTGTTTGTTGCCAGTGTGAGGGTATTACAAGCCAGATGACTGCGAACACTGTTTGTACAAGTCTTTTTGTGGGCATGTTTCATCTCTCTTGGATGAAGACCCAGGAGAATTGCTGAGTCATAGGGTGGGTATTTATTTAACTTTGTAAGAAACTGCCAGTTTTCCAAAATGACTGAACCATTTTATATTCCCACCAGAGTTAAGGAGGAATTTTTATAACATTTAAACAGTAATTAAATGTTTAATAAAATGTATTTTAAAATTTTAGACCAGTATCCAGTATTTGTTTCATATATCCTACCAATCTCCCAATAGTTTCTAAAAACTGCATAGATAGAACAATTATCTAACATTATTTCGGGCACCCTCTGGCCTCTCTTAAATGGCCGAGGCACAGTGTCTATGGGAGGCAGAGGGGTTTCTCATCAGATGGTGCTGGGCTTTGGTCCCTGCTCTGTGGCTGATGAGCTGAATGACTCCGTTATTTAAATTCTCTACACCTCAGTTTCTTCATCTATGAAAATGTGTATACAGCAGCACTGAGCTGACAGAGTTGCTTGGAGAATTAAATAAGATGATATTAGGACGACGGCTGGGACAACATGAGCTTGCAAGTCGTTCCAGTCAAAATCCTGGGAGTCATTCTTGATTCTTCCCTTTCTTGTATCCCCCACAGCCAACCCTGGCAACCTGACAGGGTATTCCCACCATCTCACTATTCCCACAGCCTCCGCTGGGGCCAGGTTCACCAAGCCTGGCTGACAACCTGGCTTCCTAAGGGGACTACTGCTCCAATGCCTGTCCTATCTCCATCTGTTTGCTACCAGTAGCCAGAGGAAAGAGTCTCAAAAAGCAAATTGTTCTAGAACCTTCCATTGGTCTCCACTGCCCTTAGAGTAAAACCAGGTCTCCCCACCATGGTCTGTAAGGCACTGCCTGATTTTGCCCCAACTGCCACTCTCCCTGCTCACATACTCCCTGGTCTTGGCTTGCTTTCTGTCCTCAGACACTCCAAGCCTTTTCCTGCCTCAAGGCCTTTGCCCTCACAGGTCTTCTGCCTGGATCTTCTCATGGCAGAGTCTGCCCTGTCACGCAGACCACTTCACTGCTCAAATGTCATCGGGTCTTCAGATAAATCTAAATATAACCCTTATCATCTCAGTCCTGCTTTTCTATACTCCTTTTTATTTGTTTCATCCAAATATTTCCTGTCTTAAACCATCAGGGTTGTTTGTTTCTTAATTTATTTTCGGTCTCCATCAAATTAGAATAAAGTCTATGAGAACAGGGGTCTTCTCACTTGTTTAGCACCTGATTTTGAAAGGCAGGAATAGTCCTGAGCTTATATCACATTTTCAGTAAATAGCAATAACAATTGTAGTAATAATGTTATTATGAACAATCTAATCAGACAGACCAAAGAAAATTACTTGTTTTTGAGAATCTAAGGCTATCCAAAATACAAGTACAGAGTAAAGCAAGCAAACAAAAAAGTACTAAGAAAGGAGAAGTATTTTCCTATTAGCTGCTATGAATCTTGTTAGATTTAAGATTTGGAGACGGTCAAGTGAATGATGAGAACATAGAGACTGTGCTTGCTTTGTAAACCAGGATGCCTGGCTGAGAGTTGTTTGGAGACGGGCTTCCAAATGTTGCAGAATCCAGGATATGGGCAGCTCTTTGGATCCCACGTGCATCCTGGAATTCTGCACATTCCTAAATCCTGCAATGTGCTGATAAGGCATTTACCCATGTAGAACTCCTAGAATCTCCTCAATGGCCTTCCATATGGCTGATGCCCTCACACGGACAGAGAGACTTAGTTTAGTTTAAAATGCACACCCAATCAAAGATGACAAAGAAACACATGAAGAGGAGGAGAAATAATCCCAACTTGACTCTTACATTTTTCAGAAAATAAATAAATAGAGGGAAGAAAAAATGAAGTCAGAACTTACAAGTGCAAGAGCTTGGAAAATGATATTGATTAGACAAAGTTGCAAGAAGTGTGAGTGCCAGTGAATGTTGAGTTCTTATCAACTGTTTTAAAAATTTGTGACTGGACACTGGGAGGGCATTATTATCTGGAAAATGTCATTTTCAATGATATATATGCTTGCTTTAAGTTATTGCCCCTTTGTAACAACAACCACCTTAAAACTAGAAATTCAATGAGCATTATCTGAATCATATATTTAAAAGTAACACAGCAAATATAACAAAATAAGGTACAAATATAAGGTGTCTTTTAAAAATGATTTTGAGGAGCAAAGACAGTCAAATAATGATTACCCACATTTTAGCTGGTCTTAATTTTCCTTCTGTTTTTTTTTTTTTTTTTTTTTGGAGACAAGAGTCTCACTCTTTTGCCCAGGCTGGAGTGCAGTGGTGTGATCTCAGCTTACTGCAACCTTCGCCTCCCAGGTTCAAGTGATTCTCCTGCCTCAGTCTCCCGAGTAGCTGGGATTACAGGTGTGCGCCACCATGCCCGGCTAATTTTTGTATTTTTAGTAGAGACGGGGTTTCGCCATGTTGGCCAGGCTGGTCTTGAACTCCTGAACTCAGGTGATCCGCATCCTCCCTTTGCCTCCCAAAGTTCTGGGATTACAGGCGTGAGCCACCGCGCCCAGCTCTTAATTTCCATTTGTGAATAAAGGGGTTAAAAAGGTTTCCTTTCCTCTTTGAGTCAACAACATTTCTGGACATTTTTTCCATCTTCTGCTCTATTACCATTGGGTCAAAATAGAGCAGCAAAGGGGATAGGTTTACTCTTCATTCATTCATTTAATACATATTTGTTGAATGCCCTCTATGGCATTTTGTGCCGGCCGACTGCTGCAGGTGCTGGGGGTACAGCAATGAATTAAGGGAAAAAACTTTCCTGCACATGGACCTGATGTGCTGGTGATTACCTGATTTCACAAAAGTCAGCCAGCAACTGAGAGCTGAAGCCAGGGGCCTGAGCCGGGCCCATAAGCATGATAGTATCCCTTTGGGTTGGACTTGGCTTTAGCAAGCAAAAAGACTTGTTTCTAAATTATGTTCCTCAGTCAGCTTTAAGAAAGCTGAATTCTATCAGAGAGAGAAAAAGTTATTGCACAGTATTTTAGACCTAGACTTAAATATATGCATTTGTTCCGATAATATAGGCAATAAAAATGCACACTGTTTTAAGGTAAAAAATATAGAAAAATATAATTTTGCTTTGGAAAAACCTACTTGTATTTTGGTGTATTTCCTTCTAGTTTTTCTTTCCCATGGAAATGTGTTTACCTATATACACAAGAAAAGGTTTCTTTTGCTGTCTGTCAACCATAAGGCTTTCTTCACCCAAGAGATAACAACAGCTACACATTTATATGCATGTATGTGCATATACCAAGTGTAGGAGTATATAATATATATTATGTGTATATAACCTATAATATAGTATATACATATATAAACATAAATATGTTAATATCTGTGCATATATTATACATGTATACAATATATTGAGTGTATACAGTACACATGTGCATGTTAATATGTTGTATCAATCTTGAATTGCACACTGTACATATATGTACATATACGAATTCACAAACAGTATTCACATACTCTTAATAATTACTTTCTTGGTAATCATCATACCCACTCTAGTCAAGTCCTGAGAGAAGAAAGCACTGCGGCTGGGTGCTGGAAACACAGGGTACTCACGCATTGCAGGACGACTATGAATGACTATGAGAGAGAAACATGTCCTCATCGTGTGGGTGGACCCTTTTCAGGCCACAGGAACTTGACTTGATAGGAACCCATCTTGGGGCTCCCAGAACTGACTCCCTGGCTTCTGGATGCCCTCTGCTGGCCAGAAGCACCCCTCAGGCTTCTCACCCGTAAGCAGAGGCCTGTCTGCCCCTGCAAGGGGCCTGGCTGGGCATTCAGTCCCCTTGCCTTAAAATGGAGTTCCTAATTCTGGGCCTGGGATTCCTTAGCAGCTGGTAGAGGGGAAGAGACAGTTGTAATTGGGGGAGTTCACTCTTTTCAAAGGCAGACTCGGGCTCTGAATCAGGCTTTCGTGCATCTTAGAAGAACTGGGATGATCGCTGAGTGCCTCTAGGTCTCTAGCCCCTCGGTGCTCCAAGTGTGGCACACAGACCAGCAGCGCCAGTGTCGCAGGATGCGGGGGGTTCTTGATTAGCAATGCAGACTCGGGCCTCACCCTAGACCTCCTGAATCAGAACGTGCATTTCATTAAGGAAGCCCAGGTGAGAAGGGCTGGTAGAGAAGAACTTGGAATTCTGCTTTCTATCTTGGCAGCTGGGGGTCCTTGAATGACATGGAGACCCCACGGGATGGTATGACCACACAGAATATCATCTCCTCTCTCTTGCCTGTGCTTCAAGAAGGACATGGGAGGGGATGTGGGGTTCCTGAGCCTCAGGTGCAACATTTGTTGGGGTGAGATGCCTGCAGCCATGTCTCCTAATACACAGGAGCCCAGAAGGTGTGGCTGGAAGGTCTGAGGCCTCCATCATCTGCAACCTAATCACAGTGAGACAGAGGGTTGGGAGCAGGAGTTTCAAAGACCTTGAAACCGCACGGTGAGCTCTCATCCAGACGAGAAATATGGAACCAAGGATCTGAAGGGGGCGCTGGGTCCCAGTCAGTAACGAGGCCCAGGCACTGGGCCAGACTTGGCCTCATCTCACACATGCATCTTTCATTGTTCCCTGGAGGGGTGCACTTGGGGATTCTGGGCTCCCAAGATGCTAACATAGAACTTGGCCACTTACAGACCTTCCACTGGCTTGACTATTTCTTTAATTAGTGAAAGAGTTTAGCAAAATAAGCATTACTGGAGCTTGGTTATGGCCAGCCAATGGTGGACTCTGAAAGCAGGGGCTGAGTAGGCGGAATTCTAGACATGGGTCCCTAAGATTCTCAGGGTCTGTGAGTGGGATGAGCTATCAGCCTTGTGACTCTGCTGTGCTGTATGGCACAGTTGACCTTTAGGTAGAGAGATTGTGCAGGTACCTGATCTAGTTGCAAAGAGTTCTCAAAAGTAAAAGGGGAGCCAGAGAGATTAGGAATGATGGTGGGAAGAGGTCCACACATCCAGGTGAAGGTGGAGGGGCTCCATGGCTTTTAGGAACAGTGGGACATCCCCAGCTGACAGCCATCAAGGAGCTGTACAGCCACAGTGAACTGGTGCCTGGTAATGATTTCTCCCAGGGCCTCTGCAAAGGAATGGAGCCCTGGCTACACCTTCATTATGGCCTGTGAGACTAAGAATCCAGCTGGACTTCTGACCTACAGAACTGTAAGGTAATCAGTGGGTCTTGTTTTGAGCTGCAAAATATGTGGTATTTTGTTAGGCGGCAACAGAAAATGAATGGAAGGGTTTAAAAGGGAGGAAAGGAGTGTTTTTTGTCATTTAATTCTTAAGATGTTTCTGTCTTGGTTGATGGGAAAGGTTGCCAAGAAATATATCCGATGGTGGCAAAATGGATAAAGGACGAGTGTACATTTTTTCTATGAAGATAATGTACTAACAAGTGATGATTCAGCTTTGGGTGGGAGGTGAGGGAATGGGGGGTTATAGGAATGTGGATGAATATTTTCTGATTCGTTTTGGTAAGTTCTTGATGAGGTTGACATCTTGGGTGCCCTGAGTGGGCACAGGGCAGCTCTGATTGAAGTTTTACTTGCTGTCCTCTGGACAGAAAGGAGCTCCCCTGGAGCACAGCAAGACCCTGCATCTGAAATTAACACTGGACTCTGACACTCGGCACCATGTCCTACCACTAAATGGGCTTTCAAGTGGATCAAATGTTTCCTCAGATAATCCTGCACATTCAAACATCCCAAAGAGGTTGCTGCACATGTATACTGAGCCTCACACACTTGACAGTCAATGTGAATCAGCCTAGTGTACTCTTCCCTGAAACAGCCAGAAGCTTCTGGAAGGTCCAGCAAATAGGCAGAATTCTTTGGGCTTGGTCCAACTGCTCCGATAATGGGTGGGGTGGGGTGAAACAGTTTCTGGAACAACCAAGTCCTTGTTGGAGGCAGCAGTTGGGAGAGGAGGACACTGCCCTGGCGACTGAGGTCCTGAAAGCTTCTTCAGGGCTTGGCGTCCACCAGGGCTGACCTTGGCAGGACAGCTCTCCTGGCGAGGTACAATGGGATGGGTGGAGGTGAGTGATGTGCCTCTCCTTTTGTGCACCAAACTGCCTTGCCCACAAGGGTCATGGGCATTTCCTCCTTCATACCAAAAATTCCTGCAGAACAGCTAAGTAAGATAAGACCATCCCCTGAAACCAGCCCAACTGTCCCATAGAACTGATGTTTATAGTTTCTTTTGAATTAATATAAAAACTGACTCTCAGCTTTAAAACTTGAGAAACGTTCATTTGTCTTCTCTGAGCTCTTTTCTCAGGAAATGGACCATTAGGCCTCCCAGATGGCATCAAGGAACTGAAACTCACCAGATCGTTGTGTCTGGACAATGAGGAGTCAGATCTCTCCTTCATCGTGATGCCTGATGGACTGCCTACTTCCTGTGGAGCAACTCCTCTTCCTTACTTCTCCCTAATTCCTATTTGCCGGAAGGTAGCTACATTCCTTCCCTGCTATATAAATCCCCAATTGCAGTTGCTCAGTGAGATGGATTTGAGACTGATCTCCTATATCCTCGGCTGCAGCACCTGATTAAAGCCTTTTTCCCTGGCAATATTCGTTGTCTCAGTGACTGGCTTTCTGTGCACTGATGAGCAGGACCTAGACCAAATCCCTGGCATTTCAGTAACACTTGTACAAAACACAGCTGATTAAAGAGCTCACATTTCAACCAATGATCATGGACCCCCATCTTGGCCATCTTTGAACTTCTACAACAAAGTCCTGCCCAAAGAAGACTTGATATACATATTCTCATGTTCATACAGAGATTTTAAAAAATTGAATGGTATAAAGATCATTCAAGTCAGGGGCATCTACTCAGTGGCTCAAAATAGCTCCCAACCCCAGCCCAGACATAGAACCTCTTACAGGGGGGGTCGAATGGCGTGTATGGTCCTTCATCATCATCTTCGTCCTCCTCTTCCTCCTCGTCATTCTCATTGTCCTCATTTTCATTCTCTGTTTCGTTGCCAGCCTCAGCCACAACATCGTCCCTCCGTGTCCCATTCACGCCCCTGTCTGGGGCACTGCTGGGCCCTGTCCCATTCTCCACAGTGTGCTTAATTGGGATTTTGATGGCCACCTCGGATTCCCCGTTGGTATAAGCCCTGCTGTTTATCAATCTTTGTCTCTGGAAAGAGAAAGGTGCACTCTTACCACGGTCAGCGGGATTGCAAATACCTTACACTCAGAACACGAACTGTTGGGATTTTTTCCTGGCAGCTGACGAGATGCTTCCAGAAGACCCTGGAGTCAAGTTTTAAGGGGCCTCTCAATGTGATAACCAACTCCAGGCAACGTCCTTCTGGGAGGAAAGATTAATTTTTGCAAATTTGAATTTGCAAATTAGAATTTGCAAATCCCTTTAGAGGAAAATTCTTGTGTCTGGGATGTGCAGTTCCTTGATACTCTGTGTACTGTGGTGTCATCTTTCTTCCCCAGACTGCAGGAGTTCCTGGGTCCCTATGTGAGAAAGCTGAACAACTGTGTTTGGACTAGTGTATCAACAAGGCTACACTCCAGAAAAGGAATGCACAGCAAAATTCAAGTTAGGGACTCTGTATTACTTTAAACTAAGGTAACCCTTAGTTAGCAACAATTTCTGTGCAAGTTTACGTCAGGGAGCTTTATTCAAATGGAACAATAGAAGAAAAATGTGGGTGAAAGGGAGAAGGAACAAGGGAGTTTTCTATATAAATGGGAATTAGTCCATGTCTCAACACATGGAGGGAATAGCAAGGGCCAGATACACAGCTGGTCCAGGGAACTAAGATTGGGAAATGGCTGAGGGATGCTGCGGTGTTAAACTTTGAGTTAGGTGCTTCTTCTTTCAAACAATAAACGTTCTCTCTTTCCCAGAGTTTCCCACCCCTGTCCAGTGTCAGTGGACAGTGCTTTCCAAGGTACCTCATTGATCAACATGCGACTGGCCATGGAGAGCCGGGTCTTGGGGGGAAAGTGGCTGGTGATCATGATTCGAAGGCCAGCCTCAGAGAAGGAAAGCTGGTGTGGGTAGGCCGACAGCAGCTCGTCCACCATGATCACTGATGCTTTGCGGTGGAAATTTGCTAGGGAAATGGAAAACATAAGGTAAAATAACATTGAGGCCAGGAACAGGAAAGAGGCATTCATTTATTCTTCCTTCCCTTCCTTTCTCTTCCTCCCTGCTTTCTTCCCATCCATTCACCCATCCATCCATCCATCCATCGATCCATTCATCCACTCTTCTTTCCTTATTTCTTCCTTCCTTCCACCGATCAATCCATTCATTCTTCTTTCCATCCTTCCAACTCACCTATCCACCCATCCATCCACTCTTCTTTTCTTATTCCTTCTTTCCTTCCTTCTTTCCATTCATCCAGCCAGCCAGGAAGGGTTGCAGTGAACAAATTTTGAATAAGTCAAAATCTCCTTTCCATGGGTGTTAATGTTAAATCTTTTGAAAGGACTTGAAACAATTTAAGCATCATTCATTGACATGGTAAGAATTAATGATACCATAAGAGAATTCCTCCTTGTCCTCAAAGGATTCTTTTCCCACCACTCAGATCTGGGGTACAGAGAAGACTCTAAGAACTTTGTACCCTATATGCCCTTCAAATGTCAGCAATATTCATCCTGAGCTGTTAAATGCTACTGGATTGATGTTAGTGCAGTTCTGCACTGGGGGACATGGTGGTGAAATGTACACATTCCCTCAGTGCAGTCTATGAGCAGAGCTGACAAGGGGTGGGTGAGTTGTTCATGTTACAGAGAACCGAGGTCAGAAGGGTGCTTGGGACAAATCCTGTGTGATAATTCACCAGAAGGCCTAAAAAAATGTGGCACGAAGGGTCCAGCTCCCTCTCTGTGAATGAGCAGTATATGCACACAGCTCAAGGGTACTTGGCTGCAGCCTCTTGTAGTACTAGCTCCTGTTTTCCAAGCCACTAAAGCATGAAAGGATCTCTGGAAACACTAGCTAATCCTAGGTAGCTCTCTTTGGCATAGTCCTTTTATGGTTATAAACTACCCAGAAGAGAATAAACTCAATAAAATCCTCATGTGAAATGGCACTAAATCACTTAAGTCATTTGTTAAACATATGTATAATCATTCACAAAAATATATCAAATATTTAATTTTGAAAATCTAATAATGATGCAGTGATGTCAGAGATATGTTCGAAAATAACCCATAGATGTATTTGAAAATAACCTTTCTAATTTCCTTTTTTTTTCCTTCCTGCAAAGCAACCATATGGGAACAAGAAAAAATAAACTCTTACATTTCAAGAGAAAAGTTTAAAAAATTAAATAAAAAAACACATTCCAGGCAAAATTCAATGATTATTTTCTGAGTTCCTCTAAGAAAAAATATTATATATTTGAGAGCGCCATATTATTTCCCTTAGTATCTCAGCTGTTTTGTAAGACTTGATTGAATATAAGAATTACTTTGAAGGGGAAGGTACTTTTCTATTTCTATTTGCAGCTTGCAAACTGAGTTAGTGTAGCCTTAAAGTGAATTTAGATCTAGTAATACACTAATAACACCTGTCATTTATAGAGCATCGCACTAAACTCTTATACATATTTATCTGCTTTGCTTATTACAAAAATGATTCTCATATTTCAGAAGAGAAAATTGAGGCTCAAGAGGTTATATAACCTGCTTCATAGTCACACAGCCAAAATGGGACAGAACCGGTATCTCAGAACCTAGGGTCTCCTTTCCTTTGCCATCCTGTTCTCTGCAGCACTCCCAGCAAATGTGTTGCCTGGAAATTTCCAGGGGGCTTTCTGAGCTCCAACGGGCTTACCAGGTATGAGATGGCTCCATGACATTGTAGCTAAAGGGAGGGTTGGAGGACTGGAAACTTCTGCTCTATCTTGGGGCAGGGAGTGTCTTCTCAAGGCCAGCTAGGATACCCCATGTGTGGCTATGACAGTGGGCAGATGGGCTCATATTCTAGCACTTTCTTCTCGTACACAGTATCCCCTTGGTTACCTTTCTTTTCTTTTCTTTTTTTTTTTTTTTTTGAGATAGGGTCTGGCTCTGTTGTCCTGACTAGACTACAGTAGAGCAATCTTGGCTCTCTGCAACCTCTGCCTCCTGAGTTCAAGTGATTCTCGTGCCTTGGCCTCTCATGCAGCTTGGATTACAGGTTTGGGCCACCATTCCCGGTTAATTTTGTTGTATTTTTAGTAAATATGGGGTTTTGCCATGTTGGCCAGGCTGATCTTGAACTCCTGGCCTCAAGTGATCCTGCTGCCTTGGCCCCCACAATGCTCTCCTTGGTTACCTTTCTTAAGTAGCACCACAGTTGCGTCGCAGTTGCTGCTGTCATCAATTTCAGCATTGTTGGCCAATCCGTTGACCATGTTCCCGGCACCTTTTGTCCTCCTCTCAAAGCACTGATGTATGCAAGCGTTATATCTGAGCAAAGTAACAAGTGGGCAGAGTCCATCAGTGTTTGCCATTCTGCCATGTCTTAGCTCCCACCGAGTGCTCCTGGGAGCTCTCCCAGTCTGCATGTACAGTCCCCAGAGCTCAAGTTATTACTGTTCTAATTTTCTCAACCCATTCCCCCTCAGAATATACAACCTGTCCCATTTCCCAATTTATGAACAAATGGTAGGTGAAAAGAAAACCACCATTACAGAAATAAACCAGATCACACTGCTTACTTTGCAACCTCTTTCATGCCAGTGGAGGCCTCTCTGGGATTGAGCTCCCCTTCTCAGTCTGCATATGGAAGGACTGTGCTAAGACTCAGTGGGATGGTCAAGGTCTACCTCCTCTGGGCCACATCTCCAGGGCCTTTGTAATCAGGGACCAGTTTTTTGGAAGAAGAGGAAGCTGCCTCATCCACACCACTCCCCAAGAGCAGTGGCTGTGTGTCACAGTCTATGTGCTACAGGTCAGTTGGCCATCTAGGTCTCTATGTCTTTGGTTTCCTGAGGTCACGGATTGGGATTCTGCAAATTTCTATGACTATCGTGCCTAAGTTCCAGATCCAGTGGACCCTTGGCTTTATGAAAACTTCTAGGCTAGGATCCTCCCGAATGATCAAGTGAATACATTGTGCAGTGTTCCTTACATGTCCCAGCAGGCTCAGGTGGGAAGGGAAGAAGCTTGTACAAGTTCCAAGGGTGGTTTTTTGCAAGTAAATGTTCCAGTCTCCCTAGCTTTAGTATGAGAAGATTCCCACAGAGGAATTCTAGAAAACTCATAAAAACTCATGGGCAAAGACAGCCAGGCACAGTTTCCAGGTCACAGAAGGCTGCTACTGCTTTTCCCCACTCATCGTTTACTGGCCATGGGGCAGCTCACTGGGGACCTCCAGTTTAACCTCCAGCCTCCCATAGGAACGGCAGCTAGGCATGGTGACCCTAAGTTGACAGCTGGAAGGCCACTCAACCTGGCCATGGGACGGCTCACTGGGGACCTCCAGTTTGACCTCCAGCCTCCCATAGGAATGGCAGCTAGGCATGGTGACCCTAAGTTGCCAGCTGGAAGGCCACTCAACCTATGTTTCTCTTCCCCTCCTCAACTCTTTTGCTGCTACAGACATGAAGCTCTCTGGATTCCCTCCCAGCTATCTCCCTTGCGCCTGATTCTTCAGTGGGGGCAGCTCTAGGGTGGCCGGCTTATGGCAACAAGACCTCAGAGAGATGAAGAGGTCCTCTGTAGCTGGACCATCTCGTCCATGAGGTCTTTCCTGTACACTCTAGGAACATGCAGTTACTACATTGCATGAGAGAACAGAAAACTAGTCAAAGTGACAGGTGCCATTTGTAGTTCATAAGACACGAAGCATGGAATTAGAACAGCACTATTTTGCAACCCAAATGGAATAATGGATCCAGATACTGAGCACTGATGGCTGCCAACATTACAGAGAGAGAAAGGCAGACATCGCCGTGCCTCCTGATGATGGAACTCATCACCACTTGGGACATAGTCTAGCCCGAATCAGATCAATTACAGACATGCAGGAAACACAGAGGCCAAGGGAACAGACTGCACCACAGCATGGGATATAATCAACACTTTTCAACCGTGGGCAACTCTGCAGAGCAAACAGCCAAACTTCATCAAAGAACAAAGTGCAAGGAAAATGCACACACACACACACACGCATATACAGACACTCACACAGATACACACAGACACAGACACACACACACACAGACACACAGACACACACACAGAGAGACACACAGACACACACAGAGACACACACACAGACACACACAGACACAGAGACACACAGAGACACACAGACACACACGCAGACACAGACACAGACATGCAGCACACACACACAGACACACACACATAGACACCCAGACATGCACACACAGACACACACAGACACATACACAGACACAGAGGTCAAGGAAACAGACTGTGCCACATCAGGGGATGTAATCAACACTTTCCAACCGTGGGCAACTCTGCAGAGCAAACAGCCAAACTTCATTAAAGAACAAAGTGCAAGGAAAATGCACACACACACACATATGCACACACACATATGCACACACACATATGCACACACACACATGCACACACACACAGACACGGCACTCAGTCAAAGGCCACCAATTCTAATGAGTGGAATTTATTTGAATTCTCATTTTTTAAATATTTATGATATTCACGAAACAAAAAGAAAACAATCAAAAAGACATTTGTGAGGCCACTGAAAATTTGAACGCTGGGTATTTTATGACATTAAGGAATTAGTATTAATTTTAGGTGTGATGACAATGTTGTGGTTATGTTAAAGACAATTGTCCTTTTAGAATCCTAAAAGAGTATCCAGCTATGTCTAGAGAAGTCCAAATGTATACTGGAATTTTTGTGGATGAGCTAGTATGATGTCTGGGACTTACAAATTACAGAAGAAAAGGGAAGTGAATATAGTGTGGATGGGGCAACTGTGGGTTGATGGTTTCTGGGGCTGGTGATGAGTGCGTGGGCTTCATTATACTATTCTGTTGACTCTTATATATATTCAAAATTCCCGTTAGTGAAAAGACCTCCACACTTTATAGACTCAACAAGGATGCCTTGCCCCATAGGGCGACAGGGAAAGAGGCGGTGTTTCTGTCATCTTGACTTAGAATCCATTTTCCTGAAAGAAATACTGACTTGCATAAAGGTTTGCTTTTTTTTTTTGAAACAGGGTCTTGCTATGTTGCTGAGGTTAGTCTCAAACTCCTGGCCTCGAGAAATCCTCTCACTCTAGCTTCCTGAATAGTTGGGATCACAGGCATGCACCACAGTGCCCAGTGATTAGGTTTTGCTTTTAAAGTACAAAAGCAAACCCATGTATTATACATTTATCAGGGTTTAGAGAACAGGATAATAATACTATACAGTGAGGGCTTTCTTGAAACTGGATGCAGAGTTAAACTAAGCTTATCTTAGCTTGACAGCTTAACTAAGCTGTCGCATTCCGTTCTCATGGAATATATATAATAACAGTAGAAATTATTATTAATCTTTTTTTGCAGAAGAGGAAACTGAGATTCAAGATGGCTGAATAACTTGGCTGAGGTCCCACGGCTGTCAGTGGCAGGGGGCTCCGCTGTCAGGGCCGAATGTGAGGCACTGATTCTTAACCACCAGCACACATAACCCATCTAGGTAACAAATCCCAGAGCAGCGACCGGGGATGTACAGAAATCAATCCTTGCCAAGGCCAGGCATGCTTCATGCTCCCTGAAGGTTTCTACCAACCTGGACAATCTGAAATTGCTTTCTGACCTTCAGATAGAATGTTTAAAGTCCTTTAAAAACTCTCCACCTAGGACGCTGCTGACGATTTTAATATATGCTGGTGTGTTTTTTTTTTTAAACTACTGTTGCTGTTTTATATTTTTAATTGAATGTTTTAAATTTTGTGCTTGCACCCTGAAGCTATTTTATTGTGAAGCATGCAATTTTATAAATCAGATTTGATAAAACCCAATGATTAAAGCCTCTGATTGCAGAGGGGGATGGCTAAAGAGCAGAGATTTCAATTTAGAACTTAGGACCAGAATTTATGCAGAAAATTTCATGAGCACAGTAGCTTCCATTCCCGGTTTTGTTTGTATCCTGCTGGTTTGAACAGCTGGAATGTTGGTAAAAGTGAGGCATCAGCAGAAACACACCTCATTAGCTTCCACATTTGGTATGGTTTGGGGAAGAGGAGAGGATGTGTTTGCTCTTCTATCTTACTGTCCACGTGTTCTGCCAGCAACCCATGGGCTTCAAGGTGGCTTAGAAAGGGGAGCAGGGGCCATAGGATACATGACAGCAAAATTCCTCAACTCTCCTTCCCTCTGGTCACATCTGTTTTTGAAGAATACTTAACTCTGTGAAGCCCCTAGTGAATTCATTTTGAAACATACTTTCTTGAAAATTAAGATTCAAGACCCAAGATTAATGTTGGGCATAGAGCAGACACTGTACAGCGATTCTTCCAGAATAATCAACTAATCCACTTTTGGGAGCTCAATCAGACCCTCAAAATGTTAAAAAATCGAAACAATGCACTAGAAAACAACAAAGGAAGATGTGTGAGTACACATACAGACAGCAGTTTGAGGCTTCCCCACTTGGCACTGATTCGCTATATAGCTTTGCTGTTTGAGGCAAAGAGGCATAAGATGGGTGTTCTGATCTTTAAAGGCTTTTCCTTTAGGGGCTGGAAACTTTGGAAAGGCTTTGGGTCAGCTCTGGGTTTCATGAGAGCTCATCTGTTGGTATGTGACTTCATGGTGTGTGACTTCTGGTTTCTTCATTAGTCACCTTATGGTACCAGGACATGTATGAGTAAGGTCCTACTCTAGGAATGCCCTTCTCCACTAAGCTCCAGATGTGCTTGCTCCTGTGATATTTGCCAATGTCCACACTGATTTCTCTCAACAAGTGTCCCAGTCACTGGTCACCAGAATTAACTTTTGTCAGGCCTCAACAATAAGAAACCTTAATGTGTCAGTTCCAGACTGCTACCTGATATGTCCAAACTGGCCATTGTCGATGGATTTCTACTTTCTTGCCCCTAGAGAAGGCAGTCACTCCTACAGCTACATATGCTGGAGAAACATGGGCTAATTTAGAGGAAAAAAAGCCGCTTCCACAGGGGTGGGCAGCTGTAGCATAGAACATCTCTGCATTATTTATAACCTCCTCATCCCAGTGGTGCCTGGCAAAAAGATGAACCAGCAGGCTCACAACCATGGTGCTTACATGGTGCTTACAATTTAGAGCATGGGAAACATTGGCCATATAATTTTTTTTTTTCCAATGAGATGGAGTCTCACTCTGTCACCCAGGCTGGCGTGGTGGCGTGATCTCAGCTCACTGCAACCTCGCCTCCCGGGTTCCAGAGATTCTCCTGCCTCCTCCCAAGTAGCTGGGATTATAGGCACGCACCACCACACCTGGCTAATTTTTGTGTTTTTAGTAGAGACGGGATTTCACCATGTTGGCCAGGTTGGTCACGAACTCCTGATTTCAAGTGATCTGCTCACCTTGGCCTCCCAAAGTGCTGAGATTACAGGCATGAGCCACCACGCCTGGCAAATTCTTGATATAAATAAGCTACCCCAACTCCAGGAGGGAAAAGAACACATGACATGGTGGTTTTAAAATATATCAACAGTTCTTTGACACTGTTCCCTTCACTAGGTGATGCCAGCCCCTTGAGTGTGGACTGGACTTAACGACTCGCTTCTAATAAACAGAATACGGTAGAAGTAATGGCATGTGACTTCTGGGATATTATAAAAGGTGTTGCAGGGCCCTTCTTGCTCTCTGCTTGAATCACTTGCTCTGGAGGAAGCCACTCAAGCAGCTCTAAGGAGGAGCCTACGTGGTGAGAAACTGAGCCTGCCAGTCAAGAGCCAGCATCACTTGAAGGCAGGTCCTCCCACACCTGTCTGGTACATGATGGCAACTCTGGCTGACTTCTTACCTGCAACCTCATGAGAGACTCTGAGCTGGAACCTTGCAGTTAAGCTGCTCCCGGATTCCTAACTCTCAGATAATGTGTGAGATAATACATGTTTGTGCTTTTAAGCCACTAAGTTTCGGGATAGTTTGTTATGCAGCAGTGGATGACTAATACCATGCAAATAATGGAAGTCCACAGATATTTGATCCATGATTTCAGTTGTCTCTTAACTAACTCTTCATCAGTTACCTCACGATAATTCCATGCCAGGATATGTTTGATGAAGGTCCTATCCTAGGAATTCCTTCCACAAGCAAGCCCTAGATACTGGGTCTACACAGACCACCGGAGGGCTGGCTCACGTTGGCCGCCATATTGAGTAGACTGGCAGTAGACTACCTTGTATCTTCCCTCACCCTCTATTGCAGTGTAACGTATTGAGTTGTATCTCCTTTGTGTTAAGAAAGAGAGTGAAGAAACCTTCCAGAGCTAGGCTGCCAGATCCTGAAGAGAGATTAGAGGTTCTAGAAAGTTCTCAAGTGAAACATTGAAGCTTTGAGTTTATCATCGTATATGGGCTGGAAGGGTCACTACAATTGATACTAATCAAAATTACAGTGACTCACAGCAGTCTGGCAGGGAGCCAAGTGACTGTGATGATACACACTGAAAAACCAGTCAGATACCCACCCCAACCCTCTTCTATGTCATCACATAATGTGGAATGCAAGAAACAGTTTTGGAAAAGAAATGAAGAATTTTACTTACTTCATGATGACAATGTAGATAAGATACATCAGCACAAGGACTAAAGACTCCCACCTGCATGTAAACCAAGAACAGTTAAAGACAGTCATAGACATCTGTGAAACTCACCTGCCCCCTTTCTACAGACACATTTGATGCAAACGGCCAGGATAGTAAGGAGAAGGCAGACGTTGCCAGTGATGGATACTTCCTGGTCTAGAGACATTCTCTATGCTGCATAAGGCTGTCAACCATCTTTCTCTTCTCTCCTCATCTAAAGGGAAAATGCCCCTTCCTCTCTGTTATTTGTCACCTAAAAGAGCTCTTCGAAAGCAACAAGCCTTTCATACATGTTGCTGAATATAGGTCAATATGTATACATCTGGCCTCAGCTTAATCATTCACTGAAACTATTCAGATATATTTACAAGGGGAAACTAAAATTAGAGGAATTGACAGGGGTGCCTGAGGGATTGTTGGGTATACAGGAGCCACGCCAAAAGGGTAGAGGGGGAGAGAGAGGCAGGCAGGCAGACAGATGGAACCTGGGCAGGGAAGGTACCAGCCAAAGAGTAAGAAGGAGTAAGTGGGAAGACATTCCACAGGAAGGAAGAAAAGAAAAACCCACTGGAATGCGCCTTGAGCTTCTAATAGTCTGAATACTTCTGTTTTCTTTATCTTAGTGGCTAACAGCTAAAAACCAGGAACTTGTTTTCCCGGTTTCGCTTTAGCTACAGGATTAAATCGGCTCATTGAGGGAGTAATTTTGGCTTCAACGGTAGGTTACTGGAGAATGGTCAGATGAGGAAACTCCAGGTTATATCCATCCTTCCTTTTCTCTTTTCAAATTCCATGTCTAGAAGCTGATCCTTGAGAAATATTTGGTCAAATGTGAAAAGGATACATACACAAGGGTTTTTCTTGCAGCAGTGTTTATAAAAAAGTGAAAAGCTGGAAAGAGGCCAGATGGTTATAAAATGGGGCACTGGGTACATAAATGATAAGTATGTACCATTAAGAATGATTATGCAGCCTGGGCACGGTGACCCGCTCCTGTAATCCCAGCACTTTGGGAGGCCGAGGGGAAAGGATCACTTAAGTCCCCAAGTTCCAGAACAGTCTGAGCAACATAACAAGATCCAGCCTCCAGAAAAATAATTAAAAAATTAGCCAGGTGTGGTGGTGTGCCCCAGGAGTCTCAGCTACTTGGGGAGGCTGAGGCGGGAGGATTGCTTGAGCTCAGGAGATGAAGGCTGCAGTGAGCTATGATCACACCACTGTACCGCAGCCTGGGCGACAGAGTAAAACCCTTTCTTCCTTCTCCCCTCCAAAACAAATTATGCAAAGATGTATGTATTTATTCTAGAAAGTGCTCAGGATGCACTATCGAGAGAGGAAATCAGGGTATCCAAGCCCTTTCAATTTCCGCCACATCTCTCAGTTTCTTTCGTGGCAAAACTTCTTAAAGGGCTGTGCACACTGCATTTCAGTGCCTCTCATTCAGCTGGCAAATTTCTGTAGCCTAACTTCCACACCCACCGATCTCTTGAATCGCCTGTCAAGGGCACCAGTGATTTCCATCCACACCAATCCAAGAATGAGTGGGTGGTTGTCCGTCATCCTGTTCCATTTCTTGGTAGCATCTGAAAGGAGATCGTCTGCCCCACTTCATAAAACCCTCTCTTCTGACTTCTGAGAGGCCATACCCCTGGCTTCCTTCCTGCCCCCAGCTTCTCCTTCTCCACCTTCTTTGCCTCCTCCACTCCTTCAGTTCATCCTCTCATTATTGAGCCATCTTTATTGCCTATGTTTTCTCCCTAGGAGACCTCATCCTGACCGATTGCTCTAAACACCGAATACGTGATAATGACCCCCAATTTACACATCCATGCCACACCTCTCTCCAGCCCCAGATTAATATATCGGGCCTCTGCACCTGGAAGTCTAAATGTCTATCAGAACGAATTCTTCATTCTTACTTCCTAGCCTCCTTAAAAAAAAAAAACAAAAAAAAACAAAAAAAAACCTGGGCTTTGTCATTTCAGTCAACTGTACCACTCCCTGCCCAGTCAAGCCCAGAATCTGGAAATCAATAAGGAACATTCCCTTTTCCTCACTCCCATATTCATCAGACTTTGTGACTCAAGTATTTCATCCATCATCGATTCTTTCCTCTCTACTGCGCCCTCCCTAGGTCATTTTCACTTCAACCTCTGAACTGGTTTCCTTGATACTATGGGAGCATGTCACTGCACTTCTTAAAATCTTTACTTACTTCTCAAAACGCTTAAGAAAAAAATGAAAGTTTCCTTTTACTTTGCAATTCCTGGCCTTTTCTTGTGTTTCCAAGTTGTCCTGTGTCCTGTCTGTGCCCCACCTCACTGGCCTTTCATTTGCACACAGCCATCTCCTTCCCTCTCCCAGAGCCTTTGCACTGAATGTTCTTTGGACCAGGAATGCCTTTCTCTTCACTCCTTTGCTGGCCCCTTTTATCCTGCAGATACCAGCTTTTAAATATCACCTCCTCCAAGCAATCCTCCCTGCCTGCCCCTGCCCGACTTTCTCTCACGTGACCCTGTTTATGTTCTTTAAACCTCTAAGCAGTCTGTGATTATCTTGTTTATACATTTATTACTCATTTATTATCTAACACACACCTGTTTCTAGCAGTCACTTGACACCACTCCTCACACCTGACACCTTCCCTGGTATCTGGTGTCTCATTTTCCAGAGATTTAAAATGCCGACAGCTGATTTCTCCCCACGCAGACACCCTCAGGTCTTGCCCACTCGCCTCTTCTCCCCAGCACAAAGCAACCCTCAGCTCATCTGTGAAGGTGACACTCCCTCCAAACATCAATTTTCAGTTGCAAAACGCCTCCAGTGGCCTGAACATGGTTCTTATCTCATCAAAACCAATGTACAAGTAGCATACACTTCATGGTGAAAAGTAAGATTCATTCACAGCCCATTCATTTGGAAGGAACAGACTCCCAGGATCTGAAGGGATGTCACGTTATTGCTTAGATGCATTTTAATAGATTCAGTGAGAAGTCACCACAAAATGAATCAACTTTAATGAAATATTGTAGTCAGATTGAATTAAGTCCAGCACTTTCTAAACAGGTCTATGTATGCTGTTTCTAATTCTTTCAGATCTTTTCAATTTTTTACTCATCAAAAGCCCTTCTGTTGCAATATTCAAAACAGGTTCTCTTTGGCCATTTTGCAGAGATGCCTGTAGGATGAGATTCCTTGCTTTTGTTGACATTTCAAGTTTGCTCTGTTGGCGTTCAGGCACAGGACTCACCAGGCGTTCTCCCCAGTGAACCCAGTGGGCTCTAGGAGGCCTCTGTGCGCCCCACCTACTGTTCCTTGTGCATTTTTGACGTGATTGAGTTTGGATCATCAAGCCTTGGCCTAATGCTCTTCAGGACCCCTTCCCCCCACCCCCTCTTCCCAGTGTGGTGAGCCTCTCCATGTGGCCCCATATTGACATGTCAAGGGTCTGCATCCCTCCAGCCTGAGAGAGCTCCAGGTCAGGCCAGCTCTGGTTTTGTATGACATGTTTCCCTGGTGTAGAAGAGGTGCTTAGGAAGCATCCAGACTTCGGAAGTCACTCAGCTTTCCTTGCCCTTTCACCTAGGACGCTGTGCACCTTCTCCCCTTTCCTCCTGAGCACACCTCACCCGCTGTTCTCTGAGGATCCTGTTCTGTGGCTGATCTAGGTTTGTTTCTTCCCTCCCCAAGCTTCCATTTTGAATCATTTTCAACGGATCCCTGATTCTCACCAAAGACGGTTCCTTCTCAGATGTGAGGACTGCTCCTCTCCTCACCTGGGTGCACCATTTGCTCAGGTTTCCTGAGCACAGCCGTGAACAGCAAAAGCTGTTCTCCAGCCCCACCAGGAAGAGTTTCCAGGTTGCAATCCCACGGTCTCTTTTCTCTCCCAAAGTCACAGCTTTGGACTCAAAAGAAGAAACCAAACCATCGCCCTGCATTCTTTAGTTTTCTTGTTGGGTCTTCAGACTCCCTGGAGGCACATTCCAAATTCCTTCCAGCAACATTATGGGCCTTGCTCTGTGAGTCGAGCGTACATCCTAATAGCTGGGCCTCTGACACTTTTTTTTCTTTTTTTTTTGAGACGGAGTCTCGCTCTGTCACCCAGGCTGGAGTGCAGTGGCACAATCTTGGCTCACAGCAACCTCCACCTCCAGGGTTCAAGCTATTCTCCAGCCTCAGCCTCCAGAGCAGCTGGGACTATAGGCGTGCATCACCACACCTGCCTAATTTCTGTATTTTTAGTAGAGACGGATTTTCACCATATTGGCCAGACTGGTCTCAAACTCCTAACCTCAAGTGATCCACCTGCCTCAGCCTCCCAAAGAGCTGGGATTACAGGCTTGAGCCACCATGCCCGGCCGATGCTTCCTATTTCAATGTCTTTTAGTGCACAGGCACCTAACCGAAAAGTACTCACCACTATTCCCCTGCCTCTTCCCTGCTAAGGGAACCCCAACCACTAGGTCGAGGCAGCATATGGAGCCCTTCTGATCTCAAACAGGGTGCGCCTTGCCCCTAGGCCCTGAGGATGAATCATTGTTGGTCTAAAGTGATCATTCTAATCTCCCTGGCTGCTCAGTGGTCAAGGCAGACCCTGTAGTGACCAAAGAGATGCAAGGTGGAAGTGTGCCAAAAATAACAACAGTGCCCCCTTCTTCCTCCCTCCTGCCTTCAGGATGAACTTGGTGGCTGGGACTGCAGCAACCATCTTGGGACCATTAAGCAAAGGTCAGGGGAAATGCAGAGCCACGGCACCACGTACATCCAGGGCACCGATATGTAAGAAAAACACACCACTATGTTTTCAATACGCTGTAGCTGGTTCTTCTAGTACCTGCTACTAAAATCTTTCCTGACTAACTGTCAACTGCCATTTTTTGACTGAATGTGACTTCCTGCAGAAGGCTGCTTCAGGAATGGTGAAAGAATATGAGCTGTATGACAGGGGTCCTTTGTCCTGGTGTATTTGTATTTGACAAAGCTCACTTCCTCCTAAAGAGTACTGTAGTTTCAAAATAAACACAACTGAAATTTGTTTCCTTTTGAGGATTTTTGGGGTTGAACTGGTTACCTGCCTTGAAATCTCTAGGCCATGCTGGAATGTTTTATAACAAGGAATGGAACTCTCTGTTAAAGGTATTTTCAAAATGTTACTGTGCTTTAATTGCACAGACTGAAGACTCTGATTTTAAAGAGAGAAATCAGCACCTAGATGCACCATTTCAGCAAAATGAATGGTCATGATTGGCTTGGTAAGAAGATAGAAGAAGTGAACACTAAAAAATTCTTAAACTTCCATATATTTTTCATCTACTAAATGAGAAGTTGAAATCCCTGGGAGTCCCAAGGTAGATAAGGGCCAGTGGCACAGACTTTAATTTCTCAGCCTCACTCATGTGCAAAATGCTCTTCATCAGCCCATGTGTGTAATAACAAGTTACCCGACGGGCCAGCGCTTTGGGAAGAATGGAGCTCTGGTGCCACCAAGGCCTCCCAGGCCAATTCTTCCCTGGAATCCACAACTGTGCATGACTTATGATTCCAACATCCCCCAGATAGATCAAGACACTCCTGGGGATTCACAACTCATGTATCCATGGCCCTCCCAGCCTCTCACTCCTAACTGGATGCGAGGGAGCCTCAATGCTCAGGGCAAGGGCTCTGGTGACTTGTGCCTTCCAGAATCTAGACCCTTCTGCTGCAGGCTTGGGCACCTACCCTAGGATGGGGTTACCTAACATCATTGGAAAAGTCTTAGGAAGGAAGACGAAATAGACACTCCTTTCCTTGCTCCAAACCATCTGAACTATCCTGAGATGTTTTGAGGATACGGAGTGAAATGGGCTGATGGTGAAGCCTGCTTTCTTCACTTGCCACCGCTTTCATTCAGCAATGCCACGGAGGTAGTAGAAAAGACGGCTTCCTCCAACGCTGACAGCAAATCATCCTGGGTAATCTTTCCTAACATGTTTCTGCACAACAGCAGCACACACATTTCTGAGATCAACTGTGATCACAACTTGTTTGTCTTTTGGGGAGTGTCATTAGCAAAGATTAGCAACACTGAGCAATGCTGAAGCACCTACTGTTTGCTAAGGCAGAGCAGTGGTTGTGCGAACTATGCCATCGGCTTCTGGAAGTTTTCTTGTGTGGCGCTTTATCCCCAAGGACATGGGGGAAAAATACTCCACATTGCATTTGGCAGCCACCTCCAGGATAATATAACAAGGAGGCTCTCTGATCTGGGGTGCTCCTGGGGAGATCAATTCCTTTCAGCCTATTGGTCATGATCATTCAAAGAAGATCTCCTTCTTATTTTCTCCTAGCTGTCTCTCCTCCTCTTCCTTCTTGCAGAGGAGACAGAGTTAGCAAAAGTATCTTAATACCCTGACATAGCACGTAACATGTATCATCAATGTGATGGGTTCTCCACCTCCCACTAATCCTGAAAATGAGAGATGTCCTCAGACACAGAGAGGCCCACTCCAACAAAAGAGTTAGCAGTCATTTTGCGGAAAGTGAAGCCTGGTGGACTCTACTTTTTCTGGCTCATTCCTAGCTTTCAGTAATAGGGAAATTTTCTACCTACGCGTATTCCTAAGATGTTATTTCACATTGCTTACCTCTGTAGATCAAATATTAGAAAATATGCAACGAAAATGCACAATACACTCAACTTCCATTTCCATTTCAAACATGTTCGACTTGCTCAGAACCCATCTCAAAAACGAGGATTTGAACAGTTGGCCCAAATGAAAATGTCTTCCCATATATTTAATTTGGGCAACAGTTTCTGTCTATCAAAATAAAAAATCCCCAACAATACCAATTTTCAGAGCTCTAAGATCTTTTGAAAGTCAGGAGGAACTTTAATGGGTTAATGGTCACTGAAGTGCCTGGGTCCTAATTCTTAAAATAAACATGGGATTGGAAACATGGAGCTTGGTTTGTACACAATTTTAAAAGATCAGTCAAATCTTTTTTTTTTTTTTTTTTGAGACAGAGTCTTGCTCTGTTGCCCTGGCTGGAGTGCAGTGATGTGATCTCGGCTCACTGCAAGCTCCACCTCCCCAGTTCACGCCATTCTCCTGCCTCAGCCTCCAGAGGAGCTGGGACCACAGGCACCCGCCACCACACCCGGCTAATTTTTCTTATATTTTTAGTAGAGATGGGGTTTCACCATGTAAGCCAGGAAGGTCTCGATTTCCTGACCTCGTGATCCGCCTGCCTCGGCCTCCCAAAGTGTTGGGATTACAGGCGTGAGCCACCGCGCCCGGCCTTTCTTTTCTTTCTTTCTTTCTTTTTTTTTTTTGAGAGGGAGTCTCGCTCTGTCCCCCAGGCTGGAGTGCAGTGGCGCAATCTCGGCTCACCGCAGGCTCCACCTCCCAGTTTCACGCCATTCTCCTGCCTCAGCCTCTTGAGTAGCTGGGGCTACAGGCACCCACCAGCGCATCTGGCTAATTTTTTGTATTTTTGGTTTCACCGTGTTAGCCAGGATGATCTCGATCTCCTGACCTCATGATCCACCCGCCTGGGCCTCTCAAACTGCTGGGATTAGGGGCATAAGCCATTGCACCCGGTCAAAAGATCAGTCAGATCTTCACTCTGCCCTAGCACATGGCCAACTGTAGAAAGACACAGCTAAGCCATGATGTCCAGACATAGGATGATAAAGACATTTAGATATTAAGATCTCAAATGGAACCCCCTCACTCTAGCCCAAGAGAAAAGGTCTTTACTCTGTGAAAATGAATTTAATTTCTCTCCTGGGGTGTGCAGAGGGTTCCCAGGAAATTCTCCTCATTATAAGCTGTCATGACATTTCCCTTTCTTTCTTGAATCCTAACTCTGGTCTTCAATATATTTGGCTCTACAACATAACATTCGGAAATGAGAAGGGGGAAAAAGAGGTACTTACCAGGAAACTTTTTCATCATAAATGAACTGTGAAAAAATAAAAAGAATAGAAGATTAGACACACACACACACACACACACACACACACACACACACACCCCATACTCTTTAAGGCTGCACACAGTGTCCACCTTGTTCCTGGCATGGTATAATCAGGACTGGGTGGTCCTGAGACCTGGAGTCCCTGTGAGTAAACTCCCCTCTGTACTGGTTTTGCCTTTGGCCAGTGTTAGGGGAAGGAGGCAGATCAGGGTGGGCATGTGTGGAAAGGAGCAGCCTCAGGTAATTCCCTTCTTCCTGCAATTTCTGTACAACATCAGAGTGACAGGCAAGTGTGACTAACCTGCTTTGTAAAGCAAGGCTCATTGTAGAATCTTAGATCTGCAAGGGGATGTAGGAGCTCAGCAGGTACTTCCAAGTATTAGTCTCTGTAAGATTTCTGCATGTCTGTGCATCTTCAGTTTTTATGCAAGTGCTTGGACTTCTATGGGCTCCATTTTTTCTTTTAATAGATTTTTTTTGGTTTCCTTAAAATAATTTATTTTCAAAGGAAACTTCACATCACAACCAGAAGTAGGGGCTCAACACCCCTTGCCATCACCCTGAAAAATAAGTGCAATCACAACAAATGGTGTTTGCAAATCCCAGTTGGACACTGTCAGCTGCCCAAGCCCTGGGCATGGTCTGCCCTTTCAGTAAGGAAGATTATTAGGAGTCAGAAGCAGTCAAAGGCACACTAGCATCCCACTGAGGTTTACTCATCAGTTGGGACTTGAAAGAGAATACAGAGAGAATACATGGCAGGATTTAATCTACTTAAGTCCTGGTCTACATACCATCTGAAATCATTTCCCACCTTGTGGGGTGGGGGTGGGGGAGGGGGAATCTAGTGTAATCCTTTGATTATACAGGGAAACCGAGTCACAGAGAACGTAAGTAATTTTCCTGGGGTTGCTCCATCTGCTGCAGAATTGGCTCGAAAACTCAGCCCCAGCTCCGAATTTGGTGTCCTTTTCAGGACACACATGGCTAATGACATGTTGCCGAAACCGAACGAGTACACCTGTATCTCATAGAAGCAGGAGGCTGAGGACATGGTTCGTAGCTCTTTCTTCCCACACTCCTGAAGGACGACTGCTTTGAGTATGGTCGTCTCAGAGTGGCCTTTCCTTTAGAGGCAGCAGCCCTCTGCAGACTGAAGCAGACACTTGCAGGACACTCTGGGTATCAACCGCCATCACAGCTGGAGATGGGAAACTCAGTTAACAAAGTGGGCATGGCATCAGCCCTCAGCCAGGGCAGGAACCACCAGCTGGGTAGAGACGTAGAGAACACCTTAGGGCACAGGTCACAAAGCACATAAAAGGAACTCTTTCCAATTATCTCGAAGGTCAAAATGAGGGTGAGGAGGAAGGAGCTGTGCTCATTTGTAACTCATTCTTCCTAACAAGCCATTGGAAACGTGGGCTTCATCATTTTTGTTACTTTCATCTTTGTTATCAGATTCAACAAGTTGACACTGGGATGACGACATCAAACTAGGATGGGCAGGGAATTAAAGAAATATACGCAACAATCTCATAATCCACGTTGAATGGCATGGAAGCCATCTCCTAGAAGGCACTGACAGCTCTTTTGTATAACCCCCTTTCTTTTTATGAAAAAAGATTGTTGTCAAAAAATCATGGAGCAGATCAAATTATTTAAGATAGAAAACATTTTCTATTAATTGAAGTTAATTCAATATCAGCCCTTGCAGCATGCTGGAACAATCAATTTGTAGCCACTTAAGAGAACAGAAGATATTGAGAAAGAGTTTATTAGACCAGGCCAATTTAATTTTCTTCTATCAGGGAAGGCAGGCAATACCGTAGAATATGAAAGCAGCTTTCAGAAAGCCCTGATTCTGTGTGATCCTCCCCATAGCTGGGGCACAGATTCTGCAAAGGAAAAGCTTGGAGATCACTCACCCTGGAAGAAAGTGAACTTCCTGTCTGCTAGCAGTCAGCCCCGAGATTCATAGGACTTTAGCTACTGATCATTTCAATGATCATAGCAAAGAAAAAATGAGATTGGGCTTAATTGTATGAGGGACCCCAAATAGGCACACAATAATCAGAGAAACAGAAACAGTGGGCAAATCCGGGTGAGACTGGACAAAATATGCTATTAGGGCCAGAGCTTCATGACCCTGGAGTCAAGAGAATGGTTATGGCTTGGGGAGCTGTGGTTGGGGATATGGTTCAGGGAGGCAGACAGGGAGAGAGAAATGCAGGTGATCTCACTACAAGTACTAACTAATGGTGGAGATCTGGAAACATGCAAATAACTGATACAGTTTCCCCTTTGATCTCTGCCTGGTGTGAAGATGCTCCATCACGCAGAATGCATAAGGGTAGAGGAGGAGAAAGGAGGAGGAGGAGGAGGAGGAGGAGAAGGAGGAGGCGGCGTCCACAAAGCCAGGTCTTCTTTACCCTGTGGCTGACGGCAAACATCATTCTGGTTTATCCCTCTCCTTTAAGAGGATTGTGCGGAGGAATGAGAGGACTCAGAAAAGAACAACGAAATGAACAAAGGGGACTAGAAAATCTAAATTGGCTTGTCACAGTGGCTCATGCCTGTAATCCTAGCACCTTGGGAGATCAAAGTGGGAGAATCACTTGAACCAGGAGTTTGAGGCTGCAGTGAGCTATGATCTGACCACTGCATTCCAGCCTTGGGGAGACAGCAAGACCCTGTCTCTAAAAACACTCTAAACAGAAGCAGGGCTTCCTCATCGTGAGAAAGGAGGTGGAGATGAGCTATGAACTGCCTGTGAGCATTCCGTGCTGTTATTTGGAGAACAAACAGCTGGTCATTGCCTCTTTGGAAGACTGGAAATGAGGACTGGTACTGTTTGCAGAACATTCCATCGGGAGGGTACCTTGCTGGACCATCTTGATGGAGCATTTGAATCGCTCTCTCGGAAAACTCTTCAAACAACAAGGATGAGGTTCCTTTCACTTGAGTTTGCTGAAGGTTAGGAAATGAATTTGTTATTCCTTAAAGATTTCATGTTATTCAATACACTTAATACACGTGTTGTATATCCCTCTGTAGTTTATGCTCTACTGGCTGAGAGTAAAAGAAATAAAAGCAACATCCCCCATCCCTTAGATCAGTATTACCAGTGTAGAAGAAAACTTGAAATCATTTCTTTCTAGACCAGAAGTTGCACCCACAGTTCCCCCCAATGACCACTAGGTGGTGCTCACGTTCCAGTCCTCCTTCCATGTCCAGCCTGCCAAGGTAGTGAAGTTGAAATGAAGTCAGTTCAAGTCCATTTTCGCAGCTCTATTAAATCTCCTGGAAGGAAGGGAAGCACCTCAAGGCAGGCAGCCTACTGAAGGCGGCTTCAGCCGCTGCTGTCACGGGGCAAGGTGGTGTTCCAGGGGCAGGTCCTGCCTGGTGCTCTGTCCTGTGGTCAACACTCAGTCCTCACGATGAGTTGCACTTGACTCAGCTTCTTCCCCATCAGATTTGTGAAAGCAAGCCATGGGTAAGCAGCTCTTCTCTCTGTGCCCTGTTGGTTCTGTTTGGGGGCCAGGCACTGTGATAGCCCAGAGACCACCAAGGGTGATCCTGATAGCTGGGTCTCAGATCTGCTGAGCACCAGCTGGTCAGGGGGCCTCTGCCCTCTGACCCACATGTGCTTCATCCAAAGTCACCCTTGGCTTCACCCTAAGGTTTCCACGTGTTCTGCCGCTGAGCGAAATGTTAAACAGGAATGAATTTGAAAAAAGCACTCATTTCCTCCAGGCTTCAGAGAAACGGCTGGGTACCATGGAAACCGGCATTTCATTCCTGGTGTCTGCTCCAGAATTCTTCCAAGCAAGACCGGCTTACAGCAGGCTGGCGAATCCCTGGATATCAGAACAACCCAGATAGCTGCCAAGGGAATGGAGTGCTCAACATGGAGAAGCAGGGGAGGAAGAGCCAGGAGCCCCTGGTATATGCGGGAGAAAAGAGGCTGGCTGAGCTGGGAGGCAGGTGGCTGTCTCAACATCGCCATGTCAGCCCCTGGGTTTGCTTACTGTAAATTGTAACCATGAAGCAGGAGAGGCCGCACTGCTGAAGCCAAGACTTCATAGCATGTATTGTAATCACTGGCACCATGAGAATTTTAAGCAGTGAAAATAATAGGAGAAAATCAACATCATCATTTTCTTTCAAGAGACTGAAACCTGACACTCTTTCCTTCCTTGCTGTAAAGAAAACAGTCCCCCGTAGATTTTTCCCACTCAACATCACGGGAATTCCCTTGAGTGGGTGCAGTTCTCACTTCTTCAGCTCTCGGGTGGGGGTACAGACAGCTTAGCTAAGGCCATGGTGATTTCAACTGAGGAGAGGGATCCGATGGAATACATTGCAAAGCTGGCTGTTAGGCACCAATATCGCTTATATTTCAAAGTTAAGCAGGAATTCCCACTTCAGGATATCTTGTAGGCTGGCTTGATTGATGAAGGCTGTGGTTGCAGGAGGGCAGGGAATAAATGACCTAAGGGCAGGGCTTTAGCAGAGCTAATCATGTTGTATAAATACATAAAGGCAGGCTACAGGGAAGAAAAAAGGATAAGTACTGAGGATAAAGGAGACGGGGGTAGTTCAACCAAAAAGACTATGTTTGCTAGGCAGGGAAAACCGAAATTAAACACGTAGCTAAAGTTTCCAAGTTGTTCTTGTTAGAGATGAGAGGCTCCTCTCTGGAGTCTCCAGGCCAGTGGACGCACTTCTCTGTTCAAGCAGCAAATGCGAGTGTAACCGGTCTCCTAGTTTACCCAGTGTCATTAAAGCAGGCCTTTCCTTCCTCCTGTCGACAGCAGGCGACCTTTGTAAGACCATAGTTGATTTGTTTAAGGATCTTAAAATTCTGTCAAAGTCAGAATTCAAAGTGAGGATCTTCTAGCTACCATAGTTATTCCGACTTTGCCAGAAAGAGAGCTGAAATGTAATGAAGGCACAATGAGCTGAAGGACCTCAAGTTTTCTAGTATGAGAATTTCTTAAAGAACTGAAAGTAGATCTACCCTTCGATCCAGCAATCCCACTGCTGGGTATCTACCCAGAAGAAAAGAAATCATTCTATCAAAAAGACACCTGCGTGAGTACGTTTATCACGGCGCAATTCACAGTTGCAAAGATATGAAACCAACCTGAGTGTTCATCAGCTGATGAGTGGATAAGGAAAATGTGGTTATATACACCATGGAATACCACTGAGCCACATAAAGAAACTAAATAATGTCTTTTGCAGCAACTTGGATGGAGCTGGAGGCCATTATTCTAAGTGAAGTAACCCAGGAACGGAAAATCAAATACCGTATGTTCTCACTTACAAGTGGGAGTTAAGCTTTGTGTATGCGAAGACATACACAGTGGTATTATGGACTTTGGAGACTTAGAAGAGGGGGTGGGAGGAGGGACAAGGGATTAAAAAAACTACGTATTGAGTATAATGTACACTACTCGGGTGAAGGGCATGCTAAAATTTGAGACTTCACCACTATATAATTCATCCATGTAACCAAAAACCACATGTACCTCAAAAACCATTGAAATAAAAAAAATAAGAACCCTAAGTTTTCTAAATTGGAGAGAGAAAAGCTTAATTCCCATGAAAAATGTGTGCAGGAGGGGAGGGTGATGGGTCAGAGGAACAGGGCCTTGGAGGCCAGCCAGCTGCCGGTGAAGGACAGCCTTCCACACGACCTCTGAGATGTCTTTTCTCTCACAGAAAGGGCAAGATACAATCATTTCCAGATTATTTCAGATTAGTTATTTTAATGAAAAAATTCTAGCAGGGGGGTGGCTGAAGCTGTTCCCTTCTGCCGAAAAACTAGACCGCAAAGTTAGTGAAGGTGACGCTCATCTCTAACAGGGGGAGTGGGCGGTGGGGTAAGGATGATTTTAAAGACTGTAAGAGGAGGATTTTACTGGAGGGAAAGTCCAAATTCTATATTGGGGCAGTAGAGCTGCACCATGTCAGACGCCTGCTCTGGCAAACTCGAGGTATTACCAGTCCCTGACCTTGGGTGAACCATTTAAGCACCGGAGCCCTGGTGATGCCATCTCTAAGGTGGGATTCAACAAATAGCTTTCGTGCATAGTCACAAGTATTAAACTAAAATGTCATTATCAGTAGATCCAACACAGTCCCCTCTTGAGGATCAAGTCTATACTTGTTAAAAATTAAAATTAATAACATAAAAAGTGTAGTTCCTTAGTTCCACTAGTTGTCTGTCAGTAGCCACGTGTGACTAGTGACTACCACCTTGGACAGCACAGATTGCAGGCCATTTCTATCACCATGTAAATTCTGCTAGAAGTGCTGGGCACCTGTGGCAGGTGAGTCAGCTGAGCTCTCTCATATCCTCCTGGGTTCCATCCACTTGGGGCCATGACAATGAATGTCCCAAGGAAGGAAGGAGATGTGTTGGCATGAAGGAACCTCGCTGCTGTGCCAGTGCTCGGGCTGCCCTGAAGAGCCCCAAACTGCTGCCAAGGGCTCACCTGGCCCATCAGCAGACAGGCAGCACTTGTGAATTTGGAGTTTCAAGCCAGTCCACCTTACCTGGGACCTGTCCCATAGGCCTATCTGCTTCCCCTGGGGGCTGCCCTCCTCTCCACATTCACAATCCCCCTCCTCCAGAAGAGAGGAAGGGTAAAAATAAAGTATTTCTTTTAGAGCAGCTGTTAGACTGCCTATGTAATGAATCATTTGCATTTATGTAAATTATCTGATTATGTAAATTACAGTAACATTTCAATACAAAAAACTGTCGGCCTGCTGGAATTTGGAGAAAAGAGAGGACTGGGAGGCCGGACATACCCGCAGTTGAAGTGCTCACTGGGGGCAGAGGAGAAGCAGCGACGAATCTGCAATGACTTGCACTTGGCTGTTGGGTGGATGGGCACAAGGCAGGGCTCTAAAGAATCTAGAACTCTTTCAGGACTTAAAAGGTGATGTCTGTCTTGCAAAAAGAGACTGAAGGCATTGGGGGAGCCTCCTCAATGCTTTCAGAGCCACTGTCCAGCCTCTCCACGGCTGGCCAGATGTTTCAAAGTATGGAATGTCACCGGGGCTAAGGGAACGTTGACTGGGGAGGGGGAAGGGCCCCGAGAAGCACACATTTTATGTTTTTGAAATTATAATTGCTTTGGACACTGACTAAATTCATTTCTTTTGCTTCTCCTTCAAACAAACAAACTAGAAAATAGCACAGAGGAAAGTTTAGGTGAAACACCCGAACAGGGAAGTGGATCGCCCTGCGTCTCCATCTGAATGAACTGTGGTGAGCTCTGCCAGTTTTGGAATGCACGTGCGCTTCCTGCTCCTGTGGTTTTGCTTGTCGGCCCCGCCCATGTCCCGCCCGCATCGGCTGACATTTCAGCCATTTTGAATCCAGGTCATAAGGACTCTATTAGCACTTTCCTGGCCTCCTCCGAACCCTCAGCCCCTCAGCAGCCATCAGCATCTCTGGAGAAGTCGCGGTGCCTCTCTGTGGGTCTCCAGGCCCCACGGTTTGTCTCCAGGGCTCCTCTGCTGAGGTCTGAAGAACCCCTTGGTGGGCATGTACACAGAACAGCATCTGGTCCTGCTGAATCCTGACTTGCCCTCTGGGTGAAGGAGCTCTTTATTGCACAACCTCAGGACACTGACAGTTACGCCTTCTGAACATTTCAGTACTGTATAGTAGGGAGGAGGGTTTGAAAACACCCGAATAGTTGAATGCATTGTTTGGGAAGGTTGGTAATTATTTGGTAGGTAGCAGAAAGGGCCTTTAAATAAAGGAATTTCAAGTGCTCGTTGCAGAGTCCTATAGAGAAGCTTAGTATTACCTAAGGGAAACTGGAGGAAAAATGATTTTGTTACCATGATATTAGGGGAAATAGAAAGAGGAAAATAAGAAAAAAGACACAGAGTGTGTGTGAGCCGTAGCCTCTGGCTGGGGGCATGGAATAGATGTGGAGACATTGTGAGAGGTACTTTGTGAACTGCAGCACTTTTGGGTGTGAAACTCTGTTTTAACCCTCATGGACATTTTCAAATCTCATGTAAAAATGACCTTGGGAGTCTGGCCACCACTTAACAAGAGTTAAGAGTCTACTCAGACTAGCAATAGTCAGAAATCCCGGCAACTAAACTTACTTAGGCTGCTATGATTCCTTTCCTTTGGGAATCTCAAAACTGACTCTAGAAATTGTCATTTCTATGCCAGAGATGAATACCCCAAGGAAACAGTTTCCAGCCATATTTAAAGTTGTGTTTCTCAAGATGCAGTGTGGTGCTACTGGCATCAGAATCACCTGCGGTTGAGGGAAGATGTTGGTTAAAATGCAATTTCCCAGGTCCTAACCAAGAGGCTGTTGAACTAAGTAGGCATCCTGGGTGTTTCCAGTGCAGACTGAAGTTGGAGGAACATCAGTTAAAGTAAAAAGAACCAAGACCTAACCTTGAGAACTCAAACTTTATCTTTCCTATTTCTTCTTAACAGTGGAGAGATGTAGTTTTTCTCAAATCACAAAACTCTAGCCTTGACACCTGGTCTGTAAATGTACAGTCCACATCTTCAGGTAACAGCAAAGAATCATTTGCTTGTGTGGCTTGTTGCTGTCTGAATGAAATATGGAGCTGTCCTGGCAGCCTGCGTGTTCAGCTAGCTCAGCTCTGGGGTTTATACACTGCACCCCGAGGACAGATGATTGCTTTGCCCAAAGACCAGACTCGGTGAGGGAGTTACTCAAAGCCCAAAGAAGAAAAACCTCTTTACTTCTTCACACGTCATTAACAACAATTATATTCATTTTATCTTGGCTATATCCAGATACACTGAACAGAAGACAAGTGATTTCGCACATAGTCCAGTTAGTGTCTATGCGGAAAACAGGGAAAGAAGCCAACACCAGCAGAACTGCTGTTGGGAATGTGTGGTTAAGTCTGTGCTCCCAGGAGATCCGAATCTGCTCCGTTCCGTTCCACCACCTTGTTTTCATGAGCACAGTCATCTCCTTCTGGAATTCAGCAAAGTAGAGGGCTGTGTTCATTGACACTGTTCCCTAACCATGTCTTTTTTAAAAAAATAATTTTCAAAAATCATCCCAACATCCCGTAATGGCAGAAGAGCAGAGGGCACGCAGTCATTGTGGGTTTGTGCATAGAAGGATGAAGCTCACTGGAAGGGGTATTAGAGAAGTCTGGGAAGAGTCCTTGGGTTCCAGGGGATCATACCCTTTTCACGGGTAATAACTGAGAACAAGAACATAGTTCATGTATGTCCTTAAATCTCCTAACCACAAGTGTAAAAGATGAAGCATGTCTTCAGTTCCAGCATGACATTCCGAACCCCTCTGCTCTGTGGGGTGGGTTCCAACCCTCCCAGTGATAAAGGGCCCCTGGAATTAGGGGAGCATGGCAGGTCCAGTTCCCTTCCTGTTTTAATCTGGGGACGCTGGAGGACAAGGTTGAGAGCACATTTTAAGGGAACATTGACCTCCTGGCAAACCTTGTGATGGTTTGTAAACTCAAGATTTTCAATGTCAGAAACTGCTGGTCACTGAAGTACCTGTCTGGTTCCTCAGGGAAAATCTCACATCAACCCTCATGTTCATTTTATTTATATAAAGATTTACAATAAAATAATCTACTGTTAAGAGCTTCGTCAAACAAGTGAGTAGACCCTTTAGTTGATCCATCCCCATTGTGTAGGTAAGAAAACTGAAACCTAGATTGATTGATTTCTCCAAGGTCATGAGAGCCAGTGAAGGCTGCATTAGTCAGGGCTCTTCAGAGACACCGAACCAACAATATATATAATGGATATTTGCTGTGAGGGATTGGCTCACAGTACCATGGAGGCTGAGATGTCTCACGATCTTCCATCTACAAAGCCTGTGGTGTAGTGCAAGTTTAAGCCTGAAAGCCTGAGAACCAGGGAAGCCAGGACTGTAGGTCCCAGTTTGAATCCAAAGGCCCAAGAACCTGAAGCACTGATGTCACTGATGTCTGAGGACAGGAGAAGATTCATAGCCCAGCTCAAGCAGAAAGGGCACATTCACCCTTCTTCTGCCTTTTTGTTTTATTTGGGCCCTCAGTGAATTGAATCATGCTCATCCACCGTAGGGAGGGTGATCTTTTAGGATTCAGACACTGATCTCTTCTGAAAAGCACTCTCACAGACAGCCAGAAATACGTTCACCAGCCCATCTGGACACAACTTAGCCCAGTCAAGTTGACACATAAAGTTAACCATGATGGTAAAGGGGCAAGCAGAACTAGGAGTCAGATCTCCCGACTCCTATTTCAATCTTCTTTCCAATTTTTCACCCTTTTTGTGGACAGCCCAGCTTGCCACGCTAAAGAGTATGATTTTTTCCCCATAGACGACACAGAGCCACTGAGCAGTTGAACAAGGGATAGAAGCATTTGCAGGGGTTCTTTGTGGAGACGCCAGTTGGATGGCCGTGAGGACTGGCTGGGGGTAGAGAGAAGCGGGGAGTAAGCGGTGGAGATGCACTGCACGGAAACACTGACCCGCCATGAACTGCAGCAGCTGCTGTGTCAGGCCTGCAATGCAGAGAGCCTCAGCTGAAGTCAGTTCTGGAGGAATGCACTGGGGAGATTGTGGTAAGCTGAAATCCACAGAACAACTAAGCCACATGGGTATGCTGGGAGTTGAGGGAAAGGTCAGTTTAATCTCATTCCCAGTTTGTGGCTAAGATAGGAACGGGGACTGAAATATATGGAAAGGCAAGTCCTGGGGAAAACATCAAAAGTCTATTTAGGGGCCGGGTGCGGTGGCTCACACCTGTAAATCCAGCAGTTTGGGAGGCTGAGGCGGGCAGATCGCTTGAGGTCAGGAGTTGGAGACTGGCCCGGCCAACATGGTGAAACCCCATCTCTACTAAAATACAAAAATTAGCCAGGCATGGTGGTGCATGCCTGTAGTCCCAGGTACTCGGGAGGCTGAGGCAGGAGAATCACTTGGACCTGGGAGGCAGAGTTGCAGTGAGCCAAGATCATGCCACTGCACTCCAGCCTGGGCAACAGAGCAAGACTCCATCTCAAAAAAAAAAAAAAGGAAGGATTCTATTTAGGGACGTGTTGAGTTGGGGCATGGAGATGTCTAGTAGAGAGTTCTTTATCCACCATGGGACCTCAGGGAGGTGTCACTGCTAAGTAGCTGAGTATACGGGTGTTGGTGTTGGCACAAAGGTGGCCACGGTAATGGGCTCTGTGGGAGGGCAGGGAGTCCTGGCAGAGCATACAGAGTGAGAAGGGGGAGAAGTGATGTCCAAAGCTAGGGATGCCAATGAAGTGACAGAAGAGCCATGCTCAGCAGGGTCTCAAGAGAACGGCCATGGACTCTCACAGACCCAGATAACCCAAGTCTAAATGCCAGTTCTGACCAGCAATTGGTCAGGCTGAGTTCTGGGTGATCAAAGTAGCTGAAAGAAAGAAATCTGCCTCCAAGCAAAGACATGCATCACGCACTCGCCACCGGTGACCTCTAGTGAACTCCACGTGGAGGAGCCGCACACCACCCCTGGTGCTTAAAAGAGCACTGATGGGAGCTGAAATGGCCAGAGCGACTCACCACGATGAGCGCGATCACAGACAGCGTGTAGTAAATCGAATCCCTCAGCAGGCACCAGGAGGAAAGAGCCACAACCTGCAGGAGAAGGGAAACAAAGTCAAACAGGATATAGACTGTACAAATGAGACGGCGGGACTCCTGCAGGCTCAGCCAGCTTCCTGTCTAGGCACCCTGTCCTGCACCCAATCCATCTGCCAATCAATAGGAATTTATTCAAGTATTTAGGCATATTAGTCTGGATCTTCTGAGAGGCAGACATGAAGATGGACTTAAACCTGCAACAATTTTGTTAGGGGGAAAGAGCCGGTGATAGAAAATGGGGCATCGGGGGAGCTGGACATGCAGCCTGTCCACCTGTGATGCGTGTCTGATCCCCGCAAAGAAGACAGGGATGGTTGAGTGCACTGTCCCAGCTGCCAGGCAGTCTGAGGAAGGTGCAGCGAGGCCCAGGGAATCCTTAATGCAAAGTTGCCTATCAGAGGAGACTCACGTGCCCCAGGAACAGGCCTGCCTTGACATCCATAACGTCAAGGGGATAGGAGGAGCAATCCTAACCTGTGCCTTTGTCATGACTCTAGCGTCTGCTGCAGCCTGTCCTGCCCCGTGGAGTGAGCAACCTGTGCTGGGCTGCCGCTGCCGTCCTTCAGAAGGGGTGTGGACAAGCTTGTCTCTGCCAGACCTTCTTCCCTCATCTCTATTGTATGCCTGGTCTTGCTGGCATTTGACCCCTGGTTTAATCAGAATCTTTGAAAGATTGATTTGCACACTGATCCAGGGGAAAATGTTCTTGGCATTTGGAGATGTCCCTTTTTAAAGAGATGCTGGCTCTGCTGAGACGAGGCTGATAGGCACATTGCTGGAGGCTAAAGCAGCCTTGCCCTGCAAGAGGAGGGGGCTGCCAGGTCCAAAGGAGGGCAGAGGAGCCAGGGCTAGAAGTGGTGGGGAGAGAGCTCTGGATGTCAGGTTCAGGCTTCTGTTCTGGAGAAAGAATTATTTCTCCCTGGAAAGTTCTTCAAAGTCTCTTATTAAGGAATATTTAGTATTCTTCTGTCTTTACAGTGTAGGTTCACTTTGGCAGACCTTACGAATAAGTCTGGGAGAGTTCACACACCTTGTCCCAAGGGCTGTCACTGGCAAGTCCCTTTCCCTTCCCTAGAAGAGTACCGACTACCCCATAGGCACAGGATGTTTGCCTGACTACCTTTGCCCTTGGCCTAGTAAGTGAAAAAAGAGACAGCACAAGTCAACACTCTCAGCAGGGGTAATGACAGGCACACGCTACACCAAACACAGTGGGAAAAAGGAACCCCAGGGACGTGCAGTCCCTGAGCCTCTACCCTCCTTGACTGCTGTGCAAGTCTGTAAAGATCAGACCAAGTCAAACTGGAGGTTTTCTGGATTCAAATAACATGAAAGGCATGACTTACATAGGACCATAAATGAATAACGAGGGCAGTCTCTTTCCATTAACGCATTCCCCACTTCTTATATGAACACTTAGTTATTTCCTGTAGCTAATTTTGCCTTATTAGGTGAAGCATTTGCCGATCTAAGTCATACATGACAGGGTTGTCAAGAAGAGAACTCACATCAGAAAAATCACGTTAGAATAAATATAAAGTATTCTTTACCCTTTTATCATTCTCTGTCAGTACCGTAAACTCTTAGAATCTGTGGTCATCACTCACCATTTATGCAATAGATTAAATTGGACTAAATTGTTCATTTTCCAGCAGGTCATAAAAGGTTGTATTTATTCACTTCATTATAATCAGACAAATGGGCTAAAAACATGTGGCAAATATCCATTTTGAATTTCTTTAACACATTACTTGGGCTTTTAGTTAACAACGGCAGATTGAACACATACCATTACCATTCTTGTTATACCATAACGAGATAATACTAAAGGGTTTTTTGCAAACAGGTCATAAACCCACAATGCAAAAGGAACAGAGGAGCTGATCAGAGCAACAAAATTTTGGAAGCTGGAAAGCAGAAGAATAGTTGGGAATGTTCTAAAAGTTAGAATAAAGATGGACCTGAAAACAGAACAATCAAAAGACTGTTTAAGAATTTATTCTCCAAACCTCCTTCCTTACTTCATACAGCCCAGTTAATGCTCATTCTTTACCTTAATAGAAAATAAGAGATCCAGTATTTGAAGAATTGAAGTTCCAGAAAACAGAGAACACAGAGGGAGGAAATGATCAAATAAATAATTCAGAAACCATTCCAGAAGTTAAGGACATGCATTTTCATAGCAAAAGGGTCCTCTGAGTTTATCTCACTGAGTGCACAATAAACAAAACAAGACGTACATCGAGGCAGATAATCATAAATCTTCAGAACACTGGGACAAATAACAGACCCTAGAAATTACCAGACAGAGGAAAGCAGGTTTATATACAAAAAATAAAAACTAGAGTGACATTTTGTACTCAACAAAGACATGGAAAGCTAGCAAAAAATGGAGTAATGCTCTCAAAATTAGAAAGGAAAACAACTGCATTTCTATGCCCAATCAAATTATTAAAAATGAGAAAAGAATAAAAATAAAATTTTAGTTGTCTCAGAAAATTTGCCTCCTATGTGTCCTTTCTGAAAAAGCTACTGGAGAATGTACTCCACCAAAATAAGGGAGTAAAGCACTTGTTACATATAATTATGTTACAATAAAACATAATACCAAGCAACCAGAATCTATGATGATAATTAAAGGGGATTTCTAGAATGACAGTGAAGGGAGAATTTAGAAGGATGATAAAAGGAAATTCCAAAATGAAATTTTTACAGCAGGCTTAGAGAACAACCTAGCCAGATTGGAGTGACTCAGAAGACTACAGAAAAAATGTTGCCAGAAGGACAAAATTGATGGAGCAGTTGATAATTTTGAATCTACAGAAAGAAGATTAGAGAACTCTAAGAAGAGAACATAAAAAACTAAGCAAGCAAACAATAAAAAAGACAATTATAAGCCACAAGGTAAACATAGGACTGTGCCCCAAAGAAGATGAACCATTGTATATTAATGGCTCAACTATGAAGAGTGGTCATAAAGTGATTATAAACTAAGCAGAATATTTTCTAACCAAACTTATAACTCTTTAGGGGAAGATGGGGGCTGGGTAGTGAGATGGGTGAGGCTAAAAGAGATGCAAACCCTCCTCTTCTATACTGTGAAATAAATGGAGAATGCCTGTAACCGAAAAAAATCAAGTAGCTGCCATCTAAGTAGGTTATTTAGAGATACTGAGCAAATATCAGGAACAGGAACTAATGGAAAGTAGTTACCTTAGAAGAGTGGGGAAATGGTGATGGTGGGACTGGAGGATGGCTGTTTTCCATAATAAGCTTTCTAGAATGGGTTGCCTCTTTAAGCTCTGTGCCCATATAACTTTAATAAAAATAAAGATAGGAAAGCATATCACAAATTATCCACTTAGTTTTACTTCTGCAAGAAATATATCTTGTACTAGGTCTAGATGTCAAATGTGGGTGGATAGTGATATCCTTTTTCTTCTTTATAAATAGAATAGTTTTCAATGTTTGGATTGTAATCAAGTTTCAGCCCCATATTCAGAGCAAAATCTTTTTTTTTTTTTTTTTTTTTTTTTTTTGCATAGAGGTGACAAACTGGAGCACAGGTAAGAAGGCATCAAACCAAAGAATTCTTTCCACACTCTAGAAGGAATTTAGAAAGGCATACACACCCAAATAATTCACAATTCTATGGTACTTACAGTGAGAACTGTGATCATGAACTCATGTCCACCTCTGACTTACCTTTCTGACACCACCACTCACCACAAAAGCAATATTTATCTGACCCTTCCTGCAAAGAAGAAGGTTTAGAAGGGTTCTGTATCCTTGCAGAGGCCAATACCATTTGACTTACCCTCACTTCCTAGCAACCTGGGCTTGATGAATTTGAGTACTAAGCCAGGTTGGTAATACTAGCAGTGGGAAAGAGTTTGGGATTTGAATCCAGGAAGCCTGGGCCTTGGGTCCCTGTTCCCAGACACTATACTACAATGCTTCACTACAGGCAAAGGTGAAAAGCAGGCACCCACTTGCGATTGCCTCCCATGGGGATTTTCCTTTCTCCCTCACTGTAGCCATTAAAACAAGTATAATAGAAATTGTAGCCAAAAAAGAGAATAGTTGAAGGCTGAGAGACAAAAAAAATAAATAAATAAAAAACAAAAAACAAAAACCAGTGACCACAGCTACATTTTAAAATAAACTGCTTTCAAGAGAATCGAGGTAAGTGATCAAAGCAAAAAAATAGTTACTATAAAGACTGTAGATAGGAATGTAGATATGGAAAGGATATATTCTAGATATGGATATATTCTAGGAGGAAGAGAATCAGTTAAATAAACACTGAAACTACCTGTCCATTTGACCTGTTTAATTTACAAAAATAAAACACCACTACAGCTCATTGTGGGTTGAGTGTTTCACTGTTTCACAAACATGAATACCCTGGTCTTCTGGACTCCATATGGTTCCCTTTGCCTCTCAGTGAAGGATCACTTATCTCTAGATGAAGGCCAGAAGCCATGTGGCTCAGCCCTGAACACATCTCCTGGCAGAGGGAGACATGTTAGCATCTCTGCATCAAAGAGATGCATCTGTTGGCAGGTGTCCCCCAAGCCACAGCAGGCTGATGAGAAGACAGGTCACCTTCTGTAGCCCTTTGCAAAATGATTGCATGGAAGAAAGACAAATCACTCTGGCAAAGAGACCAGATTAGAGGTCCCAGGAGAAAACCAACAGTGAGTAATTCTGTCCTTGACCTCACTGATCAATAACATAGATGGTGCAGATTACAGGAGTCCATCCACTCCTCCACAGATTCAGCCAGAGGCTCTGTTTTCCCCCTATAGTTCTAGGAATCCCACCCAGCTGGAATTTCATCCTGATATTTCTTTTTCTATTTATGGAATGCATTTCACACATTCTCCATTGAACATGCAGCTTCAGTTTGCTTCTTACACTTTCATTTAGTTTCAGAGTGGCATAATGCAAAAAATAATTCACACTTTCAAAACAACACATTCTCTTCTGAAATTCTGGCTGCCTCTAAGAGGTTAAAAGTAATTGTTTATGATAAAACCATACACTTTTTGGGTACAGATATGCATTGTGAATCTATATACAGCTATTTGTATATATGATAATACACATATAGTATATATGAGGATAGACTGTGTATCTGTAATATGATACAATATTTATGATAACTTTTCCTGATGAACAATATCACCTGACACTGCAGGAACCTTTTAAAAGGCACAAATACTCTCAATTGGTGAGTACTTGCTCTTAAAAAAAAACAGTTGAAGCAAACAAAACAACGTAATCGTTAACATAACATAAAACATAAAACTGTTACTGTCTATGAGAAATGTTGTTATTTCACACACATTTCATGGAAAAGGGATTTGAGAAATCATAACATGAGTTTTGTTCCAAGCTTTTGAGCTGACACAATTTCTACAGCCAATTCTCATCTCGGGGAACACAGCCACCTGATCTGCAGTGAGGATGGGGCTCTGGGGTGTCCGTGAAACCACCTAAGGACACTAAGTGGTGCTGAAGTTCAGACAGGCCTGATGTGGGTTTTTCCTCCCACAGGGAAACCTCAGTGCTACTGTCTGCTCATGAAGTACACTTTTAAAAAACTTCTATGCTGGGAAAAATCACTGAAATACAAATGACTCTTGTTTTCTAGAAGTTCACTATCGAAAATGGACAGTAATAATTGAGCTATGTAAAAAGACAATAACATGCTTTTGCAAAATACAGTGAACTGCTGCTTATTAATCTTCCCAACCAGGCACACAAATAAATTCACATTTTTAATTTAATTTTTTAAAGAAAACTCATTTTGAGTTCTAGTTTTATGTAAGAAAAACAAATGACAAATAAACAAGCTTCTAGTGGAGACAGATTTAAATAAAAATAAGGCCACATCAGGACAGTGCAGACATAGAATAATCTCTTGAGTGTTCTTCATTGATCTTGCTGAACAATAACCACAGATGCTCATAATGACCTGGAGATGCCTCGGGACTCAGACATGCCTTCTCAATCATCCACAAAATTATGTGCAGTTTTCATGTTAAGTGTAAGTTATTTCCTGCTAGGCCTTCAAAATTTGGTAGTTCAGAGTGTTCCCCTACACATCAGAATTCACAGGAAGTCAGCTCTGCTGTAGGGAAGAAAATTCTGGACTTGACGACACAGGGCTGTTCCCTGCAGTGCCCCTGGCTCCCTTCGCCCATTCTGGGTACCGGGTGTAAGGACATCTACATTCACTGCCAGGCATTGATGTGCCAGCACCTGGCACAGCATTTGGCAGTACTAGGTACTTGATACAAATTTGTTGAATAAATGTAGGGCATTTAGGGTAATTTAATTTAACCAAATATATTAGCTTGAATTCACCCAGAAACAGACCCAGATTTGAATGCAAATAGTTTATCTGGGGAGGTGATTCTAGGATAATTGTTAGGAGAGTGGGAAGTGAGGCAGGTGGTGGAAGGAAGGTAATAACCAAGTCATGGCAGTGGGCAACTGGGGCTCCATCTTAGTGGGGACCCTGGGAGACCACATGGATGGAACATGCCTCTGAGAGGAGAGGGAGCCAGGGTATTGATCCACCCACTCCCATTGGTCATTGGTTGAGAGCTGCACCTAGGAGTGTAAATTCTCTGGCACTTCCTATCCCCAGGGCAGAAATTATGGGCTTTTGTGACCGAGAGGAGCCCCCAGACAAAGAAATGCAGGTTTTGACTATTGGAAGTTAGGCCAGTGGGAACTGAACTGGTAAGGGTGAGAGGCCACGGGTGGGGCATGAGCACTGTCTACTGTAGCCAAAAACATGGACTTACACAGTAATCCAATATTCAGAGAAAGCATAAACACAAACACACACACACAGACACACACACAGAGAATTTTGTAATTTTTAAAGTACAACCCAATCACGTTTGTATAAGACTCAAAAGCAGTCCACACTAATTCATGTCATTTTAAGTCAGGAGTAGTGTTCCCCTGGAGGCAAGGCTAGTATCTGAAAGAGGCCACGAGGGGCTCTCAGAGGCCATGACTGTTCTTCCTCTTGATCAGGGTGCTGGTTACCGGGTGTACCCACTTTGTGAAATGCCATGGAGCTGGATTAGGACAGGTGCACTTTCTTAAGTGTATGTGGTGCTTCAACAAAAACGCTATTCAAACAAAACACAAATGCAATTACAATGTTAACTGTTATTGTTAATATTACACATTAATTTTAATAGTAATTACTCCATCACAACGTGGGGTTGGCTTATTAGAAAAGTTGCCAGCTAAAATACAGGAAGCCCAGCAAAATCAGAATTTCAGGAAAATACCAAGTCATTTTTTAATACAAATAAAAAAATAACTTGGATATTTGAGATAAGCACATCTCAAATATCACATGGAACATACAGTATACTAAAAATAGTATAGTTGCTTATCTAAAATTAAAATTTAATGTAATATACTGTATTCTGGTTTGCTAAATCTAGTAACCATACTTATTAGATTTTGGATGTTCATTAAAATAACGATTTTGACTTTCTTTAGATAAGCACAAGATTGGAAGTTTAGTGATTTTGAACTAAATATTCTTAGGACAAAGGGCAAGTTGAACCTGTTCTACGTTGCCTATTTATCTTATGCTGGATATTAACCACTATTTTTTTTTTTTTTTTTGAGACAGGGTCTTACTCTCATTGCCTAGGCTGGAGTGCAGTGATGCAGTCTCGGCTCACTGCAGCCTCAACTTCCCAATCTCAGGTAATCCTCCCATCTCAGTCTCCCAGGTAGCTGAGACTATAGGCACATGCCACCATGCCCAGCTGATTTTTTGTATTTTTAGTAGAGATGGAGTTTTACCATGTTGCCCAGGCTGATCTGGAATTCCTGGGCTCAAGCAATCCATCTGCTTTGGCCTCTCACAGTGTTGGGATTACAGGTGTGAGCCACTGTCCTCGGCCTTAGCCCCTATTTTATTTTGGTTGTTTGGCCTGATTAGAATTTTTTCTTTGTTTCTTGTTAGTTGAAATAGTTGCTAAAGTGCACATTGCATTTTTTTTTTTTTAAGGAGGGACGTCCACAACATCAAGACTTTTGGTTTCTCTTGGAAAAATCTGAAGACCAGGCAACTTATGTCACTGTGGAGCTGCTCAGCGGTGCCTGCTTTAGATGGGATGTGCGTTCATCTGCTTGCATGGGTCACCCACCTCTTCATTGCCCCCAACTCCTAAGACCAAGAGTCAGATGCCATATACTACTTATTGTCCTTAGACCCAACCACTCCGCTTATTTATTCTATACAGCTGAGGCTTGCAGGAATATGCATTTGTGATCCCTGATCTAAAACAATTATATTAATTAGCATCAACAATGCTGAACACAATCAGTTGCCATCTCCTCCACATTTGACATGGTGCTCTGGGGTTCTTAAACATTTTCTGTGCTATGCACCCCTTGACGCTCTGTGGATCCCTTTGCAGAATAGTGTGTTAAAAGGCATAAAATAAATAACAGAATTACTAGGAAACTGATTTATTGAAATCTAGTTATCAAAACATTGAAAAATAGAGATTCATTAATATATGTGTTTCCTTATTAACAAGAGCCAGTACATTTCTTTATTTTATTTTATTTTACTTTATTTTATTTAATTTATTTATTTTTTTTGAGACGGAGTCTTGCTCTGTCGCCCGGGCTGGAGTGCAGTGGCCGGATCTCAGTTCAGATCTCAGTTCACTGCAAGCTCCGCCTCCCGGGTTTACGCCATTCTCCTGCCTCAGCCTCCGGAGTAGCTGGGACTACAGGCACCCGCCACCTCGCCCGGCTAGTTTTTTGTATTTTTAGTAGAAACGGGGTTTCACCGTGTTAGCCAGGATGGTCTCGATCTCCTGACCTTGTGATCTGCCCATCTCGGCCTCCCAAAGTGCTGGGATTACAGGCTTGAGCCACCGCGCCCAGCCACATTTCTTTATTATAAGAAGAGTTAGTCATTCACTCCGAAGTAGTGACGAATGAGAAGAGCTCTGAGATAACTGCGGTGACTGTAATCCAGCACGTGATTGCTCACATTTCTATCGGAGACAACATCACAGATACAGCTGATGTGACTATGGTTGTTGCCTCACGTATAATGAGACCAAATGCTAGATAAAACTGCTTGGTGAAAATAAAGATGTATATATTTTTTCTCATTCATGCTCAGCCACCCCCTAATCTAGTTTTCAGAGATGGAAGCCCTGAGGTACTACTCCTTTTTAGTTCCTGGCATTTGGTCATCTAATTGTCCTCTGGAGAAGGGGACAGGAGGAAATGGGCTCTCAGCCCATTCTGGCTATGTTGATACAAATTCAGGTGGAGGAGGTTAAACTAATGGCAAAAACACTGTTTGGGGTTATCTGTAGATTTTGATTAAGAGTGCTGTCTGTTAAATTCATTATCATAGAGAGAAACCTGGTTATATTTACAGTTTTGCAGGAAGAATTAAAGTGGCTCACAATATTAATTCTGTTACCTCAGACTGGTGAGTGCGGAACTGGAGTCATTTCTGTGAGGACTGAATAGACACTCTCCCCACAGCTAAGTGTGTGCCTCCTGCTGCTTATCCCAAAACACATGGGCACAGTGGTGTCGGCATCGCCCGGGAGCTGGTTAGAAAAGCAACTCTTAGGCCTCCCTCCAGACCTGCTGCATCAGAACCTGCAGGCCACCAACGTGCCCAGGTGGCTCAGGTGCTTATTGTAGTGTGAGTCCTGCTCGCTTAGAGAACAGAGAATTCAGGGTCTGAGTCACACCCATGAAACTGGAAATGCAAAGAGTGAGAGGCTGAGGAGGAGGTCCATGGCCCTCCCCATGAGAAGTGGGATCTGGACGCGATGCAGCAGGCACAGAGAGTCATCTGGGACCTTTGGGACACCTTGTGACTCCTTGCACGGGCTGAAGTTGCAAGTTAGAAGCACCACTTGTATGGGGCTTCATATTTCATCTATTTTGAGCAGCAACCCTGTTGAAGATGCTGGGGGAAATCATCCTTTTGTACAATGGATAGAACCATGTTAGAAAATTCCTGCTCCCCTCAACCCTTCCTATTCCTTCCACTCAAAAGACGGTATAAAGAACTCCAAACCAGAGGGGTGCTGAATTTATCTTAAAATGTATACCTGCCAGATTAGTAGCTAGATCTATGTGGGGAGCAAATATTTATTTCCTTGTTTTATGAATTACAAAACCTAAGAGCAATCTCTAGCTTGAGGAATCCTTTTGGCATCCTGATCTGAATACACCATCATAGTACTTGGTCTCCAAAATAGTGTGGAGTTCACTCAACATTATATTTGAAGTGCTGACAAAAATGGAAGTGAATATATACCAGGTGAGTTCAGAAATCAAACAGCTAAGACTATGCATTTGAGTTTAAGCTTTTGGAAGTAAGACCCTGCCTAAAATTACATACATCATTACACTAGCATTTGACATCTATAATATTATCAGAATGCAGAAGCTGATATTTTTCATGGTGTTAGGAGAGCCAGTAATAGAATCACATGGGACAGATGCTCCATTTTTCTCTCATCCCTCTAAAAATCAAAATGCTAAAAACAAAGAGAATAGAAAGACAGAAGAGCCAGCTATTTTTCAATTCACAGGCTTGGACGTGGATTTAGAAGTTTCTGGTTCATATCTGGAAGGATCCAAGGTTTTCTGGTTTCATCAATTAACAACCAAGAAGAAAAGTTGATTGTGCTTTTAAAATTAAGATTTCTACCTGGTGTTTGGCAGTGAAGGGGACTTTCACAGTATCAGGAGCTATTCTGGCTTAAAATGGAGCATGTGTTTAAAAATGTGGGTGACTCCTCCCAACCCCCCAAGTAAAACCCTTCTACATATTTGGTGTGAGCTCTAGGTTGGAAGGGAAACACCTGTCCCCCTCAGATGCAGATGCCGGCCACCCTCTTCTCTTAGGGGCGAACAGTGATATTTTTATACTAAACAATATTGATTGCTAGGACTGTGTGGCTCATCTGGTCCCAGCTGATCTTCAGATGATCTATTTTAAGTAATTTCTATGACTCAGGGTAGGGAAAGCAGGTGACACTCATGAATCAATTCTGCAACCAGGGCAAATTGAACACAAGAACATTTCTTTAATGTGTGCTTGAAAGATATTTCCCTCCTGAATTAAAGAAATTGAGAATTAAAACAAAGTATCACATCAATAACACATCTAGGTTTGATCTGTGTTGGACAATAAAGACGAGAGCTGAGGGAATTGGGTGATTAAGGCAGTCAATAAGTCAACCAGCCAACAAAGAACCCTTCCTTAAGGAGCTGAATATTTTTTAGCCAAAAACATAGGGGAAGATTGTGTTATCAAAGTATTTATGTGGATTTTCAGTTTGCAAATGAAGACCATCTAAGCAGAGTGTAGTTAGCACCTTAGCTGTTCACGGGATCAGAAAGGTAATCAATTTGCAGCCCGGAAGTACAGTGATAAAAATATGTGCTTATATTGTGCAGAGAAGGCTGAGACAAGGGAGAATGGGTTCCATCTGCAGCCTCATCTCCTTCCTTTATTTTCCTCCATATTTTAGGGTGTGTGTGTGGGGCGTGGAAGCCTGAGTTTCTCTTCACCTTCACCCTTCCTGTACTGTGTGATCAAGAGTGCTGCCTATGCACTTCCTTATTTCAGTTTTCCACCTGGAATGGTAATATTTACCCATACCAGATGCTCAGCAATGTGTAAGAATCCATGCAAAAACGTATGAGAAGATTCTAAGATTTCAGAATGAAAGGATTACTGTGCATATACACATAAGGGACAGTGAACATTTGCAAATAGTGGCCTTGACTACAGCACCTTATCTCATTCCTAGGGAAGAAAAGACCCCCCCGAATGATTTGGGGCTGTCAGGAACCTCTTGTTTTCCAGGAGGTCATGGCCTGTGCTGAAGCCTCTCCCTGCAAAAGCCAACATTTAACAACTGGTTCTTAAGTGTCAAACACTGTGCTCAGCACTTTACATGCCTTTGTTTTTCTTGCAAACTTTTAATATTCCCATTTCACAGATGAGAAAACTAAGGCTTGGTGAGGTTCATAGTTTGAAAGTGATAGGACTACATTTTGAGCCCGGTCTGAATTACTGCAGAGTGCACATGGTTAGCCCCTTGTTGAGGTAAGACCCTAACTTACATCATTGTAAGAATGACCTGGGTCTCTTTGATAAGTACAGATTCCCGGGCCCACCTACCCCAGACCTTCTGAATCAAACTGTTTCAGGGAGGCCCTGGTTTTCAACTTTGGCTGTACATTGGAATCACCAAGAAGCTTTATGAAATACTCATGCCTGGGTCCTACCCCCGGAGATTCTGATTTAGCTGAGCTGTGCTGTGGCCCAGCCACTGGGGTTTTTCAAATACCCCCAAGTAATTCTAACATGAGATAGGGACTGAGACCACTGCTCCCTCCTGCTACACTCTGTGAGGCTAATAGATGTGAGACAATAAAAAAATGAGAAATACCCTAACACTCCCCAGTCCCACACAACAGTGAAGAGAGCCCCATCTATGTGGATGAGATTTCGAGAAGTCACAGTGCATTTTGTACATGCTTCAGGATTATCTCAGAGTCCACACACCGGCAGCACTGCTATCCATCACTCTGCCTCTAAGGCAGATCTGTTTTAATATCCCTTTTATGTTTATAATAAAAATTTACTTTGAGAGGTCCATCAGCATAAAACAAGATGTGTGGAATTGCTGGGTTTAATTTTATAGCTGGGAAGACTCAGAGGCTTGGGGCTGAAATCGTCTGAAGGTTTGTTTGCCAGAATGACGACAGGTAGCTGACACTGACTGTGGACAGGGATCTCAGATGGGTCTACGGGCCGAAGTTGCGGCCAGGGTTTCCTTACAGTAGGGCAGCCTCGGGGTAGTCAGACAACTTAAATGGGGGCTCAGGCTCCAAATGCAAGTGTCCCAAGAGGACAGGCAGAAGCCATATAGTCTTTTATGGTGTGGCCTTAAGGGTCAGATAGTCAGTCTCACTTTGTATCTGATGCACAAGACTGGTAAAATCTAATTACCGGCCTTTAAAAACTGAATAGAAGTACTGGCAAGAAAATGTAAATATGTTTTCCTTCAAAAGAAACAAACACCTAACATAATAAAATATTTAAGTCAAATTTCCTAAGGGTGCATTTGGTTGCAAAAATCACACACCCATACAAATTATATCTCCAATCTTAGGAGACAAAGGGTCATAAACTGAGTTTTCATCAATTTCTTCCTATTTCGATCTGATTTTAACTTAAAAGTTCAGTGATAATTGTAGGTTTTGTATGACACAAAAATAAAAACATATATATATTTTCTGAAACAGATTCTCGCTGTGTCATCTAGGCTAGAGTGTAGTGGCGTGATCTCAGCTCACTGCAACCTTCGCCTCCTGGGTTGAAGTGATTCTCCTGCCTCAGACTCCCGAGTAGCTGGGATTACAGGCACCCGCCACCACACCTGGCTAGTTTTTGTCTTTTTAGTAGAGATGGGGTTTCACCATGTTGGGCAGGCTGGCCTTGAACTCCTGACCTCAAGTGATCCGCCCTCCTTGGCCTCCCAAAGTGCTAGAATTACAGTTGTGACAAGAATATTTTTATTTAAAAATGATATTGATGTCCTTTGTGGGGACATAGACGAAGCTGGAAACCATCATTCTCAGCAAACTATCGCAAGGACAAAAAACCATACACCGCATGTTCTCACTGTATAGGTGGGAATTGAACAGTGAGAACACTTGGACACAGGAAGGGGAACATCACACACCAGGGCCTGTTGTGGGGTGGGGGGAGGGGGGAGGGATAGCATTAGGAGATATACCTAATGTAAATGACGAGTTAATGGGTGCAGCACATCAACATGGCACATGTATACATATGTAACAAACCTGCACGTTGTGCACAGGTACCCTAGAACTTAAAGTATAATAATAACAAAACAAAACAACAACAAAAAAAGAAAACAATACTACCTATACTGTACTTTCAATTCTCATACTACTAGTACTTCCTATGACCAGCTTCTCTTCTTCCAACAGATCCTTAGGAAGAATCGTACAATGCCTAGTTGACTTAGTTGTGAGATCATTGAAAGCTGAAAGACTGCTGTTACTCCAACTGAGGAAATTTACAGATCTTTGTGGATCCTGTCACAAAGGTTAGAATCTTTCCCTGAGGTCAGGAGTTGGAGACCAGCCTGGCCAACGCGGCGAAACTCCATCTCCTCTGAAACTATAAATATTAGCTGGGCATGGTGGTGGGCGCTTGTAGCCCCAGCTACTCGAGGGGCTGAAACAGGAGAATCACTTGAACCCTGGTAGTGGAGATGGCAGTGAGCAGAGATGGCACCACTGCACTCCAGCCTGGATGACAGAGTGAGATTCCGTCTCATTAAAAAAAAAAAAAAAAAAGATTAGAATCTTCAAGGACTGGCGAATTAAGTCCTGTTTTCTGCTTCATTTTTGCCACAGATCTGGACTCTGTTCAGATTATGAGAAAGCTTTCAAGTAATAAAACTCTGAATATCTTAAGGGAAAAAAAAGATATTGATGATTATGGTTAAAAAAATCAAGCAGGACAACTGAGTATAAAATAAAAGCAAAAATCTCTGGCCCCTCCTTGCCTTACCCCAGCTTTCCTCACTGGGGTCAGCATTCTTAAAATTTCTGCTTGTCCTTATTTCAGGTGTCAATAAACTAACCCTAGTATTTTGCTTCTACTTCTTATCTTGTTTTCTATTGATGTCTTGTTAGAAAAGACAAAAAAAAAAAAGGACACACTTGTGCCTGCATTACTGCTACTACTTGTCTGGCCTTGAGCAAGCTATTAATTATGTCTCTGTGCCTCTGTTTCCTCATCTTCAAAATAGGGATAATAATAGCACCCCCTTAAGGTCTTTATGAGGATCAAATGCACTGACATATGTAACAGATTTAGAACACTGCCTGGTGTGTAATAAAGTTTATATGATAAGTGACAGCTGCTCTCATTGCTTCTCCTCTCCCTCACCCCACTCCTCCTTTCTTGGGTATTTGAAATTGACTTCCTCAAGTGGTTATCTTAAGGACTTTATTCCCATATTAAATAAAATTAAATTGCACATATTACAAAATTAAATAATACTTAAGGGTTGATAATGAAAAACAACTGTTCCTTATCTCATCCCTCCTATATCGCAGCAGTATGCACTTTTATTTATTTTCATTTTGGGGTCTTTGAGTTCTTATTTATATAATGCCAAATAAAAAGAATCATAATAGGCCTTTCTAGATTTATCTACTTTTAGTATCATCTGTTGAATCCTACTCTGAAAAATAAGCCATCATCCTCAGCAAACTAACACAGGAACAGAAAACCAAACACTGCGTGTTCTCACTCCTAAGTGGGAGTTGAACAATGAGAACACATGGACACAGTGAGAGGAATATCACACACCGGGGTCTGTCAGGGAGTGGGAGGTGAGGGGAGGGAACTTAGAGGAATGGTCTATAGGTGCAGCAAACCACCACAGCACGCTTATGCCTATGTAACAAACCTGCACGTTCTGCACATGTAAATAAAATAAAAAGAAAAATGAAGATTTAGCTAATTTATATTATGCACTACATTCTCTTATACTCCTAATCTATTTGATAGTTATAATTATTAGGGTTACTATCTTTGAAGCTTTCTCCTCTGTATCACATACCATTAGCTTTCAGGAGTATCTTTTGATTCCATATTAGGTAGAACAAAAATGTTCACATTCTTATCTAGCCACCTCTTCTCTTCATCTTCGCTCTTAATCTTTTCTTAGATATAACTTGATTCTTACACTGTCAACATTGAAAACATTTACATTCCAATCCGTCATCCTCTTTCAGTTGTCTATGCCTTATCTAAGGATTGGCTTTAAATGTGGATTAAAGAATAAATAGCAGTTATATTATTGCTACTAGTAAGCGAATATTGCTCACAGTGGAGCCAAATAGTGTGCTAGGAACATATTTTTTTCGTATGGATTCAACATGCTGGCCTACTCCCTATTCAAAAGATTATGTTCTTATGTTAAGATAAAACAGAACCTGTTATCTGAAACATCATCTTTAAAAAAATATTCTGTATGTCTCTCAAATCTCTATTTTGGTCATCACCATATCAATTCCACTATTTTGGTCCTTTTCGTGATATTTTACATTTTGGAAGTCACACTTAAACATTTTAAGAACATTTTTTTTTTTTGAGACAGAGTCTCACTCTGTTGTCCAGGCTGGAGTGCAGTGGTACGATCTCGGCTCACTGCAACCTTCGCCTCCTGGGTTCAAGTGATTCACCTGCCTCAGCCCCCCAAAAAGCTGGGATTACAGGCATGCACTGCCACATCTGGCTAATTTTTGTGTTTTCTTAGTAGAGACAGGGTTTCACCATGTTGACTAGGCTGATCTTGAACTCCTGACCTCAGGTGATCCACAGTCTCGGCTTCCCAAAGTGCTGGGATTACAGGCGTGAGCCACCACGCCCGGCCAACAATTTCATTTTTACTGCTTACTCCTTCTGCCGTCGTCGTCTTCTTTTTTTTAAATAGCAGCTTATTCTTGTTTTATGGCTTCAATATCCCTGTGAAGCTCTGTGAGGATACTAATTAAAACTTTTAAGAAGTTGATTTCTATTACTGGAATTATCTTCGGTTACTTGGTAGACAGCTGCTCTGTTTACCCATTTTGGTCCTTCCTTTGGGAAGGATCCTTAGACGCCTGGCAGCCTGAGGAAGCAGCCTATACATATGGATTAGTCGCGAGGATGAGTGATGTGGCAGCTAGCATGAGTTTTCTTTGCAGGTGTATAGGTCTATTTGCCCAAATTCCTCCAAACAGGAAGGCTGATTGCTGGCTCTGTGGAGGTAAATAGGATGTGTAGACTGGCAAGCTTCACTGTAAGGTGTGTGGTCAGTGTGATAGGCTCAAAAGCCAAAATAAAGTAAAATGTAATACTTAAGTATGCTTGGCTCCTGGTTAGACCCCTGCAATATTGAACATTGTGAAAGTTCAAAGATACCCCTTTTTTCTCTCTCAGTTACAAACCTCTTTAGACATATCTTCATGTGCCTTAAAGAGCATCTTTCTGGTACTGTCTTGGGAAAGCCATTAGTCTGTCGATAGTGACGAACGAGGACCAACTGATCCATTTGCTCGATGGATGGAGGTTTTCAAATATGGCACACATTCTTTGACACTCCTCTCAGCAAGAGTTGGGGATCTATGTCTCCTCCTCTTGAATAAAGGTGGACTTGTGGCTTTTTGACCAATAGAGCATGACAGAAGTGGTGTTATGTCACTCTTGAGGCTAGATCATAAAAGGCCTTGGGAGATCTTTCTTATTTTCTGGAACATTCACTCTCAGAGCCCTAAGCTGCCATGAAAGGAATCTGATAACCTGAGGCTGCCATGATGTAAGGACGCCCCAGCCACATAGAGTGAACATACAAAGGTGCTCCAGGTGATAGTCCTAGAGGAGCCCAGTCTTCAAGTCACCCCAATCCAGGTGCCAAACATGTGAGTGAAGAATCTTCCAGATAATTCCAGCTCCAGCCATTCATGTCACTTCCAGCTATTCCCGTATTTCCAGTGGAAAAGATGCAAGCCATCCCTACTATGATTTGTCCAAAGTCTTGGACCACAGAGTCACTGAGAAGAATTATGTGGTGGTGGTTTTACATCACTAAGTTTGGGGTTGCTAGTTACACAGCAATAGATACCTGAAGCACAAAGATTTGTTTAATTAATTAATTAACCTGATTACTCCTTGTCCATCAACCTACTCACACACCAAATCTTCTAGTTCTGTGCTTTAAGTTCAGAGAGACCCTCTAGGATCCCCACTTCAGCTTTTTTCCTGTGTGTGTTTTAGTTTAAGGATTTTCATACTCCAGGTCAATATGACCATGTCTTATTTCTGTTCTCTGGAAATTCATTAAAAATTCTAGACTAGCCTTTCTATGCATTCTTGGTATCTGGGCAGTGATGAACTCATCCTTCTCCTTTGTGTATCAGGCTGTTATTTCAACGAGCTTGTAGACCAGGGAGGTAAGTGTCCATTCTGAGAACCAGCAGTGAGATTCTTCACAGAAAGAGATAGATCCTCTACTCAAGTTGGGTACATTTCACAGCCATCAGTGAGTTAGAAGTAGGCTGTGTCTATGACATAACATGCGCAAATATGAAAAATGTAGTCAAATGTCTTTTTCCTAGACATACACACTGTGAAGATAATTAGATTAATTTTCTTCTATCTTGGTTGGATGGTGTTTTATTTGTTGATTGGTTTTTAAATAAAATTTTTGCGGTATCATTTATAAGCAATAAAATTTATGCATATAAGATGTTGTATGCCCCTGTAACCACCACCTCAGTCAAGACATAGAACATTTCTACCATGCAGAAAAGTGTCCCCGAGTGGCTTCCAGTCAATCACCTCATTTATCCCCACCCAGCTAACCACAGATTGGATTTCTATCACTGTGGATTAGTTTTCACTGTTCTAGAACTTCATATAAGTGGAATCATATGGTATACATTTGTGCTTGCTTCTTTCACTCAGCATATTTTTGAGCTTCATTTAAGTCATGTGTATCAGCAATTTTTTCTTTTATTGTTGAGCACTATTAGATCTGTTCATTGATTTCTCTATTGATAGATATTTGGGATATTATTGGTTTTGGGGTATTCTTTTTAAAGTTGATATAAACATTTTGGGACAAGCCTTTTGATGAACACTGTAGGAGTGCTTCAGATCTATATATTTTAAAGCCCTTTGTTTCCTCCTTAAATGAACTAGAGTCTCCCCAGCAGAATTTCTGGTGGCAGCTGGGCAACCAGCATCTGTAAGTGAGAAGATGCTGGCTCCCAGGAGTGGGAGAGAACGAGCTAATCATATCAAAAGTGGTCTGTGAAAATCAAAGCCAGCATTACTGCACTGGAAAAGTTGACTCAGGCATGCTTTGATAATAAGCATCTCAAAGAGATAGGCAGCTTCCCTTTAAGTAGCACATCAACACCACCACTATGGAGCACAAGCTGACAGTGCTTCCCCTTTGACTGCTGATGTCTCAGTATTTAGGAATGGCCATGCCTATAAAAATAAATGCTGAGTAGGGAACTTGAAAAGAAACGGAAGGCATAAGAATTTTTTTTTCTTAGAAACATGAGAACTATTTTATGGCAGATATAGAAAGAGGTGGGAGGGGGTGTTGGACAACTTCCTTTACAAACAATAACAGCAGCAGCATTTTTTGAATATTTATGAATGCCAGGCATCACCCTTGGGACTTTCCTCTGCATGCTTTAATTAATTTAATTCTCACACAACTCCTTAAGACGGGTGCTTGTCATGGGGGCATCTGTGCCTTTCCCCCAGCCCAATTCATGAGTTGTAGTCCTAACCCTCAGTACCTCAGAATGTGACTGTATTTGGAGATAGAGTCTTTAAAGAGGGAACTAACTTAAAACGAGGTCATTAGGTGGACCCTAATCCAATATGACTGGCATTCTTATAAGAATGAATTTGGACACAGATACGTACAAGGTGAAGAACATGTGAAGACACAGGGAGAAGACAGCTATCTACAAGGCAAGGAGGAAGTCTTCGGAAGAAATAAACTCTGCCAATACACTGAGCTTGAACTTCTAGCTTTCAGAAATGTGAAAAAATAAATTTTCATTATTTAAACCACCCAGTTTGTGGTATTTTATTATGTCAGCCCTGGCTGACTAAGAATATGCTACATAAGGTTGTCTCCATTGTACAGATGTGGAAAGCCAAGGATCACGGTAAATTGATAAATCTGCATATGCCCAGGAATGGAGCCAGCTGAATGACTCGAAAGTCTATGCTTACATGCATTTTATAAAAAAACTATTTTTCTCAAGTAGTAAAAATAAAACGGAAGGTTGTCCGTATCTTGTAGGAGCTTACAACTTACTGTGAAGGCAAATTTCTGCATAGGAGGCAAAGTATACATGGTCCAGTTCTCGAATTCAAACAGCGCTAAGAGTTGCAGGACCAGGCCTAGCATTGTTTAAAAGACCCTCTAGGATGGGGTGCCTAGAGCCTTTCAGCATGCCAGAGCTGTTGTCAGGCACACCTATCTTGCAGCAGAGTTGTTCTTTTTCCCTTGTGCTGAGCTCAGGGGTGATGTAAACAATCTCTTTGATGGTCTCCTATAAAAACAGAGTGCCTGGTACGACCAGTTGAATAAGGGGCCTGCAAAGATGTCTGTATCCTACTCCCTGGAATCTGAGGATATGTTAGCTTACCTTGTAAGTGAGACTTTGCAGAAGTGAGTAAGGATGTTGGGATAGAGAGGTTAGCCTGGATTATCTGGGTGAGCTTTATGTAATCACAAGGGTCCTCTACAAGAGGGAAGAAGGAGGATCAGAGGGATGATGAGTGAGAGATGTGATGATGGAAACAAGAGGGTGGAGTGATACAAGGAAGAGGTCGCAAGTCAAAGAAGGTAAGTGGCCGCTACAAGTTGAGAAAAGCAAAGAAATGAATTCTCTCCAAAAGCTTCCAGAAGAATTGCAGTCTTACTGACACCTCAGTTTTAGACTTATAACATCCAGAACTGTAAATGAGTCAATGTGGGTTGTTTTAAGCCACCAAGTTCGTGGTAATTTGTGATAGAGGCAATAGGAAGCTAATACACCTACGCTGCAGTGCGACTTCGCATGCGAGTCACCAAGTGCTTCTGACTCCACCTACTCCACGCACAGCTAGTATTCTAAAGGAGGGATTCCAAATCTTTTCCTGAGAGAAGAAAGGCTTGCTTTCTTTAGGCCAGCTGGTGCCCCCAAACCCTGCATTTGAGGCTGTGCATGGGGAGTGAGTGTCTTTAATGAGCCTGACAAATTTAACTCTTCCAACGATCCTGTGTAGGTTCATGTGGTTACTCCCATTCTCTAGAGAAGGAAACAGAGGCTTAGGACAGCAGAAAGGCTTGCCCAAGGTCCCACAGTTGAGAACAGTGGAGTCAGAGTCAGACTCACATTTCCCAGAGTCTGAAGCCCACATTTTAGAAAAACTTTTAAAAAATTGTGGTTATACACACGCGCGCACACACACACACACTCATACACACAGATACAGAGATAGTCCCCAACTTACGATGGTTTAAGATTTTTTTACTTTACTAGGGCGAGAAAGTGATATGCATTCAGTAGGAAGGATACCTCAAAATTTGAATTTTGATCTTTTCCTGGGCTAGCAACGTGCAGTACAATGCTCTTGTGATGCTGGGCAGTGGCAGCGAGCCACAACTCTCAGTCAGCCACGTGACCATGGGGGTAAACAACTGATAGGGTAAATGTAGAAAATACATTTTTAACTTAAACTATTTTCAACTTACAATAGATGTATTGGAATGTAACCTCATGATAAGTCAAGGAGCACCTATACTTAAAAATAAAAGAGTTGATGTATTTTGGCTTTATTTTAGATATTCCATGTTGGATATGTTCTTACAACACTTTGCAAAACATTCACAATATCTTTTTAATTTTAGTTTTGAGACAGGGTCTGACTCCGTCACCCAGGCTGGAGCACAGTGGTGTGATCTCAGCTTCCCGCAACCTCCATCTCCATGACTTAACTGCAGTCTCCCAAGTAGCTGGGTCTACATATGGTACTACCATGCTTCGTTAATTTGTTTATTTATTTATTTATTTTTTGTAGAGAGTCAATTTCACCATGTTGCCCAGGCTGGTCTCGAACTCCTGGGCTCAAGTGATCTGTCCACCTCAGCCTCCCAAAGTGCTGCAATTACAGGCATGAGCCACTGTGCCCAACACACAATAACACAATACTTTTATAATAAAATACTTAAAATCCATATTCCACACACGTATTGACATGGTCATGGTGATTATGTCCTACATAATGAGGGTGGTTGTTAATATAATTGGTTTTTATTCTGAAGCAGCTAATGTGTTCCACCCACACAATTAGTTCAAGGGCCAGCACCTAAATTTCAAGAGGCTGTTTTCAGAGCACCATCCATTGAAAGCCATCCCTCCTTGCTGTTCTGGTCCTAGGGTATGTTTTCATCCTGGCCTGCACTAGGTACAAAGTCAGTCCTTTTCCATTGTAGTCTTTTCCAGTATAGACGCTTTTAAAATCCTTTTGGATTAAATGGAGTTTAGCTTACATCAGAGCTATGAAAATAAAGTTAAATAATAAAATGAGGTAATATATTGTTGAGTCAATTGGAAAAGAATGACTGCAATCCTGTTGTAGAAAAGGAAAACTTTTAGCTAAAGAATAATTGGGGTCAGTTATATGTTATGTCTGGGATCCCATTCTAGAACTAGAATTTGGATCCTTTTCTTTCTCAAATGGTCTCCTTGATCCTAGCTTGTTATTTAATTTCACCATCAGATCTGCTTTCAAAACAAAGCTAGAGTTACCTGGTCAGTGTAAGTGGCAGATGACCTGAAGATTACAGAAATAGACTTGGCAAATTCATTTCGTATATCTCAAGTCATTTCGATCATTTAAGTCAAACATAGAGGGATCTCATAAGTATTTGGGCGGCTTCTTCTTGTCCCCAAACTTACTGTTATTAATGTGATTATTGAACAGAAATCTTCAAAATTACTAGCTGTCTTAATCTTATTTTCCAACTTTGTATAATGTTTTAACCTTTGACAATCTCCCTCATCTCCATCTGGGCAACTACTCAAAATGGAATCTCTTATGAGAATAAACCATAGTGGCTTTTCACAGGATCTTTTGTGCCCTAAGCCTCTAAGATGATTTCTCTTTACTCATCAATAATTTATAGTTATAGCTTATACCTATGTCTTTATAATTCTATACCAGAATTAAGTGATTTTGCACTAACATCACAATACTATGGGACTCTATAATATAATCTATTTGTGTATGTATTTACCTTTACCAGAGAGCTTCATATTTTTGTATACTTTTGCATTGCTTTCTAGAATCCTTTTGTTTCTGTGCATGGGGAGTGAGTGTCTTTAATGAGCCCGACAAATTTAACTCTTCCAACGATCCTGTGTAGGTTCATGTGGTTACTCCCATTCTCTAGAGAAGGAAACAGAGGCTTAGGACAGCAGAAAGGCTTGCCCAAGGTCCCACAGTTGAGAACAGTGGAGTCAGATCCAGACTCACATTTCCCAGAGTCTGAAGCCCACATTTTAGAAAAACTTTTAGAAATACTTGAAGGTGTCTCTTCAAGTTTTCTTGTAGGGCAGGCCTACTGGTGATAACTCTCTCAGCTTTTATTTAAATAAGAAAATCTTAATTAATGGCAGTTTTTCTGCACAGTGTTCTTGGTCGTCAGTTTTTTTTTTTTTTAGCACTTTGAATATATCATCCCAATCCATTCTGGCCTGCAAGTCTTCTTCTGAGAAATCCATTGATAATCTTATGGATTTTCTCTTGTATGAGACAAGTCACTTTTCTCTTGCTGCTTTCAAGATTCATGTCTTTACTTTTGACAGTTTGATGACAGTGTGTTTGATGGCAAGGTCTCTTTGGATTAATTATATTTGGAGTTATATGAGCTCCTTGAATTTGTATATCAATTTCCTTCCTCAAATTTGGGGAGTTATTGGCTATTATTTCTTCAAATAGGCTCTCTGTTCTTTTTCTCATCTCCTTCTGAACTCCCATAATGGGTACATTGGTCTACTTGATGGTATCCTATATGTCTCTTAATAGCACTTTGCTTCTCTTCATCTTTTTATTTTTTCCCCTATGACTTGATAATTTCAAATAACCTGTCTTGAAGTTTGCTGTTTCTTTCTTTTGCTTATCACAGTATACTGTTGATCCCTTCTGGTGAATTTTTCAGTTCAGTTGTTATTCTTTAGCCCTAGAATTTCTGTTTAGTTCTTTTTTATAGTTTCTTTTTACTGATGCTCTCATTTTCTTTGTATATTGTTTTATTGTTTTCCTGATTTCATTTAGTTGTCTGTGTGTGTGTTTTATATTTCACTGGGCATTTTTATGATAGTTATTCTTAATTCTTTTTCAGGTAATTCGTAAATCTTTATTTCTTTTGGGTCATTTACTGGAGATTTATTAATTTATCTTTTCTTTTTATTGGGACATGTTTTCTTTTGTTGTTGTTATTGTATGTCTTATGATATTATTTTGTTGATATGTGGACATTTGAAAAAACAACCATCTCTCCCAGTCTCTATGGACTGTCTTCAGACAGGGAACATCTTCTGCAATTAGCCCCACTAGAGATTCTGCAGGTCTCTCAAATCTTCCCTGGGGTTGCATCATCTCTGGACCTACCAGTATAATTTCCCCGGTGAAGTGGTGTGCCTGCTTCTACTCAGTAGCTCCCCCTAGTGTCTGTCTGTGAAGCTTTAATTTCTCTGGTAGTGGTGTGGCAGGCCGAAGTGCCGCCTTGGTTCTCAGTGGCCCCCAGGTGTTCAAAGCGTGCTGATTCCCCACCTGCATTCTAAGTCAAGAAAGAAACCAGTCCCCTGAGAAGCACCCCCAAAATCCAGACATTGGGTGCATGTTCTACCTTTTTCTTTTACTCCTGAAGGAGAAGCCATGAGTTTGGAGGATGGAATATAGTAGGTAAGTCCAACAAACTTTCTTCCCTCCTCCAATGTGTCTCTTCTCGGTGTTGTACTCACCTGGGGTCCTGTAACCTGTCAACTGGTTTCTGATGTTCTCACAAAGGCAATGTGGTTTATACATTGTTGTTAAGTTATGTCTCCATGGGGGAAGGATCTGGGGCTTCCTGTTCCACCATCTTTCTGAAATCACTGATGCTCTCTCTACTCATCAATGATATGAGTACTCTCACTTCTGCAGGTTGAGGGTATTTTCTTTTCTTTTCTTTTTTCCTTTTTTTTTTTTTTTGAGATGGAGTCTCGCTCTGTCACCAGGTTGGAGTGCAGTGGTGCGATATCATCTCACTGTAACCTTCATCTCCTGGGTTCAAGCGATTCTCCTGCCTCAGCCTCCCAAGTAGCTGGGGCTACAGGTGCGCACCACCATGCCCAGATAATTTTTAAAAAAAATTTTAATAGAGACAGAGTTTCATCATGTTGGCCAAGAGGGTCTTAATCTCTTGACCTCATGATCTGTCCGCCTTAGCCTCCCAAAGTCCTGGGATTACAGGAGAGAGCCACAACTCCCAGCTGAGGGTATTTTCTTAAAGTGATCTTCTTGGTGACTGATTTACATTTTCCTCAAAATTACTTCAAATTTGCTCCCACCTGTGCTAACATACATCTCCTTATAGAATCCTTGTCACTTATTACTACTCTGTGTTTATACTTGCTCAATGAATGTGATAGTTAAATGTTTCACAAATCACTCAACACAATATTCTTCTCAAGGGTGGGCACCATGGTGTTCCTCCCTCCACTAATTCATGTAGTGGAACAATTAAAATAATGTTGATCGGGGTGACTTATTCTTTTCTTTTCTTCTTACAGCTTGTTGTTTCTTTATTTATTTTATCATAATCTCCCTGACCCCCCAGAATATTTACTTGTTTTCATTCTGTGCCTTTTTTCCCTCATCCTCAGTCCATCTGCCAAGTAAGTATAAGAATCAAGGCTCCTTTGTGTCCATGGAAAGTGTAAGCGGACTTCCATGTAGAATGGTCAAGAATCATGTTAGGTTAATGAGTGCTGAAACAAATTAAAGGAATTCTCTTTTTTCTCACAAAAGCCCACACCTTACACGTGGAAATACTATGGAGATAGTGGGAGAGTCAAGAAAATGAAGAATTTAGACATAATGGAATAACAATATTTTTACATGTTAAAATGAAGGAGATGGTGGTTGGGAAGAATGGCTCATGTGCAGTTGTACCACTTCTAAGAAACAACACAGACAGATACATGCATCTTAAGGGTAGGTACATATTTGAATAGAATAGGTCCCAAATGGATACTTTCATTTCGTCAGATCTTTCCTAAGTGCCTGTTGCATGCCGACAGCTCAATGAAATGACTCACTCCTGCTTTGCAGATAACAAGAGAATCTGATACACTCTAAGGGGCTTCCCTCCTGATCGATCTGCAGATCTCCAGTAGGTCAGCCATCTCCTACCAGTTTGTATAACCTTGTAGGATGTTCTCAATTAGAAGCAGGAATCCAGGTTCTTGTCCAAGGTCTCCTTTAAGACTTTCCACTGTGATCTTTTCACAGGATTCAACTGGCTCTACGTGACAGCCTATATTCATTTTGAAACGGATGAGGAATGATCAAATAGGCATATTGCCAGTAATCAAAATACCCAAGGCCTTCTCAGTAGAACTGGGGGACTAAGATCATGAAAACAAATGTTTTTTCTCCACATCTACACTGCTCATTCTTACTCCTGGTGCTTGATGATTAGGATGCTTATGAGATGGAGCAAGGCCACTAGCGTTATTTTATATGTGTCAGGCTGTGGTATAAACAGAGTGCCAGCATTAAGACTATACATTTACAAGGAAGCACTAACTACTTAAACTTAATCTCTCTTATGTTTTCCTGGGAAGAACTACTTAGAACCCAGGAGAATAGGACCAAGAAATATTCACCTACTCTTGAAATAAGTTGCATAGTTACTCCGAAGGTGGATTTTATTCTGTTCAACTCAACATCCTTTTTTGTCACCTTCTATAACAATGTACAAAAATAAGTGTCTTTTAGAAAAAATTGGAATTTCTTTCTCTATATGTAACTTACATCACAGTTTCATTATCAGGAAGTGATAAGAATATTCTTGCTCTGCTTCATGACTATCCTGGAACATAGAAAAGGTACTTCCCTGATCTAAGCCTCATATCTCTCAGCTGAAACATGGAAGTAATAATGCATTTCCTTCTGGACTGACATGAGGATGAACAGGATCATGTCAAGTCTTACTGTAGAGCTTGGAATGTGGTTTCCTTTCTATCTGAATTCTGATGGATTTTGATTTGACTTATTGACTATTATAAGTTGAAAATTAATGTTTTATGAATCCAAATATATTAAAATATAATAATTATTACTAAAAAATTCACAAATAGGCTATAAAGCTATAGTCAAGTGGGCTAAACTCAGGAAAAATGAATAAACTATGCCCCTAGATAAATAGGAAGAAAAATAGAATTCAATAAAGGTGGAGAAAGGAACAATCCAAAAGAAACATGAACCAGACAAATAGATTTACAATGCCTGAAGTAAGAGAAAGTGTCGCATTAACACTCTTGATGGGATGAAATGGGAAACTGGGACTTCAGGAAAATACATATATATATATATATGTATTATATATATATATATTTAGGGAGTTACTACTTGCATTCACTTGTGCCCAACTGTTTCTGAATAAATATACCTCAGTAGGAATAAATGACAAAATATATGCTTGCAGTCATTTTGGCTCCCAGAAAGAATGAAACTATAGAAACTTGGATTTAGGGTTATGATTGCAGCTGCTATTGACAGCTGTTATTAGCAGCTGTAACTCCATCCACTAGAAAAGAACTGACAGGTGGTAATACTGCCGATGAAGATACATGGGGATTTTCTTAGTAAATTCAGACCCAGTGAATTTCCCCAGTGAATTGCTGGTGTGACATTGAGTTGGTAATAACTGGCTGCCATCATAGTATATTATATAACTTCAACATACTTTTGACATTGTCTCATCAAGACAGCGCATGCAAAGATGTCCCACTGTATAGGGAGCAACTGAGGAAAGAAATACATCTTCCAAACTCTATCTGCACTTAATATATGTCACTCAAGTTGCCTCTATACGGTAAATTCTGGATGGGGACCAAGCCTTACAATGTTATTTCCAGTAATGGACTATATATCCTGGATGCATCTAGTAGATGGCAAAACAAGAATCTGAGATCCTTTGATGATCATTCCATCAAGAGATGGAGTCTATTCCCCAATTCCTCTTTTGAATCTGATCTCTTGCTTTAATTCATAGGATGCAGCAGACGCATTGGGGCTTCAGTTCCAAGCCTAGGTTTTAACAGGGCTTGAGCATCCACGCTCATGACAAGAACTTTTCAACTACTATGTGAACAAGCCTGGGACAGCCTGCTGGAGAATGTGAGGTGCAGCCTTCCCAGCCTGAAACATTTAAACAAACCCAGCCAGGATCAGCCCAGATCATAAGAACCATTCCACTGGGTTGAGCTCAAATTGCTGACCCAAAAAATTATGAGCTGTATAAAATTTGTTGTTTTAAGTCAATAAATCTTGGGACAGTTTGTGACATAGCAATAGATAAATGACACTATGTAGAACTCATCCACAGAATCAGAACTCAATGAGTGGGAACTGTATGATTGACTGCTCATGTCCTCTTCCCAAGATCTAGATAAGTGGTCATGCACAGTGTGAACTCACACCCTATTGCAGTAACTATGTAATTTTTTCCTGTAAAATGTAGAATGTGATTCCCAGCCCCTTGAATTTGTGCGTGGTGATGTAACTTACTTTGGACACTGAATGAGAGTGGAAGTGATGGTTTGCCAGCTCTGAGCCTAGAATTAAGAGGCCTGGCATATTTTAGTTTTCCTTTTGTATTTTTGCCATCACCATGAGAAGACTTCCCCCTGAGTACCTGCTGCTATTTTGTCTTGGGCCCCAGAATGACAGATATGTGAGAAATAAATGTTTGTTCTTGTGTGCAACTGAGATTTAGGTGCTTTTTGTTACACAGCAATAGCTGTTTCATACATACAACTTTATTTTGATACTGCCGCTATGCATGCATTTCCTTCCCAGATAAGTGGGTGTCTCAGGTACTGTTCTAGGCCTGAGTTCCACAATGCTGGGTTCCAGGATACTTGCCTACAGAGTTGTCACTGAGTGACTTTGGAAAAATGGCCTTTAGAAGCCAAGGCAAGATCAAACCAAGCAGGGAGTCCAATCAAAACATCAGAGAGAAGGAACTGGGAAGAAATGCAGGTGACAGGTAAAATATTTGAAAACAATAGCTTAGAGGTACCCAGGCAAAGCAAGTAAGTTCTTGAAGCAAAGTATAATAATAGGAGGTGAGATCTGAAAAGATTTCTGGAGGCCTTGCCTCTTTTGAGAAAGGGGTGTGCTCTGGCTTGTGATAAAAGGGGGAATTGTCAGGCTAGTTCAGGAAAAAGAAGCTTTTGTGGAGAAGAAAGCATGCTCTTCAACTCCACCTCTTCTTCCTGAGTCACAGGGATGTGGCTGGCCACCAAGTGTTTGTGCTGTTGGTATGTAGCTTAGTCCACCTGGCATCATACTGGTGCAGTCTTTCTTCCTAAGGACATATATTTGCTCTTCTTCCATAAATGTTTCGCTCCTACCCTAGGCCCATTCTCCACCCACCACTGGATATTAAGACAATGTATGTGATTAGTTCCTAGAGCAGCTGCTCAATAGAACTTTCTGTGATGATGAAAATAGTCCTGTGCTGTCCAATATGGTAGCCACTAAACACATGTGGTTATTGAGCACTTGAAATATAACTGGTGTGACTGAGGAAATTAATTTTTAATTAAAAAATAATTAACTTAAGTTTGGGTGGCCATATGTGGCTAGTGGCTACCTTTCTGGACAGCAGAATTCTAGATGGCATTGTGCTGGCCAACCCCAATACATTCTGAACCTCTAATAGACATTACTAATGTAAAATCTAAAGCTACTGGAAAGCTAAGCCTCTGTAAACTAGTCACAGCCTTGATGGTCCTTTGCAGTTCCTGTTTCAGAGCTGAGCATGCTTGATGCTGGTGGTGAGCACACAAAGTTCTCAACTACCAAGAGCCATTCATTTTGAGAAAGGATTTATGGCATTAGACTTGCCGCCATCTTGATAAATGGACAACAGAAACATGGGCCTGTGGTGCTGGCTTTTTCAGTGTCCGGAGCCCATGGGAACCACTTGTTCAATTAAAGACTCTGAATTCAAGTCACTGTATTTGATAGCTTTTCTTGTTTAAAAAATAAAACCAAACAAAAAACAGTTAGAATGTGTTATGGTTGGGATATTTGTCTCCTCTAAATCTCATGTTGAAATTTGATCTCCAGTGTTGGAGGTGGAACCAAGAGGGAGGTGTTTGGGTCATGGGGCACATGGCTTGGTGCCACCCCCAATAATGAGTGAGTCTCACTTTATTAGTTAACACGAGAGCTGACTATTTAAAGATCCTGGCATCTTCCTTCTTTCTCTCTTGTTCCTTCTCTCAACATGGGATATGCCTGTCCTCTTTCTCCTTCCTCCATGAGTGGAAGTTCCTTGAAGCCCTCACCACAAGCAGATGCTAATGCCAAGCTTCTTGTATAGCCTGCAGAACTGAGAGCCAAATAAATTTTTTTTCTTTGTAAATTACCCAGCCTTGGGTATTTCTTTTATAGCAACACAAATGGGCTAACACACAACTGAACTCATCTGAACTCACCTGTATGCTCCAGGGTTGGAAAATAATTTAGCATGGTTGGAATGTTAAGTTTATTTTCAGATACTCTATTCCCCAGTTTAGCCCAAAGCATGGTGTGTTGTGAATGACCTTCTCAAAAGTCAACACAGACTCCAAGAATGAGAGTAGAAATGTGTTGAACTATGCTCCCTGAAATAGATTTTTCCTTTTTCAGCTCTTTCTGCTCAGAAACCCAGCCTCAAAGGGTGTGAATTATAGCACTGTTTGATGACAAGCAGAGAACTATCATTAAGCACTTTTACCAGCTCACTAAAGGACACTCTGGACATGACCCGGCCATAATATCTTGGTTTTTCTCCTTCTCCATAGACTTTGAGCTCTCTGCAGGTTAGCCCTTAATGGCCCCATGCTCATTCCTCCAGTGAGCCTGAGTTCACTCTGGTTTCCACATTGCTTCCTTCTCCATACACCTTAGAACCCAGCTCCAGTTTCTTTTTCTGCATTAAGCCTCTGATTGTTCCATCTCCAGTCTCCTTTCAAGTTCCTGAAGGTTCGTGGCACTGGTTTAGTGCAATCATGCACTGAAGTCCTTTACTTCTTGCTCTCTCATCTGGTTTTCTTTCTGGGTCCCTGACTCTGCAAATGCACAGAAACTCCCTGAGGAGAGCTCCTCAGAGCGCATCACCTCCCTGCATCTTGCCTGATGTTGGCACGGGGGGTGAGCTCAATCCACATTTAAAGTGGGGTGGGTAGGGGCTGATGAGCATGACAGATCTGCATTGGCAACCAGGAGATTTGGCATTTCTGGGCTTTAATGCCTCCTGGTAATGACCTTTCATAAACATACCAGCTAAGATGAGTGTTTCTGAAGAGAAGTGGGTGGAGCCAGTGGTGCCAGGGAAGATGGAAAGAGCAGAAGACTGGATATGTCCAACAGGCTGTTCTTTCATGTGGTTCTGGGTATGGCAGTGGCAGCAGAACCCAGGAGCTGCCATACTTGGAACCATGCAGAATCTCAGGCCCCATCCCAATCCTTTCGAATTAGAATCTGCATTTTAACCAGATCCCCAGTGATCCATGTGCATGATAAAATGGGAGAAACACTGGTCTAAAAGTAAATAGATATCAGGGACATACCTAAGGGACATGAATTCTACTAAGAAGGGACATCTAGTGAATGTGTCTGGAAATTCCTGAGGGGACCAGAACCAACACACTCTGACCAAGAGGCTCAAGAGGGTACCTAGGCAAACAATATTAAGTATCTTTAGTTAAAAACAACTAAACAAACCAACCAACAACCCTCCTACTAATCTGCTTCTGAGGCAGTTAGGTCTAAGGGCTAAGGGGTTACTGGTGAGGGAATGAGTCAGGGTAACCATCAAGGAGATGAGAGACATAAGGAGAAATGAGCCTGCTTTGAGTCATTGGTTTGATAATGTCAGTCTCTGGAGATCCACTCAAGCATCCTGCATGACTGCTGCACAAAGAGGAAGGCACAGATGGGGAGATGTCAATCAGGAAGAATCCTTAAGAACAGGAAGTTCAGTGGTTTACTTTGTGCTTGCTGAAAATTATGCTATTGGCCTCTTTTTGTTACCTGCAAATGGTGTGGGCGCAGAGTCTAGAAAATGAACTCTCCGTGGCCGTTAAAGAGAGAACAGATAATTTTAAAGGCACCTTTCACATCAAACCCATTCCAAAAAGAATCTGGCAGCTTGGAGACTTTTACTTTTCTGGTAAGAAGCCTTTTCAGAGTAATATTTTCATTCTGCAGAAAATGAAGGTCCCTTGAAAAATGTCTGGGCTTTGCAAACATTTTCTCTGGTAAATGCAACGAGAGCTGGTGAGTCCCATCATTCTCTCCCTCTCTGTCTTTGCAAAGCAGACGGCAAACCAGGCCAGAGCTATTGCTTCCTCCAGCCCCACAAATATTCTCTCCTTTCTCATCTCTCTCCCAGGACGGAAGCTCAAATTTCATTTCTCAGGTAAGCAACACATGCATTAGCTATCCAGCCTCTCTGTAAACACAAGACAAGACCTGATAATGTCCCAGCAGGTGGGGCCTTATCCGGATTTCCCCAAGAATGTGCTAGTGTCCCAGTGACAGCAAGGACAACTGGCGTGAATATTCCAGCTGCTTGCTCCCTGATGAACTTCTGCTTTGTTGCCAAGCTTTAATGTCAAACTGCTGAGCGTCTGGCAAGGTCATTTTTCCCTCTTCCAGCTTCTTTCTCTTAATCACGCCTAATCTCTCACCCTCTGTAATGTTTCTCCTTGCAGAGCACTGCAGAATATACTGGTTTTGAAAGAGTCTTGAATTTGAGATGCTTGAGTGCAATTGTTACCTCTTCAAGCTTCCCCCGCCAAAAAAGATTGACAACACACAGACACTTAAGACTCCCCAATCATCATTTCTTTTATTCCAAAGGGAAAAGAGTAATCGTTTAATCTTATTTCTAACATGCTGGAAGCTGCCCTGATAAAAAGATCTGCCTAACTAGTAAAGGTGTCATGGGTGGACTTGTAGGATTATAGCCTCTTTGTGCTGGGAGACCCTCAGGCTAGATAGACTGACGGGATGTCCAGCTCCTAAATTAACATTGGAAACTGTGGAGTGAGTCAGCCAAGGAAAAAAGTGGTCCAGTTCGTCTGAAAATGCAAAATAGGGCTGAAGGACCAAGGGTCTTGTGACCCTTTTGGCGAGTCATAGGGGATTTTTTTTCCTGCAGAATAAAGTATCCAAAACCGTAGGTATGTCCCAGACCTTTTTCTTGATAAACTTTCCCCTCAGCCAAGATTTTCCCTTGTCATAGTTTAATCTGTACCCATCGCTTTTTACCTGCAAGGCTGTTATATAACTAGATTTGGTCTTCTTTTAAGACCCTATCAACTGTCATTCACCGGCAAACAAAAGTTCCTTCTGGAGGTTTTTAATAACATACACACAACACATACCAACAAAAAAGGATGTAGAGCTCATTAGCATAGATCCACAACTCAATGCACCAAAGGGAGGAGCTGGAGCCACTTCCTTGTTTAGAGGCCTTGAGAAACACCCACAATGCCTTGTCTGAAAGTGGCTGGATTTTATCTATGTATCTATGCTCCAGTAATATCAGTTGCTTAAAAAGTTACTCCAAAATGCGGTAGCATAAAACAACCATTCTTGTGATCACAGATCCTATGGATCCATGGGAAAGCTCACCTCTGCGTTAGTTGGCATCGACTGGGGTGGCTTGAGGATTGCAGGCCGAAACCATACGCATATTACATATTATCAGTCTGGCTTCCCAGTTGGAAACATTCAAACAGTTGGGGAGAGAACATCTGAGGCTCCCTGAGCATCTCTCTCCATGTATGGTCTCCAGCATGGTCCCTTTAGGTAGCTGGTAGCTGGGCTTGCTTCATGGTGGCTACCAGCTCCGAAGATCAATGTCCCAAGAAAGGGAGAGAGAGAGAGCAAGTCAAGGGGAAAGCCATAATGCTTTTTCTGACCTAGCCTGGGAGCCATGCAAGGTCACTTCTGCCTCATATTTGCTGTAAGGGAATTGCTGGGCTGGCTCCTTATCAAGGGAAGGGTAATTAGATGCCACTTTTTGGTGGGAGGAGAATAAAATAATTTGCTGTCACATTTTAAGCCTCTGTAATTAGGCAGGGTGAGATGTGGGGCACTGGGGGAGCAAAGTGGGGTAGCTGGCTAGAGCTCTGGGCTGTCCTGGCGGTTCACCCTGCCGTGGTTTTACAGTTTGGTTTGTGGGAATCTGAACAATTCAGCACTTTCCAACAGTAAAAATAACTGGTCACACAAGCTTTCTGGATCTGAGGACAAAGTTGGGCATGCCTCGATCCCATGGATCCTAAGAAGGAAAGGGCTATGCCTTGAGAATCTGCTCAACTTTCATCTGAAATAACAGTTCCCAACACTGCTTTAACTCCTACCTAACTCATGAGGTATTAACTCATTTAATCTTTACAACAACCCCACTAGGTAGGCACTATCACTGTGCCCATTTTTCATATGTGGGAACAGAGGCACAGAGGCTTAAAAAGTACTTCTTAAGATCACCTAGTTAGTACATGATTGTCATGGGCTGAGTTCTGTGTCCCCCAACATTCATATGTTGAAGTCTTACCCCCTAGTATCCCAGAAGGCAACTGTATTTGGAGCAAGGGTCTTTAAAGAGGTAATTAAAATTGTAATGAGGTCATAGGGGTGGGCCCTAATCCCGTCTGACTGGTGTCCTTATAAGAAGAGGAAATTAGGATACAGACATGCACAGAAGGAAGAGCCTGTGAAGACATGGGGAGGGGAAAGACGGCACCTGCAAGGTGAGGAGGGAAAGCCAGAAGAAAGCAACCCTCCTGACACCTTGATCTCAGACTTCCAGCCTCCGGAAGTGTGAGAAAATAAATTTCTGTTGGGTAAGCCACCCACTCTGCTGTGCTTTGCTCTGGCAGCCCAAGTAGACTAACAGCAGTGATGTTGGAACCTGGGTGTAGACAGCCTGACTCTTACCCATCCCACTGCTGGGGCTGGAAAGTGGGGTCCCCACTAGTGACCTTCTTCCCCATCTTTCCCCACCACTAGTACCAAACATGTTTTAGGACAGGCTGACACTCCTTTCCTTCAAATTTCCAGGTAGATGCTCCGTGGAAATGCTAGGAGGAGAAGTCAATTTAAAGCGAAGAAGGAAAACGAACAAACAAACAAACAAACAAAAAAACAAAAACACAACAGAACCTGAAATGAGATCATTTAAAATAAGATGAGAGGCGTTTTAAAGCTCCCTGGGATCCGGCTTGGAAGTTGGAGATCAAAAAGAAAGTCCCAGGGCCCTTCAGTCTTTTCGTTATGTAACATGCTGCCTCATCTGAACCGCAGACTGGAAATTCCTGCTGGGACACCACCATTCTTTTTATTAAATCCCTCTTTTTATAATTGCTGCTGTGACAGGCAGAAAGCTTATGGGCTAGGGGTGGAATCTGGGAATATGTGGTTTGGGATAGAGATTGTGGGCAGCAAACTTCCCCACTGGGGACAGTCCCTGGCTCCAGACCTCAGAGAGGAAGCCCAAGCCGCCCTCCTGCAGGCAGTCTTGGTTTGCAACAGCAGAGGTTTCACGACTATTTGCCTCCCCAGATCTTCCCTGAAACAAAAGTCATGTGCAGTGTTTCCTGAACCTGTGTGAGAAGAAAAGACTGTGCTATCAAGGCCAGCTCCACCAGGCACCTCTAAGCCCTCTAAGTCCCAGGGTGCTGCTCCCTTCCTCGCTGGCCAGTGCTAGAGGCAGCGGGAGAAGGGCCTGGATATATGTCTGTGGCTTCCACAGTCCTGGGAGCTTCGTGCCCAGCACCTCCAGGTAATACTCAGAGGTGCTTTAGGGGCATGCTGTCCTTGTCCTTCTAACTACCGGCAGGGGTGGGTGGCACAGCACAGATGCGCTGGCTTGTAGGCCACCAGGCAGGCTCCATGGCCTTGTCTAGATTCTCATACTTCATCAAACTTGAGAGTCCAGGGAAGATGAATTCAAAGGATACGCTCAAGAGGAGCCCTATGAAGTCAGATTCACTTTGAGCTTTGACTCATAAGATTGTTTGCTTTCAAGGCTGGGGTCATTCCATTTGACTTTACATGCAATCTCCAGCATCGTGTCTGATGCACCATGTATTCCACGGAATTAAAGCCCATGAAGGCAGGGACTTCATCTGCTTGGTTCACTACAAACAGGCACTCAGCAAACATTGAATGGATGAAAGAAAGAGTAGGTGTTTGGCCCATGGTTCTTCTGCCCAATGGGGAACTCGGGGCATCTGCAGGACATGGTTTGCTTCTTTCCTTCCTCCTATTTATCAAACAGGCCCTAAGGGGGGTCCTCAGCTGCCTAAGTAGCACCTTGGACAGAAGCAGGTTAGGGCTCTTGGCTGAAGACATCTTTAGGGGGAATGAGAGGTGGGAGGCATACTGACATCCCTGAGGGGGTGGCTCATCATTGCTGGTCAAAACTCCTAAATGGCCCCTAGATCTTCCAATGTCCTCCAGATGATTCGACACTTCCTGGAACCCATTTTCTTGGAGGTGATTTTGGCCATGGAAACTTTTCATTCATAGTCCAAGTGCCTACTGTTTGGGTGGCCCCAGCATTCGTGGGCAGACCTAGGTCAGCCATCTCAGATGGACAGTTGGCCTGAGAACTGGGAGGTCAAAGCATTTGTTAAAAAATTGTCAAACACTCACCCCACCTCCCTTAACATGCTGTCCCCTGCCTACGTGTTTGTGAGTGTTCAGAGGTCCTGAATGACTCTGTCTAGAGGGCTGTAAAACACACGTGGCAGGCATGGAGAGGTGACACACAAACTCCCTACAAGGAAGGGTCTGCTGTTCAGCTGCAGATGGATGTGGCCATCAGGTGGCTTCAAGCTGTTGGCTCCACTGGGCTGGGTCAACCTCAGCCACAGAGAGCTACCTCACCTACATCACGCCCTTCCTGGAAGGCCCACCTCCACTGACACAGAGGCAGTGGTATACATTCCTGGAAATTTGGGCCCAGTATGAACCACATTTGTTCCAGACCTCTTTGTCAACTTGGCTGGGACTCTGGTGAGCCTGCATCACTGCTTGACTTCATCTTCCTCTCCTTTCCTTTCACAGGCATTGTATTAGTTAGGGGTCTCAGAGGGACAGCACCAATAGGATGTATGTACCTACAGAAGGAGTTTACTAGGGAGAATTGGCTCAGATAATTACAAGGCGAAGTCCCACTACAGGCTGTCTGCAAGCTGGGGAAGAGAGAAGCCAGTAGTGGCTGAGTCTGAGTCCAAAAGCCTCAAAAGCAGGGAAGCCAACAGTGTAGCCTTCAGTCTGTGGGCAAAGGTCCAAGAGGCCCCAGGAAGCCACTGGTTCAAGTCCCAGAGTCCAAAGGCCAAAGAACCTGGAGTCTGATGTCCAAGGGCAGGAGGAACAGAAGCAAGGGTCCAGTGTGGGAAGAAGAAGAGAGCCAGAAGACTCACCAAGCAAAGCTATCCCCTCTTGTTCTGCCTGCTTTGTTCTGGTGTTGGTAGCTGACTGGATCATGGGGGTGGATTTCTCATGAATGGTTTAGCATCATCCCCTTTTTGCTGTTCTCAGGATAGTGAGTGAATTCTTGGGAGATCTGGTTGTTTGAAAGTGTGTAGCACCTCCTGCCTTGCTCTCTCTTGCTCCTGCTCTGGCCATATGATATGCCTGTTCTCCCTTCACCTTCCGTCATGATTGTAAGCTTCCTGAGGCCTCTCCAGAAACCGAACGGATGCCCACATTATGTTTCCTGTACAGTCTGCAGAATGTGAGCCAATTAAAACTATTTTCTTTGTAAATTACCCAGTCTCAGCTATTTCTTTATAGCAATTTGAGAACGGACTAACATAGGTATTGATTTAAAAACATCTTGCACTCAAAACTCCATCTTAGTGTCTGCTTCCAGACAACCCAACTGGTGACAGCATTTAATTAATTCATTTACAACTTCTGGACTCTGATTTGATCTTTCCATGACAGATTTTTTTTTTTTAATGACTCTCCCCTTCCCCCACCAAAAACATAAGAAAGTCTGAACCAAATAACAACAAAACCAACTGGAGAAGGAATTAAACCACTTGGTGGTTAAGATGCTTTATCCCTTAGAGATCTGTTTAAGGATGAAGCTAAAGACGACATAGTCTGTAAAATTAAAGCTTAAAAGATTATGGCTTTAACAAAAAGATTATGGTTTGGATGATGAGCAAACAGAAGAGATTCACTAATCACAGTGCACACATACACACACACGTCCCACCAGCAAATTTCAATTTGAGTTGTTAAACGCTAACCCAGTGGATCATTGATCTTCCTTCTAATCCAGTCTCATTATTTGTTACCAGTCTTAGTGTTCTTAGCAGAGTGATCCAGGTCAGGGATCTACCTAGGAAAAGAGGCAAAATCACAGCAGCTGCAGAGTCAGTGGCATTTTAACTTGAATCCACATGGCACCAACAGAGGCCTCAGTGTCACCAAGTGCACTCTCCCAACTCTACAATTTGGGCTGTGTCTTTGGCTCATAAGAACCTGCTGTGCAATGAATGGCACTTGCTCTCCCCTTGCCCACAGTCCATCTTCGTGGCCCAGAATAACATGTGCTAAGTGGGCAAGAAAGGCAGAATGGGATCTGAATAGATCTTTGCCAGGTTCTGGGGTAAAAACTAATGTCTGGAGGAAGGAGAATCAACGGGCCTGTGGCACTAAGGGACAGCTTCCAGGAGTGGATGGGCTTGGGCCCAGCCCTGCAGGAAGCACATTCTAGGAGAAAGATGTTGCATGTCCAAGAACATAATAACAGGTCACTTTTACTGAGCACTTTCTATATACCTGGTGCCATTCTAAGTACTCTGAATGTATTAACTCATTTAATTAATGCAATTACTCCATGAGGTAAAGCTATTATTATTAATCCATCTTACAGTTGAGGAAACTGAGGCACAGAGAATTTAATTAATTTGCTCAATGTCATACAGATAGCAAATAGTAAAGATGGATTTTAGTCCCAACAGTCTGGCTGTAAATCTCAAGCTCTTAATCACACTCTCAATTGCAATCTCTTAAAGATTCCAGATGCAAACTGGCCCACCCTCATCACACTGTTGAAACTGCTCATCAGATCTGTGGATATACACAACTGGGAGGCAGAGCCAGCCCCTGCATAAGAGAATCAAGATTTAAAAAGATATCAACAGCCTGCGCCAGGACAAACAAGAGTGGTGTAAGCGGGTTGAACACAAAGAATCTCATATCTTAATATAGAACAGGGTGGTGCATGGGAAAAATAATGGAGACTGGAGCTGCTCAAACATTCCCATGAGTCAAGGGTGAGCATCAACAGCTACACAAACCAATGCAGCCTTCATCTGGGTGAAAAGGTTTTTCATGTGATGGGGAAGAGGTGGGCATCTCTCCATGCTCAGCATTGTTCACTACACTTCTAGAGAATAATATCCTCCAGGGCTGGATCCCACTCTGCAAGGGAGACACTGGCCATGCGTGAATATCCCAAGGAGGAACAGGTGTCTTGAGGCCAAGAGGCAGAGAACGGTTTCCATCATAGGCAGAAGTGATGCCCAGGAATTGATCTGAGATTATTTGATTAAAACGGGGAATAGATGTATTTTGTTTTGGCAGAGAATGCAGAAACGGAACCAAGTGCCACACATTCCAGGGAGAATTCAGCATGATAATCTAAAAAGGAACTCTTTAAAAATTAATAGAAATGCCTTGTAACATGGTAGGCTCTTTATCCTTGAACAATAAGCCATTGGGGATAGGTACTTGATTATGGTGTTTGTTCAGCCATCAGTCAGCCACCAAGTGGATCTTGGGCACTGTTCAGATATTGAGGACACAGCAAGAAACAAAACTGATAAACCTGTCTGCTCCATAATACTCACATCCCATTGGAGGAAGGTGTATAATACATAAATAGATTGTAAATTATGCAGCATGTTCATGATGATACATAGGATGGAGAATTAAAGCTTAAAAGACACAGAAGGGGAACTGGGGGTTCTGGGTGGGGACATGTGTGAACATGTGAGTAGGGTGACCACAAAAGACCGTACCAAGATGGTGACATTTGGAAAGGCATGAGGGAGCGAACATGTGGAAGTGTGGGGCACGGATATCCATGAACAAAGGCAGAGCAGGTGCCAAGGCAGGACCGTGTGGGAAACAGCAAGGTGGTCAGGGAGACTGGAGGGGCCTGAGGAAGTGGTGGGCTGTAGGTGAGGAAGTCTGAGGGCTAATGGGGCCTCAGGGCCCTGGAGTTTGCCTTTTACTCTGAGTGTGATGGGGCCCTGGTAGAGGGTGTAAGTGGAGTGGCTCTACTCAGACCTTCTGACATGATTCTGACTGCTTGGTGGGGCACACAGCACCCACCAGGAGATGAGGAAAGAAACAGGGAGAGCCCTGAGGTTTGCCTCCTGCAGACATCCCAAGGAGGGATGATGGCAGCTCAGCCAGGTGGCAGCAGAGGGGGTGATCACAATGGTCAGATTCTGGATGTATTTTTAAAAACATTTATTTTGTACACACACACACACACACGCGCACACACACACGCACACATGCACACACACACATACACACACATACACACACACACTTTTCTTAAGGGTTCTTGAGTTTTATTTTTTTCCTTTTACTTTTCATTGACATGTGATATTAAATAACTGTGCATATTTGTAGGATACAGAGTGATATTTCGATACACGTATACAATGCTTAACGATCACATCAGGGTACACAGCAGATCCATCACCTTGAACACTGATCATTTCTTTGTGTTGTGCACATTAAAAATCCTCTCTTCTAACTTCTTGAAAGTATACAGTAAATCACTGTCAACCATATTTGCCCTGCGGTGCTACAGAACGCCAGAGCTTCTTCCTCCCATCTAGCAGTAACTTTGCATCTGGATGTATTTTGAAGGTAGAGCTGCAGGATTTCCTGTTAGCTTTGACGTGGGATATGGGGCATAGGGTCAACCAAGGATGGCCCCAAGGTTTGTTGGAGCTGCTGGAAAGATGGAGACACTATTTACTTAGAAGATTTGATGTTGGGAGGAGGGCCAAGAGTGCAGGTCTGGACATATTTGAGAATGTCAAGTAGACAACTAGGGACAGGTGGCTAGCCTCATTAGCACACGGAAGGTATTGAAAGCCATAAGACTGAAAGCGAGTGTGGAGAGAGAAGGAACATTGTCAGAAGACAGAACACCTCAGTAGGGAGGAGAGAAAATACCATAAAAACCCTAGAAGAAAACCTAGGTAATACCATTCAGGACATAGGCATGGGCAAGGACTTCATGGCTAAAACACCAAAAGCAACGGCAATAAAAGCCAAAATTGACAAATGGGATCTAATTAAACTAAAGAGCTTCTGCACAGCAAAAGAAACTACCATCAGAGTGAACAGGCAACCTACAGAATGGGAGAAAATTTTTGCAATCTACTCATCTGACAAAGGGCTAATATCCAGAACCTACAAAGAACTCAAACAAATTTACAAGAAAAAAACAACCCCATCAAAAAGTGATGGGGTTGTTTTGAGACATTTCTCAAAAGAAGACATTCATACAGCCAACAGACACATGAAAAAATGCTCATCATCACTGGCCATCAGAGAAATGCAAAGCAAAACCACAATGAGATACCATCTCACACCAGTTAGAATGGCAATCATTAAAAAGTCAGGAAACAACAGGTGCTGGAGAGGATGTGGAGAAATAGGAACACTTTTACACTGTTGGTGGGATTGTAAACTAGTTCAACCATTATGGAAAACAGTATGGCAATTCCTCAAGGATCTAGAACTAGAAGTACCATATAACCCAGCCATCCCATTACTGGGTATATACCCAAATAATTATAAATCATGCTGCTATAAAGACACATGCACACGTATGTTTATTGCGGCACTATTCACAATAGCAAAGACTTGGAATCAACCCAAATGTCCATCAGTGATAGACTGGATTAAGAAAATGTGGCACATATACACCATGGAATACTATGCAGCCATCAAAAAGGATGAGTTTGTGTCCTTTGTAGGGACATGGATGCAGCTGGAAACCATCATTCTTAGCAAACTATCACAAGAACAGAAAACCAAACACCGCATGTTCTCACTCATAGGTGGGAACTGAACAATGAGATCACTTGGACTCGGGAAGGGGAACATCATACACCGGGGCCTATCATGGGGAGGGGGAAGGGGGGAGGGATTGTATTGGGAGTTATACCTGATGTAAATGACGAGTTGATGGGTGCTGACGAGTTGATGGGTGCAGCACACCAACCTGGCACAGGTATACATATGTAACAAATCTGCACGTTATGCACATGTACCCTAGAACTTAAAGTATAATAATAATAATAATAATAAAAAAAGAAAAAGAAAATGCAACCAAGGTGGGCAGGCAGGGGAGGTAAGAGGATGGCCAGGGCAACGGGGAGCCTGGAGACTGCAGGAAGCAATGTTTCCAGGAGGAGTCAACAAGTGCGCCAAAGGCTGCTTTATGTAAAGGAGGAAGAGGTCAAGGGTCAGTGTTAGACTCAGCCATGCAGGGACTTCTTGCTAAGGGCAGTGATTGTGAAGCAAAGGGACACAACCCGATGGGCGTGGGACCAAGAGCTCCTTCAAGGAGTACTGTATTGGGAGAAAATTTGAACTGAATAGTCCCTAATGTCCTCTTGGAACCCTGAGATTATTCTGTGCTCTTATGATTTCCATTCTGGTCTGGTTAGTGGAAGGGCAGGTGAAGGAACAAACCATCCCAATTCCTGAAAGTCAAAAAACGATTTGGAAAGGTTCTGGACTTGGTCAAAGGCTCTGCTGCAGCCAGGTATATTTTCCCATTTCCATCCATTTGTCCAGTGGCTTTATGGATGGAAATGAAGACAATCATGTATGGGCTACTCTGCTTAGAGAGTCCTGAGTGGGGATCAAGAATCCTGGTTGAGCTATCAGACTGACTCCTGTATTCAAAAAGTCTCTCAGCGGGTTACAGCCACTTCTTTTCTTCTCTGTCCCAAGAACCACTTCAGTGATAGATTCGACCTTCACTCTAATGACTGAGAAAAAGACAGAGAAGTGAGGAATCTTGCAGTGGAGGCGGGCGGAATGATATCCATCTTCTACTCTAAGCTGAGTCCGCCCGCCTGTTGAATCTGCATTGTTGAGCGCGTTGATGAGACCTTCCCCACGGGGTTCCTTCTGGGAGGGAGTCACTTGGATCTAGGTCTGTCCTGGCCTTCTAGGACCCCTTCCTACCATCCTTGTTGAGAAGGGAATTTAGCATCCGTGAAGCCAGCATCTTCCTACCTGAGCGTAGAAGAGTGGACGCTGTGCCCTCTGCAGTGTGTTTCTGTGATGTGGTGTGTGGCAGATACAGCTGGTTCCTGCCTGTGTATCGTACCAGCCCTTTCCATGCATGGGGGCTGGACTTTCAGCTTCCAGTGCCCACAACTCTGTCCAAGTGCTCTGGTGGCCCGAGCCCGCTCTGCCCTCACATGGGCAGGCTGGATGTGCTTAGGAGTGATACCCTCAAGGGGCAGCACTGACTAATGGGAGCTGGTGTACAAATGTCCCCTCTCTCTGATCCCTCAGGGGTCACTCTGACATATGTGTCCCCCACCATCTTCCAGGATTTCCCCATGAGGTCAAACCTTGGTGTCCAGAGCAGTGACTTGCTTAATAACACACCTTTGGTTGCCTTCATTCTCTCCTTTGTCTTTCTCTCCCACTCCCCACTCAGTGTTTCCTAGGATCCTATTCCAAATAAATTAACTGCTCTAGAATCTTTATCTGAGGCCCTACTTCTGGGGAATACAAAACTGGATGTGGATAAAAGGCTCCAAGATTTGATATCCCTAGATTCTTGTCAATTCCCTCTGTGGCTATCCCTCAAGAGGCAGGGCAGGCAGCTGCCTAAGGACGTGGCTTGGGGCTGTGCATTTGTGGGGCCCCAGCCCAGCCCCACTGTTCTGTCTCTAGGCCAAAGTGGGGTGGACCACCTCATCTCTCCGGTTTATTTTAGCATTAATGTTGTACACATTGGAGAAGAGAAATTGTATCTAGGAGATCCCAGTGTTTTCCTTTGTAACTGAAACAACAATTTGGTACAAACCAGAATGAAAACCAAAAAGAAAAATAAAAGAAAGGGAGAATGAAGAGAATGATAAGAAGGAAGTGGAAGGAAAAGGAGAAGAAGAAAGCCAAGGAAGAGAAAAGAAACAGGAAAGAAAAATAAGAAAGAAGTACCAACCATCACAAAGAGTTTTGTTTCACTGGAATTGGGGTGATGGACTGTAGTTAGCTCATGAAAAAAAAAAATGAGCAGCTTTCCACCTGAGTTTCCTGGTCTGCGATTCAAGATGTGTTGACTCAGTAAGTAGAAATGGAGGATTTGTGGTTAAGCCTAAGATGAATGAAAGCCTGTTCAATTTGTTGGCAAACACTACAAAGTTCCAGTTACTGCTATCACTTCTACCTGACCCACAGGCACACAGCTCCAAACCAAACTCTTTGTGGTCTCAACATCCTTTTTCAGAGAAAGACACTTCTCCCATTATTTAAACTTAATAAACATGAGGATAGCTGGTAAAAAAGACACGGTCAGGTAAACTACCTGAAATGGGAATAAGCTGCATAAGGAAAGAATGGTTGCATTGAGATTTTACCTTGAAAAGCAAAATGTGAACCTAATGTTTCCTTAAAAATTTAGGTTGTAATGAAAACACATGGACACGGGGAGGGGAACAACACACACTGGGGCCTCTTGGAGGTTGGGGGCAAAGGGAGGGAGAGCATTAGGATAAATACCTAAAGCATGCGGGACTTAAAACCTGGATGACGGGTTGATAGGTGCAGCAAACCACCATGGCACATGTATACCTATGTAACAAATCTGCACATTCTGCACATGTATCTCGGAAGTTAAAGTAAAATTAAAAAATAAATATATCCATACATAAAAATAAATCTAAAAAAATTAAGATTTCTCTATTGTGGTAGGACAGAAATAAAAGTCTGTATAACTGAAAAAAACAAACAAACAAACAAACAACCAATCAGGTTATAATAGCAACCATGCCCTGCCACCAAGTTAATTGTTCCTTGGTGTAATTTCCCCATAAAATGGTAGAAGAACATAAGATAATAACCCCCTCGTTCATATTTCATTTTCCCACATGGTCATAAAGAGAGTTTGGGGAAAAATATTCAAGAGTTTCATCAAGTTTTCCAAGTCTTGATCCTAATCCTTTTTATTAGAATCATTTTCTTTGGAGGGATATAGAACCTGGGTCATCATCCTTGACTTTTTTCTTCCTCGATTGCAGGAGCCTCCTTCATTAATGCCTTTGTACATGGGACGGGGCCATCATTCAACACGTCCGCTTCATGAAACCCTCTGTCTCTGCCAGATTTTCAGTTTCAGTTTGCAGTCAGTTTGTATTTTTATGGGCATGTTATAATTTCCAACAAATGCCCAAAACTGGCCTATGTAATGATTAGGAAGAGATGCTATTGTTAAGCAGGAAAAGAAGTAGGAGGGGGCCCAGGTTTTTAAAGTGGTTAGTTCATTAGTGAATATTGCGTGTTTTGACAAGTTCACTTTGCTATGCAACCTGCCAACAGCAGTGATTCAGATGATGAATGCTGAACTTAGATCAACGAAGAACCCCTGCCTCCGTTATACATCACACCCTCCTTTTTGACAACTTAAAAAACATACTGTTATTCTTTTTAAAAGGCTTATTGTGACATGGTCATTCTATAGAAACAACCAAAGCATACATGAAAAATGGAGCAAGTATTGCTAATCTGCAAAGAAAAGTTATTTACCTAGTTATGCTTCTTATAGAACTGTGTGTCCTAAATGAGAAGACACCAGCAAATGGCACAGATATTAAAGGACTGACTTTAACTCATGTTGTAGAATGATGCATTGGGATCTTGAAGTCTGTACAATCCATTTGGTAATCATTTACCAACCTGTAACTTCACATTTCCGTGGTCTTTAATATGTATTTAAATCTTATGTTGCTAATTAACAGTCACCTGTGTATGTATTTTTCTGTACACTCTTACTCCATATCATCATCACCAAAGAAAGCAAACACCAGAACAATCAATTCAGACGAACAAGTTTAGGAGTCTATTAAAGATAATCATCGGCCCACACCAATAACAAGATAAAACCGAAAGATTGCTATGGAAGTTCAAAGAAGAGAAGATTGTGTCTACCTGGGGAAATCAGGGAAGGCTTCTTGCAGGAGGTGACACAGACTATAGCTCTGAAGGACAAAAATGACTTGACTTGCACTTTTAAAATTGGGAGAGGGGTTGAAGTGAACAGAGATGAAAAAGGGCATTCTGGTTAGGAAGAACAACATAAGCACAAGCACACAGGTAAGACAATGAAGGTAAGACACAATAAGCAGTTCAGTTCTGCTGTAGATATGGACAGAGGAAAGCCAGCCAGACATGGGAAAGGGCTACTGGGATGTGACCATCAAAGGGGGACTTTCAGGCAAGAGGCAAGGTCAAAGTAGAGGCTCAGGAAACCTTATCAGTATGAAAATGAATTTGATGGAGCAGAGGATAAACGACAGAGAGACAGGGGTGAGGGGACTTTGGTAGTCCAGGTGACCAAGAGTGGAGGTCTAGATTGGATGGTGCAGTGGACTTGGAAAGCAAGGGGCAGGATGAGAAATGCTACAATGGAAGAATTGATTAGATTTGACAGTAGTCTGGATGTGGACAGTCGGCCATGAGGCTGAGGCTTAAAGGCTGAGTGACAGAAACCACAAAAGTGCACCCAATGCACCAGAAGAACTCAGGTGAAATGGTACATTAATGAGCAAGTAATTTAGTTCATAGTTTAGATCCTCAATTGGAGACTGCCTCAGAAGGCCCAGGCTGGAAAGATCTGGCACCCATTTGCAAACTATGTCCTGAGGATGGGAGAAAAATCAAGAATAAGGATGAGGAGTGGGATGCCAGAGGAGGGGACTGATGTCATGACAGCAGATGAGATCATCCCTTTTGAAGGAGGTGTGGCCAAGAGCAGCTCTGTTGGGGAAGGAATGCTACCATTTGGGGTGAGAAAAGAGGGGTTTCAGGAGGAAGAAAGCATTTTGTAGAGTAGAGCAGGTGGAGAGGGTGCACAATGAGATTGTTCACTGGATTGGTGTCCAGGAAAAAGATCTATGGGGAGTCTAAAGAATCAGTTTAAATTGGGGATCAGACAGAAGGAGGCAAGTCCCATGTTATGGGATCTCAAAGGATATCTGTGAACTGACTCATATTTCTGGTGGCCTCCTTGAAGATAACCAACTGAACTCATTCACACGCCCAACCCTCTTCTAAGCCTACATTCTCTTCCTTAATTCACAGAGGGGCCTCAAGGGCTGCAGAGGGACAAGGGTTGATAGGCGTACCAAGTGTGAGGCATGGCTTGGTCGCACACTGTCCACATATACACTGGAAGTACCAAAGCAGAACAGTGGGGTTCAAGTCCTAGTTTGACAGTTCTTCACTGTGTGGACTTGCACAGGCCACACCCACTTCTGACCACCAGTTCATTCACCTGCAAAATGAGGGACTGGACCTCCTGGTTTCTGACATCCTTCTATGCCATGGGCATTCTCCTCTGGTTCATGACCTTTCCTGGCCTTCTTCCCTCTGCATCCTCAGTCCTATAAGTCCCTGCTTTTCTCATCTCCCTCCTACATATGAGGGATTCACAAATGCTTCCTATTTATATTTATGCACAAAGAAGCGGTTACTTCCCTGAGTTTAAAAATTCACTCATCAAAGTCAGATGAATATCATTTGCAAAGCAGTCATCCAGATTCAGATTTAGTGAGAGGTTTTAGAGCTTTACTGGAACTTAAAATCCCCTGCAAAAATTTTGTTTTTGCATTTCAGCACCAAACATTTTTAAACACCCTGAGCTATAAAATAAAAAATAAAATCAATACCAACTGCTATTATTTCTACGGGCACCGCCTGAGCCAATGTCAACCAGAATCATTCCTGCCATAAAAGGAGCTAATTTAAATATGTCATCCTTCCCCATACTGGAAGCCTCTAGCACTCAGAAAGCAGTAACTAGAACATGACAAGGCTATGCACACTGGCGAGTGGTGTGTTCACGTGGAACAGACAGGCAGGTAGGTCTGCCTCATCTGCATCCCTGGGTAATTTTCACGGAGAGGAATCTATTGAGCACAGCTTAGGGCGTGCTGCCACAGGCCCTGACGGAGAGGAAGACTGGGAAACTGCCAGTTTGGCCAACTCTCTTTTGCTCTGCTGCTCGTGCTGGCCAAATAGCAAGTCCGGCTGGGGGACATCATGAGACCTAAGCTACGGATGTTTCTAGGCTTTTAGAATATCTGTTCCCATACTAGAAATTCAGGGCTGGGTGTCAGAATTGGCTTCAGAAGTGGGCACAGTCATTCAGAGCAGGGAGGACAAGAGAGGTGTAGCCTCTTCCCTTTCAGTCTCCCCAAACCTCCTGAGTGGAGGAGTTAGGAAAAAAAAGCAGTCTGATAGGTATAATTTGTTTTTCTTTTCAACGCTATTAAATTTTATTAGTTTTCTTTTGGTTTGGCACATTTGATGGGTTGATTCAAGGGGCAAACTGAAGCTTAAAAATGCAGTGGTTGTGACTTTCTGGGGAAGATGTTGAAAAATCAGGTCACTAAACAGAGACTCGATGGGTAGATGTAAGAAGGCCTATGCTGAATTAAAAAGAAGACAGACAGCGTTACGGCTCTGAATGAACAAATACAGGGATAACTGATATGGCAGGCTTGTGGGGTTGACATTAATCTCTTAGTGGCAGCCAATATAAATTCTAAGAATTGCTAAGAATCGGTTGACTTTAGCTTCAGAAACTCATATGTTGCTATTATGTTCTAATACCAAGGATGCATTTTATAAAGAAAAGAAAAGAAAAACCTCTTTCGTAGAGAAAGCTTAGTAGAATTCTTAATTGGAAACAGATTATTTAGCCAGTAGATGTACGTGATTTAAAAAAATCACAGGAGAAAGAACTGGAAATAAACACAGTGTAAAAGCCTTTAGACATCAGACAGCTGTGGTTAAACTGGGTGATGATGGAGCTTTAAGTAAATCTGATCAATCATACACTTTATACAAATGGTGAAAGTAATCTCTTTGCTTTATCTTTGACCATCCCACACTCTCTGTGAGTTCCCCAAATCTAGGACCATTCCAGGATTGAGATGAGGCCAGCATGCTTTTTTCCTAATTTAACTCTTATACTTTAAAATAGCATAAACCATGGTCAGACCGAGTGTTCCAATACAAAAATGGGATGGAAGGGAAATGGTCCCCAGAGTGAGGGTGGCAAATGCTAAAGCCTGGGACCCATTAATCAAAACGGTCACCTGTAAGAGGGGAATGCTCACAGCCTGCGGAAAAAGAATGAGATTTAGAACAAGACAATGAGGAGAAGGCAGTTAAGCCTAACCACCTGCTTAATCTCTCAGGAATGGAACAAAGACTGAGGGAAGGTGAAGTGCTTTGAACTGGGGATGCAGAGCTCCTGAAAGAGGAGGATAGGCAGAGGGTAACGGTGGAAATTCCTCAGAGCCTGCAGTCGGGGGATTTGAGCCAACACTCAAAGGCATCCAGGGCTCTGGTGGAGGCTCACACTTGGGGTCGTGTTATTAATGCTTGGTCCATGACAATAAGCTGGTTTAGAACCACTGAGCACCTTCAGAGATCTAGGTTAACACCTGAAGTTCTGACTCCTTTCCACTCTCTGTGATTTCTCACTGCTCCCAAGGACTGCAGGTTCCTAGATCATTGGCCCAATTGCAGCTAAACTCCTCACCAGGGCCCCAGGACCCCCCCACCCAGCCCTGCCTAGCCCATGGCTTCCCCCAGGACCCTGCTCTCCAGCAGCACGGGTCTTCTTTCTGTTCCTCTAACCGAGTCACTCTGTTCCTGCCTCATGGCTTTGGAGTGGGAGTTCACTCTTCCTGGAATGTTCTAGGTCTTCACATGGATCCTCCTTCATACCATTAGGGTCTCAGCCCCAAGATTCCCTCTTCATAGAGGCCTTCGTTCCCTTCCCATCTGTGGTGGCTCCTGCCAGCCCCTCACTCCCACTAGGCCCTGACGTCCCCCTATTTTACTCTCTTCAGACCACTCCTACCGGAGATTACCTTGTCGATTTATTTTTCCTTATTGATCATCTACCTTCCCTCTGGAAGCACAGAGAGCATGGGCCTTTCCTGTCTTCATCACCATCATATCCCCAAGCCCTAGAATTGTCACTCAAAAGATACTCACTGATGGAGTAAGTGACTGGACCACACTGTGCTGTCTAGGGATTGCAGACACCTCTGCTGCCTTTCATGATGTAGTAGCATGGGAACCTTGAGCTTCCTTTCGAAGTCCTTACAGAGACATGTGAATGACGGGGCTCAGCACAGACCCAGGGGTAACAGATGCTACCATTGCTCAGTTGCTCTCATATGCACCAGCTTGGTGTGCACCAGGATGCCAGGACAGCTGCAGGTGGCACCCCTGGAACTCACAGCCTTTTTTTTTTTTTTGAATACGTGCATAATGTGGCTCCAAGGCCAGCAATAGACAGCACACTTAGTTCCAAAATGAACAATGAATTTAAGGAATAATAAAAAAAGAACTGAAGGGAAAATATGTACCCGAACTCTGATAGTTATGGGAAACCTCTTCTTTCTTCTGATAGAGAAAAGACTTCCTGCTTTCAAACAACTGCCAAGTGGTTTGACAACAGCCAGCCTGCTGGGCGAACAGGTGTTCAGACTCAGGAGGGATTGGGTCACAAATAGGAAGTCATTCCGGACTATTTACGGAGTCTATTGATTCTCTCTCTGATGGGCCCACTTGATAGGTGAGCACCAAAAGCAGGCAAACAACCTCAGAAATATCCACCACCAGCCCCCATCCCACACGGAGCTCTTTTCTTTGGAAAAGGAGAGAAATTAGGGTACACAAAGTTGAAGATGCCAAAATTCAGCATATGCCATCAACCCTGCTGGGCTGCCTGACTCCACAGCTGCGTCTGTTCAGCAGGCAGATGCTGTGGTGTGGCCAGGACTGCCCAGACCAAAACCCCCACAAAAGTTAAGCTAGGACCAGGGAATTCTTGAGTCAGGTCCAACTCTGGTCAAATCAGGGCCAGAGACTCAATTATGTGTGAGGATTCGTTTACTTCTAAATACCACTTGGGGCTTTGGTAGATGAACTTTGGTTCTATGACTAGTGCCACGCTGTGTGATTTCAGGACTTTAAATGGGGTGACAATTCCAGAGAGACTGAAACCTTGACTTGTTTTACTAGGACTTAACTCCCCATGCACCATGAACGTGCCAGACTGTTTCTAAGCAATCTTGCTCAGTTGAACCACGGTGTGGGTGTGATAAGCCCACCTCAGCTAGCTGATGCCTCCAGTGGTAGGAGAGGGGTCTGCTTGCAGGACATGTGGCTGAGTTTCAACTCCCCACACACCTGCCTGCCGATTCATTAGCGCAGAGAGAGAGCCAGGGACTCCCGTGCCTTCCCCATCTGGTTTGGACAGGCCTCCTCTGGACAGAGCCATAAGCAGGGATTTCGTGAATGTGATGAGAGACTCTTTTAGATATTGGTGCTTGTGAAGAGGGAGTTCTCAAGTCAAGCCATGCTTAGCATGGGGACTCTCTTGATAGATATATATGTCTTTTGGTAAATATATAATAGCATACAGTGTGGTACGGCTTAGATCCTAGAGTTGGCCAGATCTGGGTTGGAAGTGTGGATTGGACATTTCCTACCTGGGTGAAACTGAAAACCAGCTGTGGTTTCAAAGTTTTAAAGAAGAGGCCCGGGGCATCTGTCTGGGTAAAGGAGAAGGTAGAGGGTTTTTTTTTTTTTTTTTTTGAAGTCATATCTTTATAGCAAGGACAGTGTAGGGGCTTGTGTGTGGAGTAGGTGGGCAAAAGCCCTCCCGAGCCATCCACTGGCACCAACACTGATGAGCTACATCTCTGATTTTTCATCTGTAAAATGGGGACAATGATAGTACTTTTTCAGGGGACTCTAGAAAGGATTAAATAAAATAATGTTTATAAAGACCAAAGCGTGGTGCCCAGGAGCCATCAATACATATTAGGTATAATAATAACAATAATAACTTATTTATTTATTTATTTATTGAGACACAGTTTTGCTCTTGTCGCCCAGGCTGGAGTACAGTAGCACAATCTTGGCTCACTGCAACTTCTGCCTCCCGTGTTCAAGCAATTCTCCTGCCTCAGCCTCCCAAGTAGCTGGGATTACAGGCACCCACCAACCATGCCTGCCTAATTTTTGTATTTTCAGTAGAGACAGGGTTTCACCATGTTGTCCAGGCTGGTCTCGAACTCCTGACCTCAGGTGATCCACCTGCCTCAGCCTCCCAATATGCTGGGATTACAGGTGTGAACCACCACGCCTGGCCAATAATAATAACTTTAATGCTACTACTACTCCTATTACTATTTCAATTATTATTAGTAATAGGAGTCTTAAACATTAACTTACACCCCTATTTTATGGAAAATACCAGCACCGCAGACCAGAGCCAGCCGAGAGGCCGTGCATGGAGGGACTGGAGAGATCAGACTTGCAGGACTGTCAGATTCACACTCGCAGCTTGTAGCATGGCCACAAACATTCTCAAGTCTCAGGAGCCCTTGCATGAATCATGTGTCAACACCGTTCTGAGAAAGGGCTACGTCTAACCTCAGCTTTCTGTGGAACGAGTAGGATGGTATTGGTGACTTCCCTGGTTTTGTCAATGGGGCAGGAGTCAGAAGGGTGAAGCATGGGTTTACCCTGCATCTGTGATCTCCACAAGTGGAGGAGGGATGATGCAGATACAGAGGTTGTGGGTGCCTGCTTTTTTATTCTTTTTGAAGTGTGGATCCCCATATAAAGGGAATTCCAACTCCTTGAGCTCTTGCCGGCCAGAACAGACCAGGAGACTGGGGCACCAAAGAAACAGGAGCTTTCTGAGAGGGCAGTTACAGAGGCTGAAAATAGACCTAGAGCCTCTGGGCAAGAGGGCCCCATGAAAAAGTGGATTGGGACCTCTCCCCAGACAAGCTTCTGTGCTGGGTAGAAAGCCCAAGCCACGGTCTTGCTGGCAACAGAGGTAGAGGAAAAGGCGAAAGGGTCTTCTGGGTGTTTGACATATATCAACATATATGAACACCACAACCCTATTAGGTAGATATTATTATTACTCCTATTTAGTAGATGAGAAAACTTAGGCAAAGCAAGGTTAAGTAACTTTTGAAGTTCATGTATTTAAGATGTGGGGAGGCCAAGATTTGAATATGGGCAGTTAGCCTCCAGAACCATATAAAAAACTTAGCCTTGGCCAGGTGCAGTGGCTCACACTTGCAATCTCAGTGCTTTGGAAGGCAGAAGTGGGAGGATCACTTGAGGCCAGGAGTTCGAGACCAGCCTAAGCAACATAGGGAGACCCTGTCACCACAAAAACATTTTTTAACATTAGCCAGGTGTGGTGGCACCTGCCTGTAGTCCTAGCTACTCAGGAGGCTGAGGTGGGAGGATCACTGGAGCCCAGGAGTTTGAAGCTGCAGGGAGCTATGATTATGCCACTGTACTCCAGCCTGAGTGACAGGACAAGAACTCATTTCTAAAATATTTTTAAGAAAGCACACACACACAAAACCCACTTAGCTTAGTGCTTGTGCATAATAATACAATATGACTAATACTTACAATTACTCTCTCTGCCTAGGGCCAGATTTGGAGCTGCACATTTTATATTAAACATTTTTCTTCAGTTCAAACTTGTAGAGTAGCACTTCATTAAAATCCATTTTTATTTATGTGAGATGACAGATGTGCAAAATTCTCTTATTTTATTGTCATAGAAATTAAGGAGATATATTTGATCATGATATTCTTGTTTTTTTATATGAAATTGCAGAGCTGAGTTTTTTGATGGCATTTAAAAGGGCTCTCAGAGGCCCTCCTGAAGCCTTCATATGAATATGATGACTCATAGTAGGTGTTCTGGGCTTAACTGCTGTGCAGAATTTATGAGTCCAGGGAGAAATGGTGCCTCCTAATGGCGTTTGTCTAGGCCAAGCTGGGAGGGTCTGGAGTTGGAGCTGGGGCCGAGGGGAGGCTGGGAGCGCTGGTTGGGATCTCCCAACCCCTGCTTAGGAGATCAACCCCTATTTGGCAGAAAGCCACATGTTTTCTACCCTGACCTGATTCTCAACTCTGTACCAAGAGCACTGAGCCCTTCCCTCAGAAAGACCCCCACAAGCCTTCAACCTGGCCCCTGGACCTTCACAGGTAGAATCAGCCAAGCCAAGCCCTCCAAGGACCCCAACACCAACATATTTCCAAAACAGGAAAGCACACATTTATCAAGGACATGGCTGAGCTTTGACTCCGTGGGTCATAGAAGAATCTCTTGGCTGCTCCCCTCTCAAGTTTTCCTCCTCATCCCTGAAACAGAGTCAATTCTTCCCAAAGAGAGTAGATGCCAGGAACAGAATGGGCTGAACAAACTCATCAGGATGAGAGAAGGGGAGTCTTCCCATGCTTCCTTCTGCAGAGCGTCCCAGCACCAGAGCGTATGGGTATCAGGAAATGGTATCAGAAAGGCCTCAAATTCCATTTAGTCCCACACTACATTTCAATCCTTGCTAAATTCCATAATGAGCGCATGCATAAACGTAGCTCGGGATAGAGTCTCAGTGTCTAACAGGAGGCAGCATCTTGTGTTCCACTCAAAGACGAGCACCTGGGTAGCCGGGCTCAGCACTGTCTATCAGGTGCTCTAAACCAAAAAGGCCCAGGGACGCATCATACATGCAGTTCTCCAGGTGCGCGGGAGGGTCTGCATCATACACGCAGGCCCCCAGGTGCGCGGGAGGGATCACATCATACATGCAGTACCCCAGATGCGCGGGAGGGACCGCGTCATACACGCAATCCTCCAGATTCGCGAAAGGGATCACATCATACACGCAGTTCTCCAGATGCGCGGGAGGGAATGTATCACACACACTGTCCTCCAGATGCGCGGGAGGGATCACATCACACACACAGTCCTCCAGATGCGCGGGACGGACCGCATCACACACGCAGTCCTCCAGACGCGCGGGAGAGATCACATCATACACGCAGTTCTCCAGACGCGCGTGAGGGACCGCATCACACACGCAGTCCTCCAGATGCGCGGGAGAGACCGCATCACACACGCAGTCCTCCAGATGCGCGGGAGGGACCGCATCACACACGCAGTCCTCCAGATGCGCGGGAGGGACCGCATCACACACGCAGTCCTCCAGACGTGCGGGAGGGACCGCATCACACACACAGTCCTGCAGACGCGCGAGGGTCCCCATCACACACACAGTCCTCCAGATGCGCGGGAGGGACCGCATCACACACGCAGTCCTCCAGACGTGCGGGAGGGAACGCATCACACACACAGTCCTCCAGATGCGCGGGAGGGATCGCATCACACACACAGTCCTCCAGATGCGCGGGAGGGATCGCATCACACACACAGTCCTCCAGATGCGCGGGACGGACCGCATCACACACACAGTCCTCCAGATGCGCGGGAGGGATCGCATCGCACACACAGTCCTCCAGATGCGCGGCAGGGACCGCATCACACACACAGTCCTCCAGATGCGCGGGACGGACCGCATCACACACGCAGTCCTCCAGACGTGCGGGAGGGATCACATCACACATGCAGTTCTCCAGACTCGCGGGAGGGTATGCATCACACACACAGTCCTCCAGACGCGCGTGAGGGACCGCATCACACACACAGTCCTCCAGATGCGCGGGAGGGATCACATCGCACACACAGTCCTCCAGACGCGCGGGAGGGACCGCATCACACACACAGTCCTCCAGATGCGCGGGAGGGATCACATAGCACACACAGTCCTCCAGACGCGCGGGAGGGACCGCATCACACACACAGTCCTCCAGATGCGCGGGAGAGACCGCATCACACACACAGTCCTCCAGATGCGCGGGAGGGTATGCATCACACACACTGTCCTCCAGATGCGCGGGAGGGTATGCATCACACACACAGTCCTCCAGATGCGTGGGAGGGTATGCATCACACACACAGTCCTCCAGATGCGCGGGAGAGACCGCATCACACACACAGTCCTCCAGATGCGCGGGAGGGACCGCATCACACACACAGTCCTCTAGATGCGTGGGAGGGACCGCATCACACACACAGTCCTCCAGATGCGCGGGAGGGACCGCATCACACACACAGTCCTCCAGATGGACGGGGCGGGCCGCATCACACACACAGTCCTTCAGATGCGCGGGAGGGACCGCATCACACACACAGTCCTCTAGATGCGCGGGAGGGACCGCATCACACACACAGTTCTCCAGATGCGCGGGAGGGATCACATCGCACACACAGTCCTCCAGATGCGCGGGAGGGACCGCATCACACACACAGTCCTCCAGATGTGTGGGAGGGATCACATCGCACACACAGTCCTCCAGATGCGCAGGAGGGACCGCATCATACACGCAGACCTCCAGACGCGAGGGAGAGACCACATCATACACGCAGTCCACCAAGTGTGCAGGAGGGACTGCAAGACAATCTAGGACGCCCTCCTCCTCCATTCGTGAGACGTGTTCTACAACCTCCAGGACGGGGGCCCCTCTGTCCTGTTTTGCTCCACTGACTCATGTGTGCCCCACAGAGATCAAGAACACAAATTCTGGAACCAAATTGCCTTGTTCTGTGTTGCTACTCTTGGCTGTGTGGCCTGGGGTATGTTCCTCAACCTCCCTCTCAGGGCTCTATTTTCTCATCCCTGCAATGAAGAAAGCAGAATCTACACCATGGGGTTGATACAAAGATTAAACGAGTTCATGCATATAATTTTACATCGACTCAACCGAGTTCCCAGTAAAGATTAGCTATTCATATGAAAACTGTTTTTAATTTAAAAATAAAAATAGTAACTGGGAGTAGAAGGGGTGTGTGTGTGTATATATATATATATACATACACACATTTTTATTTATTTCAAGAAAAAGGTCAAGCACAAAGATGCTATGGGGAGGCCAGGACACATGTATTTAGAAGCTGCATGTTGCAGTAATCAAAGACAGAGCAAAAGAGTGGAAAAAGTAAAGTTTCCTGTATAATGACCAAGATCTTACAATGAAAAAGGGTAGGGGTTTAACATTATCTAACAGCTGTACCCACGCCTTGAGTCTCCCAGCTGCTGGTACCTCACCAAGTGCTCTAATTCTAAATCTCCATACCCCAACTGCAGCCACAATTTCATTGTGGGAAAAAGTCACAAGTAAATAAAGCACCCTGAGGCCAGTGTGCTTTATTTTTTCTCATCTCCCAAGGAATGGCAGCTCATGTATATTCACTATAGGGAAGGGAAGAAGGAACTCATCCTCCCTGCCACACACAAGATAAGTCACCCCCTTGGTTGGGTCGGGGAGGGAGAGCCCCCAGCCAACTGTAACACATTCTTACTTTGCCAGTGAAAGCCAGACACGTGGTGTGTGAGCCCTCCCATTGCCCTAGATGGTCTGCACACCATCTGGAAAGGTTAATGGCATTTGTTTCTTTCTAACTTGGAGATTCAGGCTCAGGTCCAGGCTCCAGGTTTCCATTCAAATGCAGGGTGAGATTTCCCCTGCAGGAAAGAGCAGCTGCAGCAGGAGGCCACAAATGTCTTACTTCACAAAAAATAGAAGGAGATTGGCCTAGAAAATAAAAGGATTTGACTAGAGAAGTGTTTTGTCATATAAAAAAAAACCCAAAACACCCCTCAAACTTTCCTTTGGTTGTGTCCTTCACTTCTCCATTTTAAGACTGCAAACTCAATATTGAAGGGATACGCTGCACTGCCATTTGTTGCAGCTCTGTTCACAATAGCAAAGGTATGGAATCAACCTAAGGGTCCAACAATGGATGAATGGGTAAAAATGTGGCCTATACATGCAAGGGAATACTATTTGGCCGTAACTAAGAATTAAATCTTGTCATTTGCAGCAACATGGATGGAATTGGACATCATCATGTTCAGTGAAAATAAGCCAGGCACAGAAAGACAAGTATCTCATGTTCTCATTCATATGTAGGAGCTAAAAAAGTTAATCTCATGGAGGTAGAAAGTAGAATGATGGATACCAGCAACTAGGAAGGATGGATACCAGCAACTGGAAGGAAGATGAAGAGAGGTTGGTTAATGGGTACAAATGTACCATTAGGTAAAAAGAATAAGTTGTAATATTTGATGGCAGAGTAGGGTGACCACAATGAACAACAATGTATTGTATATTTCCAAGTAGCTAGAAGAGAGGACTTGAAATGTTCCCAACATGTAGAAATGATAAATACTGAAAGTGACAGACACTCTAAATACCCGGATTTGATTATTATATATTGCACGCATGTGGCAAAATATCACATGTACCTCATAAATATGCAAAAATATGCATCCCATATGTGTTTTCTAAAATTACATGTATTTTATTTTATTTTTGGGGTTATTTTTATTTTTGGGTTATTTCACTCTGTTGCCCAGACTGGAGTGCAGTGGTGTGATAAAAGCTGACTGCAGCCTCGACCACCCAGGCTCAAGGGATCCTCCCACCTTAGCCTCCCCAAGTAGCGGGGAATATAGGTGTGAACCACCACACCTGGCTAATTCTTAAATTTTTTTTAGAAATGGGGTTTCACTATGTTGCCCAGGCTGGTGTGGAACTCCTCGGCTCAAGCAATCCTCCCGCCTCAGCCTTCCAAAGTGCTGGGGTTACAGGTGTGAGCCACTGTGCCTAGCAAAAATTACATTTATTAAAAAATAAAATAAAATTGCAAACTGAGTCCTTCTTGCCTGATGGATTAGCAAGTACAGATAAGGCTTGTCAGGAGCTCAGGGAACACAGAATAAAGACTGCAGCCTAGCAGAGTCTGATAAAATATCCAAACTGTAGCTGGACCTAGGATGGGCAGGGAAAGGGGGTGTGAGAAGGCAGAGGACAGAGAAGAAGATGGGTCAATCCACACTGTAGCAAATGCTGTGTATTTCACCTGTTCATATCCTGCTCCACCATATGCAAAAGCATGGCCACCAGGGGTCTATGGAGCTCCTAGGTGCCAATTTCAAATTCATAAAGACTGAGGTTGACCTGGAGACGGGCAGTACTATCCAGGACATAGGTGTCACTGTATCTGAAGTCCTAGAAGGAGCCAATCAGGGCTTTCACTATAAGTGCCACCAAGGGAAGCTGTGACTGTAAGAGGGTTGGGCGGCTCAGGAGGTTGGGCAGGGCCAGTGAATAATATCAACAACTTTTAATTAAAATCTCACCATTTACTCAGGGACCCGACCAACTTTCCGGATCTGACACACAATGGTCAACCTCAGAATGTGTTGGATAACAGGATGCCTACTTTCTGAATACAAGCTGCTAATTGCTCATGGCGATTTGTACTTGTTTGCACAGTCAACATATATTCCGTAACCCATTTATACTGGACTCTGTATATATAAATCCTGGACTCTTCCATGATTTTCTCCATCTCATCACTCCTATTTCCAACTGATCTGCAAACCCTCTTGGCATCACCTCCAAAAAATATTCTAAAGACAGCAACCACTTCTTATCTTTATTCCTGACTATGCCACTCAAGTCTTACCACAGGCTTCCTACCTGGTCTCCTGGCCACCATCATGCCCACGTAGGATCCTTTCTCCACCAAGCAGTTGGGGTGATATTCCCAGAATATAAATTGCATAATGGTAGTCAACAGCTTAAAACTCTCCAGTAGCTTCCCAATGCACCCGCATCCTCAGCATGACCCGAGGCTGGACATGATCTGCCCCCGGCTACCACCCCTCTGAGCACTCCCAGCCATATTCCCCTTCTTCACCAGGCTCCAAACCGGCCTATTCCATGATCCTCGAACATGTCAAGCTTGCTTCTGTATGAACATTTACTCTTCTTCCCACCTGGAAGTTTCTTCTCCCAGATCTTGGTTGGAGTTGTCATGATTTGGGGTTTCTTTGAGACACTTCCCTTGATCACCCTAGCTAAAGCTGTTCCTCCACCTTCTCCGCTGTTCACCACCCATCCCATCGTCCAATACATTTCCATCAATAACTTTTGTCTTCTATTATCTGACCATCGATTGGTTCAGATGCTCCTTGCCTGTGTTCTCCCATGGGTCTGTGAGCTCTAGGAGAGAAGGAACCTTTCCTGTCTTGTTCACCTCAGTATGCTTTGTGCCTGCCCCTAATAAGCAGTGAATGGAAGTCCACATGAAACCAATAATTCTGTTCCGTGACTGTGTCTCAAATGCTACCCATAGAGTTTGTGCTGTTTCAACTCACTTTGTCTTTGGTGTCAGATATCATTTGGTGGCAACTTATGATATTCATTCATCCATGCATCCATCTGACTACCCAGGCACCCCTAGAATAGTCCCTGAGCACGTCTGTGCCAGCTGATGGGCCCTGTGAACTGATCATATACCCATCCTCCCCTGCCCTGCGTCAAGAGCAGGATATCAGTTAGCCAGACCTTTATCGAAGATGCTTGAGACCTTACCATGTACCACACTACTCTTGGTGCTGCAGATGCGTGAGGAACAGGCAGAGACGGGCTGGGTTCTTGGGGAACTCATAGCCTAGCAGGGTGATTCCCTCAGCAGAAAAAATGCATGATGTGTCCAAGCAGACACAACATCCATTTCACTGTTGCCAGGGATGGGGATGGTCGATGGATATGCCTCTTCCTATTGCCCTTGGCCTTGCTGTTTTCTTACTCTAGCTTGTGAGCCTAGAAGACCAGCATTTTACACTGTTCCTGGGGACAATGGCTGGCAGTTTGCTGGGATGGCACATTCCTTCTGCTCAGAGAGTGACTCGTGTTCAAAACTGCACCAAATCAGAGTCTACATTTTAAATGGTGCCATTTTCTTCACAGAGTGGAATGTCTTAATATTTTTTCACTGCATTATGCTATCAGTGCTTGCAGAGGTGTCTTCCCTGGAAACTCTTTCTAACACAGTAACTTCTCACTTAGTGGTTTCATGTGGACTTCCATTCACTGCTTATTAGGGGCGGGCACAAAGCATACTGAGGTGAACAAGACAGGAAAGGTTCCTTCCCTCCTAGAGCTCACAGACCCATGGGAGAACACAGGCAAGGAGCATCTAAACCAATCAATGATCAGATAATAGAAGACAAAAGTTATTGATGGAAATGCATTGGACAATGGGATGGGTGGTGAACAGTGGAGAAGGTGGAGGAACAGCTTTAGCGAGGGTGAAGTACTTTCTTTAACTCTTACCATGCTGTATTGCTTTTTCATAGCATTGGCCACCACCTGACTCCATATGTCTTCTCCCTATCTCACTATCCCACTATATTAATATCTTACTCTCTCTCTCTTTCCATCTATCGGTCCATCCATCCACTCACCCACCCACTCACTCACCTACCTACCAATCTATCATCTCTGTTGAGTATTTAACATTTCGAAGCCTGTAATTTTTTCTCTAGTGTCTCTTCAGTGTGTGAAACTGTGCCTGGCACATAGTAAGCTCTCAGTAAATATTTGTTAAATCAGTGAATGAACTTACTGTCCAAAGAAGACAATAATACAAATTTCTCCCTAGAACACAATCACTGGACTACGACCCTGGCTTTAAATTCACAAATAATTACGAGACAAACCACCTTTAATTCACATTATTGTGTAAAGACGGGCCTGCATTTTTAGATTCTAGGTGGTCTCAGGCCTCAGGTGCTGGCATGGTTCATGCCATAGTTACCTGGACTGTAGCTTCTTGGACTTAGGGCATGAAGTCTGGTCCGCTCTGTCACTGCCCACACAGTGCCCTGTATAGGGGGTTGATAGGAGGGAAGACCAGGGAGTCCTCAGTGGACACTGGCTGAAGAAACAGAGGTGGAAGCCTTCCCTGCCTGCTACACATACATTTTTGTGACTTGCTAATGTCCTGTGTGCCCTTTTATCAGTTGAAGCTTTCCAGTGCCTCTTTGCCCTGGGGTGGAGTTTGAAGGCCATGACTGGAATCCTTGGCCTCCCCTCACTTGGCGTGCAGGCTAGCTCTGCCCATGCAGAAAGGACAGGTGTGGAGATGAGGGGTCTCTGTGCTAAGGCTGAGGGTGCCTGGGCCCACCCAGCAGTTGTGGGGTTCAGGAGTGAATGGCCCCACAGGAGAACACGGCCCCACAGGAGAACGTCCAGCAGAAGAACACAAGCTCAGCAGATGCCACATGTTGCAGCAGTGGGGAAGGAGGCATTTGCTGCGCTGCCAGTCCCTTTGCACCCAAGTGTACCCCTCTGATTACTTGCTGAGGTGGGTTTCATGGTGATAAGAGGGCACTGAGCTGTGAAGGAATATTGAGGACAGCCACACTGTGGAGGGAGGGTTAGGGTGTGAGGCCCCTGGTCTAAATCGACTCTGGGAGCTGGGCTTGAGGAAGCAGTTACCCTGCCTTGCCTATGTTGTTTAGCTGGACCCCTGCAGCCCTCAGCATCTCCCAACTCATTGGTTCTGTGGCTGACACATTACTCAGCCTCTCTGAGCCTTGGTTTCCTCTTTTCTCAACAGTGTCTTTCTCTAGGAGTTATTAAAAGGATCAAAATGAGTTCACATATGTAATGCTGCGAGACAGTGCCTGCCACAAGGTAAGTTCTGTAGGTGTGCTTGTTAAAGGGAAGCATACATAAAATAAGCATCTGCCCCTCTGACTGGCTTTTGTCCTCACTGTACTTAACCTTCAACTCAGGTTCAGCTACTTGCCAGGTTCAGTTACTTGCCTGGCTTCCCAGTCTCTACCTCTTTCTGTGATTTTGCTAACTGGTGACCTGGCTTTGGTTCAATTAGCCATGGGCTCACGTGGCAGATTCTTGCTAAGAGCCCCACTCGCCTGTGATAGGAGGCAGTGTGGGGAATATGGTGTCATGGAAAGAAATGACATTTGTGCCCCAAAGATGGACTCTCATCTTGGGACAGCGCTCAGCTGCGATGGTGGTAAGACTCTGGGCTCCTTGTACATTGGAAGTCTTTGCCAGCCAGGTGCGGTGGCCCACGTCTGTAAGCCCAGCACTTATAGGCAGGTGGATCATCTGAGGTCAGGAGTTGGAGACCAGCCTGACCAACATGGTGAAACCCCATCTCTACTAAAAATACAAAAATTAGCCAGGCATGGTGGCGGGCACCTGTAATCTCAGCTACTCGGGAGGCTGAGGTAGGAGAATCATTTGAACTCGGGAGGTGGAGGTTGTAGTGAGCCAAGATCGTGCCACTGCATTCCAGCGTGGGCAAAAGAATGAGACTCTCTCTCTCTCAAAAAAAAAAAAAAAAAAAAAAAAAAAAAAAAAAAAGAAAGAAAGTCTTTGCCAAGGATGCAGGCAGTGAATTTCAGGAGGTGAATATTCCTTCCAGTAATTTTCATGGTGCTCCTTGAAAGTGAGTTTCAAAAGAAACATGAAAATTACTCACTTTCAAGGAGCATCATGAAAACTACATGGAAGGAGTCCTCAATGCTGGCTACGAGAGGTTCCTGCTTTTCTCTTCACATTTCTGGAATGATGCATCTCAGATACACCCAGGTGTGCCATACTAAAGGGAAATGATTGCTTCATTTTCTTTCCCCCATTGCACAGTGCTGATTATGAGTACCTCTCTTGCAAACCCAAATCCAAGCAACAGAACTAATAAAACATTGCCATGATCAGTCTAAATCATTTCCAATGGCTCTACCCACTATTGATTTGGCCATGGAAATAAATTAGACGGAAGGATTCAGAGGAGTGCTTAGTCGTGTGTGATGATTTAGAAACTGCCTGGACAATAGAATAAGAAGAGGACAAAACCCCTGACTAACAAATGGGCAATGATTTAAACAGACTTTTCACCAAAGAAGATGGCAAAGAAGTCTGTTAAAAAATGCCCAACATTATGACTCATCAGGGCAAGGCAAATTAAAACCGTAGCGAGGTGCCACTCGTGCTCAATGGAATGGCTAAAATGAAAACAGAACAGAACAGTACTGATAATACTAAGTGCTGGTGATGATGTGGGGCACCTGGAATCCCACGTGTAGGTGGTAGAAATACAAATGCTTTAGCCACTTTGCAAAGTTGTTGTTGGTTTCTTACAAACATAGTTAGCACACAACCCAGTAATCCCATTCCTAGGTTATTTACCTGAAAGAAATGAGAGCATATGTCCACACCAAGACCTACAGTGGATCTATGTGCATTTTTTCCTTTGTGTTCTACCAGCCCAGGGAAAGCAGACATTGAGGCAGCACATGATATTGCATAGGCTTTGTCTTATAGTCTGGTTCTTATAATAAACCTGTCTGCTTTTCATAATAAACCTGTCTGCTTTTTATAATAAACCAAAAACTGTGTATTTGGGGTGGAAGTGATTAGATTCTTAGCTCTGGAGGGAAGGGAGAAATGGGTATGTGGTTCTTGATTAACCTAAACCAACTGAGTAACTAGTTCTTTTGCCACAATGATTGGTTCAGGGATGGTCAGGTGACCTAAGTTGGCCCAATCAGATTTTTGTTTGATGATGCTATGGGGGGATGGGGAATGAGGTGTGGCAGCCAAGGAGACATCCTCTTTCTCTTTCCTTGCCAATGTGGTATGTGTATACGAGGCCTGAAAATGCTACAGTTATTTTCTGCCATACAAAAAACTAGTCTGAGGAAGGAAGCAGAGGAGAGTAGAGATATAAGAATCACAACAATGGGACTGGAAGTCCTGATCAAGCCATACCTGATGTTCATTTTCGTTTGTGTTTTTCAGAGACACCAATACATTTATTTCATTTAAGAAACCAATTAGAGTTGGGATTTTTTTGTTGTTGTTACCTAAGACTGAAAGCTTCTAATTAGTCTAGATGTGGATCTGAGAATGAATCTGATTTCAGGAGATCATATCAAAGAAGTAGAACAAGCAAGACACAAATTTTGTGAGCCAAGGTCAAAGCTAACACAGAGATCCGGGGTGAAGTTGTAGAGGAAATGAAAACAGAGCAGCACAGAGCCAAGTGGGTGGCCTTAGTAGAACTCTGGGCCTGGAACCAACAGCATCTGTCAGGGGGAGATCAGGTGTGGGGCCCTGTCAGGACCTGGCCTTGAGGGGGTTGGAGTGAGGATGACCAGGAAAAGAAACTACGAGGGGACAGTGTAAGAGACAGCCTCAGGCAGATGGTCAGTCATAGGACTGGGGCCTCAGCAAGACTGTCTACCCTGCCTGGACCAACTGCTGGAGGCTGCCTCTCATCCAGTGCCACGCTTGGTCTAGGACGAGCCTGCAGATGGAGCTGAAGCAGGTGAGCTGCTTTTCTGATTCAGCTGGCCTGGGGCTAGGGCCAGGGCTCTGCTTCTAACAGAAGTCTGCCTTCTGATGCCACAGTCTGCAGAAGATGCTGGGAGAAACCCAGTTTTACTGGGTGTGATGGAATTCACTGGCTGCCTCAGCTGGACCTGACCTTGGCCTTGGTCTACTCCTGCACCACACATTCTGCTCTCTGCTACTCACAGGATCCTGTATGAAAGCACCCTGGCTCCTGGGTGAGGCCTTCTCCCATACCTGCCCCCTTGATTTCTCGACAGATCACTCATTCTCTTCCTTGCAATTTCATCTCCCTCCTTGGAGTGGATGTTAGGCCTCCGGCCCCTATTTTTAGGTTTGGCAAAACTATTGGCATGTGGTTTTTGGCCTCCTCTGTCCTCTGTCTCCAGCTTCTTGGAAAATCTGGATGTGTCTCAGGATTGGAACAGGGGAGATGATGTGCTGGGTTTTGTCTGGGGAACAATAAGTTAGAAATCAAGGCATATGGGGTAAGCTGGGGTAGCCTGTGGGTCTCCTGCTGTGTTTATTAGCCTGAGTCCTCCATCTGTGGTGGAAGCAAAAGCCCAGCTGTGGGAGATGCCATCTAAGTATAAGAGAAACTTCTAGCTGCACATTGTTTGGGTTAAGTACAATATTAGGTTGGTGCAAAAGTAATTGAAAGTAATGGCAAAAACCACAATTACTTTTGCACCAACCTAATACTTCCATTGTTGATCATGGGCTACCACCATTTTGCTAATGTGTCTGTTTTATTGGCACTGACCCCAGCTCCTACGCCCCAAACTTCCAAAGAACACATAACATCCAAGGCTAATCATAAGAATGCAAAGATAACATCTGGAGATTTTAAAATCATAGATCCCCCATTTGGAAGGAGAATGGAATTTATAACCAACTGATGTGAGCTCAAATTCAGTCTTAACTACCTCACAATAGACCCTTTGCCATCTGGGGGGTACTGAATTCCCCAGTATCAATTTTCTTGCCTGTAAAGAAGGATGATAACTATCTTAAAACTCAGTGGGTGTATTTCTGCAAATATTTATACAGAATCTAGTGTGGTGCCTGAATGTTAGAGAAACTTAATAAACAGTAGCTGTTATTTTTAACATTAGAGGAAATTCTTTAAATGCAACATGTCCTGGCCTTAGACATTTTATAGTCTGCCTAGTACTAAAGCTTCTGTTTCATCTAAGGAAGCTGAAGATGAGACCCACCAAGTGGATTGTTTTGAAGCCTTTGTCTTGAGTTTGTAGCAAATGCTTTATTATGAGCTCACTCATATTTCCCCACCTTTACCATTTCAGGCCCTTTCCACTGCTGTCCTTAGATCTCTTTGCCTGGGGGTTTCCCCTGGGCCCCAAAATCCACTCTGCCTGGGCCCAGCAAGCTTGAATGCTGGGGAATTAATATCCCTTAAGCGCAGTCTTGAAGCAATGAATGACGGAAGCTTGTGGATAAATACTCTAGCTCCCATGCCTCCTTACGTGAGATAACTTAGTGGCTCTCCCGTTAAACTGTCTCCAAGTTCCCACAGAAGAATTAGATCTCAGTTGCCCATAGTGATAACTGGCTTGCTAACACACTTTCCTCCGCTCCTTTCTCTTCCCTGCCTGCCTTCCACACTGTCCCACAAGCACTTCCTGGGATCACCTTTCAAATCAACTGTTTGCACTTGAATCCTTGCTTAGAATCTCCCTGGGAAACCTAAATGCAGGCGGATTTCAATTCAGAGGTGCAACCTCTGGGTGCTGCTAGGGTTTGTTTAAACGAGCCAGTATTATTTGAAGAAAGGCAAATCTAGCCAAGATGAGACGGGCCTTGCCAAAGAACATCAGGCACATTTTGACGATGCCAGTAGGGCTGATGTTGGAGCTCTTTATTATAAACTGGAGCCATCTGCCGGCCTGTAATAACCTGAATATGAAAGTCCTAACCTGGGATGCAGTTAAACTGAATAATTTCTGTTTGTGGTTATGCATTTAAATCTTCACATGCTCTGAACGCAGATTGAAATTCATAAGTACGTTGTTTTACAAAACTGGCATGAAGTCCTTTCAATACAATGTGCAAAATTCATTAGTATGTTGCATCAAGAGCTCAGTGTTTTCTCTTTGTTGTTATTATGCTTCGTTTTTAAATAAAGGAAACTTGTAGGACCACAGCCTTGTAAATGTCTCGCAGTGATGCCAAGAACCTCTCTGTAAGCCACTTTCTAAGCAGCAATTTCCTTTTTGTCCCATAAAACTCCCCAAAGCACCTTAGGCGAACACTGAAGCGAGGGCTATGTTTGCAAACTGCAACTACAGCAGACATTTAATTACACTGAATTCATCAAAACCCTAATTGAGACAGGAACTCAAACCTTATAGCTTAATTACTTTAATTTCAGATGGATAACAGACTTGGTCATGTGCAACCCTCCATGCTGAAATTCGTAGAGGGAGGCCCACGGGCACTTTCTGGTAATTCTCCCAGCCAAATGAAAGTGCAGATCAACATAAATAAAACGCTAAGTGAGACCCATGATTGGATTTATTAATCGCTTCAATTCCCAATATCCAGCCTTTGCCATAACATTCCACTGCACCAACTCCACCGCTTGGGAGAGCTTCTCCCTGTGTGAGGCTGGGAAGCTGCCATTTCTTTTTTTTTCCCTCCTACTGGTAGACAGCACAGAAGTAAGTACCAGTTTTTTGAGATTGTTTTTCTATGAACATCTCCTTACTTTGATTTCCATTTAGGAGATCTTCTCCCTGACCATCCCTTCCCTTCCCATTGAGTATCCTGTGTCTGTTAATTAAGCTGTAGACACCCTTGACTGTTAGATAAGTTCTATCAATGAGTTGGTCAAATTATCACAGTGATCTCGGTGGAATTTGGAGGTGAGAACCCCAGGGATGCTATTCTGAGCATTGCTAATGGTGTCTAACTGAGACTGACTTACCATGTAGAACAGGTGCTATAGTTCATCCTGATGGCAACACTAGGAAGTAGGTGTGCTTATACCCACTCTATAGATGAGAAAAATGAGGCTTTGAGAACATAAGTAACTTCTCCAAGGTCTCACAGCCAGAAAATGGCAGAATCAAGATACAAACCCAGACCCACCTGATTCCCCAGCCCATGTTCTTTCCAAAACATAATTTTGCTTTCTCTGCAAAGACTTGAAGGATCCTACACAACCCTGAGCTGGATGGCCTTGAAAATCTCCAAGTGGGCACAGGACAGGAAACTCAGAAGGAAAGGTTGGCATCCAGAGTCATCGAGTGGACTGCTTCTCCCAACAGTCATGGCTGTTACTTCTGTCCATGGCTATGGGGTTGTGAGGTGAGCCAGCAAAGACCTTCTGGAGTGAGTGAAGGGACAAACACCAGCATTTTTTGGAGTTCAGAGAGCCCTTTGCCTTTGATGCAGGTGTTCCAACCAAGCTGGGATGAGCCGCGTTGCTAATGAGTGATGAGCCACACATGCATCCAAGCCATTTCATAAGTAATTAGTTGTGTGGCACTGACTAGATGCTCCCCAGTCATTTGTTTCATTTCTCTACATTATCTCTCTTCCTCTGGGCTTGCTTTTGAATCAAGCTTCAGGTACAAATGATGAATGAACTAATGACAACACTAATAACAGCTAGACTAATAACCATACTGCTGATGGTGACAATGCCAATTAGAAGAGTGCTAACAGCGACAGGCTCTTCTGCTGTTCATCTCTGGAAGGCCACGGGCAGGTGTCCAAGGCAAAGGAGAGCCAGGGAAGTGCAAATAGCACCAAAGGCAAAGGCAGAGACACATTTTAAAAAAAATACTAACTACATTTATGGGAGATTTAGAAAGCACATATTGTGGGTCCACAAAATCTAAGACATGAGCTCACTGACCGAAAGGATGACAAGAGGGAAATCATTCAGTCTAGGGAGCTGAGCAGAGCTCAGTCACCACGTACTGGGAGCCCCTTCTCCTGAAAGAAGGAACCCGTCCACCTGTGGGCCCTGGAGCTGAGTCCCGATGAGACCCAGGTATCCCTCTGCGTGTCACCTGAAAGCAACTGACACACCAGGCAATCCAGACAAATCAACAGACATGAAGATGACGGAAGTAAAAATGGGCAGCGGGGAATGCAATGGTGGACCAGGGGTGTCCTGCATGGAGACCCTTGAGTCTACATCAGCGGAATGGGCAGCATGGGGTGCCCCTTGGTGCTGTTGTGAGGTGAGGGGCCTGGCAAAGGGTGTGGGGAAGGCTGCCCCGGGGCTTTCCTTAGCCCCCTGACCCAATCAGCTGCTTCTAGTAGAACAGCGCACTGTTCATGTCAAGGCTGCTGATCAAGTGATTACGATCAACAGTTTCCTTGATATTGTAAGTGGAGTAGCCTCCACGAGCTTTTAGAAGTGACTTTTACTAGAAGATACACAAAGTTGTGGGTATTTGGGAAGAGACCTCAAGGTTGTGTTGTTTCTGAATAAAATTCCTATGAAGAAATTTAGGATATCAGAGTTGGCAAAACAGTTGCAAACCCTGCAAACAAACTTCCAGGCGCTGCTGCAGTGTCTGTAGTCTCAGTCGCCCAGAGCCTCCCATGCAGTGAGCACCTTCCCCAAGCTTTCCAAAACAGACACCAGTATTCATAAAGAACACAGATACCAGGACACCACCTGGAAGTGGCATCAACTCCATAGGTAAACTGCAGGCTTGCAAAGCCCTTCATGACCCCAAAGGCACGCTAAAACAGAGAAATGAAATGCTCTACTATAGTCGAAAAAGGTTAGACTGTGTCCTAAACCATGATGACTGCACATTGTGTTTAGCAGATTCTCATGTATTTTACTTCCACTGAGCAAAAATCATACCTAAAAGTGTTCTAGGCTATTCTAGTTCAGATCAGTAACATATCAAAATGAGTGTGGAACCCTTCAGATTGTAACCCACATCTTTCAGGCTGGTTAATTATTTATGTGGACCTGAGCATTCTATCATCAACATGGAGACCAACTAATGGTGGCTTACCAGTTTCCACTTCCAGCTGGGCCAGCATCCTGGGATGTGAGGTCCTAAATCACTGCTGCCCAAACCACTGGGCCCTGATACAAGTTGTGTTCCAGCAAGACAATCTCCTGCCTAAACTCCAGGACTCCCCTTTCCCCAATATCACATTTGCCATCACAAAGAAGCCGCCAGTCTTACCTGCCCAGCAAAGAGCCCACAGACACCAATGATGCATAGGATGTTGAATACTGCTGAGCCCACGATGGTGCCAACTCCCACGTCGCCTTTGGTGATGAAGACCCCTGTAACACAGATCCCACATCAGCCTGGCTGCTGTGGCCCTGTTGCATTCCAAAGTGGGCGTGGGGAACCTTTCATAAGCATTAGATTGTTCTCAGAATCTACAGGAAACAGCTGAGCGTGGAGAGAGCTTTCTAATCTACAGAGGGATGACTGCTGCACAGGAGTGTGGGGGGCTCGGGGTCTGGGACAAGTTCATGCACAGTAAAAGCATCACTTAAATAAAACAACAGCAGATGGGAGGCTGATGTTCTACTCATTGGGGCCCCTGGATTATCATTTTCTATGAGAGGCAGACAGTCTCGGTCTGGGGGCCATCTCTTCCCAGATCCCCTTTCCTTCAGACAGTGAAGGGCTGAGATGTCCCTCAGTCTGTCACCTACCTATGACCGATGTGAACAGCTCTGGGGCCGAACTGCCCGCCGCCATGAATGTGGCCCCAGCCACATCTTCACTGAGGTGCAGGCGCTACAGAGGAGCAAAGACAAAGCACAGGTGAGTTGGGATTCCATCTGGGAAGAGAGGTGACTGTGACAACAAGTTCAAGCCCTGAGAAGCAAAGCCTGGGGCTTCAGTGAGAGCAGGAACGATGGGACCTGGGGCTGGTACTTAGTCCCTCTCAGCCCCCTTCTTCTTCTCACAGAGCCCAGCCACTGTTGCCGAACCCCTGCTGAGCCAGAGCTCCTCTCAATGCCCTCCTCAAGGGACAGGTTTGGGGAGGGAACTGCATGTCCTTATGAGCTAAAGCCTCTTGGGAAGATCTAGGAGTCTTCAACCCAGTTCCCCCAGGGGCTGTGCAGATGACAGTCAGGAGTGGAGGTGGGCCCATGGGAGGCCACAGCAGATGGTATGTCTGAGGCTATGATGGGGGCATTCACCTCTTTCTATGGGAGCATTGCCCAGTTCCTTCAGTGTGGCCAGATATTCTGATTTTTAAGAGATGCCAATAATCCAAACTTTTATGCAAAGCTTCCTGATTTTTGTGATACTATGCTGATCTCAGGCTAAATGAGGCTCATGGTAACCAGTTTGTGAGTCTTTACTCTAGGAGGTTATGGAGGCATGTTGGGGTGTGGATGTGGGGATCACCCTACTGAAACCCACTCCCCTTCCTTGAGGCAGTCTGGAAACCCCGGGATTGGAGAGTGGGAGGGGGGGCTTAAAGCTGAGAAGAAAGTAATGAGGCATCAGCCCTGCCAAGATGGAGTTTATACAATGAGCTCTCCATGTTACCCTGTTTGTTAAACCAAAAGGTGATTTGCAAGAAGACAAGGCAATTATACATTAGAGGCTGGTTACCAGATTTTGCATTTCTGCATTCAGTCATGACCCAGAAAGTGTGCTGCTGGCTGCCAGCATACTTGGAGTATGACAGTTCCCTCCTGGCAGTCAAGCTTCAGTGACATCCTCCTCTTCCAGTGGCACCAACAGCTGCACTTCCTTGCTCAGCCAGAGAGGGGCAGTGTGGCCCTGGTGTAGGTCACTGGCCTCCATTGACTGACTCAGAATAGTCTGCAGGAGGAGTCCTAATTGAGGATTTTAATCTAGGATCCTGGGTCGCTTCGCTGTCGGCTGGACAGCGAAGCTTCACATGGGATGCTGAGCAGACCCTAAGATGGAGGCACACATACTCAAAGTTGCAAGGTGAGGCTGTGAGGGGTGCCCAAGCACTCCCGTCCCATGGAGCTAAGAGTTTGTGAGTGAGGTAGCCTGACCCACAGCTCGCAGCAACCTGTATGCTTTGCCAAGACCTGCCAGGAGGCGGGAGCCGTGTGTTGCTGTGGTTCTGTCCTGCTGGGGTATTAGTTGTAGTATCCAAACCTTGGGTTCATGTCCAGTTCCCCCCTCTCCTTCATCCAGCCAGTTTGTTTCTTCCTCTGTATCTTCTTACATCCCTCCATCATCCTCAGTTCACTTCAGCCCTGGCAACATCTCACAGGACTCTAGTCTTCTTGACTCTGGACTCCTATCTACCATGACAGAGCCCTCTAAAGCCCTCCCCAGCTCCTTCCAGAGCTTGGAATAATTCCTAACGCCCAGCCTGGCATGCAGGGCTGCCGGTATGCTGGTGCAAAACCCCATCTTGGTTTTGCGGCTCAGATGTTCTCTCACCAAATACCCTTCCTCAAAATACTTGGCCACTAACACCTTCCCTCTAAGGGCTGCTCTAATCCTGCCCCTTGCACAAGCCCTTTCTTGATCTCCTCCCAACTCTATCCCTCACAGCATCAACCTCTCCTTCCCCCACTCTCTCTGCACTTTTGCACTTGCCAATTCCCCGCCACTTCCTCCAGCCCCCTGTGGATATTACCCTGGAGCTGCTCTGCAGCTAGGAGCCCCAGGATGGGATGGGACACACTGTGTGTGATCTAGTTTCCTCCCAGCCTCTGGCATAGAGCTTGGTCCAGGCAAAGCCCAGCTTAGTGCTGACATCAGAGGGGTGAGTAGTGTTCCAGAACTATTGTCACATCTTCCGCTGCTCAAATGTCCCACTGCTGTCCTGGAAGCCTCCACATGGGTCCCAAAGCCTCCCACCCTCCCCATCTGACTTCATCTTTCCTAGATGAGCCTCTGCTCAGCCCAAAGCTGCCACCTCATGGTCCTTGGAGATGCCAGGCCCTTCCTCTCATTCAGCTTTGGTTCATGTTCACTCTTCTTCTTGAAATGCCTCTCTCCCTTTCCACCTCAGTGCAGCCGAGTCTGTCTACTGTGGCACACAGGATTTCTCTAAACTCTGGAGACCCTCTCTGCATGTCCTGCAATGATATCTCTTGGCTGTTCAAAATCTAGGGGCTGCCATTTCACAGAAGCAGAAAGTGAGGTCCAGACACAAGGAGAAAGTGAGGTCCAGACAGGGGAAGGGGCTGGCATGGAGCAGGTGCTTTGCAAGCATCAGGGCCGGACCCCAGTTTCAGATCCTGGATCACTGCCTTTATCTCCTTCTCTTTCTCCCAGTTTCTCTTCTTTGCCTTTTCCAGAACTCCACATTTTTCTGCTTTTAACTTTAAAGTATTTGAGACTGAGTGAGAATCTGCCCTGACCTCCAAGCAATGATTTGTTGAATCGTGTGGATTTCTCTCCCTACTCATCTTTCACAAAAGCTGGAAACAACATCCTTCTGTGTTTTTCTGCCCTACTCTCAGTTTTAGTCTACGAGCAACCATGAAACACACAATATCGAATCATTAAAAAGTGATTAGGGAAAGCACAGGCAGTAAACAGAGCCCAGCGCCGAGAGGCCCTCTAGGCCACTGCTGGTGGACCCACACCATGATCCTCTCATCTTGTGAGAAAGTATAACTCCAGGGAGAATTGATCCCACGACTCTTAGAAGATGTAAACATGTCAGGATCTCTATCTCTAAATACATGTAAGCTCTGACCTCAGCCCACCCACCATTCACAGACATAACGTTTCCCCAGCAATTAAGGCTGTTTAAGGTCCATGGAGCCAACACTATCTTTACAGGAGACAGGCACGAGGCACCTACTCTTGTTATATGAATCTTGCTTATAAGACCAGATTCGGGGTGGAAGGAGGGAGAGCCCAGGAAAAGGTGGTTGCTCTTCTGTGCCCACTCCTCCAGTATCGCTGTGGGTCCGGGCAGTGCAGCCAGTTCTAACAACACCATGACCTGATCCAGGCTCGTCTCTGGATAGTGGAGCAGCAAAAAGTCTGAAGATTTGGGACTCAGGCTGACTTGGGCTCAAATAGTGACTCTATCCCGTGACCCAGGGCAAGTTGCTCAGCTTCTCAAGCTCTGGTTTCCTTGTTTGTAAAGAGGGGATAATATCAGTCACCTGGCAGAATTCTTGAGATGATGAAAGACAAGTAGACATAGTCATACACACTGTTTAGCGACTGAACCATATCAGGGACCTAGTAAAATAACACCCCCTACTTAAACATTTTTTTCCCTTTTCCTCTCCTTAAAACTTTTTTTGTTAAAAGACTCACCCCGCCCTCTTTTTCTGCCATTTTCTGGCTCTTTGATTGCCTCCCCCTACAAGGGCGTGGGTATTCACAGGTTCTGTGGATTTCCTCAACTGAGTAGAACACGTGCTGACAGCTGTATTGACATTTCCAGAATATAATTTTGATGTTCACACCAAAAAATTTGCATGGGAAAGAGAGAGAGTGGTTTTGCTCTGCATGAAGAATAAACCACCCAATGGTGGTATTTCAGAGATCACAGAGGACTCCAGTTACAGGTGAGGAACACCTCCTCCCCTTCAACATAACGTGACCCCACTCCCAGGTGGGAGTCCTCGGACAAAGGGCCTCCCCACCTGCCCACTGTGCATTTCAGACGCCACCTCACTTACTCTGTGCTACCGTGGAAGGGAGCCCCTCCTGTGACTCTCTAAATATTCTTATTGTGGGACACTTTTTATTTATTTAAGTATCCAACGCTAACTTCCAGGATGTAGAAGTAACTGTTTAGGGTATGCGGTTCGCTAAGTCTGTGGTTCCTGCACCAGGCAGCAGCCTCAGCATCACCTGAAAAACGTACTAGAAATGCAAGTTCTACCCCCTCCCACTCTCCCAAGACCTACTGGATCAGGTACTCACGGGAGAGAGAAGGAAAGGGAAGACACAACCAGTTTTGAGAACTACTGGCATACAGAAACCGAGTTCCGGACAGATGTGTCTGAGGGAGATGCCTTCTGGAAACAGGGATTCTGAATTTAAAAATAAATAAATAAATAAAATGGAAAGCTTTCAGATAAAGGAAACTACATTTCCAAACAGACAAAGAGTTGAAAGAGGCAAGAGAATGAAAGAGTTCTAGATCTGCTGAATATTTTTTGATGAAAGGGGTTTAACTTGCTGTTCAGCCTGGCATGCACTGTGATGATTTCTAACAAGGACACTTTCCTGATCTCTGTGGCCAATTCTTTCATCTCAGTGCTTCCACTTGGAGCATTTCTGTATTTATACAGAGAGAGGAAGCGTGGCAGAGGTATGCGGTTGGAGGTTTTTAATCCTGTGAGGACCCCAAGGATCATCAAAGGAGAGTTATAGAGGCAGAAGGAAACGCAGGAGAGAGGGGTAGAGGAAATGACAGAGAGAAAGGAAGAGTGAGGTTAAAAGGAAAAGAAAATGGGGAAGGAAAATACAAATAGCACCATTAGTTAGGTCTAAATGGAGTTGCGGAGGTTGGTCCTTTGGGTTTTCATCTGATTATTGATCGGTGTCATGAAATGCTCAGTGGACTGATGGCACTTTTGTGCTAATAATGACCATCGCTCTCAAACATGCTGATGCCTAGTGTTTCCACCGCAGCTGCCCTGCAAGGGCTCCCCAGGACCTTGGTGAGGAGGCTGGAACGATACAGGGCACAGGTTCAGTCCCCAGTCTGGCTCACACATACCAAGAATATGAGGCACGTACCTCACAGATCTTTTCCAAGGAAGGGACGAAGAAGTCATCACACACAATGGCCAGCGCATAGAACATGTATATGGCCTGGAAGAGAGGAGATAAAAGGGGTTAAAGTTAGAGCGAGGCAGGGCCAGGAAGATGAGGGTCCAGCCACCTTCTGCTTTGATAATGTCTTCTGTCATCGTGAATTCAACATCTTAAATACCAAGTCTTTGCAATGACCACAACACTCCCCTGTGACCTGGTCCCAGCTTCCTCTCTGATGTTATCACCTGCTACTCTCCTTTTGCCCACCTCCCTTTCCATGAAACATGCCATGGATTCCTGTCTCACGGCCTTTGCACTTGTTCTTCCCTCTGCCTGGAACACTCTCCCGCAAGATAGCCCACTGGATCACGCCATCACACCCTTCAGGTCCCTGCTCAGATGGCAACCTCTTTCGCCCACTCCCATTTCTCTCTATCTCATTTATCTCTTTGGTTTTTCCCGATATATTATATGTTAAATTAATTCACCTATTGTCTGTCTCCTCCACCAGAAGTTCATGAGGATACGATGTCATATAATTAATTTCATGTAATTATTGCCATATCCCCAGCAGTCAGCACAGGGCCTGGTATACAGTAGGTACTCCATAAAGGTATGTGAAATGAGGGAATAAATAAATGAACACTTCCAACTGAACCCCTTTACTCACCAGATCCCTGCAGGAAAGCTTTGCAAACTTGCTTCTGCATCTTGGTCAGCTATGACCAGGGTATCACCTGGAATTCTACCTTCTGGCCAGAAATTGCCTCTCCACTCTATTCAACCCCATGTTTCCTCTCTAACTAATGAAATCTTACTAGGATTTCAGTGTTGATTGACCACTCAACATCCTTCTCCCACTCTTTCCTAAGGAGACCCCAGTTTTGTCCAAATATCCACCATGCCGCATGTGGAAGGTGACCCTATCCTTTTCTCCAGGAGTGGATGCTGATTGGTCAATCAGTATGTAGTATTCATTAGCTGTGGCTATTGGTTCAGAGATGAGCACATGACCTAGGCTGGCCCAATTAGAGAGCAGGAAAGGCTTTTAGTTTTTGCCAAAGGGAGCCATTTCTCACCCTCTGTTGCTGGTTGTGGAGGAGGAAGCTGGGAGCCCTCATTGCCGCTGACAGTCATATTGAAGGAATCTGACTTGAGAGGAAGTTGACCCTGAGTCAAAAAAAAACCTAAGCCCTTGATAACATCCCTGAGCCCTTGATCAAGTGCCCACCCTGCCTCTTGACTTCATAACATACCATGAACACTGTTGAGGCCAGTTTGATTTAGAACATCTCTGTTACTTGCTTCTCAAAGCATCTAATAGGTGTGGTTCAAGTTCCAGCAACCTCAGCAGTGACATTGCGTTCATTTATTGACCTCCCAGTCTCTTTTCCTTTTGAGAAGTGCTCCTCAGGATGGGAGTCATACATCCTCTCCAACTCACACAGGGCGCAGACATGACCCAGGATAGCCATAGATCATCCATGCCCTGTCACACAGTGGAGAGTCAAGGACAGGTCTGTAAGGGGCCAAGCAGAGATAAATGGAGAAGCTGAGGGAGAGACACCCTCTTTTTATGGATATAAACACCCCACATCTGGAGCTGCTAGAGGCAGCTGTCATATAGAGAAAACTTGCCTGAGAAGAATGCTGCTCTCACAGTGAGAAGCCGACCCAAGAGATGGGATAGGCACATGCACGCACACACACAGGCACACACACATCCCAAATGACACCATGTGACCCCTGACCCCAGCTCCAGTCTAAAATCAAAGTGGACTTTCCAATTTCATGAGCCAATAATAGGCCTTTTACACTTAAGCAATTTTAAGTTTCTGTCACTTGCAACCGTCCTTCATGAAGCCTTCTGTGGCAACCCAAGCATGAAATGATCTCTCTTGCCTTTGACTCTTGGCAGTTGCACTAATGTACCCCCAGGGTCCCTGCTTTGCATGAGCTTGTTTGCTTTTTCACATATATGTTTGGTCTCTTCCATGAGATCGTAAGATTCTAAAGTATACCTTAATGCTAGATCCTGTGGAAATATCAGACAAATGCACAAAGACATATGCACTAGTATTTTCATTCCACAATTGCTGGCTACAATAAGTTATCAAACTTAGCAAAATATACCTTGGGGAATGGGTTGTATAAACTGTGGTTCATCATTCAATAAGACGTCCTTAAAAGGGATTGTGTAAATCCAATATGAAGTGACAAGGAAAGGCATTCACAATACATTGCTAAATGAAAAACAGCATTACAATCTCTTTTTTATTACATAATCTATGTATATGTGTACATACACACATTATATATTTGCATATAAGAGTTTGTAAAGCCATTAATCAAAATAGTGGCTACATTTCTCTCTCAGTTGGTGTGACTCTATCTGTATTTTATTATCCCTATCAATATTTTCACTCTGAAATAGTATTTCTTCTGTAACTTTTGTAGGTGATGGGAGATTTTAGAGATAAGAACTCTGTCTTATGCTTCTTTAATTTCTGAGGAACCTGGGATGCTTGGCATGGAGAAAAAATCTCAAAAATAACTCATTAATAGATCCATTCATAATCTGTACAAAATTATTTGCCAATGGGCTTTTTATTGAAAACGTCAATTAAGAATAATTCTTGCTGTATTTTGTAGCCTGGGAAAAATCGGAAAATACATTCCCAAATTGCAATGAACTCAAACCCTCTTTTGCTGTATGACTTGGCTGATTCAATGATATGCAAGTTTGAAGATTAGCTTTGAAAGGACACTCACATTCGGTAATCAGGATACAGAATTGCACATCTGTGGATTAATCAAGATCTAAATAAGCTGTCCATAGCTGACATATTCAACTCACTGAAACAGCCAACACTGCCTAGAAGTCCATAAACCATCTCACCAAGAATATGTTCCAGTATTACGTATTGATCTGGTTTTGTGGCAAGAAGTTCCATCTAAAACACTGTTATATCCATGCTTGGAGGGGGGTGAGAAATGAGATCTGCCAAGCACTCAGGACTTTTGAGGATAGTGACTGTCGAAAGCTGTGTGAGTTCTCATGAGCTGGGCAGCATGAGGTGGGGATGCTCACTGTTAACCAGATGCCCTTTGACATAGCACCTCTGGGCACCCAGAGAGGCCTGGAAGGCGATAAACCCTTGCCAGCTGCAGAGCCCTTCCTGGCACCTGAGGGTGGGCCTGCCACTCTGGCTACAAAACACTCTGCTCTAACTCTCATCTTACCCACCGGAAAACAGGTTCCTGCAGCACAAGCAAAGAGAACAAAGGAAGAAAATGTAGGTTCAAAGTCAAATTTTAAGATGCAGAAAACCTACTAGTTGATGGTACTATGAATACAACTAGCACAAATAGCTTTAATAGAGTAAGGCATCTTTAGGTTACTTTGACCATTCTTTTATTTTCAAAGGATATATTAATATCATTGACAATAATAATAATAATCACATTTGCCACTGTTTGTTGAGACAGGAATTCCAGGCATGCTCCAGGTTTATTACCCGGACTTTCTCAGTTCTTCTAAATCTTGTATGAGGCAGGGAGTTACTGGTTGCATTTCCCAGACGATGCAGAGTGTGTAGGAACTTGCCCAAGTACACATGGCCAGCAAACGGCAGGGCTTAAATTTGACCCCAGGACTCCCTCCAAGCCTTCCCGCAGAGCCCAGCTATTTCCCTGTATAAAGATCATTTTTGGTTCACCACCCCATCTCCACTTTTTCTGATGTTCAGCTCATCTACTAGTGAGCTGTCTTCTCCAACTGCAGACAGCGAGGGATATTTTTAGAATTCCAGCCATCCACTTTTTGGGGCTGCCTGTCAGAGTCATTGAAGTTCTTTATCAATATTATTATTTTTACCAGATGCACTACAAAATATGAGACAGATTTGAACTCTCGAAAATGCTTGGGCTGGCCCAACACCCTGAGGCAGCCCAAACATGCTGTAACTCACCCTGGAACCCAAGCCCATGGCTTGGCTACAGCAGCCGGTACAAGTGAATGTGGGGTGCCTTCTGGAAACAATGAATGATGGGCATCTAGAGAAGATGGGGGGTCTTTTGGAATTTCATCTTTACTCTCATGACCACAAGGCTTCTCTTACCAGGGAATTTTTCAGAACCCTCTGAGTGGGAATCTGCTTTGGCATTGATCGTGTGTAGCCTGGACTGTGAGCCGTGTTTTATGTTCATGTCTCTGGACTCCCTTTTGTTTTATGTTCATGTATCTGGCCTCCCTTCTACTGAGGGTAGCATCTGTGTCCTCACATATTAATATCCACCCCACCCAAGCGTGGGCTCTCTCTATATGAAGTGATGGATCCCAAGGAGGGTAGTGTTCATGGAGTAGCTGGCGTTGCCTTTTTTTTTTTTTTTTTGAGAGTGTCTCACTCTGTCACCCAGGCTGGAGTATAGTGACGCATTGCACTCATGGTTCACTGCAGCCTTGTTCCACTAGACTCAAGAAATCCTCCTACCTCAGCCGCCTGAGTAGCTGGGACTACAGGTGCATGCCACCATGCACGGCTTTTTTTTTTTTTTTTTTTTTTTGTATTTTTTTTTAAGAGTCAGAGTTTCACCATGTTGCCCAGGCTGGTCTCAAACTCCTGAGCTCAAGTGATTCACCCACTTGGGCCTCCCAAAGTGCTGGGATTGCAGCTGTGAGCCACCGCACCTGGCCTGGTGTAATCTAGCAAGGGAAATGCCCAAGTAGCACGGACAGGGTACAAGCAGTTGCTAAAAGCAACACAGCCTGGAGCCTTGGAGGAAGCCTGGGGCATGGTGTGGGATCTCCCATCAGGTCCTAGACTTGAAACTTCCAAGCTGTGTGACTTTGTGTGACTCTTCTTACCTTGCTTACCCTTCAACATGGGCCTCATCACTGCATGCTCCCTGGTGCTTATAAGGCTGTTGTGAGAAGTAAATGAAAAGCAATGAGCAAAGGGGCTTAGACATAGCACAGCCCTTCATGCACTGCCATTGTCGTGGCAACAATAAGGATGCCATGAGAACATGCCCAAGCTAGCCTGCTGGAGGAAAAGAGACACGGCAAGCAGCTAATCCCTAGACGTGGGTGAGCCCAAATGAGACAGGCCCCGCCCAGCCCAAGTTCAACAGTTCAGCTGAACCAGAAAAACCCATGAACCAATGAATTGTTTATTGTATGTCACTGAAGTTGTGAGGCCTTTTGTTACGCAGCATTATTGAGGCAATCAGTATGTTGATAGTGTCCTTTGATGTACAGGTAACAGATACAGCCCAGATAATTAAAAGAGCCACAGTGAAAAAAACAATATTGAGTAACTTCCAAGAAGCAGACTTGAAAAATTCCTAACAGACAAAATGACAAGGTAGAACTTTCAGGGATAGCTCCACTCAGCTGAAATAATATTTATATGTTTAAAGCATACACTATTCAGAGGCCACCAAGGAAAATGATGATTCTATTCTGAGGCAGACCTGCCTTAGGATTTGAAGAGTTATTTATTTATTAATTCAACAACATTGTGTGCAGCACCAACTCAAAGCCAGATGCATTGTTTGGTGGGAAGGGTCTAAGATTTAATAAGTTACTGTCCTTCAACAAAGAAGAATGGCCTGAGGTCCAGTTGGAAGTACCCAACATAAGAAGTTCACCTTAACTCAGTGTGGAGATCTTAGGATAGAGTTCTGTAATGTCGCAGATGCTGTTGGTGGCCTATTCATAGTTATTAAACCTTTAATTTTGCAAACACAACTTCCATTTTGTTCTGAGTAACGATATGCTCAACTCTTCTGGCCTTCTTGGATCTAGTCATGGCCATGTGACACAGTTTTGGCCAATGAGAAGAAAGCACACATTCAGCTAAAGTCACCCTATCTTCCAGCCTGCAACTTGGATGTGATGTCTGGAATGGCAGCAGCCATTTATGACTATGAGATAACAAGCCTGAGGATACACACCAACATGTTGAGGGCAGCAGGGCGCTGAGGATACCATGCACCATCTGGACTCATGCCTGAAATCAGCTTCTTCCATATTTCTAACTATGTGAGAAAATGACTTCCTTACTTGCTTCACTCACCATTAGCCGGGCGCTCTGTACTTGAAGCCATGTGCTTCCCTAACTGATGTGGGCCACAAAAGATATGCTGGGTAGAGGTAGTGCAAGGAGAAGATAGAGGAAGTGGCTGTTGACCCAGGATTCTGAGAAATAATTAGTACCTCATCAGGTAATTTCAAAGGTTGATTGGGACTAATAAAACTAAAGAACTTTGTCTACAGTGGTTAAACGGAAAAACACCTAAGATAACAGGAAATCATCATGGCCCATGACATAATAGAGGTGAGCAGGCTCTAGCTGGAATGTTGATCTACATAAGGGCTTCTGAATACTGAGGGCAAATGTATTTGAATAGCAGGACTTTAACCCTGCTGTTTTATGTTGCATCGACAGTCAGCAGTTTTCACAAACAATTTCTTTTTACTACATCATCTGCACTCCTGTCTCTCTGTCTTTAATTTCAGTGAAGGTGTTGTGGAGAAGCAATTTTTAGGGAAGCACTACAGAACTGTGGCCTTGGTGGAAATTGTTCTAAATCTTAAATCTCCCAGGGAACATGGCTGGAATCATCATAATAAAATCTTCCTTTTCCTCCTCTTTTTCATAGTTTCAAGTGATCACATATAATTAAGCTTGGAAGAGAAAAGTTACTTTTTAAAAATTTATTTTCCCTGATCACAGGCTCTGTATCTAATAGCCCCATGAGGACAAGGTGGAACTGACCATGGGTCTGCTGTAGGGTGCTGCTACCAGTGTGGATATCATTGTTCTGGAACCATTCATTGATTCTAGTCACTAGAGAGAAATGCTCAGTCTCACAGTCCAGGTTCTGAACAAGAGGATTTGGGGTGGGAGTTTGCAGGGAAGAGGAATGTAGCAGAAGGCTGTTGGTGCCCCTTCCCTTCACCATATTCTTCAGGCCGCATTAATTTAGAAAGCTCCATTGACTTTCAAAGACCAGAGTATTCCTCAATTTGTTTGAAGACTTTTGATTTAACCACATGAAGAAGTCAAGAAATGCTTGAAAATTAACACCCATGGGAGCCCTCAAATGTTGAGAGTTGGCATATCAGTACCCGTGACTGGGCTAACTCTATGCTGTCTCCAGAGTTTCCCAGCTGAATTAAGTTTCAGGTGCCCAGAATATTATGTTGCATTGCTGGCTTGGTTATGGACCTAGTTTTTTTTTTCTTTTTTTCTTTTTTTAGAGATGGGGTCATGCTCTGTTGCCCAGCCTGGAGTGCAGTGGCATGATCATAACTTACTGTAGCCTCAAACTCCTGGGCTCAAGGGATCCTTCCACTTCAGCCTCCTGAGTAGCTGGGGCTACAGGCATGCTTTGCTAATTTTTTTTTACACAACATTTTTAGAGGTGGGGGGCTCCTCCCTATGTTGCCAAGGCTGGTCTTGAATTCCTGGGCTCAAGCGATCCTCCCCTCTAAGCCTTCTGAGTTGCTGGGATTAGAGGCGTGAGCCACTGCACCTGGTTCAGGTCATGTACCTTTTATTAGTAGCTTTCACTTTCCTGTCTCACTTCCTATTCCCCTACTGATGTTTTCTTCCTCTTTTCCAATATCACTTACATTTAAATCCTTGTCTCAGGGTCTGCTTCTGAGAGAGCCCACAGTAAAACAAGAGGGAAGTGAGTTAAGGAAGATTGCGAAGGGAATGAAATAAAATTTTAAATCACAATGGGCCACTCTCAGAAACAACTGCCTTCCTAATGTATACGGGACCCTCTCCTGAGTCCCACTCTATGGTTATTTAGTCATTTGGCATTGGGAAAGTCTTTGGGAGCCATTACCAGCTGAATTAGTTATCTTGCAGTAGCTCAAATTCCAAGGGAAATGAGCATATGTGAATGTACCTGCACCATTAACATAAATCCTTGGATTATTTTACTTTAAAGGAGTTTAAGGTGCCCAGATGTGTCCTTGGCCATTTAGTGTTCTTCAAGGTCACCATACTGGGGTCCCTGTTTTGGAGTCTTGGGAATGAGAGGTTTGCCATCTCTGGAGAAATGTTTCAGCAGGAAAAGATTCTTTCACTTTCCCCCCTTGGTTCTCCTTCCTTTTCTCCTCTCTCTCCCTCTTCTTCATTGAAGATGCCTTTTTCACAGTGTCCACTTGCTGAGATATTGACTCCTGTGTTACTGAGGAAGTCATTTATTTCTTTTGGTTGTCAGTTTCTCGGGTGACCTTTGCTGCTTCCCCTCAAAACCCACTGAAGGAAGGCTCTGGGAACAAGGTTTGTGCAGCTAGGCTGATGCTGATGTACCCCCTACAGGGCTATACTGTGAGTCCAGTACACACCTTCTCCATTTACCTCCCCACCTGAAGCAGGGGACAATGGGCCTCATCTAGCCTCACAAGTGGGAACCTGGGGCACAGAGAAGCCCAGCAGCTCAGGCCACATGACTAGTAAGTGATAGAGGCAGGATTTGAACCCAGGTGACCCACTGGGTTCAAATCCTGACCACCACACCACACCATACCACATAGCATTCCAGGAAGAGGACAGCCTACTTTCTATTTGAGGAACGTCTACAGCTCTAACCTCCATCAGGCCTCAAATCCCCTTCTATGGAGACTGAGGCTCTTACCCTGGGGTCCATAAGCCCCTCTATCCTCCAAAGAGCACTCAGAAAGGATTTGTGAGTTTGCTAAGGATGCGAACAAATTACGTCTTTGTTCTCACTAACCTGTAATTGGAATTCAGCACTTCCTTCCACTATGAATACAGGCAATATGCCACAATAATACTGGCAAAACCTGGGAATATGTCCCCAGCAGAAGTCACAGATCTTTCATATCACATTACTCATGTTTCAGAGTATCTATCAAACTATCATTTGCGTTCATCATTACTTCAAAAATAAGTAGCTATGAGACCTAATGCTAGATCTTCTATCTAATGTATTAACAAAGTATCCTATGTTACCATATCACTTTATTTATCCCAGAGTCACAAGGAAATGCAGATAAAATGGGGGTCCCTAGCGTCACTCCAGAGGATCCATTTAGCAATCTGGGTTGGGCCCAGGGATCTCCATTTCTAACCAGCACCAGGTGGTGCATGGGATCACACTGGGGACATTCTTGGACATTTCCTGGTCTGTTTCCATAAAACTCATTGAGAAGGGGTCAATGATATGGTTTGGCTCTGTGTCCCCACCCAAATCTCATGTTGAAGTGTGATCCTGAATGTTGGAAGAGGGGCCTGGTGGGAGGTGATTGAATCACAGGGGCAGCTTCTCCAATGCTATTCTTCTGAAAGAGTTCTCCCAAGATCTGCTTGTTAAAAATTGTGTAACACTTCCCCCTGCTCTCTCTCCTGCTGGCCATGTGAAGATGTGCCTGATTCCCCTTCACCTTCTGCCATGATTGTAAGTTTCCTGAGGTCTCCCCAGAAGCAGAAGCCTGTACAACCTGCAGAACTGTGAGCCAATTAAACCTCCTTTCTTTATAAATTTCCCAGTGACAGGTAGGTCTTTATAGCAGTGTGAGAACAGACTAATACATCCAGAATAGTGGGGAGGTCTAGTGTACCTGTCAGGGTCTGGGCAGAAAGCAGAAGACAATTCAAAAGTGTTTGACCAAAGAGAACTCCTTTCTGACTGAAGAGAATTTAATGAAGGACTTATTTGCAGCAGTGCAGTCAGGATTAGGGGAACCAGCAAAGATGGCGGAGACCCCCAGAGCCTAGCAACAATGGGAACCTTTGGCCTGAAGGTGCAAGAGGACATGGAGTTGCTGCAGCCTGGTAAGTGTGGGGAAGGGGGTTAAGAGCACGTAGATGATCACAGGAGTGGAGGGAAGCAGCTGCTGCCAGACCCTGGAGAGCCAGGAGGGAGCAAAAAGAAGTGCCGGGGCCTCTTATTCCTCCTGCCCTCCCCTCTCCTGTCGCAGCTTCCCATCAATTGAGGTGAAAGCTAGAGGTGTGGGAGCCCTGGGGCTAAGGTCCTTAGAGCCTGATCTCCCTGTCCAGAGCAGGGCAGAGAAGAATGGAAAATGGGAGAGAGGTTGGAGCAGAGAATAACTACCCAGGAAGCTTGAGAAAGGATGGAAAGGAAACGGGAGGCACAGATGGGACAGGAGGGCCACAGGAGTGGAAGGATGAGGAAAGGGACATGAAGAAGTCCTTAAGTCTAACTCAACATAAAGACATCAGGCCTTTATCACTTCCTTGCCTTCACTGCCGATTTACTAAGGCCCTCAAATAAGTACATACATGATGAAATCATTGTACAAAACAAGTACGTGCAAAGCATCAAGACACAGGAAACATAAAAATACAAGTAGTGTGTCAAGAGGAAGAAACAGAAGAACACTGATACGACATCTTGCACTTTACATCCCATGTGGATTTTTGCCACCCAGAAGTGCTGGGGGCTGGCCAGAGAAGGGCAGATCCATTACAGCTGGGCAGGTCTGACCTCCCACAGGGGTTCCCTGACCCACTCTTTCTTGGGTTCCTGAGCTGGACTGCTTCCTGGGATTTGTGAACCATTTCCATTTCTAAGTCAGCCTATGTATTGGTTTTCTTAAGTAAGACAGAGGAGAGCAAACCTAATTGGGGAACGGGAAGGACCAATATCTCTGGGAGGGCCTGCATCACTAAAAAAGCCTCTGTATATCTCTCCGTCTATTTTAGTCACCGTTCATATATACGTAGTATATACTGGATGTATCAACATATACAAATATTGTACATATTCCCACATATCTATTACTTTGGATTAAATGTTTTAAACTATTTTTATTGTGGTAAAATAGGCATAACATAATTTACCATTATAATAATTTTTAAATCTACAGTTCAGTGGTGCATTCATACCATGAAACCATCATCACCATCCATCTTCAGAGCTTTTTTCATTTTCCCAGATTGAAACTCGGTCCTTATTAAACAATAACTCCCCATTTCCCCTTCTCCTTAGTCTCTGGTAACCATCATTTTCCTTTCTATGAATTTGACTGTGCTAGGTACTTCATACAAGTAAAATCATATGATATTTCCTCTTTTGGGATAGGCTTATTTCACCTAGCATAATATATTCAAGGTTCATCCCTGTTGCAGCATGTGTTAGAATTTCCCTCCTTTATAAGGCTGAATAATATTCCATTATATATCTATACCAAATGTGCTTATCCATTTATCTGTCTACGGATGGTCTGTTTCCACCTTTTAGCTATTGTGAATGATGCAATATTCTTTGAGTCCCTGATTTCAATTCTTTCGGGTATAATCCCAGAAGTGGAATTGCTGGATCATATGGAATTCTGTTTTTAATCATTTGAGAAACTGCCATACTATTTTCCACAGCAGCTGCACCATTTTACATTCCTAACTATAGTGTCAATGGGTTCCAATTTCTCCACATCCTTGCCAACACCAATTATTTTCTGATATTTTGATAGTAGTCATCTTAATGGGTGTGAAGTGGTATCTCACTGTGGTTTTAAACTGCATTTCCCTAATGATTAGTGATTTTGAGCATCTTTTTATATATTTATTGGCTATTTATAGATCATTTTTGCAGAAAAGTCTATTCAAGTCCTTTGCCCATTTTGAAATCAAGTTGTTTGCTTTTTGGTTGTTGACTTGTAAGGGCTCTTTATATATTCTGGATATTAACCCCTTATCAGATACATGATTTGCAAATATTTTCTCCCATTCTGTGAGTTGCCTTTTCACTCTATTGACTGTGTCCTTTGATGGACAAAAATTTTAATTTTTGATGTATTTCAATTTATTTTTTCAGCCACTCTAATGCGTGTGTGATGATCCATATATCTATTTTTCTGCTGCAAAGAGAAGGTGATTGAGACATGGTTTTGGAGTTGGTTAAAAGTTTATTTTTTTCTTTTCAACTTTTAGGTTTCAGGGATAGATGTGTGGGTTGTTACATGGGTAAACTGCATGTTGCAGGAGTTTGCTGTATAGACCATTTAGTCACCAAGACAATAAGCATAGTACCTGGTAGGTAGTTTCTCAATCCTCACCTTCCTCCCTCCCCCTACCCTCAAGCAGGCCCCAGTGTCTGTTGTTCCCAGCTTTGTGTCCATGTGTACTCCATGTTTAACTCCCACTTATAAATGAGAATATGCAGTATTTGACTTTCTGTTTATTAATTTGCTCCAGCTCCATCTATGTTGCTACAAAGGACGTGACCTCATTCTTTTTTATGGCTGTGTAGAATTCCATTGAGCATATGTACCACATTTTAAAAAATCTAGTCTACTGTTGATGGACATTTAAGTTGATTCCATGTCTTTGCTTTTTGTGAATAGTGCTGCCTGCAATGTCTTTATGGTAGGACGATTTATATTCTTTTGGATGATTTGTAAAATATTCTATATACTGGGTATATACCCAGTAATAGGATTGCTAGGTCAAATGATAAATTCTGTTTTGAGTTCTTGAGAAACCTCCAAATGGCTTTCCACCGTGGCTGAACTAATTTACATTCCCAGCAGCAATGTATAAGCATTCTCTTTTCTCCTCAACCTTGTCAGCAACTATTATTTTTTGACTTTTTAATAATAGCCATTCTGTCTGGTGTGAGATGGCATCTAATTGTGGTCTTAATTTGCATTTCCCTAATGATTAGTGATGTTGAGCATTTTTCATGTGCTTGTTGGCTGTGTTTTTATGTCTTTAAGAAAGTTCATTTTTGAAAAAGTGAAATCCCCTCTCACTGCCATCCTCCTGAAGCCCTGCTGCCAAGTATGATGGAGAAGCAGAAATGTTCCCTGGTTTTCCTGGCAACCCTCCCCTGGCAAGCGCACACATACTCTGTGAAGCATGATTCTAGAGGAAGATGCCTTCCTGGTTTGAGTCCATTAATTATTTTCCAAGGAAGGGCCTCTCTTGTAGCATAAGGAATGTTAATTCCTCCTACATCTATATGGGTTTCCTTCCTTTTCAAAGTATTACCCAGTAGAAGTCTTCATTTGGTTTATACAAGAACAGGCACAGATGATTGAGGTTCTTTATTCCCATTCTGTGGTTGAGGGAAAGAATGACAGGCACAGGGTGGAGGCAGTGAGCAATGAGAAGTATGGGAGTCCCTGGTGTTGTCAGAGGCTACTGCCTGGGCCATGACCTCAGCTGCCCACAGGAAGCAGCAGGGTGTGGGAATGTAGAAATGAATGAGGTAGGGCCCACTGCTCGCTAAACGGTGGAGGCCCATCTTTGACTCAGCCAGTTGTTGCAAGAGAATATGTGTTTGGTGTGGGCAAAGCTTCTGATTCTTCAAGAAAAGCTGCAAAGCTGGGCTTCTAGATACAATCTCTTGATTTTGAGTAATGGACACTAAGTAGCCACTCTGTTCTCAGATCCTTCTCCCTTGCTGCTGCTGCCTCTGTGCCAGGCACACTGGCCTCCTGGCTGTTGCTTGAATGATCTTGGGACAGTTTAGTTTACTTTTGTATCCTTAGTTCCAGAGCAGTACCTGGTACTCTTTCTGGAATTTGAATGAATAAATGAGTGAATGAGCTTTCAGTGGACCAAGCCCTGGGCTCAGTGCTTGATACGCATTAGCTCATTTCATCTTCCCAATAACCAACATACAGAAGTTGGGCCTACTGAATCTGTGATTCACAGATGAGTAAACTTACATTTGGAGGAAATAAGAAAGATGCCTGATTTACAGAGTCAGCATTCATCCAAATTTAGTGCCACATGACTTCAAAGTCCCTCATCTGAATCACACAGCCTCCACTATCAGTAGACTCCAGGCACTGAAGATGCAGAATTCCCTACCTGTCTGGTCACCATCCCATTCATTCATTTAAAGGTGCCATTTAGTGTAAGAGGGAAATTGGCTTTCAGTTTATAGGAATCAATACAAGGAAAAAGGCTCTGAGGTCTTGATTGGGTTCCTCGGAAGTAGACCTTCAGATAAGAATCCATATGCAATGGGAGACCAATAAGGTGGTGACAAAGGCAAGATAAGGAAGAAGCAGCAGCCAATGAGGGGTGTGATGCCAGGTGACACCTCAGCCTTAGTCTCACCCTGCACAGAACGTGGATTGCACCACAGAACTTGTCTCACCTTGAGGCAAAGCAGCTGGAGTTTCCTACTACTATAGCAATCAGTCATTGATTATTGATCCCCCTGAGAATGCAAATTCCCAGGTGCTTCCCACTCTCAGCGCATCCAGGTGAAGTGGCTCCCGTAGCCTAAGGTAGTTCATTGAAGGTTGTAGGGGTGAAGCATTAGTAGCAAAGCACACAGAGCTGCTGGATAGACACACAAACAAGTAAAGAGAATTCATGTGGATCTATTGGAACCCCAACATGTCTTCTACATATGTAAGTGGAGCCTTTGAAATTAAAGCTAACTCTAGAGTTACTCACTGGATTCCACATATGCACAGAGGAGGGACACCTAACCTAGGTTTTAGAGAGTGAGAGGATGGAGGCCGGGTGTGTTGGCACACAATGTAATCCCAGCACTTTGGAAGGCTGAGGAGGGTGGATCACCTGAGGTCAGGAGTTCAAGACTAGCCTGGCCAACATGATGAAACCCCATCTCCACTAAAACACAAAAATTAGCCGGGCAGGGTGGCGCATGCCTGTAACACCAGCTACTTGGGAGGCTGAGACAGGAGAATTGCTTGAACCCGGGAGGCAAAGGTTGCAGTGAGCTGAGAGTGAGAGGATAATATGGTAGGATTATCTGTAAGAACTGATACTTACATAACATCTGAGAAGATGAACAGGCATTAGGCAAGCAAAGTAGTTAAGAAGGAAGTGGCAAGGGAACAGAATGAGTAAGAGCATGGTGTCAAAAATTAATGCGGTTTATCTTGAAAACTACAAATTATTCACTGTTGCTAGTATGTAGATTGTGCATGAAGGAGTACAAACAGATGAGACTGGAGGAACAGGTAAAGTTCATTCCGGGAAGGACCACGCTATTTGGATGCATAAGTTCAGGTTGTCTGTCTTGAACAGGAATCACTGCTGACTCCACTAGATGAATCTTATCTGATGGTGATAATGAATGAGATTTTGATAGTAGTGGTGATGATGATGGTGATGATAGTGATTGTGATGTGATGATGGTGGGGACAATGATGATGATGATGATGATGATGGTAATGGTGATGAGGAGGAGATGGTGATGATGATGACAAAGATGTTGGTGATGATGATAGTGATGATGGTGGTATTGATGATGGGACTTCAATCCTGTTTGTGTGACCCCAATCCAAGCCAGAACCCATGGGTTTAACCCTGATTGCTTTCAGCAATATGAGAGGAAGCTCAGAATGCCCGTGACCTCTCCTGGTTCATCAGATTCTTTCTTCCCTTTTATCCTCTCCCACTTTTCAATGATACTCCCTCCCCACTACTCCTCTAAACCCCAGTGGCATACCCTGTGGGAGCTCTGCTGATCCCAGGTAAAGACTGTCTGGCTAGAGGCCCTGTTTGCCAACACTGGGATCTTCCTCTTCAGGCTTACTTGAGAAGTGAGAATAATGACTTCTATCTAGGTATCTATTGTAAATATCAGATCATTTAAATTTTCTAGAGGCCTTTTAAATTTCAAAACTCATTCAACTGTCTACAAGATGATAGAGTTCTTTACTTCAAGGTTCGTAAGAAACCTACTTCTTGCCTAAAGGTTCTTATTAGTAACCTGAGCCTTTCTGAGGGTTATCACAATAAGGTAGGAATTTTCGTGCCAGAGTTAGAGCAATGTTTATTGCCCAACATTGTGCTTTTAAAAGATACAAGACTGGTTAAATTTATCAAGATTTTTGCGTTCTTGCCTTTCTGTCACTTTCTTGTTCTCTCTGCAAACTCAGACTCGGGAGCTGATGGACATTGCCGCTACCAGATAACATCAGACAGTGGAACTGCTGGCCAATCAAGGGCAAGCAACCACGACTTCCAAAAACAGAATAGGTCTGGGACACGGGACGCCAGCAGGCTCGTAATCTGGCGCCTCTTCAAGCCCATATTCTTTAAATATTTATTCAACATTTATTCTGTGTAGGAGGGAGGAGAAAACTAATCTATTAATAAAAAAATGTGTATAGAAATAAAGCCTCTTACTAATTCATTTCCCCTGGCACAAGCATAGTCGATATCCTGCAAACAATTCTGCAAAATTTCTCCCACTTTCTTTTCATTGTTATTCTCTTTCAAGTTTCTTTCGTATGTTTCTCAAGCAGGCAACTTGTGGGTGAATTTGAAGTTTTAATATTTAATATTTAGATAGTGAACACATTTTATTTAACACGGGTAGCTACCACACACTGTTCAATTTTAAAATCTCAGCTGGCGGGGACAATGTGAGCACCTATGAGATATACGTAATATGTATATTTAGGCTAGTAACAGTAGAAGAAAAAAAGATCCTTCAGGTGGAGGGGATGGGTTTTTGCCTTCAGTTGTGTGGATTAATTTGTCTTCAGTTGTGTAATGACTTCTGTGACGTGGAGATCCAAGTTAAGCAACACCATCTTTCCAGTTTATTATAATGATATTTGAGTGCCCATTGTAGATCGACACCCTGAGAAGGTGCTCAGGGGTCACCATGCAATCTAGCTTTGTGCACCCAGCAGCTAAAAGCCATGGTAAGATTCCCAGGTTGGGATCACTTCTTTAACCGCTTCTCTATACTGTATCCTATTGCCAGAACTGACCTAATCCCATAAGATGTGTTCCTGGGGTGGAATATGATTTCTCATTAGTGGTGATGGGCCAACTAGGTCATCCTAGGGTCTCTAGCCTGATCATTCTCATGATAGGTGCAAAGAGCCAACAAGCTGGATGGCAGTGGGTAGGGGTCCAATCTGAGGCTGTGTGTGTAAATGAACAAAGCTAATAGACTTGTGTGGGGTTTAAACTCTGACCTTCGGTTTTATTGCTTAAGATTTAGTACAGCTAATGAAGCCAGACTGAACCTTCTTATTACAGCACTTTCAACTTCACACTTCAATGACAACCCATTAAAATAATTAGCAGATGATTATGATGGACTTTTAACTAGGAAGTTCAAAACCTCTCTTGTTAGACAATTAGCTTAGTTAGGCACATGGGCTCCTTTGTCTCTGGCTGATATACGCCAGCTTGAAATTCAGGGGTATTCCAGGGAAACCTTGGTACCTGGACATCAGTACAAATGACTCCTGGTCTCAGCATGTCCTTCTTGCAATCTGTTCACCCAGTGTGCCCTTACAGAGCAATCAGAACTCGAGAGAAAGATGTTCTCAGACAACATTTTGGTTCTACTGTTGTTAGAAGAACAATGTGAGATATTCTCATTGTTAATGAGAAGGATCTACACTTGCAGTTTGCAGATGCTAACACCAATGTTAGGAGCCATGGCTGCAAAGCAGAGAGCTAAAATTTAATCTTGCTTCCAGTTACCTTCCCCAGGGCTCAGAAAAAGCAAGAAGCAGAGTCGCAAATGGGAATCCAGGAGATCGTGTAAAGGCACACTGGGGTAAGGCATGCTGAAGCATGAGATAAATAAATTCCCTTGAGGTCATAAAGAGCCTGGAGTATAGTGGTAGCTTTGAGTTTTTGCCGTTCTATTCTGCACCTTACAAAACAGGAATGGAAGAAATTTGCTAGCTGGTTACCCTTGCTCTCCCCAGATGTAAATAAGTCAGTGAAGGTAGTAACAATACTGTGGTTACAAAGCAGGAATCAGACAGCCTGGGTCCATATTTCAGCTGTGTGACTCGAGGTATTTTAACCTCACTAAGGCTTCAGTTTCCTTTGTGTGTAAAATGGGAAAAATAATAGTGCCAACCTCATATGGTTGTTTTGAAAGTGGATAATGCATGCAAAATTCTTAGCACAATAGCTGGAATGTTCCAAGCATTCAGTCAGTGCTAGATAGTTTTATTGTTGCTGGGGTCATTATTATTTTAAACAACTTGTTCAAGAAGTGGGACCTACTGAGCAGAAGTGAACTTGGGGAAGCTTTGCATATGTTCTTCTTTACAAAATCACCAGGAATGGTCAGCAGGCTTATTCTCTGACTGCATCTGTGGGGGCCACTTCCACAGAAACAGACACATAGGAATGGTGCGCTGAAGAGGTTGGTTTATTTCTCTTCCTTTGACTCCTAAGAGCTTTTACCCATCCAAAGAAACCCAACCCAGATTTCACGTTCTAACAAACACATGATTTAGGATTCCCCAGCGGTCAAAAGGGATGACCAACGCAATGGTAAAATCCAATCTGCCCCTGGATCCGATGTTAATTACAACTGAAAAGCAGATGGTATCTAAATCCAGGCCCATCTGTTCCACATCTGTGGGACATTTCCCCAGCGGAGAAGACAGAGCCATAGCCAATTTCTTTTTGCCCCAAGAAAGACTGGGATTTTGCATTTAAGAAAATATCTTATTATTTGTCATGATAAGATTCTCTCTGATCTACATAACCACAGAAACATTAGGTCAGACGTCCAAACAAGGAAAGGTCAGCGGAAATACTCCCGGAATGTAGATGGCTTACTGGAGCTCAAGATGCTACCACAGTGAGACAGTCTGGAGATAAAAAAATATTTGAATCTGACTTGCCTATCAGTTTGCGAGACAACCCTCCTCCCCATCCACACATACATATAATTCTAATTATTAAGTGGCCTGGATGGAGAAATTATTTGATTGGATTCCACTAATTATACTTACATATATTTTAAGGACTGACAAAGAACTACCCCTTCTTTGAAGAGTACAAAATGTACTAATTGAACAGAAGGAGGAAAGTCATGCACCTGTAGGGAATGCCAGTGCCACTAAGGTCTGGTCAGGTGGGGACTTTGAATCCACTGACATCAGCCAATAAAGAAAGCAATATTTAATGGACACCGAAGGTCCCTCTTCTTATATTTTATCATCAACTTTACACCAGACAGGGAATCATACCTCTGACTGTGGATCTAATGGGAGGTGTTGTGGAATAGCAGTGATCCAGTGTTTAAAATGTCTGGTACATGGAGCAGATGTACCCTCTGCCCACTTCTGACAATGGACAACGTAAGATAGACTGGCAGCTTCCTACCCGTGACAGCTTCCTACCCACACCTCACCCTATGACTTTCTACTTTTCTGCCTGCAGCTCCTACCAGTGCTAGAGAACTTTTCTCAGTCCATGTGCAGAGCACCCTGAAAATGTCCAGGTTTTGACAACCCAAGAACAATGATCAACAACAGAGAGACAGGAGTAGGAATCGGTGCCTCAGTGACCTGGTCTTCTCCACCCTCCTTGGGACGATTTTGAGTTGTGGTCTGCACAGTTCATCTGAGACTCTTCCGCAGGATCAAGCCCCAGTTGTCCTCAGTGTTATCAGCTCTTTAATTCCCCCTTTGTTGGCTTCCTCTTTTTCTGTCTCATTTCTCTCACTCCCTCACTTTTGGTTCCTGGAGATCACCTCAAATAAATTGCCTGCACCTGGGGCTGTGCTGCAGTAGGCTTTTATCTTATGAACTGTCATGAGAGACAATTATTAAAAATTCAGGACTGTTGTAAATCAGTTGATGTAACACTAGTAGTTGAAAATTTGCCATGTGAGTATTTACACCACGGAAATCTGCAAATGCTACATGTCAGGGTATTTATTTATTTATTTATTTATTTATTTATTTATTTATTTGAGGAGAGCCAGTTGTTAAATATTTATGAGCACACTGTGCTTTTGGGAGCACAGAAACCACAAGTGTGAGCAGCAAGTGCTCACAGAAGCCAACACATGAATATTTATGGTAACAAAAGAATCAAAATTTCTCATAATCATTACAAATATTTCTTCACTAAACAAAGGACTAATGATTCTCAGGGCACTTAACTGGTGGAAGAGAATCTGTTACTAGATTTAGAGTTAAGGGAATAGGTAGAGAAACCAAAAGGAAAACATAGCAGGAGCTGTTGCCACTTGAAAGTCCTCTAGAAGAAAATATAGGAGAAAATCTTTGTGACCTTGGGTTACACAATGATTTATTAGACAGAACACACAAAAGGAAAACGAAAAACTAGGAAAGAAAAAAGATTGATAAAATGAGCCACATCAAATGAAACCAAACAAACAAAACTTAACAATAAAAATACTTTGCTCTTCAAAAGATGCTGCGAAGAAAATTAAAATGCAGGCCATAGACTGGGAGAAAATAATCACAAACTATGTATCTTATGAAGTACATGTATTCAAGATGTATGAAGAATACATACAACACAAAAACAAAAGAAATAATCAAATTAAAATGAACAAAAAATTTGAGCAAACACTTCATCCAAAAAGATAATGAACAAGAAGGTGATGAAAAGATGCTCATATTATTTGTCATTAAGGAAACAATAGAAGCCACAATGAGATACCTCCACACACTCACTAGAATGACTAAAGTAAAGAAAGCTGACAATATCAAGTGCTAGTGAGAGCATAGAGCAGCTGGAACCTCAGATATGGGAATGTGAAAGGTAAAGCCATGTTGTAAAACAGTTTGGTAGTTCCTTACAAAATTCAACCTATACTTACATACCACTCCCAGATATTTACCCAAGAGAAACGAAAAATCTGCAGACACTAACTATTGTACATACATGTTCATAGCAGCTTTATTCGTAATACCCCCAAACCAGAAGCAACCCAGATGTTTATCAATTAGTGAATGGATGAACGAACTTTAGTACTTCCGTACAATGGAGTTCTTCTTGTTAATAAAAAGGAATAAACTGCCTCTTTACACACAACACATACATACAACTATATGGATGGATCTCAAAAGCATTATACTAAGTGGTGAAGGTTAACATTTTTATTAGTAATAAGGCATATCAACACCATTTACTGATATGATATGCTGACAGTTGTACAACGTCACTGTCGTATTCCTGCTGAAAATCTATAACTTCAACCAAATCATGAGGAAATAGATGACAAACCTAAACTGGCCCAAGCTCTTCAAAACTTTGAAGATCCTAAAAGTAAGCAAAGACCAAGGAGCTGACATGGAGAGGAGGCCACTAAAGAGACAACAACCAAATGCACTGTGGGATCTTGGTTGGACCAGACAAAGAGCTCGGTGGGAAAACTGGTGACGTTTAAAAATGTCTGTAGATGTCAACTTTGTGATCTTGATAACTGTACTGTGATTACGTAAGATGTTAACATTAGGGGAAGCTGGGTGAAGGGTATAAGATAATTCTCTGTGCTATTTTGTAGCTTTTCTGTATATCTAAAATTATTTCAAAATAAAAAGTTGCTTATGCCACTGCCTGGGTGACAGAGCAAGACTCTGTCTCAAAATAAATAAATAAATAAATAAATAAATAAATAAAAAGTTTATAAAAATGATATTTTTTTGCGTTAAATTATATGTCAATAAAGCTGATTTAAAAACTTAGTAAACCCGTGTTTCTCAAACTGTGACTTGGAGAACCTGATGTTTCTTCAAGGGCCCTGAAATGAGGACACAGTAAAGAGGGGAAGCCCCATCCTCATTTCCCTCCCCCCTCCTCGATTGCAGGTTATGGTTCAACCCATTTAGTTCTATTTTAACATCATTCGTCCATCCATCCATCCATCCACCCACTCATGATTGCACACACATACATACATAAATATATTTATTCTGTTATGACTCCATTAAAAATGGGGGATATTATTGCTAACAACTATTTGAAAATTTCAATAACTTTATATTTCAAAACATTCCATTTAGGTCTAACTTTCAGAAACTTGCCTTTGAGAAAAATGAAAGTGGTCAAGTTCAGCTTGGTGGCTCAAACAACACAGATTGAAGTCACTGTTACAATAGGTTTGTCATACCTGATTGGGACACATTTGGCCAAGATTCTCAAGTGATTAGTTTTGTATAATTCTTCCACTAAGTGGTATTTTCTGTCTTAATGCACAGACAGAACTGTGCTGCATTCTTACTGACCTCAAAACCCAAAGTAATAGAGAAAAGAAGTCTAACTAGAAAACAACACCAGGCAATCATGAGGTCTGCAGACGGCTTATGGGAGCTGAATATTCCCCACACTTGAGGTGGTTTTGGAGACAGCTACTGAGTTTGAGGAAGTGATTTGTCAATAGATGGACACAGGGGTGAGCTTGCAAATGTTTAGTAACTGAGCCTGGGGGACGAAACCTTGATTTGTAGCATTTTCTGATGTTCATGGTGCAAATGCTACCACCATGGTTGATTGGAGGCTACCCCTGTGATGTCTAAGTCGGGAAGAGTTGTGCATAATTGACTCTTGCAGGTCAGCACAGGCCATCTCCAGCACACCACTGCACAGACATGCTGGGGACAGGACTCAGTATACTGATAATTGTGAGAGGATCTCACAAGTGTTTGGAGGTGGAAAAGACCTCTTTATCTGGCTGATAAAAGCCATAGAAAAGTCAAGATGTCACTAGGACAAAAGAACCAAGATGACAGGAAGAGTAAACAACCACAGTTTGCCCTGCTGAGTGCATGAGCTGCAGACTTCTAAATCCTGCAGGAACCTGAGCCCCACTGGGAAGGATCTCCAAAGGGCTGGGGCTGTGGACAAGCCCAGAGAACCTTGGGCATCTCATTGGCAGCACATAGCAGAGGCCCAAGGAGCAGTCAGATCATGGAGAAGACCTTACATTTTAGGCCACTGGAAATGAAGTGAAGACTTTTTTTTTAAAAAAAATGGGTTTTGTTTTGAGAAGTGAAGGAATATTCAGCTCCCACAAGCCGTCTGCAGACGTCATGATTGCCTGGTGTTATTTTCTAGTTAGACTTATTTTCTCTCTTACTTTGGGTTTTGAGGTCAGTAAGGACGTGGCACCGTCCTGTCTCTGCATTGAGAGAGAAAATACCACTTAGTGGAAGAATTACATGAAACTAATCACTTGAGAATCTTGGGCAAAGGTGTCCCAACCAGGTGTGACAAGCCGTTTGTAGCAGTGACTTAAATCCGAGTTGTCTGAGCCACCAAGCTAAAATTGCCTTTTCTTTTTTTTCACACACTGGCCACTACAGTGACATTTTTACACTCTAGCTAAAAACAACATCTTTTTCTTGATTCAACATAATTATTTAGGGTTTGCTGGAAGAAAACCCACACTTATTAAATGACTTAACTCAATGGTGAAATTATTCAGCTGACTCCAAATTCTCTACTAATTTGGATGATGGGGTGGGAGAGAGGACAATTTAATAAGACAAACAGATTATTAACACCATGACTGATTTTCCCACTAGAATACTTTGCTAGCAAGAAAATAATTGTATTTTTGGATTTTCCTTATGCCTAAGGCACATAGAGAAGGAGATGAGAAACAGGCAACTCTGGATATCGGTGGTGTTAATGGTCTGAATATGTGTGTTCCCCCCGCAATTTATATGTTGAAACCTAATCACCAATAGGAAGGTATTGGGAGGTGGGGCCTTTGGGAGGTGATCAGGTCATGAGAGAAGACCCCTCATTAATGGGATTAATATCCTTATAAAAGAGGCCCCAGAAAGCCGCCTTGCCCCTTCCACCATGTGAAGACATAGCAGAAAGGTGCCGTCTCTGAACCAGAAAGGCCTTACCAGATACCAAATCTCCTGGCTCCTTGATCTTGGAACTTCCAGCTTTCACAACTGTGAGAAATACACTTCTGTTGTTTATAAGGCACTGGTCTAAGCTATTTTGTTAATTATTACAGCCTGAATTGACTAAGACACATTCCATGTCCTTTTGTACATCTTTATGACTACCAGCATTTACTTGACTTGGGTTTTTGAAACCCTCGGTGTGGTATATTTGTCATAGAGAGGAGAGGGGTCCTTCAAAACTCAGAGTAATTTACAACATTCTTCAGTCATGTACAAAGAAGGGGCTTCTTTTGAATGCATAAAATAAGGGAACTGGTTTTACGATGCCCTGTTCTCTGTTAATGGTCTTCAAATCAAGAAACTGAGGTCCATAGAAGAGAGACTCAATTTTCTCAGTGGGGAAGGAACAAGTCACTGGTGCCATTAGAGCAGAAGCAGATCTCTTTAAGTCTCTATTGACCAGTGGTTTTTGTAATACTTCCTGGAGTAATTTGGTGATTATCTACCATTCTAGGATAGCCGTGCATCTATTTTTCTTTCCCATTGTCGAGACTAATGGAAGAAGAAACATGACCATTCTTGAAGTATAAATCCAGTAGATTGGAACTGGATGAATTTCTCATTCATCAGAATTCCTTGGCCTCAGTATCGTTTCTTTAAGAAGTGTCAAATCATGACCGGGGCCTCTGAAATAATCTGCTTTTGCTGCCCCCACTGAGCCTCTTCAGGATCCTGGGACATTCACTGGTATCTGGCGTCCCTTGGTGGGTGGCTTATTTATGAGTAGCAAGTACATAAGTTCTTCTCTTTGTGAGTCTCTTAGCTCAACGCTAAGCATGAGTTTTGGCATCTTTCTCAGGGTTGCTAAGTTCTATTTGAAGATGCATTGTTGCTGCAAGTTGCTGAGGCTATGGCTAACTCAGAGTTGGCTTTACAAAACCACGAAGAATTAGAAAATCATACTCCTTTACGTAATAGGAAACCTATCTGCTTAATCCAATTGTATCTGACAGCAGCTTTTAGCAAAACCAGACAGGGCACTTCTTTTATTATTATTATTATACATTAAGTTCTAGGGTATGTGTGCACAATGTGCAGGTTTGTTACATATGTATACATGTGCCATGTTGGTGTGCTGCGCCCATTAACTCATCATTTACATTAGGTATATCTCCTAATGCTATCCCTCTCCCCTCTCCCCACCCCATGACAGGCCCCAGTGCGTGATGTTCCCCACCCTGTGTCCATGTGTTCTCATTGTTCAATTTCCACCTATGAGTGAGAACATGGGGTGTTTGGTTTTTTGTCCTTGTGATAGTTTGCTCAGAATGATGGTTTCCAGCTTCATCCAATGTCCCTACAAAGGACATGAACTCATCCTTTTTTATGGCTACATAGTATTCCATGGTGTATATGTGCCACATTTTCTTAATCCAGTCTATCATTGATGGACATCTGGGTTGGTTCCAGGTCTTTGCTATTGTGAAGAGTGCCATAATAAACATACGTGTGTATGTGTCTTCATAGCAGCATGATTTATAATCCTTTGGGTATATACCCAGTAATGGGATGGCTGGGTCAAATGGTATTTCTAGTTCTAGATCCTTGAGGAAGCACCACACTGTCTTCCATAATGGTTGAACTAGTTTACAGTCCCACCAACAGTGTAAAAGTGTTCCTATTTCTCCACATCCACTCCAGCACCTGGACAGGGAACTTCTAAGTCCTGCCTGCTACCCATCAGAGCTTGTTCTCTGTTGCCATTCTACGCTCCCTTTAAATTGGTGGGTGGCTTTGTCATTGCAGACTGGCGGCAGTCCTTGCTAAACTCTGACTTCTCCACCGAGCTTTCTACTCCCCTTTCACTTGTCCCATCTCCTGCAATCCAATGCATTTAGAAACCTGGCACATTCAGAACTCACTAAGGTTATTTCAGCTCTGCCTGCTGCCTCTGGAGCCCCTGATGTATTACTCTGGGTGGGGGAAAGGAAGGGAAGAAAAGAACTACTCTTTGAGGACCTTCTGCCACATGCAAAGTATCCCATTAGAGGCTTTGCGTGGTTTCCTATTTAGGCTTAATGACAACTCCATCAAACAGACATTATTAGCAAGCACCATATTTTACAGATGAGGAAACTGAGGTTTTCTGAAATTATGTAACACTCAATAACCTATACCCAGGAAGTGAACTCTAAGCCCAGTGTAATTTCGACCACCACAATATTATCTCTCTTCCACCTTTTCTCTTCTCTCCACAAACTGTGTTAGAAGTACTTCTGGAGCAAGGCCATCAAAGAGAACTATCACGTGAGCTATATATGCAATGAAAAAACTTCTACTTCTTAAGTAAAATGTTTAGTTCGAAAAGGCTAAAAAAAGATGAAATTAATGTTAATAATGGTTTATTTAACTGAATATATCCAAATATTATCATTCACTATGGAATCCATACAAAAATATTAATGTGACATTTTACCTTCTTTATCCTCCTGTTTACCATCTCATGTGTTCTACATTTACAGCGATTCTCAGTTTAATCTTGGCACTTTCACATGTGCTCAGGCACTTTCACATGTGCCTGAGCCATCCATGCCTGCTGGCCACCATACTGGATAAAGGATACCCAATTTCCAGTCTCTGGGTTATTTCTTCTTAGACTGCATTGTTGCCATTGGAGTAATTCTTCTTCATTTGCATTCAATGCCTTAGAGTCACTTTCTGCCTTTCCTGAATTATTTTCCTCCTTTTCACAAACTCTGCCTGCTACCCTCTTGGTATTCTCAGATTGTCTACTCTGCCAACGTAAGTTATCTACAACTTCACCCCAAAAATGCACAGGCTGGCCTGTGTCTTTATATGCTCCCTCTTTTTTGCACTTGAATATTTTATGTTTCCCTTGGGGTACATTTTGGAAACATTCTCAGGCACACCTGTATAGTCCAATGCATGCCCTCTTGCTCCTCAGTCTTCGGAGTCACCTTCAACTTCATAATGTCGTTTACAAGGCTTGTGGTTGCCATATCAGTCAGCTGACATGGACAGCATTGGTGCTACCAAGTGCTTTTGTCAGCATTAGTTTTACACACCTCGCCAGTCATTCTGTTATTATTTACTGAGTACCATGCTGGACCTTTCATCATATGAAAGACACATTCTGAGGGAGAAAGAAGGATTATTCCAATTTGAACTGTGACCTCTTGAAGTGTACACAGCTGTGTTACAGAGAGGCCATTCTACCCTTCCATACATGAGATTTCTGATTTCCTGAATTGAGTGTATCCCACTCACCATGAAAGTCACCTTACTTCTTTAGTGATGCAGCAAGTCACATACAGAAACTGTGGTCTATGTACTATTTCCCCATGATTTTTAAGTGTACTGTGAATACTGGTCATCACCTACATTGATCACACACACAGAAGTGCACACACAAAGGTGCACACACATACAGAGGTGTACACACAGGTGCACACATACCTAGAGATGTGCACACAGAGGTGTGCACATGGACATACAGGTGCACACAAAGATGCAGACGCTGCCCTGTGTTCTGTAAGCTGCTTGTGATTTGTCAGAATAACTTTAGAAAGACAAGAAGGAAGGAAGGAAGGAAGGGAAGGAAAGAAGGAAGGGAAGGAGGGAAGGAGGGAAGGAGGGAGGGAGGGAAGGAGGGAGGGAGGGAGGGAAGGAAGGAAGGAAGGAGGGAAGGAAAAAAGAAAGAGGCTGGGTGCGGTAGCTCACGCTTGTAATCCCAGCACTTTGGGAGGCTGAGGTGGGCAGATCATTTGAGTTCAGGAGTTCAAGACCAGCCTGGCAAACATGATGAAACCCCGTCTCCACTAAAAATACAAAAATTAGCTGAGTGTGGTGGTGTGTGCCTGTAGTCCCAGCTACTCAGGAGGCTGAGGCAGGAGAATTACTTGTACCTGCAAGGCAGAAGTTGCAGTGAGCCGAGATTGAGCCACTGCACTCCAGCCTAGGTGACAGGGTGAGACTCCACATCAAAAAAAAGAAAAAAAAAAAAGAAGACAGAAAGAAGAAAGGAAAAGAAAGAAGAAAGAAAAAGAAAGAAAGAAAGGCAGTCAGAAAAAAAGAAAGAAAGAAGAAAGAAAACGACAAGAAGGAAAGAAGGAGGGAAGGAAGGAAGGAAGGAAGGGAGGGAGGAAGGAAGGAAGGAAGGAAAGGAGGGAGGAAGGGAGGGAGGAAGGGAGGGAGGGAGGGAAAGGTAAGCCAGTCTGGGGACCTTGCAAGCCTTGACACTGGCAGGCCTGCACTGCCCAGGACAAATTCCTGCTGGTTGTGGTCTACAGATCGTGGCCCCCTCCCCTTTCCTCTGATGAAGCAAGATGACACAGACTAGTCCTGTCCATATTTGTCACAGAAACTGACACTGGAGGAGTCAAGGGAGGGAGACTTTGTGTCTGTGAGATTACAGGCCAGGGAGAGTGCAGGCAGCTGAGAAACGCCAAACAGGGAGTTTAAAGAGGGGCCAGAAAGAAGGAAAAAAAAAGAATCCCTTGAAGTGTTTTACCTCAAAGTGAAAAGTGAATGGGATCAGCTGAAATCAGGTGCTGTTTCATAATGAAATTAGATTCAGCCTCCTTGCTGGAGCCCAGAGACCCAGCTGGTAAACAGTAAAGGAATGGTTTCTGTTGTCAACCAAATAATGGCAAGAAATGTCTTAACTTGGGGAAATAGGAAGATTCATTTACTTTTCTGAACTTCTTTGTAGAAGGCTAAAGGGCGCACTCTCTCCAACACAGGACAATATGCGGTCTGTAGAAGAGGCTAGGAGGAAACCACACATGAAGAAAAATAAGCGACTCATGGCATGTTACAGCAACTCCACCAAGGCATTTATTTTTCTACACCCATCATGAAGACAACGGAAGGTTATAGGATGTGGGATGGGGAGGGGGGAGTCATAATTCATTGAAAATACCACTTCTGTTTTAATACTTGGAGGTATCAGTGTACCTGTAGATGATCTTTTTAATACCTGCTTCTCCGTTTCTTGACTTCTTCTCCAAGGGTCTTGTGGTCCACCCAACCTCACTCACCTCCATTATCATACCATAGTAGACCTTATCATTATGAATACCTACGGTACATTCCTCAACTTCAAATTCATGCATTCCATTCTCATCTCCACCTCCTGCCTTCCTGGTTTATTCCATGTGAGGTCCTGACTCCCACAATCCTTTCACTTCCATCTTGAAACTATGAGGACCAAAGAGAAGCTCTGTTAAGTGGAAAGATGGAAGGGGCTTGATGCATTAATGGAACTGCAAAGGCACTCCACTAGCTTTTGAAGTGGCTCCTCTGAATCCATTCCCTTCAGAGAAACAGTCCTCTAGGAGTTAGGCCACTCTTAGTTGGCTTTTCTTCTCCCTGTGGCCAAACAGCACTCTAAAGATGCAGAGTCCATGTGGCCCATGCCTTACTTTCTCATCCTCTTTCCTCACCACTCTCATTTGCTCTCAGATTTCACTGCCCACTTGGGTCTAATTTACTTACCATGCTCATCTCTGGCCTCATTTGCTCTTAATTACTGCCTGGCTTTACATTTTTTCAATATGGTTCCTTAATGGGTCACAGCCTTCAAGGCACTTTGCCTCTCAACTAGACTTAGAGGTTTCCTTTCTACACACGTACAATATAAGGGTTGAGCAGGCCACAGATATGCAAAGGCAAAAGGAAAATATATTGGCCAAAATCCTGGTTTCATTATGACACCAAGTAGAAATGCATTTTCCATTTTCTTTGTACACATCACACCTTCTCTCTCTCTCTCTCACACACACACACACTCACACACACACGTATCTTTCTCTAATTGTGATTTAGTTGCTACACATAAGTCAAGAAGGTAGAATTACTCTTTTTAATTTCTGATTGTTCATTGGCCTCACCCCATGAAAGTCTCTTAACACTACTGTCTGCCTCTCTCATTGGGTCTCCCCTTCTCTCTTTGTGAGAAGTGCTAAGTTCTATAGGCTACAACACATTTTAGCTCAATGATACTATGTATTGCCTGGGATTCTCAAGTGACACATTAGTAGAACAAATGTTTTTCCTCTAATTTTTAAATCTGTTGCCTTTTAAAGAGCCAAAAAGAAATACATAAAGTAGAAAAATTAAGAGTGCAGAAAAAAGGAAATTTCTGTAATTCTTGAGCTGCATCTAGAACAGCATACGGAAAGTAAGTTTCAGAACTTTTTTTTTTTTTTTTTTTTTGAGATGGAGTCTCGCTCTGTTGCCCAGGCTGGAGTGCAGTGGCGCGATCTTGGCTCACTGCAAGCTCTGCCTGCTGGGTTCATGCCATTCTCCTGCCTCAGCCTCCTGAGTAGCTAGGACTACAGGTGCCCGCCAGCACTCCCAGCTAATTTTTTGTATTTTTAGTAGAGACAGGGTTTCACCATGTTAGCCAGGATGGTCTCGATATCCTGATCTCGTGATCCGCCTGCCTCGGCCTCCCAAAGTGCTGGGATTACAGGCGTGAGTCACCGCACCCGGCCCCAGAACATTTTTTAAGACCAAATTTAGTAAATGCTATCTTGGCAACTCAAAACTTTTATTTGTATTTCTCCCAAACACACTTTTCTCTGATAGGAAGGACTGATAATGATGAAGTGTGACTCAACATAAGATCCTTTAAATAAAATGCCTGGAAGTTTTATTTTCAAATAAATGTCACAATTCAAAGTAATGGTTTTGGAAGGGTATGTAGTTTTTCTCATGTTTTCTATTGTTCAAAACATATTTGGAACTCAGATTTTGATGACGTGCGTTATGTTCTTTGGGACAATCTCAATTGTTTAACCACTCATCAGTTGGAAGTGGATACAATTTTTTCAAGAGTCAAAGGTTTTCTGTTTGTTTTGTTTTGTTTTGTTTTTGAGACAGTCTTGCATTGTTGCCCCAGCTGGAGTGCAATGGCATGATCTCGGCTCAGTGCAACTTCCACTTCCCAGGTTCAAGCAATTCTCGTGCCTCAGCCTCCCAAGTAGCTGGGATTACAGGTGCCTGTCACCACACCTGGCTAATTTTTGTATTTTCAGTAGGCATGGAGTTTCGGCATGTTGGCCAAGCTGATCTTGAACTCCTGACCTCAAGTAATCCACCCGCCTTGGCCTCCCAAAATGCTGGGATTACAGGCATGAGCCACTGCACCTGGCCAAGTCAAAGTTTTTTGAGGTTGAATCTAGTAAATACATTGAGCAATTAAATTATGAGTAATACAAATGTTGACATCTTAAAAACGATCTGTCTTTTGGTCAGAACCTGAGATATTGATTCTCCAGTATCAACTTTTAATCTTGGAGGACAATGTACCTCATTTACATGTATTCCTTCCGGATCGTTTCCCTAAAATTCAGTCATGGTAGAGGTATGTCTAGCTATCTACCAAAGACTGATGCTCTTTTAATCGTGGTGTAAAGCCATCACAGAGAAGTGGCTACCCAGCTAAAGACAGCATGTCCCAGCACCCCTTGCAGTTAGGTGCCATCATGTGACTGAGTTCTATTTAATCCAATGTGAGCAGGCAAAGTGACAGGCACCACTCTCAGGCTTGGCCCATAAGGAACTTTTGTCTCATGTGCCTCTGTGTTTTATTCTTGCTGGCTGGCTGTTAAGGCTCAGAAAGATCTTGAAAGCCACTTGTTGAAAATAGCAGGGCCTTCACCAGTCTATGCCCTTGATTGACTCTATGGAAAGAGGTAACCCTACTGCCCCGACCTGCAACTACCTTGGAATATTTGTGTGTGGAAGAAATAATCCCTTATTAGGTTCATGCCATGATGCATTGAGGCGTTTGTGGTAGGCAGAACTCTAAGATAACCTTCGATGTACACACACCTTGGCGTTGTTCAACTATGAATATAGGTGCTGCTGAAAACAGATATTGCAAGTGTAATCAAGGTCTCTCATCAGTTGACCTTAAAAGAGGAAGATTATTCTTGGTGGGTCCAACCCAGTCAGGGGAGTCCTCAAAAGAGGCTGCACTTTTTCTGTTGAAAGAGATTCCAAGGGTAAGAAGCATTTGCCTTGACAGATATTCTCCTTTGATGGCTGAAACCTTGGCGTTAGCCTTGTGAGACCCTCAGCAGAGAACCCCATCATGCTGTGTCTGACATCTGAGATGATAAATGGGTGCTGTTTTAAGCTTCTAAGTTTGTGGTAATTCATTCCATAGCAATAGAAAACTAACATAGGGTTTATCTGTTACTGCAATTAGCCTACCGTACTAGTACACAGACCTATTTAGAGTCAAATGTCATATAACATCTCATTGTTAAATTAAAAAAACTGCTATAGTGAAAATTCCTAATTAATGACAGCTCTTCCAGGGCCATTATTTACAGTGTTAGCATATGGGAAAACAAAAAACTTACATTGGAGGCCAAGTCTTCTGATTTTGACAAGTGTGCTACTTGTAAGCAGAGGGGTCATCCAAATACATAATGCCAGGTAAGGTATGAGCACCAACAACTCAGGATAGATGCTGGCCCGATAAGAGCTGAGAAGCGCGGAACATCAGCCGTGCTTGCAAATCAGCCCCTTTTCATACCAGGCCCACATTCTTCATGCACTGGGACTGAACTATTCTGCATGCTGACTGAGAAGACCATGTTAATTCAGAGGAGAAAATAATGCAGTCAGAATAAGAACTCTAAAAATAACAAAACTTGGCCGGGCATTTTTGATCTGGGGGAAAAAAATCCTGGACTGTACCACAGTTCCCAATACTTGGTTATTTTGCTGAACTCTGCAGTGATAGCTGCGAAGATGTCCTGATTTCTGGGCTGTGCCCAAAGGAGATCCCTCTAATTAGAGAGAGGACAGAGCTGCAACCAGAGATGAGGGTTATTAGACATCATGAATCTTTCTCTTGCCCTGGCTCTGGAATACCATCAAAGGAACTGCAGTTTCAGCATCTGCATCTGAGCTGGGCTCAGGGCAAGGGGAGGGTGGGAGAGGCAGTTTTTTTTGGCTTGGCCATTCACTCAGCTTCTGCTGATAGTGCACATCTCTTTGCTGGACAAAGGAGAGAGGGAAATATGACAGCAGCCGAGTGAATGCAGTCACCTGTGAGATACGGCTTCGTTTCGTTTCATTTTCTGAACAGCTTTATTGAGGTATAATTTACATATCACGAAATCTACCCATTGTAGGTGTACAGTTATCATTTTGAGCAAATTTATGAAATCATGCAACTATCATCACAGCCCAGTTTTAGAACACTTCCATCACATCAAAATATTTCCCCATGTCTATTTTCAGCCAGTCCTCACTCCTATCCCCATCTTCAGGCCACCAATGGTTAGCATTTTGCCTCATTAGTTTGCCTTTTCTAGAAATTTCATATCACTAAAATCATATAGCATCTAGACCTTTAGACCTAGCCTCTTGCACTTAGCTGAACGCTTATGGGACATTCATGGTGTGTCAGGCACTGAATTAGGCCCTATGGATGGAATGATGAGTGAAATTGACACAGTCCTACCCTTATGGAGATTAAGACTAAGAGGAAGAAAGATGCTAATCAAGTAATCCCACAGTGTATAATTACATGTTGTGATAATAGCTACCACAGGAATGGTGCAGAGGGAGACTAGCTCATGCAGACAGGATACAGGATCTGACCTGGGTGGTCATAAACACCTTCAGAGAGGGGGACCTCTCAGCTGAGACCTCAGGGAGGAGCAGTAGTTAATTTTCCAAAGAGATTAGTCGTCTGAAGAAATGGAAGCAGGTCAGAGTTGTTGGAGCAGCCTGTGGGCATGCAGTGGGTGGGTGGAAATGGAAGGCGTGGAGGGTGCTGCCTCAGTCTGACCCCAGGGTGGACTCTGGAGTGTGAATGCACCAGAGCTGCCCCTCCTGGAGGCAGGGTGACTGCAGTGGTCTAGGCAGAAACCAGGCTGTGAAGGCAAGGCCTGGATTTACTCCCATGAGCAGATGGCTTGAGGGTATTATGTGACTATGCCGCAGGGAATCAGAGAAACTCCAAATTGGAAAGGACCTTAAAAATCACTTGTCTGCCTGCCACTCCCTTCCCCCTCAAAAAAAGGAGGCAGCATTTTCAAGCTGTGCTGTCCCATTACCAACATTCTATGCAGCTGCCTTGTGGGGACGAGGTGAAGAGTGGGACAGACGTGAGGGTGATGGGGTTCAGGGTGCAGGGCTCCGGTCCTTCCAGTCCACTTCTGTCAAGCAGCTCTGTTTTAGGCATTGATGAGATTTGGTTTGTAATCTATTACTTTAAAAGATGGGAGAAGGAAGGAAAGTGTTTGGGTGTCACAGGAATGTGGCCTGCTTTCTGGCAGTCACTGCAAAGCCTTCTCTCATCTTTTGGCTGCGGGTTCCCACACATGGTCAGGGGTGTAGGCAGGGAGGATGAAGACTCATTACAGCATCAAGATGCTCCTCTCAACCACGTCCTGGGGAAGGGAGTGCTAAGAAGGCTCAAGTCGATGACCTGTTTTATGGGTTCTTGTAAGGAATGGTGTTCACGTCCAAAGAAATGAAAGCACTATTCTAATCAATCCATTTACATCAGGAAAAGCAAAAACAAAACTTACACAGTTCTTTGACTCCTCCGGGAACCTGAAAAGGTACATGCCTCCAAACCAGTCATTGCATTTTGTCCCAGTCCTGGGAAAATACTGCAGGATATGCTGCAGTGGGAGGCAGGCAGTCTCGTGATTAGACCAGAAGATAGGGGTGAGGGGTGGCAACACAGCAGGGCCCAGACCCCTCATGTCCCCATGTCTGTCTCAGAGGGACCTGCTAACACCACTGTCTTCCCGGGGCCAGAGGGTGTGGCTGACCTAGTTGTTTGATTTCTTTCAACTCCACATGGGAGCAAGAGTCAGAAAAAAAGCAGCCATTTAATCTGGTCTTAATTAAACCCAATCTGCATACAGGGAGCAGCTCTGTCCAAGTGTGGATGCCAGGCCAGCTGACTCCAGGGGGAGCGCCTCTGAAGAGGAGTCTTGCAGAAGCCGAGTGATGGGAGATCCATATGGAAACAGGGAATTCCTCTCCTCCTGAGCTGCGTTTATCCACACTTGCTGTCTGGACTGCTCACGAACTCATATCTGCTCTTGCAGAGCTGGCTAATTGCATGTAATTATGTGCTGCCTTCCGACCTACATTGTGAGCATCTTGAGTTAAGAGCCACTTCATGCATTTCCCATGTTTATTTCCCACTTCTCCTTCTCACCACTTGGAGCCTAGTAAACACTGGAAGCAAAACAATAGAGCTGCATTGTTTTTAAACCCCATGTGATCTATCTTCTACTAGGTCTTTGAAAAAACTATGAATATGCCCATAGAGCCATATTCTTCCTTAATCCTTGGATCTGGTGCTAGGAGGAGGTCGCATTTCCTTTCCATGCTTCTATTTCCCTGCTCATTTCCCTTATTGGCTCTGACAAGGAAGCTAATCTGAGGTCAGAGTTCAAGTTCATGGTGGCCATGCTTTACTATTGCTTGGGGTTGCTTAATTCAAGCTACCTTGGGTTCCTGTTCGCTCCATTTCTTTCTGTCCCATCCGGGTTGTCAGGTCCATTTTGCCCACTGCCATCTTGGATCCAATGCAGAGAGAGAAAGAGGAATCACTTGAACCTCAGGCTGGAGTGTATAAATCCAGTTTTTTCGGAATTTTGCACTGGTGATTATCAGATGCATATCAAATTTCTAATTTTCTATTGTCCTTTGCTAAGAAATGCCCCAAAGAGGAAGAGTGGGTGTTACGATTAACAATCTCCCTTCCCACAATCTTTAACCCTGGTGTAAAATGGTATCACTCAGTCAGGCTTCCCCTCCCACATCTGTACACAAGCACCAGAATTTCACGTGTTCCTTACGTGCTTATTTTGTTTTTTCTTTCGATCTCTCTGTTGAGTCTATTGCTGAGTAACATCTGGATAGCTGGAATCTCTCAGAACTAAGGCAGAGAATGAAAAGGCTGTATCTTTCACGCTGGTCTATTTCTCACTTTTCAAGGGTTTCTACAGGGCCACGTGCACACTGGGCACCTCCCAGGGGTCCTTGAGGAAGGATTTCTGTAGTGTTGCTCCTGTTCTTTGGAATTGCTTTTACAGCCTGTGGCTTATTCTTTCTAACAACTTCAAATGTGGCAAACTGGGTCCTTAGAGGGTGTTTTGAATTTGGAAAATGGTCTAAAAACCCTGTGGAGGTAAAATATGTGAATCAAGTGGACAGCCAGGCTGGAGAATAATATTTTTGGTTAGAAATGAAGTACGACTACAGTAACAAATTGACTTTGACTTTCTGGTAGGACCTGTAAACATCAAAACTCTTCACCTGACAAAGAAGAAGAGTTCCAAAACTGTTTGGGAGAATGGCAAAAATCACAGGAATAAATGTGTCGTCACTCAGGACGCTGTTCCAAAGCGGGCAGCACTCATTTCACGGTGTACATTATGGAATGTCTGTTAAGATAAACCTCCTTCTTTACAGCCGTAAATTGTACCCGAGGCAGGACTGGATTCTGATGTTCAGAGTTTTGCTATCCTTTTTGCAGATAAGGGTACCACCACCTTTAGGAAACCTAGTTTATTCAGCAATTCAACCAGTATTTACTGGGGGTTGGATATGCACAGAGCATGGTGACTGTTTTCATCCCAGAGCCCAACATGCCATGCTTCCTCTGTGGCCTACGTGAAGATTTCCCTCCCACCCAGTGGGGGTGGGCCCCTCCCTCCCTCTGCTGCTGCAGGAGACCTCTCATGCACCACCACAGGTTGGCCTCCCTCCCCGGTCTGGCAGCTGCATTCTGCTTCAGTGTGGCAGTTTCACTCACTTTTGCATCATCAACACTAGCACCACCTTGGCACATCATAGGACGTCAGTAAGTACTCACTGAATAAATGCTACATAGTTCGAGCCCTCCAGAGGCTCAAATTTACAGCCTAACATCCTTAGCTTTGCCAACATTGTCCGTGACACATCGTTTCAAAACAAAGCTCGCTCTCTCTGCAAAAAGCCACTGGTATCCGGTTTTTTCTTTCCTTGCCATAGGCTCATCTCCAGGAGTAGTAACACCCACGTGAGGATTAGACACGCATGTGGCCACTTCCTGGTACTGTCACTCACTGGATGTATAACCTTGAAGAAGTGATTTCATCTCATGGAGCTTTCAATCTTTATAAAGCTCTTTTTGACTCTCCTGTATAATGGGGACAGTGAGATGAGCCTCCCTGGCTCATCTGAAGAATAAACAAGGCCAGATCATTATAATAAAAATCCCATGTGTACCGAGCACTTACTATGTGTTAGGCCTCCTCATTATCCCCATTGTACAGATGCTAAAACTGAACCTGTGGGACAGTAGTAACCTCCCCAGGTCACTCTGTTAAGGAGAATTAGGTCAGCCTGAACTCCATAGACCATCGTGGAGATTCTGAATAAATGTCCAGACATGTCTGGTGTACGGTTGTCTTCTGAAGGAGGCTCCTCCTTCTCCCTCATGGGCTTATGACCTCAGGGGGCTTTTCGATCCCTCCCTCTCCATAGCCCCCCATCCATACTCAATCTCTTGGGTATATTCCTTTTATTTTTCCCTAGGCACAGCCTGAGTCTGGGCTGAACACTTATGGAATTACAGTAGCAAAGATGTGTCAGCGGGCATCTATATACTGAAACATTTCTCTCTCATTTTGGAAGGCAGCTTTCATTCTGGGGTGACTATCAGCCCTCAGACCCAGATTCTACTGATACTCTAATGTTCATCTTGCAGTTATAAGCAACAACAACAACAACACAGCAAGGAGAAAATAAACCTTGGCAACTTCAAAAACAAAGCACAGGTGATTTGACCTGCAAGTCCTGGGCCTGGTTTCCAGTCTTTACAGCCCTGATGCAGCAGCTCTGCCCTGAGGTTTGCATTCTAACGAAGAGGAAGTCCAGAGACAGAGATTTCAAAATGATGACCAGCAGCTTATTTCAATCTCAAACACATTAATTACTCATCTATACAATTTCAGTACCCGGTAAACATATGCATGCGCAGGCTCCCAACTTCACATTCTCTAGGTGAAGATTGGACTACATAAATTGAACTGCAATTTTCACCTTGACCTCAACATTCCACATCAACTCAAGGGTGTTTTCTCCTCTGGGCATTGCCTCTGAACACTGCTCCACCTGCTATCTCTCCCCTCTCAATGCCACCTTCCAGCCTGGCTGCAGGTCCCCCTTCATTTGATTTTATAATACTCTGTGGAGTGAGATATCTTGGATTCTCATTTGGTATTGTGTTGGTTTGGAAGGGCAAGAGCTGAGGTTGTTTCCTCTCCCTGTTCATTGCTTCCCTTACTCACAGGCTGGCTGGTAGTGCACACAGTAGGAGCACCACAGTGTGTTCTGACTAATTACAGGTAAGGATGTGCAAACCTCGAGAAAGTGTGAGAGGAGAGATGGACCCACAGCCGCACACACCGCCCAACCCCAAAAGGGTGGCTAACTAAAATGCCAACTGGGAAGCACATTTCCCTGACTTTTTTCAAAATAGTGCAAAAGTTTTTACAATCTCGGGTAGAATTTTTATAGTTTAATAGGAGCATTCTGGAAATGGCAACTATGTTCTCTAGCAATGGCTTCGATAGAAGTGAGACTATGAATCCTGAGACCCTTCCCAATTCTAAGATGCTAGGGATTTGGGATTCCAAGTGGATGGGTGTGGGGGGCGCGGGGGTGCCCCACATCCTCAGACTACACCAATCCTCTTCCTTCAGCACCTGTTCTAACCCAGGGACAGCACTTAATGGTACGTGTAAATAGACAGACACATGCTAATACAGAGGGCTTGCAGGAGGAAACAAAAGGGAGGCTGATCCTGGATACGGGCTTTCCTAAAAGTGGGAAAAAAAAGAAGAGAAGGGAGCCAGGCTTCAGGGATGAGCAGATCGCAGTGAACGGGGATGGAGGAGTGTTAGGATAGCTCCAACATCTTCCAGAGACATCTCCCCGCTGCAGCCGCTGCCATTATTCTTGTTATTACCATTACTATTAAGACTCCATACAAGCCATTCTTTTCTGCCTGAAAGGTTTCCACGTGAGTTTTATCCTGAAAGGTACATCTTGCTGTAAGGTTTAAGCTAAATACGTCCACTACAAAGGTAGACTAGAGTCAAAAGCTGCTTTTAAATCAGAAGAACACATGAGCTGTGCGTATGGGGTTTTCTTAAAGCAGTTGCCTTTCAAGTCTTCATCTGACATTCCCACCAAGGATCGTTGTGCCGGGTCACCCACAAAAAGTAGGGCTGGGAGAGGGGGAGGATTATTAGTATCAAAATTGCTCCAACATTTAGACATTTCAAATACATCTAAAGTGACGTTGTTATCAAAACAGATTTTCTTTTCACTGACATTTGCAATGGATCTTTGGTGATGTAATGAGTGGGCTAATGCTGCCCTGTATAAAGGGACGGAAGATGGGAGATGTTTTGGTTTTTTCCTCTCAACTTCCCTTTCCATTGCTGGAAATAATTTTGGAAATACAGCAAATCAAATGCACACTTACCCATGAATGCAGCACTGACTAAAACGTAGAAGCAGAATGCCAGGAAATGGGCCTCCCCCGGGCTTCATGCAGTACTAACCGCCCACGTGTGGCGTGTGTGATGTTTACTCCTCATCGTGGCGCTGGCTCTGTCCCTCACACACTGTTTGGAACTTATGATGTGGGGGAGTGGGTGTTACTGGCCTCTGAGAGCCTGCTGGTTTCATCTTTGTGTAAAAGAACAGCTTTTGCATTTCCAAGGCAGACTGAAGAATTAGTTTGCATTTAAAAATGAGTGCTCAGGCAGAGCCCTTGTGTGGAGGGCTTCTGGGGGCTTCCGGCTGTTCCAGCGGTGGCAGAGAGAGCAGGTCCGTCACGAGGAGCACCACTCCCTGAGTTCCTTGTTCTCCCCTTCCTGGCCAAAGGGCTAAATCCTTCAGAACACAAGTTCTGGAGTCAAGGAGATGCTGGTCCAAGCTGCAGCTCTGCACTGAACGTGTTTTACTGCATGACTTGGGATGGGCCATGCTGGGACTCAGAACATCATATCCCGAAGTGTGGCACCTTGGTATGCTGTGTACTTTGAGCTGAAGGATGCTGGAAGGGGCTCAGAAGCAAGTTCTCTCTGACCTTCTGTCCTCCTGTCTCCCATCCCTCTTCTCCCCCAAAAGTGAATCACAGAAAACCAGAATTCCTTTTTCCCAAAACAGGTCTCTCCCAAAAGCAAGCCATACAACCTAGAAAGGTTACTTTCTCCCTTCTCCCATCTCCCTTGAAGACTCTCATTCCAGAAGAGTCCCATCTCCTACCCAGGTGGAAAACATCCCAGTCAGAGAGGCTAACAAGAAGCTGAACAGACAGGCATGCTAGGTTCCCCCCTTAATCTTCTGCCATTAGATCACACCCTTTTTGTCCAATCGCATTTTTATATAGCTGTCCATTTTTCATCAAACATAAGTGTCAAAACAGACAATTTTCCCTGGGTCCTTGGGTCCTCATTTCTGAAGGTTCCTGTGTCATATGAAACTTGATTAAATAAATTTGTTATGCTTTTCTCTTGTTAACCTGCAGTTTGTTGTAGAAGTGTCAGCTGTGACCCTTATGATGGGGAGGAAAGGCATCTCCCCTTTCTTCCTCTAAAGTCATCTGTCCGCTCTGAATCTGAGTTTTTTAAATCTGTAAAATGGAGCAGAAAACAACGGCCAAAATGAGTATGGTGCTTACTGTGTCTCAGTGTTACGAGGACAGACGTTTATTAGTCAGAGAATTGCAGGCAGGCTGGCTCCAGAGACTAAGCTCACGACCCCACACAAGGCCACGAGGCTCACAGCTGTGTCCCTGCCGACTTGGAAGGTGTGAAGGAACCCTGTCCCCAGCTGAAATCCAGCATGGGGTTTCACCCTGAGCTGCTGCCCAGAGGCGGGGAGAGCAGGAGGAAGACTGTGCTCCAGTGTGGCCAGAGCTGCCGTGTCACCAACAACACAAGGATTCTGATGTTATGTTGCCTTCTAATTGGAGTGGACATATTAGAAGTGAATAGCTTGAGTGAATTTTTACACAGTGAATATAACTTTGTAGTCTGTAGTTAGCCCAAGAAACAACAGAATGTGACTGGCACTCCAGAAACTCTTGCATGTCCCCACAGTCTCTAACCGTCATCCTCACTTCTATCACCACTGGCTAGTTATGCCTGTTTTTGTGCCTTAATAGAAGTGGGATCATACAGCTCATATTTTTTTGTGTCAGGCTCGTATTATATTGTGTTCACGGATTCAACTATGTTGTTGCATGCAGTTGTGGGTCATGATAGATTATTACCATTGTTGCATAGTATTCTGTTGTTTGAACACAGCATAATTTATTTATCCTTTCTGTTATTGAGAGACAGCTGGGTAGTTTCCAGTGCTTGGCATGAACAGTGCTGCCGTGGACATTCTAGTACCTTTGGTGCATGTATATACATATGCATTTCTGTTGATTCGGGGAGTGGCGGTGTTGGATCATGGAGCATGCATATGTTCAGCTCTACTACTTAGTACCAAGCACTTTTACAGAATAAGTGCATCAATTTATGTTCCTCCAGAAGCAGATGAGAGTTCCAGTTGCTTTGTTCAGATCCTTGTCAACGCTTGGTTTTGCTCATCTTTCTTTAGCCATGTTGGTCGGTGTATAGTGGTACTACACTGTGATTTTAATTTGAATTTCCCTAATGAATAATGAAGTCAAACAACTTTTCATGTTTATTGGCCATTTGAACATTCTCATCTATGAAGTTCAAGTCTTTTTGCTTTTTTCCTTAAATGGGGTTGTCTGTCATTTTCTTATTGATTTTTAACAGTGTTTAAAAATACATATTCTGGGTATGCATCCTATGTTGGATGTCTCTATCTCTATCTATAGTAAAGTCTCTTGCTGACCAACTTGCATCCTGGTTTGTGATGAAACAATAATCTACCCACTGACAATCAAATCACACTATTTCCAAGAGAATTTGATGTTTCTATACAGGCCAGCAGATCCTGAGAAATGTGTCTAGCAGGACATAGACAAGGCTGAACCGCAACCCCGAAATGGCCAACATCTTGCTTTTGAGTGACCGTTGCCACCTCCTTACCAATGGAAACCACACCATGGCTTAACATGTACTGCATCTCGGATAGACACTAGGGACATATCCAATTACCAAACTACACCCACTTTTTAGCAGCATCCAACCCAGACCTGCCCCACTCCACCATCAGTCCTTAGAGTCATGCATCCCAAAGCCAACCTTCCCCTTACAGAAACACTCCCAAAGTTCCTCTGGGCAGGTCTAACCTTGTTGCTGCTTGCTAAAAAATCTAACTTTGTACTGTGTGTGACTACAAATATGTTCCCAGTCATCTTCAGTTGGTGGGCTTTGGGTATATTATTTATTGAGAGAGAGAAATTTAGACTCACTTCCAGTGAGAGTACTGAGGGATGGATTGAGGGGTGGTTTTAGCCCTACATAATCTCCATCAGCAGCATCTCTCCCTACTATGATTTGAGTTCATCCCCCAAAGTTCACGTGTTGGAAACTTGATCCTCAATGTGAAAAATTAAGAGGTGGTTAATGCCATTATTGTGAGGGTGGGCTCCTTAAAACAAACAAACAAGTTCAGCCTCCCTAGCTTCTCTCTCCCTTTCCCTCCCTTTCCCTCTCTTTGCCCTTCTGCCATGGGGTGACACAGCAGGAAGGACCTTGCCAGATGCCAGCCTCTTGATTTTGGACTTACCAGACTCCAGAACCATGAGTAATAAACTTCTATTGTTTATAAGTTTCTTAGTCTGTGATATTATGTTATAGCATCACAAAATGGACTGAGACACCCCTCCCAGCACCCTAAAGAAACATACAATCTAGGTCCAAGATTCTTTTTGTTTGTTATGCAGGCACTACTTCAAAAATAACCCCAGTCCTACTCTCTCAAGCAAATCACCTCCTCTAAGACTCTCTTATATAAAAATGTGGAAGCCCCTATTTCTCAAGCTAATTTCTCTTTGGCTTGAAAATCATAGCAGCTGGTCTTTTGAATTGCTTTGACCAATAGAATGTACTGGAGGGCAAGTTGCATCAGTTTTAAGCCTAGGTCTCAGTATGACCTTCAGCTTCTAATTGATCTCTGGGAACCCTGTTTGTCTGCCATGTGAATAAACCTGGCTAACCTGGTGAAGGATGACAGAGCATGTGACTCAGTTACTCTCATTGACCAAGCTGACAGCCAACTAACTGTCCAAAATCAAGTGGGTCTAACTGCTGACAGCTGACTATAGAAACATGAGAAAGGCAGCCAAGACCAGAAGAACCACCCAGTTGAGTCCAGCCCAAATTACTGACCAAGGGAATCATGAGTTAAATAAACAGCTATTGGTTTAAGCTACTAAATTGTAGCATCATTTGTTATACAGCAAAAGCTAACTGATACAATATCTCTTCTTTGAGAGTTGAGTTGAGATCAATTAATAAGCCCTAAGGATGGTTAGTCATCATTATTCAAAGTAGAATTCTTTTCAAACTCCTGTAAAATACTCTATTAAAAAGAGTTCTGTGGTCAATTTTGAAAGCCCAGCTATTATACTTCCTTTGTTCAGAGTCATGGCCCAAATTAGCATATTTAAAGTTTGTGAGAAACCCTGCATTTAGAAAATACATAGTAAGTTAGCATTTCCTAAACACTTGATTAAGAGATCCTCATTGTCTATACAATACCTATGAGTATCATTCTTTCACTAGTGTCCTGAGAAAACAATTTGGGAAATGCTGGTCTAGATCTACAAATGAGCCTTGGTTTCCAATCTGTACCTTGTACACCTGCTAAGGAGCCTCAACTTACTAAGGCGGTCACGAGTTTCTACACATAGATGTAGGAATAGTCAAAAATACTTTTTGGGGCCAGGCATGGTGGCTCAGGCCTGTAATTCCAGTACTTTGGGAGGTGGGTGGATCATAAGGTCAAGAGTTCGAGACCAGTCTGACCAACATGGTGAAACCTTGTCTCTACTAAAAATATGAAAAAATTAGCCAGGCATGGTGGTGTGTGCCTGTAATCCCAACTACTCGGAAGGCTGAGGCACCAGAATCGCTTGAGCCTTGGAGGCAGAAGCTGCAGTGAGCTGAGATTGTGCCACTGAATTCCAGCCTGGGCAACAGACCAAGATCCTGTCTCAAACAAACAAACAATCTAATTAGAAAATGGAAGGCTGAGGCAGGAGGATCACTTGACCTCCAGCCTGGGTGACAGAGTAAGACTCTGTCTCAAAGTCTCAAAAAAAAAAAAAAATCTTTTTGGATGTCAAACAGGATTCTCTACACTTAAAAGGGATTGCCTCTCTTAGTCTCAGATTGCCTGTTGCTTTTTGCAATTGTACCTGTGAGGCCAGTAGACTGGCCACAGGTAGGCAGGGTATAAAACCCTCCCTGGAAAGGGTTGTAATACAACCAGTGCTGGCTCCAGAGAGTAGACAAGCCACATAGCAGTAACTGCCAACATTCTATATTTACAGAAAACTGGCACTTCACAAATACCAAGCTTTGCTATTTATGTAGCTGTTTCTCATCAATATATGTGGGGATTCTGTAATTATCACAAGTGCTATTCAAAGGCTTCTGGAATTTCAGACAAATGAGCATAACAGATAGAGTCAACTGAACCCTGCAAACACCACTGCCCCAGGGCTTCTGTTCTTTTATGCAGCCTCATTGCTCAGATAAGAACGAAGAACCAGGATGGGGCCAAGGCCAAAGCTACAACAAGGCTTTATCCTGGTAGCTCTTCTTTTGAGATGTGGGACAGCAGGGGAAGGCAGCTGGTCTACCTGTCTTCATCTACTCCATCTTATAGCCAGCAAAATCTTTCCAAGATATAGATTGGTTGAGTCAACTCCTTGCTTGATCAAATCCCCTTAATGGCCTTCAATGCTGCTGGGATAAAATCTAAACTCCTTAGGCACTGGAGACATTGAAAGATCTAGGCCACAGTGAGTGCCTTATATTCATAAGCACAGGTGCTCAGTGTTCTCTCTCCCCTCTGCCTCTGCATACACTGTCTTGCTGCCTGGAATACCCTTCCCTGCCCCCTTCACCTGGCTCCACATAGGTATTGCCTCTTCTTCTAAGATTGCTGTGGCAGATGGTTTTCAAAGATGGCCATGGAATTATCACTGCATTCCGCCTGCTCTTCTGCAGTGTGACCTTGGCACTCCTCACATCCGGGCAGGCAGGAGTGATGTGGGCCAGTTTCAGGGGTAGCCACGAAGTACCCAGCAGCCCCTGCTTTTTGCCTCTTGGAGATCCAAGCTTCTGTGTAAACCATTCAGCGTCCTCTCTTAGAGAGAGAAGCCAATTGAAGCAACATAGAGACACTAGCTGTGTGAATGGGGCCATCATGGATGTTCAGCCCCATACAGCATTCACATGACTTTAGCTCCAGCTGTCGTCTGACTGCAAGTGCATGAGAGACCTCAAGCAGGAGCCACCCAGCTGAGCGCAGTCAACCAATAGACCCAGGATTGATAACAAATTGTTTTAAGCCATTAAATACTGGGTGTTTTGTAATGCAGCAGTAGATATCCAGAAAGGTAGCTCACGCTGTGCCCAAGAAGAATCAGGAAGTTCTGAAATTCAGCTAATATGTGTTGATTTGGCTGAACTGGCTGTTGACAGCTGATATCCGTCTGCTTGATCAGCATCTCTGTTGCCTCCAGTTATTAAATATCTTGAATGACACCCCAATCAGGGGGCTGCCAATGTGCTCTCTTAATAGCCTGTGCTGACCAATTAATATCCTACCTTTCAGCTGTGGCAAGTTACCCTACTTCTGAGACCTTCAGGTCTCTATGGTACCTAGCTCTGAGGGTTTCCAGAGTGGAATAAGATAGTGTGTGGAACACCTAGCACGGTGTCTGCTGCAAGTGCTCCATCGGTGGAACCTTTCAGCTCTGAACATGTCACCTACCACTGAGCTCCCCATTCTGCAGATGCTCAGGAGTGCTTGTCAAAGGTAGCAAAATGGATGCTTGGTTTTGGTCCTCTGTTGTCTGCCCTTTTTCCAGAAGATGAACTCAGGTGAATCGCTTGGTGGGAGGCTCTGCCATAACTACCCCAGGAATTCTCCTCCAGGATAGACAGCTGGGCTCATTTCCAAGATGGGGCCCTAGTGTGGTGCTGACTCCATGACCCACAGTGGACTTGGGCACCAGAAGCTGGGACGGTCTTGGGGATGCAATGCCCCTTGAGGATGAGGGAGCAGTGAGGACAGACCCAGGCACTCAGGAGTCTAGACATGGAGGGCTGTGGGGTCTGTCAACAAGTATGCAGCCCTGCTTTGTGCCTGACTTGAGGCTGGCTGATTGGGCCCTAAGAGCAAAGCCATAGTCTCTGTCGCTACTGACGGCCTCCTGGGTCCCCTGGCTGCATATATGAATCAAAGAACGTTGTTCTTAGATCCATCGTCTAGATCAAAAGCTGAGAAAACTGATCAAACAACATGTCCACTGCTCAAGCCTGGACTTCCTTCTAAGCCGTTGCCATGGGAAGGGGACTGCCCTCCCCACCACTGGAACATTGGAGCCCCATGGCCTGGAGTCAACCCCCAGTTCCACCATTCGTGAGCTGCATGCCCTGGGAAAGCTGCTTAATTTCTCTGTGCCTCAGTTTCCTCACCTCTAACATGGAGAAGATAATACTTCTGTCACAGGAGGGAAACGCATTTAACCTTTCTGAGCCTTAATTATCCATCTGCAAAACGGACGTGAGAACAGGCACGTATCGGGACACTCTGATCTCCATGCAGGGCCTTGGAAAGCTGCTTTCACTTTTTGCTGTGGTCTAATGTTTCCCAGTTCATACTTTGGGAGATACCAGGCTCCTTAGAGGTGGGGGCCATGTCTTATTTATCCCTCCCTGTCTCCATTCCGCATCACTCGTTTACAAAGCTCTTCGTAATACTCCTTCATTTGATTGAGCTTGAGGTATTTACACATACACTGGCTAACCACAATATAAAAAGTTTGTTGCCTTGGACTAATTCCTTCTCCAAGCCTTACTTTACTGATTTATAAAATAGGGAGGATTGTACGTTCTTGGATGGATTTTAATCCACACTCTAGAGATTATGGGGAAGGCCCCAGACACCTCTTGCCACACAGTGGGCCCCAGTCAATGCCGGTTCTCCTCCTAATGGCCTGGGAGCAAAACAACTGAACTGCCGTATTTGTACTTGACATATTTCCATGTGCCATGTTTCTTTTATTCCACTCTTCCTTGTAAGCAACTTAGTAGGACAGAAGACCTCCTAATTACTTGATTGACTACTGTTTCACTTTGTTTTGTTTTCTGGAACTTCCAGGAAAACTTCTGATGCACTCAGTACCCACTTCTGGTTCCATTTGTGACTGAAAAATAAACTGGGTGACCAGTGGCCTGTTAACCTGGTGGCTGGGCTTACAGCAGAGCAGCAATAAACATCAGGGGGCCTTTCTGCTCAGCTCCCATCTTGATGCACGTGGACAGATTCAGAATTGGCGTGACTACAGTACATGGATAGGCTGAACCACAGCCAACCTAAGTCAGGCACTGGCTAGCGTCTTGCCCCTACCTTTAAGATTATTATTTTGAGGACAATTGCTGTTATTTGTGATAGAGTCCTATTCCTTCTATGGAGCAGCTGTGGGCCTTTGTTCCACCCGCACTGGTCATGTGACTCTGTCTAACCCCAGGGCATGGAGCCGTACCTGTTTACTCAGGACAGGTAGGTATGGAGCCTTTTCCCCTGGAGTGCCTGATTAGACCCCAGTGCTCAAGCTAGCAGCTACTGTCGAGGGACTTTTCATCAGGCAATATCAAGCCTTCTGTTGTTTCCCGGAACTTCAAGCTCATCAGAAGTGGTTGCATCCTGGGGAATCAGACAATGTCCCTGCTGCCTAGGGATGGATGCTTCAGGTCACCCAGGAGCTCCTTCCTCTTTCACTATATAAATCATAGATCTTGGACCTTGAGAACCTTTAGGCTGGACCTTAAGAAGCTTTTCCTCATTCTAAAGATGAAGAAGCCAAAACCCTGAAGGGCAAGTGACATATTCAAGGTCGTAGAGCTGGTCAGTGGTGGCTCTGTGACAGAATGACCCACCATCATTGAGCTATCATGGAAATCAACAAGTTGTTGCTACTGACATCCTCACCCATCCAGACTCTCCCTCCTTTAACCACTGAACCAGTTCCATCACCACCTTCCCCCAAAAGACAAAGAGAGGGAGGCCCTCGGCACTCAGTTGATTTCAAGACACTCAGAGTAGCACGGTGATTCTATTGCTGCCCAGTGAGTACGGTTTCTCTATGTTGTGTTATTAGAGGGATCACAGTAGAAAACAAAAGTCTCTGCCCATGTCTTATAGTGCAGGAAAACCCTTCCCTTCCCCTTTCATGCTGTGTCTCCATGCCAACGCCATCACTGAATCAAGTACATATGAAGACATTCACAGAGGAGCTTTTTACTTCCTTTCCAACACTCTTTTAAAATAAATAAATAAATAAATAAATAAAAGTCCAATTGGTTTTATAAGGAATGACATAGTCAGTCCATCTCTTTAGTCATGCTGAGCCCCTTCTAGTTTGAACAAATTCCTCTCTGAGCTGACTCAGTCTATCTACTATATAGTCTATCTACTATAGGAAGGGAGACAAGAAGATTCAATTCTTGCTATTTTTGGTATAGAAAGGTCAGATTCATTTGCCAGCAGAGCAAAGAGTGGAATCAAATTTTCAGGTGGCAGGCTGTTGGTGACGGTTCACACGCAAGCACGAACTGGGACGTGTATAACAAATGGCACAGGCAGCAGGGCGTAAGGTCAGAGTGATATCAAAAAAAGGGGCTGTACTCAGCCAGGTACCTAGGATGAGATGAGCCTGGATTATCTGACAAACAGGAGGAAGGTCTGAGGCCCAAGTGCCATGAAGGTAGCGGGGAGGAGGGGATGAACTTGGAAAGATAGTCGGGGCCAGATTGTGCAGTCTTGATCTTCATGTATGTTTCTAAAGTATCACATGGACTATGAATGTGAGGGTGAGATCCATCAGTGAGCTCTTGCCATGGGCAGTGGCCTGATCAAGGGCCATGCCTGTGGAGATGGAGAGGAGATAGGATGGAGACCCAGGCTGAAAGTGGCCAGACCTCGCTGATGGGTGGGGTTACAGAGAGAGAAATCAAGGATGAGTTCTAGGATTCCAGCATGTGCAGCTCAATGCATGGTGGTGACAATTATTGACATGGCACAGCTAAGAGATGAACAGCTTTGCAAGAAGAATGAAATAATCTTGTCTTTTAAAACCTCATAGCTCCATTTCAAACTGCATTCAGACTCCATGTAAACCCAAGAAGTGTTGTATGGGTTGCCATGGGAGACACAAATTTATACGTGTGTGTGTGTATACATATATACACACACATATATACACACATACATGTATATGTCACGTACATACAAATGTACATTTATTTATTCAGAATCACACTTTAAAGAGCTGTGCCTAATATGTTAAAAATTAGTGTCTATTGTATTTTACGAAAGAGTTGGAGTACCATAAATATATATTGTGTGTGTGTAATGTGTGCACTGAGATCTGAGCAAGGGGATACAAGTATCCTCCAGGGTTGGCCCTCTATAAAGAAGAGTAATGGGTCTTGCCCCAAACTAACTCTGAAAAACCAAAGGCACGAAGTCAAATGAATTCTCTCCTGGGCTTGTGTCCAGGAGAGAATGAGAGGCCCACAAACAGTCAAACTACTGGTTCCATGAAAGCTTCCGATGCTAAAAAGCATTATGCTAACTGCCAAAAATACCCCTCTGCCTAATTTCTGTGGTCCACAGTACAGAGGAAAAGACAGCTGGAACAAGTTCAATAAGGGAAAAAATAAATCCTTAGGCTTCTACCTTGGTGCATAAAACAGCAGCAATCACAGTGCTAATGAAATAGCTGAAAAGGCAGGTTTCATGACTGCCTTTGGAATCCACTCAGGGGCAAGCAGCAGGGAATCTTTCAGTATTCTCAGGATACATCCTGAGAATCAGTAAAAAGCATCCAAACCAAAGTCCCAATAGTGAGGGCCACATGTAGACCTAATTTTCCAACATGCTTGGTGATTTCCAAGTAAAAGGACATGCCATCAAAAAATCTATTTGCAAATAGCTTCTGGGATTCTTGGGAGAAAAGGTGAGGCATCTTAGGAAACAAGGAAGGGTTAAGGGCACTGAAGGTAAAGAGACGGGAAGGTAAAGAGATGGGAAAATGGGCACCAACCTGTGTCCCCAGCTTATGGTGAGTGGGAGGGTTGATGGCTGACAGTTTATTACAAATGTTCCCTAAACCAGCACTTTGAGATCTGGTTCCAAATTCCTCAATAAGTTGTTCAAACTGGAAGGGCAAGTTATCGTTGGGACCCTTGAGTTTCTTTAAACTGTGAGAACAAAGAAGCACCAGAAATAGGAACAGCTTGGGAGAATTTTCAGGAGCCTTTAAAGAGGACAAAAAAGGATTTAGACTATCAGGGAAACAAAGGGGTCTTAAAGAGCTTGGACTCCTGGGCTTACTGGGTGGCATCTTGGAGCCGGGGACAAACAGGACTGCTTACTTTCTGGTGGCTGCCTCTCAGGCTGAATGGGGTTAGAAAACCAAAGCCACATTTACAAACCTCACTCCAGCCACCCTTAGCTGGTGACATGTTTGGGTACCTTTCATATGTGGGACACTGAATTTGGCTGCTGAAATAATGTCTCAGTAGATAGAGACCAATCCTTCAGGGAAAGAATTTAATTCAATAAAAGTTGGAGAACATTGTGATCCTCAGTAATGATGATGTTTGTTTAGACGCTCTGTCTTTGTGCAAGAAAGGGCTCTGAGTCACTGTTAAACTGTGAAATGCACATGTTTTTGCAGGGCAGGGTCTCTGCTGTCCCTGGATCTTTGCAATGCCCAGGCTATCTGGACCTCTTGGAGAGAAAGGGCATGCCACTGGCATAAGAGAGTTGTGTGTTCTTACTTCAACTTGCTCTCTCTTGCCTCATGAGCATGGGTTTCCTGAGTATTTAACTTAGTCCACGTCTCTTAAGGAAGGTCTGGCCCCCTAAAGTTCATCTTGTTATACTTAGGACTGACGAAACCCCCAGACCCTTATGAAACCACAGCTAAATCACTCACTTACCAGCTTAGTGGACAGACCCTATACTCAGCCACCAAGATCTTAAGCACACTTCATTCATTCATTTACCCTCACACTACACATTCAGTGAGCACTTCTTCCATACAAGGTGCCATGCTGGGCATGATGGGGACATAAAGATAACTAAGGCATGGTCCCAGGTCTCCAACATCATTCTGGGAAGAGGGGAAGGACACGTTACAGGAGAGCAACAAAGGAAAGCGGGAATTTAGAGTAGAGGGAGATCTGTGCTAGTGTAAAGTCCCACTCTTCCTTATAGGACATAAAAGAAAGCTTCAAGGAGGCAGTGACCTCTAGTTGGACTTTGTAGTTGGATTTCAGGGAGACCAGAGGTTTTGGGGCCTAGGCAGGAACTGGGAATAGGAAGGTCCTCGGATTTCTTGGTGGGTGATGAATAATCAATTTTTGCTAGACCACGATACATGGGGTTTATGAGAAGAGAAAAGCAAGACTGCAAAAATAGTTGTCACGTGGATTATGGGGTTACTGAAATAACAATAACGACAATGGCCAACAATTACTGAGTCCTTACTAAATGCCCTGCTGTGCTCAAAGCATTTGGCATGGATTGATTAATTCTCATGCAGAGAGCCCTATGAAGTAGATACTGTCATTATCCTCATTTTATAGAAAAACCAAGATACAGAGAAGGAAAATAACTTATACTCTTACTTTAGGTAGTATGTACCTAAAAAGCGGCGAGGCTAGGGTTTGAACCCAGGAAGTCTAACTCTAAAAACCCACTCTCCTCACTATGCCGTGTGAACCCTCTGATAGTGGGGGAGAAGGAGGAAAGGTAGTTCCGAGCAAAGTTGCGACCTGGACGTTGCTCTCAAGAGGTTGATCTGGTGTTGGTAGAGCTAAATTTTGATTGGAAGAGAATAGACTGAATCCAAGCAGGTCAATTAGTCAAAAAGTGACCATAGTCTGATCCAGCATAGAAGAGATGAAGATAATATGAGAGCTAACATTTCCTTGTGCTTATTGCGAGCGGGACACTGGATTAAACATGTTACACACTTTATTGTCTTTATCTCCGTGAGGTAGGTGCTAGCCTCATCCATATACACAGATGGAGACATTGAGGTCCAGAATATTAGGGATCACACAGGCAGTAAATGGCATAGCCAGGGCTTGCACTCTTGACCTCCACACTAATCCTGGGAAGTGGTGGGAGGGCCAACAGGACTTGTGAAGTCCAAAATCAGAGCCAGCACTGGCGGAAATGCACTGAAGAGAACAAGCGTGCTTTGGGACCAGTCAAGATGCTTGCTCTTCATGGCTCAGCGGGTAGGAAGGGAAACATGCAGGCTGAATAGAAAGAAAAGCTGTCGGGGAGAGGGGCAGCAGGGTGACACAGCACACCTGCGGAGGGCGTGACCATTCCAGGTGGAATGTCGAAGCTGGGTAGCTGGATGAGAGGCAGGGCATCCTCTTCCACTCCCCTACCTCCAAGTTGATTCAGAAGAACTGCAGAAACTCAAGAAGAATCTGCCAGAGCCACCTGCCTCAGGAGACTCCCAGAGGACCCTCATGCGGCATCCGAATCTTCACTGCACAGCCGTGCCTGTGGGATGTGGGGTTGGGGAGAAGACTTAGGGGGAGTGTGCAGGCCAAGAGCTTCAGCTGAAGCCCAGAGGTGGGCACAGGTGCAAGTCTACCCCTCTTTTCATGGCCCAGCTGGGTGGGACCTGGTGTGTGTTGTCACAGGCACTGTTGGTGCCCATCCTCGTCCTCGGCCACTCACTTTCTGAGTATGCTAACCCCACGACGTCCATTTGTGCAAGGGCTTTGGTGGGGCCGACTGGAAATGCTATGAGTCTGGGACCCGCAAGTAGCCCTGGACAGACAATAGACGGGAGCTGGTGGATAAATGCCCCTCCTCCCCTGCCCTGCCTGGGATCATCAGCTGTGGATGTTCTCCATGACCTGCCAGTTCCCCAGTAAGATGAAGCTCCAGCCTCCTTCTCCCCAGCGGTCGCTGGCTCTCCCACAGACCCTCGGGGCTGCCTTCCTTCTCTGCCTCACGCCCCATAGTGGGCTTCCTGGGACCACCTTCCAAACGAAGTCCCTGCCCTGGCCTCCTTGTCTGAGGGTTGGCTTCCGGGGGAGTCAGCCTGAGACAGCTGTCTTGGCTCCCATAGCTCTTCTGGTGTGGGTCCTCAGGAGGAAGTGACTCTCAAGACACTGACTACAGAACATACTGCATATCCAGGTTCCTGGGACAGGGCAGCTTCTCTGCTGTAAGATCAGGATTCTTGTTAAGCTTCAAACCCCTATCTGGAGTCTCTACTATATAAGGGGGGCTGGCTCAAGAGAGAAAGAGGAAGGATGGTATAAAAACAAAGCTCCCACTTTGTTTATGCTGAAGTCTCAAGTCATGATAAGCAGCAGGTCTTGTTCTGCAGTTTTCCCAGGTACAAAATTGTCAGAAAACTATTGACAAAGAGACAAAACCATTGAACACCAACATGGAGTCTGTCCTGATAAATTAGAGCAATTGGTTGGCTATTTTATCCAGATCGATTTGCTGAATATTTGCTAAGACCAGTTCTTTAAGTTATGACATATGATCATTCCAAATAGTAGTACCTCATTATTTACTTAGCTTTTGTACTTATGTTTTTCAGAGGAAAAAAATACTCCTGTAAATCGTAGATATAGTCAACACATAACTGTGTTATGCAGATCTGTGACTGCTGCAACGTCAGCCCAGAAGAATAAATAAATAAAGCGTATTTACTGTAAAAATAAATATATAAAAAGGAAATACATGAAGTGGGGGACAGGTGGATCGAGTAATAAACAAATAAGATGAAGAGGAGCATACAGCAGGCTGCATGTATCTAATCTCCACATGTAAACATTTGGTATCTAAGCAATGTGCATAAGCTCTCTATTGCAGGGCAGGGATGAGCTAAAACACAAAATTATGTCTCCCCTACCACCATTTGGCGCCACCATAAAATCAAATTGGAAACTGTCTACTTCAAAGCTCATTCCCCAAACATCTTTCTATCTTGCCCAGGCTCAAGACATTAACCAAACTGGTTGCAAATCAACCAGGATTGTTGATGTCCTGATTCTGTATATCCTGAAGTCTTCGTGGGTTTTGCATAATAATAATGGTAGGTGACATCTATGGAGGCTGTGCCTCAGAAGCAGCTCCATTTCAGTACATGTCATTTAATTTGGACCCCAGGAAGTTCCAGGAGAGGAGCAGGGAAGTGAGTCAGGGCAGGAAGAGCAGCTAATAAAGGCGTGTTACCAAGTGGGGCACTGGGACAGGCAGGGAGGGCTTATTCCTTTGGGGGTTCTTTGGGGGGCAGGCTAGAACATGCGTTTCCATTAGCCCAGCTGAAGCAAGAGGGAACAGGCATTTATCCACCACCAATCCCCTGTCTGTCTGAGGCCTTCTACTGGGGGATGCTGATTTCCTGGCACTTCTTGCCTGTCTAGTATTCAGGTAGAATAGGATACGGGGGTCCAGAAAACGCCCAGAGTTGCAGGGCTGGAGCTTGAAAGTTGGGTGGGCATGCACAGGTAGCAAGAACTAAGAGGGGGGACAGGTAGGGTATGGTCTACTAAGTGCCAGACACTCTGCCAAGAGCTTCATCCACCTGTTTTCAGGTGTTCCTCAAGGCAGCCTGATGAGGTGGGTGCTGTGTTTATCTCCAGTGACAGATGAGGAAACTGAGGCTCAGGAAGGCAAAACAGCGTTCCCATGGCTACACGCTAAAGTGGAAAATTCAGGACTACAACTCATGGGTTTCACTGCAAGGGCATATGCTCTAAACCGTCATGCTTTATATCCAGCTCAGGTCCTAGGGTATCAACCCACCAGCAAGCCGTGGGGCCTGTGGGGCTGAATGATTAGACCCGGGCCTTCTGAATTAAGTCTCATGACCAAGGGGATGAGGCAGTGATTTAAATCACTGATGTATGGAAACATAATTTACTCTCTTTGTGCTAATCCTCTCTGGACACCAGTTTTAGCTTTGTGTTGACACTGACAAATTAAGGACATGTTCAGCACTTTTCCAAGAGTAAACAGCAAATTCCACAAGCTATTCTAATGATTTTTCTCTTCCAGAATAAAATCCCTTAACTAAACACGTCTGCCCTAAAAGTGAGTTGTTGCTGGGACCTTTCTGACCAGATCATGTAGGTTCCCTGAAATTTTAAACCCCCCTGGTTTAAATGTACTCCTATTTTATTTTTAATGCCATGGTAAATGAATTTGTTTTCTTAATTTCTTTTGAAGATAGTTTGTTTTTAGTGTACAGAAATGCTACCGATTTTTGTATGTTGATTTTGTACCCTGCACCTTTATACTGAATTTGTTCATCAGTTTTAACAGTCTTTTGGCAGCGTTTTTAAGGGTTTCCACATACAAGATCATGTCATTAGTAGACACTTTCACTTCCCCTTTCCTATTTTATAGTTAATAATAAAATGTTTTTCAAAATTGCTAAAATAGATTTTAAATGTTTTCATCACAAGTAAATAAGAATGTGAGGTGATAAATATATTAATTAGCCTGATCTGCTTATTCTACAACGTAATTGCAACATCACATTATACCCCCAAAATATATATGATTATTGTTTTTCAGTAAAAAACAAAAACAAACAAACAAAACAACAACAACAACAACAAAAAAAACACTGCAGGAGCAGCCTCTCCTGGAGCCCTGGGCACGGCGGGAATACCAGTTGCAGAGAGGCCTCCTGCACCACCCCGTCCTGTTGCTCACAAGGAGGGCAGCTGCATCTGAAAGGATTGGGCTCTGGCCCTGTGAAAGGAGGTGCTTTGTGGTGGGGTTGGCAAGCACAGCTGAGCTGCCTTTGGTGGCGTTTGCGGGGGAAGAGACGGTGAAGATCGAAAACCGAAACACTGACTGAGCACCTACCATGCGTTCCCACTTTACTGATGTGGATATTGAGGTCAGGAGAAGTTCTGGGACTTGTTCCAAAGCAGGAAGCTGGTTGGTCATATACATGTTTTTCTGACTTTTAACTTGGGTGTCCTTCCTCCTTACCAGAACATCTCATCCTGCCCTCGTTTTGGTAAGCCCACTGGCCTGGCAGTGCCTTCTATACATCCTGCTTATTTGGATGGCTAAAGCCAGGCCAGCCCTTGAGAGGACTGAGTAAAGCAGCAGCGTCTCTTTGCTAACAACCTTTTCTCCAGCCACCTCTGCTTCTTGATTTCAAGTTGATGACATAAACGAGGAAGGGAAGATGCTGAATTAGAATTCATCGCTAGGCCTTCTAGGGTGATTCCTAGCCACATGTGGCTATCTACACTTACGTTAATTTAAAAAAAAAAAAGTTAGCTCCTCATTCACACTAGCCACATTTCAAGTGCTCAACAGCTCCTACGGCCAGTGGCTACCATGTTAGACAGCACAAATCTAGACTATTGGACAGCTGGGGAAGGTCTGATAGACAGTGATGGAAAAGTTGAGTCTTAGGGCCAAAAAAGTGAAAAGACATCCTTGAAAGACCAAAAAAAAAAAAAAAAATACCCCTGGGAGTGAGGTGGAAAGTGAGCTTAAATATACAAAATGCTGGAAGAGATGGCGGCTGGGGATGGGGCCTTCTGCACCTCCTGCTGAGACCCTGGTCTTCTGTCCCCTAAGAACTGGCTACTGCATCATTATTCTCTGGCTCTGAACAAAAGCAATCTGGGCCCGGGAAAGTGCATCCAGGGAAATCATTCTTTCAGCTATTAAAATTAAACAGCAGAAATAACTGGAAGGCCTTCAGACCCCAGGAAACGACATCCATTTGGTGAGGCTCCTTCCAGAAAGAAGAGCTTCCTGCCCCTCTCCTCCCCCAGGCCTGAAAGACGAGCAGTTGGCTGGGAGGAAGAGGCCCCTTTCCACTTGGAACCTGGACTCTCCCAGGAGGTGTCCCAGCCTCAGGCTCCTTCAAGAACACATCCACATCAGTCTCCACTCTTGCTGAGGAGGGGAGGGTGGAGTTGTAGAGCTGAGACTCCTCTCCCTCCAGGCCTCCTAAGGAAACCTGTGTGATTCAGTCACACTGACTGGTTAAGACCTGAACCAGGGGGAGTCAACCCATAGGGGACGGTCACCCCATGGCCAGGCAGGAAAAGTATGAGCTGGGCCAATAATTAGAGACTTCTGGGGACTATAAATTAGGAAACTGACCAGTGCAGGGAGGTACTGAAGAAGTAGGGCAGGTGCACAAAAGATGACACCAGCTAGAGCCAGGGCCAGAGTGGAGGCAGAGACACACTTCTTCTGAGAGAACAGGGATTGTGTGGGAAGGGAGGGAGGCAAGGAGGGAAGGAGGGAAGGAGAGCATGGTCCAGGTCACCGAGGTACTCTGCTGGGCTAGGAATACCACTAAATCCAGAAATAGACAATGGACCTGAAAACCACAAAGCCAGAGGGAGGAGAAGATGTGACTAGCCTCCCTCCTTCCCCAGTACTCCAATCACTTTCATCACTTCTGTACCAAAGGCCACTCTCCAATGCTAATCAGCTTCCTCTGCAGTTTTGGGGAGCAAGGAGGTCACCACGGGATCATGAGACAGAAAGCACGTTCTTAAGTTTAAAAGCTGATCTAGGACTAAGAGAGAATTTGGATGTAAGTTCATAAGTGAGATTCCCCAATTCCCAGACCAGATAAAACTCCCTGGGTCCAGGGGCGGAAGAAAGAAGTGTGGACAGGTGTTGAGGTGGGGGACAGGGGAGACCACCAATCTTGAGATCATGCCCTGGACACCCTCACCATGGGGACACCAAAAGGAGTGATGTTAACGGTCCTCTTCCTCATTGTTGGAGAATCTCCACTTGTAGGGAGCGCCAGCTTGAGGGCTCAGCTCAGCACAAGAATCCTGCTTGGATTCTTGGATTCCGGAATGACCCGCGCTGTAGAGAGCCTATCTCCTTTAATACACACGAGCCCCTAATGGGCACTGGACATAGGAGTGTGAAGATGGAGATGTGCACAAGGGAGTCCCTACCACTAAACAGAAGAAGCCTAAGGCAGATGACCAGGGACCTCCCACGTGGCCAGAACATCCCTTTTGCTGCTCTGAGCAGCCTGAGGAGGTCCAGATGGCAGCAACCCCAACAGCTCAGTGGAGGGAAACGTCCCTTCTGCCTGAATTCCCAAGTTTCCTATGGGACATCTCGGGGCATGCCTAGGATTTAGAAACTGAAGATGCACATCAAAAATATTCTCCTTGATATGTCTTTCCCCAGCACATCTATGACAGGTCTGGGTTGCTGGACTAATTAGCAGCCCTCCTACCAAACAGACTCACTTAACAAGAGCTTGCCTTGGTATGGGATACAGAATCATTTTCAAATGTGTGACACCTTCTACTCTCATACACACAGGCATATAGAAATATCTGCCTGCCAGAAGAGAAGAATGACATTAAAAATCGGAAAGCAAGGCTCAAAGCTTAGGAAGAAGACTTCTGAAAGCTGGCAGGGCATGCAGAGAGTATTTATTCCTGCTGTGGAGTTTGATCTCTTAAAAGATAGACAGCCACCCACACCAACTTCAAGAAAGAATTCCAAATATTGATTATTTAAAACCTCTTACTGGAAGGGAAATGTGTAGCTTGGCTTATCATCTCTAAGATTCAGCTATTTGTGTCATGGGGATAATGAGCAAAATTTCACAAGATCTTGATAAATCACAAACAAACTACAATTCTAGAAAATTATTCACAGCCTTCTTCCTTTATTTGGGGCAGGCTCGATGAATCTATAGGGTGCAAATTTCCTCACAGACAGGAAATCCTGCTTTTAGTGTTTCAATGTTATAAGAGATCAGATATAAAGCGAGTTCTAAGACAAGTGTTTTCTTGGGGTTATCTTTTGTTGAAAAAGTTGTCAAGATCATGAATTTCCCCACTACATGACAAACAGCCAGAAGGAACAGAAACCTTTTTAAAAAGTGCACTCTCAGGCTCAGGATTTTTGAAATACACAGAACATGAAAGATCCAAGGGAACATTCAGAAAGTTGAACGATTCAGCTGTTCGATTCTACAAAGCACACACAAAACAGGGAAGTATCTACGAGGAAAAAAAAAAAAAGAATGCAAGCTTTGTCATTCAAGGTTTAAAAGAGTGTATCAAGGGGTCAGAACCATCTGTGTCCCCAGAGCTCTACCCAAACTGAGGCTGAAGGCTGCAAGCCTCAGGAGCAAAGCAAACTCGTGGGACCCAAGTGAAAAGGGGCAGGTTGAGTGTAGGTGCCAATGCTGAGTGTGATCAGGTTTCGGATCAAACTCGAGCAGCAAGGACTAGGCCCTCTGCTCCGGATCCATGACTAAGAGCAGTGAACCCCAGCAAAAGGCAGCCCTATGGCTTTCTCTCAGGGGAAGCCTGGGGTGGCAGGACACCCCGCGGGGACTCTCCAGCAGAAGGCCATCACTCCCCTGCCTGGATAAGGCAGTCCCAGCTCGTCAGGAGCCTAGAAACAGTCTCCTGGGGATGTTCTGTCCTCCACATTCCCTCCTGGATATTCCCCAGGGCCCCTGGGACTCTGGGATCACCTGCCCAAACGGCCCTGAGCCTTTTTCTATGTCCTGCCTGGGTCTTTATCAACTGACTGTAGGGCAGATGACTCTGGGTCACTTCTGGTGAAGCCTGAGCTAATGCAGCACTAACCCTAGGCAAGGAGGGACGGTGAGGTCAAGAATCTCCCACCACTCCAACGCAGCAGCTAAATCACGTGTGGTGCCTCCCATGTGAGATCCCGCTGGTCTCTCCAAGCTACATTCGCTCACTCTCCACCACCCACACCCTTGGTTTGTGCTCTCTCTAGACTCCCTGACTCTCACCTCTCTGTGTCTCTGACCATGAGGTTTCCCATTCCTGTGTGGAGTCCCTTTTCTCCATGCTCCTTTGGAATCTGCCTGCCCACTCTTCAAGAACAGCACCACCCGACCTTGCTGACACTGAGGTGCCTCCTCTAAGCTCCCACAGCACAGCAGGCTGTATAGACCCTCGTTAGCATTTAGTGCATGGCAGGTGCCGATCATAAGTGGTTCTCTTCACAAGACAGCAGGTTCCTTCAGAGCGAGGCCATGTCCTGAGCATCTAGAAGGACTCAGCCCAGCACTACTCTGCAGGGGCTCAAGAAATGCTTTCTAGATGGCCAAGTGCAGGAAGTCTGTATTTCGCTTCTTGCAGCTTTGACCCGTGCATTCATTTGTTTCCTGCTGGCCAATCAAATGTCAGATGTTACTCTTCCAGCAGTCCTCACATCCAGTGATGTTTGTTTAACAGTTTCTGAGTATCCTAAATGTGCCGCACAACATGGAAGGTAAAGGGGATAGAAGGAATAATTTACTCTTGCCCTGAACAAAAAGTGACTGTGCAACTCCAGGCATTCAATGACTGGACACAGTACGAAGGGGCTTCTTTCTTGGGGCTTACATTCTGGTGGTGGGGGCTTATGTTCTAGTGGATAGGATAACAAGATTTGGTCTTGGGCCTTGGGGATGGCACCAGCAGGTCCACCCTAACATTTGTCTCTGCCCTGCTGCTCTGCCCACTTGGCATCACACTGGACTATAGTCATGTATGTTGTGTGTTGAAACTTGCCCCACTTGGGTCTCTTCCCTCCAAGAGGTGGAGCCAGGGAGGAGACGTGCACAGGCCTTGGCAGCAGGCTCACGGCTATTTGGGTGGAGAATTCTGGGCTTCTGTGTGCTTGGAACATAATCTTGAAGGGGTGGGCACTACTCTTGGTCCATGAACTCCTTGCCCTGTGGATTCTAAAGTGTAGAGCCCAGGACAGGGGCTAACAGTGGCACTGGATTCCAGTGATTACAAAGTGCTAACCTGTAGGCTCATGCCCACTCTTAGGGAAGTGTTTAAGGAGGATAGTATGCATTTGTGCCCAAGTTGCCTTTATGCCAGCCTGGAAATGTACTACCACAGACAGCAGAAACCTTCCTGGGTATCCTGGGCTCATGAAGAGCAAGAAAAATGAACCTCGTCCACCTCCAGTTGATGACTCAGTGAGTCCAGAGGGGAGATGGAGGTGGGGAGAAAGGGCCATGCAGCTGCAGGCGACAACATCTCTTCGGGAGGCTGAAAGCACGCAGTGTTTGGGTCCAGAGTGGAAATCTCATATCTCAGATGTCAAAGCATCAGGATGCTAATGTCTGCCAGAGATTTCCGGATCCAACTCAGTGCCTGGGGCTCCTCAGCCTTGTGACAGGGTAGCCTCCTTGGTGCCGAAGGTGACATCCATATTAATGGCTCAGTGCATGCAACTTCCCTGAAAGGCAGGGAGGGCTGGGCGGTTGCAAAGGCTCTCCTTACTCATTTGGTACTTTTAGAGAATGTCCTTGTAGAAAAGAGACTTTTCATGCTCCCTTTTTGGGGAGTGGGAGACCAGTTGAAGAGTTGATTGATTTTACCCAGAAAAGGAGTCAAGATGGAGGTGGCCTGTGAGTCTTAAGAGGTCAAGTGTCCTCCCGGAAGTGACATATAGAGTAAGGCCGGCAGAAGTGGGCTTCAAGCCCATGTCTTCTCTGACTCCAGAGCCCAGGTTGTGCCTGCTGACCTGCTCCAGCTGTGGGTTGAAAGCAAGGTCTCTAACCCCTCCGTTGAATCACAGTGGGCTGTGACTGTAACGGTGGAAATTACACCGTGGGACTTCAAGGTTCAGTCACCCTCCCTTTCTGAGCTCTCTGGACTGCCTGAGGCTGCCATACTGTAGAGGTCACTGTAGGTGTTCTTCTCAATAGCCACAGCTGAGCCAGTCCCTCAGCCATCCCACTCCACATACCAGGCATGGGAGAGAGAAATCCTTTAGGACCAGTGGCCCAGCCACGGCTATGGGAGTCGGTCCATCTGAGGCCCTGGATTCCGTGGAGCAGCATTCCCACCCTGCTCCTTCTGAGCACTCACCACAAACAACCCAAAGCAAAATGACACAGTGACGGGGCATGCCACTATACGTGGGGAGTTCACTCCACAGCAGTAAATAACTAGAATGGAATTCAGGGGAGAGGAAATTCTGGGGGAGAGGGAACGCCGCAGAGATGGGGGAGCAGTAATGTACCTAGTCCAGAACGTGGCTCAGAGATTTCTTGTTGGACAGCTGTCCACTCCTTAGACATTGTCACATGCATGCCTTCCCCCAAACCCTCCAAATGGGGACAAGGGGACCACAGACTTTAGAGCCACTGGCTCTGTGGCAGAAGATGCTAGGGCAGTGGTGGACAGTAAGAGGCCAGATGGGAAGAGAACAAGCTTTTCTTGTTCGCCTTCTGTGTCAGACATGGTGCCAGTTGACATTACATAGAATCCACTCAGTGGGCAAATGTTCTGTCCCTACCACGTGCCAAGAAGGGGTCTGGGAATGAAGTCGTGTACAAAACCAAGTCCCTGTTCTCAGGGGCTTACGTGTGAGTGAGGGTGAAAAGTTGAAAAGCAAATAACTATGCAATGGCAGGTAGCATGGAGGAAAACAAAGCAGGGTAAGAGGAAATACGGCGGCATTTCAGAAAGGCTGGTTAGGAAAGGGCTCCCCCAAGAGGGTGGTGTTTGAGCAGAGAGTAGGGTTAAGTCATGGAGACTGGGGCTGTTTCACTTTAGAGCTCGCACTCTGGGCACTAACATGAAGGGAAAGTGCATAACAGATGGCTCCATCTTCGAAAGCTGCAGTCTTTCGTCTCCATTTGGTGATGGCCCCCTATAGGGCTCGGAGGACCCCCACCAGGCGTGTGAACAGGAGGGCAGAGAGACTCCACTGGGGGCCTCAGGTGCCTCACCCCACACCCCTAGGCCTGGCCTGTGGACCCTCCGGGCAGAGGCACAGAGGGGTACTTACACAGAGCACATGGAGGACCACCGCGCCTTGTCTTCTATCCTCGTTGGTGAAGATGTCATTGGGGAATTCATGCAGGGCTAAAGAACAGAGAAAGAAAATCGTCTCAGCACAGGTGACCACATTTTCAGTGCTGTAGGTCTGGGACAGCATTACCAGCCCCTTTTTAGAGTCTTGGTTTTAACATGGGGTCCATGAACTTGGATGAGAAAAAAACCCTACATCTTTAGGTTCACAAAACCAACCAGAATTGAGTGTTTCCTTCAGATAAGAACATGGGCAACCAACCACAGTGTGTTAGCAGAACCTGGGACTCGGCCCCACAGATATTTTCATAACACATCATACCATCATACTTGTGCAGCTCTCACCCACTGCTTCAATCTTATGGTGGTTGTTAGGTCACCACCTGCAACTTAAAAGTGTTAATGAGGAAGCACGTAAACTACCATGTTGAAAATTTGTTTTCTAATATTTTGACAGCTTCATTTCCACACAGTCAGTCTCCATGTGTAACCTTATGTACTTTGCTGCATGCACGCATTGAAAACTGCTTTTCTGAGCAGGGGCTGTAGGCTTCATTGGATCATCAAAGGAGTCTGTGGCTCAGACAGATTTGAGGCCCCTGCTCTAAGTGGGTCTTCATTTTGCTCCTTTTCCACTTTGCCTGACCTGGCTTAGCGTGTGGGCCCCGTGTGCTATTAGAACAACCCCCTCCCTGCTCCCTCCCACTGCTCCCCTTTCTAAGTTGACCTCCATTTGTGGCTGGACTGGAATGCCAACCACAGGGATGTTCATGCCTTCTCAATGTTCCGAAACCTCTCTGCCATGAGATGAAAACCGGAGTCCGTGAACTGACCAAGAAGGTCCTCCACCACTAACCGGGCCTCCTGTCCCTTCCTCTCATAAAATCCAATCAACCTTCTGGGCTAGGTTCTCACATCTCCTCTCCTTTATGAAGCCTCCTGTGGTCCCTCAGATAGGAATCCATGGCTCCTTTGCTGGAGGATGTGCCCATCAGGCACGGTAGGAGCAGCACACAGTACCCCCACCCACAGCCCCACATGGGCAGACATCACTGGCTGTTGAAAGAAGTCTTTTCCTCTGAGCTTGATGAGGTCTCCAAGTCTTTCTCTAGTGAGTTCTTAGAGAAACCACCACCATTTGATGGGGAGGATGTGCTAGATGATAGTTGTTTGCCTCTTGTCTTATTTTGGATTCCCCTAAAAGCAGACCCTCCGACAAGGATGTGGAGGTATGTGGTTTATCTGGGAGGTGACTCCAGGATGCACTGTGCATGAGAGAGGCAATGCAGCCAGGAAGGGGAGAAGAGACAAAGACAGTGGTGCTAAGGAGTGAGTGGATGACCTCTGAGACACCCAGGCCCAATTCTGCTGGCGACCCCTGGCTTGCCCAGAGGATTTGTGCAAGACACAAGCCATCGGTCACTGCTCGAAAAGGCTCTGCTCTCTGCATCCAAGGCAGCATTGCTTAAGGGATTGTGCAGGTCTTGGGTTGGAGCCACATGAGGTGTTTGGGCCAAAGGATACATTTAGTATATAAAGCAAGGCTCACCTTCCAATGTACAGCAAGTGGGGGAGAGTTAAAAATACTACATTATATACTTGAAACTTGCAAAGAGGGTGGATCTAAATCTTGTCACCACACACACACACAAACACACACACACACATAAATGGTAACTATGTAGAGGTAATGGATATGTTAATGAACTGAAATGCGGTTAACATTTCACAATGCATCTGCATATCAAAATCTCGAGTTGTATACCTTAAGCATATACAATTTTTATATGTCAATAATATCTCAATAAAGTTGTTTTTTGTTTTTAAAAAGCAAGATCCACCTGTATGTCCAGCTCATCACACTCTCTAGTTTTGTATGGTCCTTTAAACAAAGGAGACAAGAAAAGACAGGAATGTCAAGATTATGCAAGGATTTTTCTAAGTGGAAGTTGCCCTAAACAGGCTGCACGGAGCCCCTCTGACCAATGAATAAATAAACTGGGAGAAGCCTCGAGGAGTTTCCCTTGGGGACCAAAATGAAGCTACGATCTGGAAATTAATGTGGGGGCAGAGGGATGACAACAGTGAGCATTTATTGAGCACCTGCTCCTGGCAAGCCCTGTACCTTGCACTTTGCCCCTGTGATCCCATCTTATCCTCACAAACAGGTGATTATTTCAATTCTGTAGGTGAGGAACCGAAGGGGAAGACAGATGGGACAACATGCTTGGGTTCCATGGCTGGAAAGTGGGAATAGGGCTGCACACCCGGCAAACCCAGGGCTGGGGACGCCCCTCACACATGCCACCCCCCTCCTGCATGGATCTGCAATTTCATTCTGCCCTCTGACCTCTTCCTTCCGTGATCTCCTCCCAAAGGATTTGATCTGATCTACATTCAGCTGCCACACGCCTGGAGGGGAAGCAATGGGCTTTTTTTTTTCTTTGCATTTTTTCAGTGTAGCTGCCACAGGGCGTTTTGGCACTCCCCAGTCCTAGGGTTCAAAGGTCACCTCTCCTATTGTTCTCCTAGTCCCAGAGCTGGAAGCTATAGATGGGATGCTGAGTTAATTTATCAATCACAACAGCCATCACCCACGGGAAACAAGGGCAGTGCCAAGCAGAAGAATCACACGTGGAAACCGCTTGAGGTCCCCAATCATCAATGAGGGGTAGAGGGGGTACAGGTATGTGGCATCCAGTTACCTCTTTACTTCCTGCCTCACAAGCTTCCTCCGTGATCAATAACAAGGGACGGAGGAAGCATAGGAAGGAAGTGAAAGGCACCCCATGAGCATCATCTGCATCTGCACTGGGTTCTCTCAACCCAGCTCCGTTCTCCTGCCTCACTGCCACCCCATGCATGAGGCCACCAAGGGCCAGGGAGCGCACCTATTCCACCAAGAGCACCACGTCAGTAAGTGACAGGCTTGGGTTCTGAATCCAGGCATTCCGATTTTCAGTTCTCTGTAATATGAACATCAATTGGCTGAATGAAGCAACATGGATACACAGATCCCACTGGGCCTGGCTCTCTGGTGGAGGTGGTTTCTTGTCAGGGGTCTCCACGCCAGCCCACATGGTGGCCCCAGCTGGGCCCCTGGGGAAGACACACTGGAGGCTTAGCCCTGGATGGGGCAGGACCCAAAGGGCCCTGTGCTGGCTCAGGGCAGTCCACCTAGAAGCTGCCCAAAGTTCTGGCTGGGCAGGGGTGAGCCAAGGAGAAACCACAGGAGCTTCTTCAGGGTCCTCCTTCCTTGGAGGCTCAGCAACCCTCTCTTCCCTCCCTTCAGGGAGTGGGCAGCTTACCAGTGACCTGATCTTGGTCTGCTCTCCAGGGCCTGCTCTCTGATCCATGCCCAGTTGGGAGCTCCTCTATCAAAAGTGCGCCCCCCGTCAGCAGTCACAGCTGGCCATGAGGAAGTGTGTGAAAATTCTCCATGGGGCAATGAGAGCCTCCAGTCTGGCACACCCAGTGGCAGAGCCTGTGAATGGAGCGGCCGGCACTGTGGGCCTCCTCACTGAGTTGAATGTGGGTGGAAGGGTGGGGAAGGCAGAGGACAGTCAGTCTAAGGGTATTGAATCACCGTTCTTCAAGAATAATAAAAAGTCTTATTTGGTGGCCAATAGCAATGTGGAAAGAATGACTAGGTTAAATACTCACCTAACAAACTTCACCTGACATCCAACCACTCTGACTACTTTTTCATTACAGCTCCTCTCAGGAAACACGTATCAGGAAAATCACGAAATTAGAAAAATGGTTTCAAAGGACTCATTCACAACTTACAAAGAATACTACATGTATTTTATTTTCCCTTTTATACATGCATTATCGTTTGAAAAAAAAGTCACAAGGAGAGATTTCATCTAAAAATTGAGCTAAGCCCTCTTCTCCTGCCCTGCAAGAAGTGAGTCTTCCCTCATAGGTTTCAAATGCCCATGCCTTAGACTGGGGCCCTCAAGAGCAGACCCTGAGAGAAAGATTTGAATGACAGCAGTTGGTTTGGGAGGTGATCCCAGGAAGCATCGGGAGCAGGGTGGAGAGATGAGGCAGGGAGGGGAAGGGGCTGGCAGAGTGGCCTCAAGCTTGCTGGGAGACAGAGGGAAGCAGGTCTCAGAGTTGTCTACTGCCGGGTCAGCAGTAGGGTGGGGGGCTCCGTCCACTGATGCCTGCCTGTCACTGTTTAGGGCTGTCCCAAAGGCACTAACCCTTCAATACTTCTGCTGAGCCCTGCACTGGCCAAGCCAAGCATGCTTCCAGGGCTAGAGAAGGCCCTAGAAAGAGTCACAGGTGATATATCAAGAAACCATCCACATGTCTGGGTGTAGGAATGCCTGTGTCTGCCCTAGCCTGATACAACAGAATACCATAGACTTGGGGGCTTAACCAACATTTATCTCTCACAGCTCTGGAGGCTAGAAGTCTGAGATAAAGGTGCCAGCATGGTTGGGTTCTGGTGAGGGCTGTCTTCCGGCTGGCAGAGGCCACCTTCTTCTTGCAGTGCACTATCTACATGTCATAGTACGAATAAGCTCTGGTCTCTTCCTTCTCTTATTTGGACACTAATCCCAACATCGGGGTCCCACTCTTATACTTTTATCTGACCCTAATGAACTCCCAAAGGTCCCATCTCCAAATACCATCATTTTGGGGGTTAGGGCTTCAACATATGAATCTGGGAAGTGGAAACAAACACTCAGTCCACAGCATCTCCTAAGCCTCCTTTGCATAAGAAGTGAAGAGGAGATGCAAGGTATCTTATGTCCAGGAAAGGACAGACCATAACTTATATACACATAATTAGCTTCAGCACACAGCAGTGGGGCATGGGGTGGAGGTGGCAGAAGGGAGTCCCTCTGCACAAGCATAAAATCAGGATAAACTGTTATTAAGACTTGCATTCTGAATCTAGCAATGGTAGGACCCCAACGTTAAGACTTAGGGTTGTAACATGTTCTTATATTACATAACCAATTCCACCATGTTAGAAGCTTCTTTGACTAATTTGCAAAGGGCATTCATTGCCAGATGACCCTGTAGAACAGAATGTAAATCAGGAAGAATCCTAGTCTAGAGACCCACTGGCAAAGCAGCTTCGTTTAGGGAGGCCATAAGACTTCTCATTGATCTCTGTCAGCTCCTATGTGTGTGTTACGTACACAGCCTACTATTAACATCGCTGTTTCACTCAGTGTTGCCTTGCTGTGGTTCTGAAGTAATTTGGTGTTGCAGTGTTTAGTCTTCCTAAGGAAGGGATCAGCCTGGAGTCAAGAAAAGTGTCCTCAATTGGGAATCTGGAAATCTGAGGCTCAATGCCAACCTGCCCAAAGTGTGGCTTTGGTCACCTGTCATTTCATCTCTCTGGGCCTCAATTTGCCTTTTGACCAACTGAAAAATGGCCTCTGAGGATCCTCCTTCCCATTCCCTCTGGTCCAAACACAGCACACTGCAGTGCACACAGCAGATGCCTGATAAGTCTCAGTGGGGTTCAAGAAAAGAGCCACAACAGCAGCTGTGCTTGCCTCCTGGAGACTGCAACAGCCCTCCAGTTGGTGACCCACTCCAGTGCCTTGTAGGTGTGGGTAGGGCATGCGCTTTTCTGAATAGCTGCAGCTTTCCAAGAAAAGTATGCAGACAGTGTGGTGCACTGGACTGGAAGGCTCTGCCAAGGGCTTCTTGGCCTCAGTTGCTTCACTTCTAGAACAAGAGGTAAGACAATGTGGGGCCTCTAGTGCCTCCCACAGCTGATGGCTGGTGCTGATGCCACCCTCTCCAGGTGTGTGTCCTTGTGCCAAATCCAAAAGTCCTCAGCGCGTTTTTTAAAGATTGAGCTAGGATGCTTGTTGAATTTGGGAACTAACATTTTCCTTGGGTGATCAGTTAGATTTTGCATAAGATCCCACAGTGGGGAATCAGGCTCAGGTCCAGATCTTCTTCTGTGCCACACGGGGCCTCATTTCCTTCATTTGTAGATGGGTGTGTTGATGTCATCCCTGCAGGGTTGTTATGAAGAGTGTAGATAGTGAATGTGAAATACCTACCGCCGTGCTTCTTGGGGTCACATATCATTATTCTAAATTATAACAACGACATGCTGGCCTGGTGTGGGTAGAGGGCACATTCATCTCTGGCCTTGATGTTGAAATCCACATGTTGCCAGTTCCTTCCTTCCTTGCATTGGCATCTGTTTCTCTGGATGGTGGTTAGTCCATGACAGCTGCATAAATGCATGTGCCTCTAGGCAGGTGCTTCCGGTACTCAGCCTGTTGGGGCCACGTGGCCCACGTGGCCTGTTAAGAGCAGCTACCTATGCAGGGAGAACAGAGCAGCCTCATCCAGCTGAGAGTCATTCCCCAAATACCTTCAAGGTCCTCAAAGTCTCTTTCTGCTCCTCTCTTTCATCCCCCAATTTTCCTTTCAGTGCATCTGGCCAGCCCTGGGGGCCTGCAGAAACAAGCAGTGCTGTTCCCATGGAAACCACAGGGACCTGAGTGGAGTGGATTCCCCTTACCAAGGCAACAGCAATCAGCTTCCCTGCTTCTCCCTCCTGGCTGCTTTCATGAGGCCCGAGTTTGATGAGTCTAAATGGAGGTTTGCAGAGGCAGAGAGTCTTTTCTCCTTTGCTTGAAAAAAATGCAGCAGGAACATTCATGACATCTTTAGACATACTCATCACATGTTGATCAAATGGAGCAGCCCAAAATGAAGATCAACACATCCTAAAAAGCCTGGCTCCCTTAACATGTCTGAGCAAAAGGAACGTGGGCTGCTGCAGCCATCAGAATACCAGTCTGCCATCCCAGTGACCTTCTCTTGACAAAACACCCAATGCAGCTTGATGGATTAGTCTGTCAGGAATTGCACCAAAAAATGGCGGTCTGGATGCTACCCAGCTTCCCCCTGCAGTGATGAGTGGCTTCAAGCTTCTGTTTCAGATGCTTTCATCTGTCTTAGTAAAGCCTGTTGCTCCCATTTTTCCTGGGGCATTGTAAAAACTTTGTTTTCCGGGTGCGGTACCTCCTCTGCCTCTCACAAAACCTTCCCTGCCTTTCTTTCTGTGGCCCCATCACATTGTCTCAGTGCTCATCAAATTATTTCCAACCACACTGTAGGCATTTGCTTGTCCATGTGTACCATGGACTCAGTGGCACCATGAGCTCAGTTCCCTGAGGACAGGAGCCCTGTCGTTTCTCTCTCTGTCATCAGCACCCACCAGGCTGGGATACATGAAAGAGGACAACAAATACCAAGTGTGACTGAATGCAGAGGGCCTTTCTCTCAGGAGGTGGTTTTGTATAAACACAAGACAGACTTATTGGCTGAGAAATGGCGTTGGGAGGGATAGCTCAGTCAAACTCCCAACTACTAGATCCCAACTCTGGTGGCAATGAGGGCTGTTCACACATACCCCATTTCTCATTGTTCCAGAGACCTAGGAGGAGGACTGCTACATCCCTTTCAAAGTTAGGTTAAGGCCATGCAGCTTGCTTTGATTAGTGAAATGTGAGCAAAATGATGTGGACTGCATGTGGCTTTCAAACCAGTGCCTGGCTCACCATTTTGCATTTTCTTGTCTCAGCATTTCTTGAAAAATACATCAAGATGCAATGTGCATCTCCCATCAGCCTGGATCCCTGAGTGACTGATACCAGAATCCCCAACCCCCCCGATACATGCATTTTGTACATGTAGCATGAGTAAAAATAACATTGTTGTATTTGGTAGCCACTGATCTTTGGGGGCTGTTTGTTACCCAGCATATCCTAACTCCTTGTGAGAAATGCATATGGTCCTTGCTCCTTGGCATCCCTACAGCCTTTTGCATGTCAGGTCTTGCCTTGCAGCAATTTTTGGTTGTTTTCTCTCTTCTCCAATAGACTGGGGGAGGGAGGTTAAGGTTGTAGGATATTTATTCTTCTCTGCAGCCCTGGTATCTAACAAAATGTCTGGCACACAAATCACTTAAGTGTTGGTTGAGGCAATTAACACATCTGTCATAACTAAAAGGCCACTGAACAAAATTATCCACAAAAGAATCTGTGTGAAAGTACATAAATGCATAACTTTATTTTCTAAATATTTAGTCTTTGGAAATGTTTTGGAGACATTCAATGCATGCTTACATTCAACGAGGTCAAGCAAACCTCAGGCAGGCATGGGAGAAGGCATCTGGCAACAGGAGGTGCTGGGTGTTCCAGGGACCCAGTCTGTTCTAAGATCATCTTTTGAATTTTTGTCTGGTTCTAAAGACCATATCTTAATAACACTGGAAAATTTATTAAATCAATACTGTGCCAAAACACCACTACTTTCAGCCCTTACCATCCGCTGGATACCATACTCAACACTAGTTAAAGGTACACAGCCCTTATCACTGGGGAGTTAACAGTTGAGGTTAGCTTGGGAGCAGGGGGACTCTCTTTGAAATCATCCTAATACCTTAAGTACTCTGAATTTAAGAATGGAAATAACCTGTATCAAGTATTACAAATATATTTATTACTTTTATTGCTTCTATATGATAGGAAGCACTATCCCAATTTACAGAATGTACAGATAGGTAAGCTGAGGCCCAAAGAGGGCAAGTAACCAGCCCAAGTTTCAGACATTAGCGGAAGAGCTGAGATCAAACTAGGGTCCAACTTTCTAATATGTTAATTCCACTGTCCTAGAAAGAACAAACTACCCCGTTTTTTCTTAGGTTTTAAGGGCATAAGTCCTTCCCTTCAAAAACCAGAAACGTTCAGATTCAAATGGATTGATGTGTGAATGAAAACAAGGTCATGAGAAGCATCTCTGTGAAGGAAGATGCAACCACAAGTCATGGAAACAGATGGCCTAGAGGGATCATCAAACTGTCAATCAAAATGGTATTGCCAATCAAATTTGCTAAGAAAAGCTGGATCAGCCAAATGCTTATGTGGTAACATTTGCTTACCACAGGCAACCAGCATTTTGCAAAAGCCTGAAGGCCTGGATTTGAATCCCTCCTTTACCACTCATAAGTTCTGTGGCTTTGGGAAAATTCTTTAACCTCTTTGAGTCTTAATTGTTAATGTGCAAAATGGGAGAATGAAAACAAGACTCATTTATGTGGTTATTATGAGGATTGATGGTGATGATGCTTATGAAATGTGCAATATCTAAAATTGGGCAAGTACCTATCAAATGATAGCTCTGTTTGTTTCTAATTTATTAAATAATGGAGAGGGAGAAATATGGATAGGGGTGTTTCCCAAGACATCAATACCAGGCCCACAGTCCTGGGGCCCTACTTCTTTTGTACTAAGCACCTGCATCTCTTTACCCGAAGGCTTTCTCCAGAGCTGAGAAAGGATCTCCTGCCCAGGCACTGCAGGCTGGATATGCTGGAGAATTAATACCACTCTTTCTCTCAGGAGAAGCTGTCAACCAAAGTCTGATGAAAGGCGGGTGTATAAATACCCCAGCTCCCTCACTACCTGAATGAGATAACGTTGAGGTGTGTTCTACACTGTTAAGAGTTCCCAGCAAAATTAAGCTCTGGTTGCTCACAGTGGTAACATGCCTTTGATTGGTTGTCTATCTGTCATTGTCTCGCTGTCCCACTTCCCAACTCCCATACTTGGGATTATCTCAGAAACAAACAACTTGTACTTGTGTCTGTTTCTGGGACTACTTCTGGAAAACCCACATTTAGAAAAGGAGAGTTAGGAATTTTGCACTTTTCCCTCTCTCTATTTCAACAAAGATTTGTTTTTCCAGAAAAGAACTTAAACACATTTGGATGAATTTTTCCCTAAATGATGGCAATAGTCTGTATGGACAATTTGTGGTGGAGTTGCAATCTAGATAGCATTATGGAACTGCTCACTCCTGAATGCAGGTTGGGGAACTGCCTTTGCTCCTTGTTCATGATGCTGAAGTTGATCCAACATCATGAGAAGCCCCTTGGTTCCCACTTAAGAGCTCTTTTTCTCATGTCCATATTGGCAGAAGATTTTAAACAATCAGCCCACAAACTTTTCTCCTGGAAGAGAACAGACATTCTTTTGGAACTAAAGAACTCCAATCATTAGACTATTGGCCTAGCAGAGCACTGAAATGTAATTTGAAAAACTAGAAACATATTTCTTTATCAATAATAAAAAACCATGGCATCAGTGCTGCTCATGTCTTTCAGCCAGGAGCTACTGTAGAAAATACAGCAATCTCATGAATAATGTAGTTTTCTCAGGCCACAAACATGGCAGCAGATAGGAGGTCTGTTTGCAAGGGCAAGAGCCTACAGCATGCATTTGTTGCTCACATGTGATTATCAAGGCTGTGTCACTAATGAATTCTCATTAAAGAAAGTGAAATATTTACGGTAAATTCCCTGTGGTGTTCAGAACTTGATGCTCTTCTTGGACTCCTTTGTTTCTCAAAGTGTCCCTTGGTGCCAACGTCAGAGACAGAATGTTTGAATGGATGACCTAGGGTCTGACCCAAGTGATGCATCTCTCATGTTCTTATGTCTGCTGTTGATCCAGACGAACAGGCTGATGCACACAGGAACCCACTAAGCAGTTCCTCCAGAGGACCCATGGAAGTTACAAGGAATGCCCATTCTTGTTCAATGCCCTCAGAAAGGATGAGATTGCATGAAAAACATTTCTAGAAAAAAATGCACTTGAAGTAGTGCTTTCGGAATGTAGTAATTCCCTACAGGAATCTACATGGAAAGTTTTTAATCTTTAAGCATTTATTTTATAGAAGGTGAAGTGTGCATGCTAAATGGCTGGAAGTTTCAAAATCAGTGACATTTTTTAATGTTAACTCGTCAAATTTCAGAGCTGGAAATAACCTTTATGGTTCTGTTGGTTTATAGATGGGAGGATAATAACAGAATTTCACGAAAAGCACAAAAGTTTCCCTCTGCTTCCCCTCTTAAAAACTGCTCTTTTTCTTTCCTCCTGGTGTTGTTATTCCACGACTGCCAAGTTTAAGGATAGAAGATTGGTCTCATTCATGTTCATTGCTTGACTGCTAATGATTGACTGATAGGCTGAGTCTTGGATGGGGCTCAGTGTGCCAGAGCATCTCCATCTATTAGCAATGTCTACGATGGTTAGGGGAATGGGAACAGGGACACATGTGCTCCTTATCTCCCTATACTGAAGCTTTGCTAACCAGGTCCTAAAACGAAAGAATAACTGGCACTCCTCGGTCCTGGTAATAGGGATTCCTGACATCATTTTGTTTGATCTGCACCTATTTTAGAACATAATCCATTTAAAAGGGGGAGAATTACTACTAATCCATCTGCTTGAATGTATTTGGTATCTTCAGGGAATTTATTGAGACATCTTTAATCTTTAGCTCGAATTCTAGTTTATGATAATGAAATAAATATCTAAGAATATGCGTAGCCGTTGTAGGAAGACGCAAATATGCAGACAAAATATGGATTAGCTCAGCTGGAAAAAATACAAGCTGTGTTTACTGCTCAGTTTTGGTCTCGGCCACCTCTGGCCCCTCCTTAAGGGGAAAATATAGATGTTAACTGCAGGAAATCATTTTTCCTTTTATGTTACCATATATTCAATATTTTTTGACCACTTACCTATAATTTTAGGTCAAAGCACTAAAGAATCTGCAAATTACACCTGAAACTCTTTTAAGGATAGATTTGAACTCGATAATTTTTTGTTAGATCGCTAAGTTTGTGCATCCAAAGTTTAGATTCCAAATATCAAGGCTCCATCTCTTGGACAACATCTGCCTCTGAATATGAACAGAAATTAAGAAAAGAGCATAATTAATTCAAACCAAAAAAGTAATTCAGTTGTTCACTTTTCTCCATTTCCTTGAACTGTCACAGGGCTCTGGTAATGGCACATTATAGCTCTGAATGAAACATACTAAGTGCCTTTTGCTTCAACAATGCGCTTTGGTGTCCAGCTAGGATTTTGGGTTACAGATCAAGAACAGGAACTGATGACATGAGAGGTATCTTAGGAAGGGCACTGTGCTGCCTTGTAGATAGCAGAAGAAGACCCGTCAGAGTTTAGAGCAAGCAAGATCAAAGCAAGAGAATTTAGAATCTACTTGATGTGTATCTAGTATTTTTTTCTTTTTTCTGAGACAGGGTATCACTCTGTTGCCAAGGCTGGAGAGCAGCACCTCTATCATGGCTCACTGCAGCCTCCAACTCCTGGGCTTAAGCAATCCTCCCACCTTAGCCTCCCAACAGGTATGCATTAACATGCCCAGCTATTTTTCTTTTTCTTTTTGGTAGAGACAGGGTCTTGCTATGTCATGTAAGTTGGTCTCAAACTCCTAGCCTCAAGCTATCCTCCCACCTCGGCCTCCCAAAGTGCTGAGATTACAAGCATAAGCCACTGCACCCGGCCTATAAACATATTTTTATTATATATTTGACTTCATGGATGATGGCTGAGGAGATTCTGGATTCTGTCATCTTCCTCTGAAAAGTGTTGAGTTTTGTTCTAATAGGAAGTTGAATTATTGGAGGATTGTAATTACTAGCCACAAAACCAGAGGTGGTTTTAGGTTTTAAGCTTTGATTGAATTACTGGCGGGTTATCATCTGTGGTAATTTTAGGCCTGTTTTAAGTGTGCCCTTCGTCCCGAGATGTGGTCCGTATAGGCTTTCAATGGGACATCTGAACTGTTTATCAAGCCCCTTTAACTTTAGAGGCTTGCACTTCTCAGTTTGTCTCCCCAGTGCCAGGCAGCAGCTGACATACCTGCTTTAAGCCTTTCAGCTGTTGTTTTCCCTGGGCCGCGTGGAGTCATCTCCAAGCATGTGAGGGTCAGCGGTCAGTCATGGACCTGAGGGAAATTTATATGTCTACTATAGGGCTCTCCCTCTTTGACTCCTTTCTTTCTGAGATTTTCCCCAATTTTCAGCTGCTCTGGGATCCAAGCTCTAGTCTCTGATGCCTCAACTGAATAAGACTGCTGCTTTCTGCCTGAGTTCTATCTCTCATATGCTGCACACCTGGGGGAGGTTTCAGAGGAGAAAAGCTAACTGCTACAGCCCTTTGTCAGTGCAGTTTTCTTCTGAGGTTCATATCCCCTCCAGTCTCTACTTGCTTTCTTCACTTTCCTCTGGAATATATTCTACATCATAAGCGGCTGCAAATCAAATTCACATTAAAGATTCCCCAAACTCGCCCTTAGCCACATTAAGTCCTCCATGGAACTTATGCTGCCTGGAGTCACGGTGTGGCCTGGTGGTAAATAACAGCCTAGGGAAAGTAAAGGTCGTTGGGATGGGCTGACAAGCTAGGATGGAAGGCCTGGGAGGTGACCTAATTGCATGCCAACTTACATGGATAAACCCAAAATCAGACAGAAAGAGCAATCAGAACAGTAGGAGATTACAGCAAGAGACGCTGCAGCCTTCCAAAGCTCTCAACTATAAATATTTCAAGGCCAAGTCATCCCAAACAAGCATCTGTGGCGGTTCTAATGTCTCTGACAGGTGATGCCGCAAGGCTCAGAGGCAAGAACGTGTGTTCGAGGCAAAATGATATTGGAAACCAGTTACAGCCAAGAAGGTGAAATTGTGTTCTACTTTCCTTTAGAATCTATGGGATCTCTTAGATGTTTCCTGTAAGTGTCAGATTTTGATGTCCCATGTGAAGTTGCCAAATTGAAATTCATGGCAGCAGCAAGGTAGGTGTTTAATAAATGCTTTTCAAGCATAGAGAAACTTGTGAAGCTTTATGAAGAGGAAAGAAAAGTGGGCAGAAAATAAAACTTTTGACCAAGTCTGGCCATTACATAAAGTACCTGAGTATCAACATTTACTTTCTCTATGGAAGAAAGTGAAAATTTGGCTTAGTTGTTGAGTTAGCTAAGACCAAAATGATAAATACTATAATTTATGTTCCAAGCAAGGAGGAAAAGTGGACATGAAGTAGGAGGAAAAGGTTTCACTTTGTTTTTAGGTTAGAATGCCATCATATCACCCATCGTAAGTCAATTACTCCTTGTTCCCCCTCGGAACCTACGAGTTTGTCTCATCGGCACAAAGATTGTCATCTTTGTCTTTCCATGTACTTATATATGATTGCAGGGTTGGTTGGAGTTGAAAACAGATGAAAAGAGATCCATAAAATACAATTATTACAAGACAAAATAATGCAAGAGGTAGTGGTAGCAACATCCACTCTGTGATGTAATAACCTTGGTCATGATGTCACAGAGGCCTCATGCAAACGTATACATTTACAGTCGTGAGCTAGGACAAATTTCAGGCCCACCTGAGTCAAAGGCTGATCAAAGATACTAATACCCACTCTCCAACCTTCCCAGCTGAGGAGTGGTTTACCAGGTACTTGAAGAAGCTGCGTTGCACCTCACCGGGCTGTTTGAGTTCTTGTAATGATGTTTGAGTTCATGTAGTGGGTGGGGTAAAATAACTTAGCAGAATTTTCAAGGATGGAAACGAATTTAATATCATTACTTCCTTTGATCTTTTCTCCTGTATTATATAACTTTGAATTTCAGGGCATTTCATATAGATTTATGGAGGAAAAGTTATTAAAATAAATTCTTTTAGAAAACGACCCTTTCAATGTTTGAGACAATTTTTTATCCAAATAATATTGTATTCGATGAGAGACTCCAATATTTAACTTTTCTTGCCTAGCTCACATAAATATGATCAGACTGTCAATCCTAACTCATAAAATCTCTGATCTCCTAGGTAACGCTAAGATGAGGAGAGAAGCAAAAGAGCTGCTTTTGAATCTGAAGATGGAAGCGGCAAATCCCATGGGGATCCTGAATGAGGAGAGGAGGCCCGGCCTAATAGCTTCCAAAGGGGCGACTGAGTATCCACAGCTGGGAGACTGGTGAGAGCGGCATTTCCTTCCACCGAGTCTATGACACAGAAGCAAATCGAGTGACTTATTCTCAACAATTTCAGGTAAATGGTTCTTTCCAAGGATACAGGTTCCTTTGAGAAAGATTCAAAGACCAAAGTGACTCTGATCCCACTTGCATCATGTAATGAGCTCTTCAGGGACACAGGTGTTCACCACACATTTCCCCGTCAATATAACTCAAGGGTTCAGGGTAGAGTTGCTACATCCACCATGTCATTCTTCAGCTGGCGGAGGGTAACAGGGACTATTCAGCACAGTCTTGATCTCAGGAGTTTACAGCCCAGCTGGGAAGCCAGCTTCCAGTACACACACACACAAATGCACAAACTGGAGGATGATTGAAGAAATCAAGCTATATCCCTAAACATTTATGTATGTATGTATACATCCATGTGTATACATGTACGTAAATATGGGTATGCATGCGTCTATGTGTGTGTGCATATGTACAAACATATGCATATGTAAGCATATAGGTGTATATGTGTAATGGACTGAATGCCCTCCTCCCCAAATTCATATGTTGAAATCCTAATCCCCAGTGCGATGGGGTCTTTGGGAGGGTGGAGCCCTCACCAATAAGATTAGTATCCTTATAAAAGTCATGAAAAATTAGCTTGGCATAGTGGTACGCAACTGTATTCCCAGCTGCTCAGGAGGCTAAGGTGGGAGGATAGAACCACTGCACTCCAGCCTGGGTGATGGAGCGAGACCTTGTCTCTAGAAGAGTCATGAGAGAGTTTGTTTCCCCTCTCTGCTCTCTGTTATGTGAGAATACAAGAAGAAGTCAGAGGTCCGTCACCCAGAAGAAGGCTCTTGCTAGAACTCAACCATGCCGCCACCCAGTACTCAGACTCCCAGCTTCCAGAACTGTGTGAAATAAATTCCCGTGTTTATAAACCACCCAGTATGGTATTTTCTTAAAGCTGCCAGAACTAAGATAGTATGTATGTATATGCATCTGCATAATAACCATTCTAAGCATAGTGGCTTAAGACAACTGTAACATTTTATTGTTATGTCTCACATTTTTAAGGGCTGACCGGCCTCAGGTAGGTGGTCCTTACAATTGCAATCATATGCTGGCTGGACCTGGAAACGTGAAGGCTCAAACACTCATTGCCTGTCTGGCCTCTGGGCTAGGGGAACTCAAACACCTGGGAGCTGGAACAGCTGGGGCTCCCTGGCCTCTCCAAGTCTGTGTTCTTGCCATGTGGTCTTCTCAGCTTGGAGACTTCTCACATAGTGGCTCAGAGCTGCACGTGCACATGTCAAGAGAGTGCCAGGAGGAAATCATACAGCCTTTTATGATCTGGCATAGGAAGTCACGCAGAACATTTCCACTGCCTTCTGCTGGTCATGGCGGTTACAAAGATCTAACCATTCTTAAAAGGAGGGGAAGTGGACCCTATCTCTTCATTTTTGGTGGGGGAGGACAAGATTCTAGGAGAGTATGTTGTCTTGGAGTTCTTGCTATGGTCATTTGGGAAGATGCAATCTGCCACTATTTCTTTCTACCTGAACTGATAGCCATAGCTATAACCATATTGATAACAATTGATAGCTATTAATATGGATCAGACAGTGAGTGGGAAGTGAGGTCACGAAGGAAGGTGTCAGTGTGAGCCAGCACAGTGAGTAAAGGCTGCATGGGGCAAGTCAGGCTTGAGTGGAGCCTTAGAGAAGGACTGCAGGAGGCAGTCCAGGTGGACAGGGAAGCAGAGACAAGGTGTGGGGGTGGGGGAGGAGCAGAGCCATCCAGAGTTTGAACGAGGTGGTGGCTCTTTAATGCTGCGGTCCCCAACCTTTTTGGCATGGGGACCCATTATGTGGAAGACAATTTTTCCATGGACTGGTGGGAAGGGAGGGGGTTGGGGATGATTCAAGCACTTAAATTTATTGTGTACTTAATTTCTATTATTATTACATTGTACTACGTAATGAAATAATTATGCAACTCACCTCCATGTAGAATCAGTGGGAGCCCTGAGCTGGTTTTCCTGCAACTAGACTGTCCCATCTAGGGGTGATGGGAGATAGAGACAGATCGTCAGGCATTAGAATTTCATGAGGAGTGTGCAAGCTAGATCCCTTGCATGTGCAGTTCACAATAGGGTTCATGCTCCTATGAGACTCTAATGCCACCACTGATCTGACAGGAGGCACAGCTCAGGTGATGTGAGCCATGGGGAGCGGCTGTAAATACAGATGAAGCTTTGCTCACTCGTCCACCACTCACCTCCTGCTGTGCGGCCCAGTTCCTAACAGGCTAAGGATTGGTACTGGTCCATGGCCTGGGGAATGGGGACCTCTGCTTTAATGCATTTCTGCTTGAACAAACAGCCAAGGTCTCCAGCAGAAACAGTAGCATCTCATCTCTTAATATGTTAATATCGTTGTTCCCATTCCATGCTCTTTCCTGATCCTCATGAGAACTCGAGAGCTCTGCGTTTCACAGAGTGGGAAACTGAGGCCCAGTTCACAAAGTAAGGAGATCCACTTGATCTTCTGAGGCAAGTGTCCTTCCTTCTACACCACAGCAGCCTCTTCAGAATCAACATTAGACATGGTTTAGCTCACATTTCTCCCCAGGCTCAAAGGGGAAAAAATGTGCCTATGCAAACCCTAACTTTGTTTTTATCCAAAAGAAATGACTGCACCTTGCAAGCATCTGCAAGACCATGTGGAATTGCATTAAATTTCACAGTACATTAGAACCCAAAATGGGACCCAAGACTAAAATTGGCCAACTTCCTAATTAGCCTTTTACTAAGCCTCGGGCTGGAGAAACATGACCCTGGAGGATGTAGCGTCTGGGATTTTGCTCCTCATTGCAGGCCTTGTGGTAAGTATCTTTCTCCAGCTAGAGCTTCCTATTTAGATGAAATGGTCCTAGCCCCTTCTACCCAAAAAGGGACTGGTTTGGAGTTCTTGCCTTATTTAAGTGCCAGAAATGTCTACTTGTGTCCCAACATTTGTCATGGGCTAAGAATGAGCTAGGAGCTGACTCAGATTCTCCTGTTGCCTGAGATACATCCTGATGGAAAGCATGTTGGCACCTTTTGTAGGAACTCTTTCTATGCCCCAGGGCCCCTTTTCCACATGTGTACATTTTAAGGCCATGGGGTAAATGACCGTACCCCATGGGGTAAATGGCTGGTACCCCAATGTCTACTTGGTGTGTTGGAACCCACAAGGAGAAGGCAGAAAGAGTTGATACTGGGGCTTGCAAAAGAGCCCAGCTTACAACAGAAAGAAGTTTAGACACTGGGGAAGAACAGGCCTGATGCTGTTATTGCTCCCATAAACTCCTCTGAAAGTTGCTATAATGGAACAGAAGCTGGCAGTCAGGGTTCTGTCCGCCTCGCTGGAAAGCCCTTTACCATTTTGCTAACTCCAGCTCCCAGACTGCTTCCACACCCAGGAACCAGCACCCAGGGCTCCGTTGTGCTGAAGTTCCCCTCTGTGGGATTCTGCTTGACACCATGCCCTTCTTGACCTCCTGCCTTTTCCTGGTCACACTGTGTGCTCTCTCACCAGTTTTTCCAAGGAGCACTTCCAACACGGCTTTCTCAGGAATGCTCATGCCAGGCTCAGCTTCTGGCAACCCAGGCTAACTCAGGAGCCACATAAATGCTGCTTCTTCCACAAACATTCTCTTGATCATTCCAAAGGAATCCTGCAATAAATTGCTATAGAGATTGGGAATCCAACCATGTGAGTGCAGGCGGGAGGGTGGGCGATGTCAACTTGTTCCCCACAGCCCTGAAGCTGTGTGGGGATATGGCTTCATATGCTCCTTTAATGTGACAGGGTCCTGAGTGAACCACATAACTCCACAGACCGTCAGCTCCTGAGTGTCTGTTTTTGCTCAGTGGAAAAGCACATTTCCTGTTGAGACTCCAGCATGCCTATGGGGCCTTGCTGCACGGAGACCGGCTGGCTGGTGTTGAGGATGGATTGATGCTAGACTAGGCTTGCTCTGGGAAATCATCAGTGAGAAGCGGGTGAGGCCAGGAGTAGAGAAGCCGCAGAAACAACCACCCGTGGCCAAAGTTTCCATTCCCTGTGCCAGCCAAAGGGAGCCGGGGTGTCCCAGAGGCATGTCTGACTCGTCTGCACTGAGAGGCGGCAGGGAGAGCGTCTTCTCAGTGTTTTCACTGGCTTGAACACGTTCCAGACATTTCTATGTTCTTCTGTCACATCATTTTTAAAAAAAATCTTGCTATTACCGGAAGCTCAGATCCAAAGAGCCAAACAGAATCCACTGTGTGGCTATGTATTGGTGTATTGGAAGGAGGCACAGACTCAGGTGACAACAGAATGCCCAGCCCGAAATCTGGAGTGCTGTGAAGGATGTGGATATTAGAACCACATGGTATGGAAGAAAATGGCAAGTTGGGTTTGAGAATGGAAAAGATGGTACTTTTTTTGACCATTTCCAAATAACAGAAAGGGAAGTTTTAGAGAAAAGGCAAGAGGTGAAGTGAATGGTCAGGGCAAGATTGGGCACAGCCGAGGGAGTCAAGTCTTGCAAATATTATCCACTCGAAAGGTATGGACCACACACATTTTGGCCAGCCTTGCCTTTCCTGGGGGAAGCTGTACTGCCATAAAACGAATGAAATCAGCTCTTTTTATGCTCTCATATTTTAACAAGCCTGGATGAATAGCTGAGTGGCTACATCCACAGCTGGCGATGCTCTACAGAGTGAGGCGTTCATGTCTGACCAGCTACATTCGCTTATGTATCCACCCCTTCCCCTACTTTTACAAAACATGTCTACAAGCTGAGAAGGAAAGGGCTGGAAAGGAAAGTGAGTTCTCATAGACAGATGAATGATGTCTCCTTGTAAAGGTGACAAGAACTTGTACTCCAGCCCAATGTGAAATACAGGCAGGACAACCACATGACTATGTCTTGTAGATGCTGTTGGTGCTCGCTCAGAAACCCTTTCTTGGGCTGATGCATCCACCTCCTGATAAAGGCTAAGAGTAACTTCTCCAGAGTTACACTTGGCCGGTGCATGCAACCTCACCCAGAAATGCCTAGAAGATTACGTCCTCACTCCCAGATGGGTGGTAGACACTAGGGTCCAAAGGCCAGCTCCTGCCTCAAGGCAGGACAGCTCTGTGGTGCCATTCACACTCCATGGTCTCCTGGGATCCGCCTAAAGCTGATCTGCAGCCAAGATCACCCCTTTGCTGCCTCCTTTCCTGCCTGATCCTGTTTCTCTCGCTCCCCTTCTCTGGAGATCTCTCCAGCGAGAAATGACTTGCACAAGAATCTCTGTCTCGGGGACCCAAACCGAGACAACCTCTTCAGTTGGCTTTTGTTCTAAGTCTCCAAAGGAATGGGGCATCCCTTTGAATTGTAAAATGGATCAGAGGTGAATCCTCTAGCCTTTTAGGGATGGCCAGAGCAAGCTTTGCCTCTTAATCCCTGTAAGTCACTGCAGCCCAGAGCTGGATGACTGGGTCTAGCTCTTTCTGTCCCAAATTCCAGGCTCAGGAAAACCCTAGTCCAGGCTGTGTACCCTGGAAACTGACCTACAGCACAGAACCAAATTTGGATTAGACACCAAAAAACAATATGCACCCCCAAACTCCCACCCCAAACATCCTTGCAATCGTTAAGATGGGGTAGTATTTCCTCCCCCCAAATCTCCCTTTGAAGCTTGAAGAGGGATTCTGGAAGGGTTTTATATTTTAATAAGTTTGTTTCCCAGATGTTTTTATCACTTGGAAGGCAATGAATCTGGACAGAACCAAGCATCCTCATTGAGATGCTCTAAAGATTCGTGTTTGCAAAGTTTCTCTCCACTAATTTTGTAGCTCTGCTAGATGGAGCCAGTTTACTGCAAGAGTACTTCTCTGCTGAAGCATTTTCAATTCTGGAGAAAGATTTTGCTCTCCTTTATCACAAGGACTAAAACTGTCTAAAAAGTTTTCCACAGGCATGATTTATTTGGGTGGGTATGGACTACAGATGGGCAAACCCAGGGTCTAAGTACTCAGATAACACAGACAGCATGTCTGCTGGGGACATGGGGGCCTGGGGGCCGAGGCTGAGCCTCACAGAGAGATACCCATCAAAAGAAGGATCTCCAGTCACAGACCCTCTCTCCCTCCATGCAGATCTATGCACCCCAGGCCCTGGGGAGCTGCCCGGAAAGAGCGTGAGCTATTTTGACTTGGAATGCGGCAAGCTAGGCCAAGGAAGTTGGAGCCAAGAGATACAGTGTCCAGCAAGCACACCCGAGAGAGAGCATTTCCCTCCAAACCAGGTCTGTGAGGAGCCAAAGAGGCAAGCAGCATAGTGGACCATCTGCAGCACGACCCTAGAAAGTCTGCCTCATTGCAGTGTTGCTGGAGTGTGGAGGGCTGAGTCATTCTCTCAGGGCAGGGGATGAGCGGGCCATTGGCTTGAGAAGTGTTTCCCTGACTTGCCCTTAGCCTAACTGATCCCCCCAACTAAGATTCTTACCCTCCAGCTCCAGTGTTCCCATTTTATGATCCATCCTCTTTCCCTAAGAAAGCACCCAGATTCTCTCCTCTTACCCACCCTCTGACATCCCATGATTGCTTCACATTTTCAGGCTATTCTACCCTTTTATCCTCAGCCTGGTCCTAAGAATGCAGAAAATAGTCAATAAAAGGTGGTTGAAGAAGCATACATATGATTATTATATAGTACAGTGTTATACTTGGTTTATTCATTCACTTCATTAAAATTTTGGAGTACAAACTCTATAACAGGTGTTGTGTTCATCAGTAAATAAACAGACAATGTTCACCTGGTTTGCTTATCTTTCTTACTCTTTTAAAAATACATCACTGAATTGTGTGGATTTTCCGAGGTATGCATTCTAGACCAACTTCCAAAGTCTTCAGGCCCTCCCACCGGCTATGTCAGAGATAAGATCTGAGATGGTGACTGCTCATGTGACCAACTCAAGGGGATGGAAATGACAGTCGTTGAGATAACTGACAAAGAAATGGCCCACACCTGTGACGCTTCCCCATCCAGCTGGTCACCTGGTCGGCTTGTGCCGATTCCTGTCACCATGGCAACGAGGCCAGGCCAACCATTTAATTCAGAGAGCTACACAACGGCCTCACAAGCAACCTCAGGGTCCAGAAATAATTCCATGCCCAGAGTCAGATATCGGCAGTCAGACATATAAAACATTATTGGAAAGATTAGAAATACCATACTCTGAACTGTTTCTAAACCCCTAGGGCTGTTGAAATCCCATCGCTATGGCTTGATAGCTCTTAAGGTATGAGAAGTACACACAGGATGCCTGGAAGGTGCTTGGTGTGCTTCCAGGGATGTGTAGATGAGGATAGGCCATATGAGAACAAACTTTGTAAATGTTAATAGTTATATAATGATCATTTTAATATTATTATAAAAATATCCATACTTATTTGGGTACAATACAATACAATAAAATTAGCTTTAAAAAGAAATATAGTTTCTGAAAGTGAGTTTAAGGAAAGCATAAAGGAAATAAAAATTCTCCAGGGAGTATGTGGATATGGTGAACATGTAAATATGAGATGCAGGCAACTAAAGCACCAGATCTCTGGCCTCAGGAGTAAAGGGCTAAAGGTCCACAGTGAGTGGGATCCTACCACAGTATTAACTTCCCAGAATCCTCTGCTTCTAGGATGGGAAAAATGAATAATTGTAAGAACTCCCACGAACTGAGCAGGTGTGATGGGCTGGATGCTGGTGCCAATGCTATGGAAGCATTGTCCCAAATGGTCCTTCGAACACACTGGCAGCTAAGTGGAGTTGTCACCATTGTACAGATGTGGAGATTTGATTCAGAAAGGAAAATAATCTGCCCAAGGCCACAAAACTCAAGTGGCAGAGACAAATCTAAAACCCAGTTTTCTGGGACTCCAGAGCCCAGGCTTTTAAACACAATGTTGTCCTGATTACTATAAAGCAAGCATCTGGCCTATAGGATAAAGAAGAATATGCGTGACCTTGTCAAGGCCAGAAGGCACTGAAGTACTTGCAAAGTTTCCTATCAAAAGGTAGAAAACATTCAGATCTAGTGTGCAGTGAGCAACTTGGTTATCTGCCCACACCACCGGTTTTCACCTGCACCCCGCTTCGGTGTGCCTCCAGTTTGTAACAGCCAGCACCTGTGCCTTATCTTTGAAGAGGGGTGAAGAGGGGGGCCCTTGAGCACTTCTGGAAGAGCCTGGGCAATAACGACACTGCTGCCCTGCCCAGGTCCCTTAACCAATCACTGATGGAGGAAGGTGTTTGCAAGCCCAGCTCCCTTGCCCAGTGTTGGGGCATCCTGGAGGGAGAATTCACACTGAGTACCTGTGGGGTTAAGATGAAGGCTTCCTGGGCAGGGTTTTGACGGGTGTGATACCCTCAACTTGGTTCCTCCTCTTCCTCTTTCCTCTCCCACTCCTTTACCAGCATGTCCTTAGTGATTTGCAGACAAGTCCTTCTCTTGAAAGCACTTTTGGGGAGCCCATCCTCATTGGGAACAGAGGAGGGGCAGGGGTGTCTGACACATGAGCAGGCGGGTAGAGGAGGTGTGGGGGGTGCCAGAATGTGATGGCAGTGCCACTCAGTGCCTGGGTGACAGGGCCTGGAAAGGCCTAAGCCAGGGTGACTGGAAGCTCAGGTCACCTTTGTCCGAGGACAAGGGTTGGTCATTTCTGCCCTGAGGTCATTGTGCTAAGGAGCATGGAATACAGATGACACTTCTGTTCAATCAACTCAGGAACACAGCAGACAACACAGATAGGTGCTGGGATGTCGAAAGCATGTCGAAAGAACCATCTTTGAAGAGGTTAATTACAGACTAGACAGCTAACAAGGAAGGAGGATTCAATGTGCAGGAAACACAATGACCAGGAGGAACTGGAATGAGAAGCATACTCAGAGGACAGGGAGGGGTGCAAAGCCCTTCCCCTCTCTGGACAACTCCTGTGAGCTCAGGTGAGGGACCTGGGGGAAGAAGGTTGGTGCTGCTATCCCTGGCATCTAAATGCAAGGATGGCAGTGAGGACCCCTCCCCTCCAAGGAATGAAAGGTGGGAAAGGAGGAAAAGGCAAAGTTGAGTTTTGTGACTGTTCCATATTTTAAAATATGAATAAAGTACTTTCTGCTCACTGAGAAGAAACAGAGAAACAATCAGAGATTAGAAAGTGGCAGTGGTACAGATTGCCATGATGGAGGAGCAGGGAGAAAGACCTGTTTGCTGCAAGCCAGTCATTCATTCCATGCAAGGGCTACAGATGCATATTTTTAAAACCTTTAAGGGATGGCAAAGAGCAAGGATGGGGGATATAAGTCCCCATTTGCCCCCTAGGCAGTTCTCCAGGATTTTGTATGTGTGTACCAACAGCACATGAAATCCCACATCCCTCAGGAAGGTGGGTCTGAGGTGTGGAACTACCAAACTGAGGAATGGTGTTCATTTTTAACACTAGAGTGTCTTTGGCAAAATCTTCACCCTAACATCCCAGTCTTAATAATAGCTCTCACTGTATCAATTACTGAGTCATAATTATTGTCTTTTAGCAGACATCCAGGTCAGGATTTTTCAGTAGTTCAAATACCACTGCACCTAAAGCTGCTATTTAAGGTGGTTAATGATACACATGGTAACTTGGGAGACTCCTGGGCATCCCTCTCTCCAGAAAGTCAGGGGATTCGGTAACAAAGGAGGCCAGTGGGATTCTTGGGTGCTGACTGCCTCTCTCAGCTTTCTGGATGAAGTGTATGGTAGGAGACATTTTTCAACTGCCAGATTCTTCATGAGCCTGAGAGGGTTTCTGTTTTGGGAAAGTAAACCAGGAGCCATTTTTTCAATTCCTTAGGGGCCATGGGCTGTGCATCGGAGGGATGCTACCCCTGGGCTCAAGATTGGTTTCCATCTCATTGCCATCCAGAGTGAGAGATGGGAGGACATGTGGCCTTGGATCAAAAGGACAATTTGAATGAACTGGCAACAGTTCTGATGGCCAATCTGGCCAACAACGAGTGACAAGGAAGATCTGTGGGATCCAGGGGAGTATTTGGAAGTTTACAAACATAGAGACAGGTGAGCAATTCAGGATCCCCCCAACTACATACACAAAGGACACAAACTTTCCACATTCCCAAAGACAGTTTCTATTTCCTCCTATTTCCTCCTACCCAGAGCCTCTAAATCTAGTGCTGGATTCAGAAAGAAAATGCGGCAACATTCAACTCCATTATTCAGAACAGTGAAGGACGGCACATTCCAGAGGGAGAGGCACACACCATATGTTAACATATGGGCCATCAATTAAAAAGGCCACTTAATATACTGTACACTTAGTACTCACTTTTTCCCGAACATATATAATTTGTCTTTGATGTTCTAAAGACAATTCAGGACCCACAGATCCTCAGGAGGAGCCACTAGGAAGCTCTCAGCAACGGTTAAAATTCTCCTGATCAGCCCCTCTGTGCCCCCGAATTGTAGTTCCTGGCTGGTCATATACTGGAATGTCCCAAAGGCCCTTGAGCTCATTTGAGAAAGTAAATTGGGAAACAAATCCCTAAAAGAGAGAAATATGAAAATGTTTAGAATAGTGTTTATCAAATTGCAGGCATTTAGTAAATGTAAATTGTGAACCAAGAACAAATGATTCATCAACTATAAACAAAGCCGACTTCAAATATATTACTATGATGTTTATATTTCTGAGTCATGTGCTGCTTTAACCTGCAATGTTAATTAAAATAAAATAACACACAATAAAATGAGATGCTTGCCATTAAAACCTGTCATCTGAACTCAGGATTCTAAGACATGAAAACCCACATACACTGAGAATATAAAAACCTCATATAGCCAATGAGTCAATCATACCTACAAGTGGTTTGAGATAATCCCTGTGATAGGGATTGAGAGTCTAGTAATTCTCCATATTATCATGGGACAAAGCCCTCTTCTCTTGAGAAATTATAGGCAGTAGGAGTTTTGAATGTATAGATGGAATTAGGCTAGGTGACTTCCCCAGAAATTCCAAGGGCGGCTTTCCTTTCCTGAGTGCGTTAAAGGAAAAAAGCAAAGAAGATGTATGCGGGTTTGTGCTCTGTGACTGATCTCAGTAAATACAACTTAAATAATCCACAGGTTGAACATCCCTAATCCGAAAATACCCAATCCCAACTGCTCCAAAATCTGACTTTGGAGCAGTGACATAATGCCACACTGGTGGGGCTGAGATAGTGAAACTTTTGCTTGCTCATTGTTCGACGTACACTAACTTTATTTCATGCACAAAATTATTAAAATATTGTATAAAATTACCCTCAGGGCCAGTGTATAAGGTGTATATAAAATGTAATTAAATTATGTATTTAGATTGGGTCCCACCCCCAAGATATCTCATTATGTATACGCAAATATTTCAAAATCAAAAAAAAATCTGAAACACTTCTAGTCCCACGTATTTCAGATAAGGGATGCTCAACCTGTACTTGTGCCCACCGTTAACTAGGTTGAAATGTAATTTGGCCAATTTTCCAACTGAAGCATCTCCTGGTGGTAATAGTAATGGACAGTCGAGAGTCCTAGTGTGTTTTATCCCTCTAGAAGGTTGTTAGGCTGGATGGAGGTGGGCTCTCATTCTCATTTCTTTCTAGAAAGCTATTCCTAGACCTTGGTCTGAGGGAGAACAGAACCTCACACATAAGGCTCTATAATGAAGCATTGCCCTGATCTTGTTTTGTTTTCCAGTATGAAGGATTCCCATCCTAACTTGTCAGTCCAGGTTATGAAGTAGTAAGTCAGGCAGGAGGAGGTGCAATCCTGATGTGCTCAGAGGGCAAGCAGAGCTGGGATGAGAGGGCCAAGTCCCTGCTCCAAAGCACCTGCCCTCTGGTCTCTGCCTACCACTGCTGAGGGGACTGAGCACTGCCTGGGGTCCCATGATTACAGCTGCAATAGGGGGAAAATGCCAGAGTCAGTAACAACAGTCATGCTACCCAGTGCATGCCAATTCTTTTCTTGTTTGGTATGAGAAAGTCTCTCCTGACCAGCCCCATCAGTTTTCTGCAGAAGGAGGTCCATAAGGGCCTATCTGGGATGTGGTGACATCAACATGCAGAGATGGTCATTGACACATCTTTCAATTTGGCCACATATTGAAGAAGAAAACAACTCACATATATTGGTTCATCAGGACAAAACAAACAAAACAAAACTCTGTAGGAATTTTGACAATGAAATGGAAGCAGCAGCTAATCATAAAGAAGCCTCATTTTAAGAAGGCTTGGAATAAAGCTTCATGACCTCCAAGTGGCATCAGTATCTTGGGGATCAGCAAATATTTCTAGAATCGGGTAGCTATGGCTTGCTCTGTAAATTCACTGGGATATTAGCATGGCATACAGATCTTTGTCTTCACCTCAGCTCACAGTGACTGACTAGGTGTAGTGGCTGTGATTGAGTCAAGATGGAATTTCTTGATATCATCTAGTACTGATATTATTGTGCAATAAGCTGGGATTCAGTTCTTCAGAGAGTTTTGGGTCCACCAAATACGTATTAGCTTGGGGACCACAGATGTGTCATGTGCCTCCTCTGAACCCTGGTTTCCTACCAAATCAGGCAAAAGGCATTTTGCTATGGAAATCTGTATGGTGCTGCTGTTGTTGTTGTTGTTATTATTATTATTTAGAAGCACTGATCTGGTACAGAAAAAGGCAATCAGATTTAGTTAAGGTACAGGGAGGAAAATGGAATAGTAAATATGAAAACAATGAAATACGAAGGAAAAAAGAGAATGAAGGTGGTAAGAAAGCAGAGAGGTCTCTTTGTGCTCCTGAAAGGAAACAGAGAGTCCTAATGCATGGGGTCTCCAGACTCGGAGTCCTTCCTTATCATATTACAGGGCATTTAATTCAATTCAAGAGGCATCAATTTGGCATCTCCTGTGTTCTGAGCACTCAGCTCTATGGGAGACGCTACAGAAGGGTCATAAGTGTACAGTTGATGCTCCACATTCACCTAACAGATCTTCCAAACTCTCCCATGAAGATATGATTATCCCCACTTTATAGACAAACAAACTGAGGTTGAGGACATTTAAATAACTGTGTTCAAGGACTTGGAGCCAGAACTCAGTCCCAGGTTTGATGGGCCCCAGTGTCTGTACCTCTAACTGTCCTCCAGAGAAGCAGGGCTCCATGGCAAACATGGAACTTGACCACGGTTGTGTCCAAGCCCATGGGAGCAGTATCCGATGCATTTAATTCCCAGGCTTCCTATGCAGTAGCACGTCTTTATTGATTCTGCAGGGCCTGGGCGCCTGGCAGAAGATAAGTGGAATCCACTTCCTTCCACTTCAGCCACAACATGAGACATACCTCATCACTTCTTTCCTTAGATACTTATAGTCCCCATGATTAAGCCATTGGGTTGAGGAGGCATACAAGGATAAAACAGGAGACAAGAATAACCCTCGTGAAGTGGAGGTCAGTGCTGTTGATGGAGCTGGGTATGCAGACAGGAGATAAATGAGAACCACAAACTTTTGTTCCTGAAGTTGAGCTTGTGGGTTGGGTGTGGGGCCATGGCCCCCAAATGGCGGGTTGTGACCCTGAGCTGACACTAGTCACATGACAACAGTTATTTTCCTTATTTATCTCACCAGCAGGCAGATACTTTCTTTTGGAAATTTTCATTTACTTTTTAAATACAAACATTCAATAAAATTCGTCACTTTTGGTGTACAGTTCTAGGAGTTTTGACAAAGGTTTTCATTTCTTCATTCAACCACCATCACCATCAAGATACAGAGCAGTTCCATCACCCCCTAATTCTCTGGTAGTCAACTTCTAATCCTTGGCAAACACTGATCAGTTTTTCTGTTCTTACAATTTAGGAACAGAATTTACTATGGTAATACTTATTTCTAGTCTTTACAAATTCTGCTTCCCTACTTAGTGCCATGGACTAGAAGGGATACTCTTCTCCCCTGGGTCGGCAAGGACTTGCTAAGCCTAGGGATGTGGTGGGGGCATGCACGGTGGTGAGTGAGCCTGAGGCAGGGCTGTGAGATGGAGCTACAACTCCCTCCACCTACCCTCCAGCCCACTTACCTCCCACACCCCCACACTGCAGCAGACCCTGCACTCGCCTACACCAGAGCCCCTGCAGGTAAAGTGCCCACTGATGGCCTCCTCCAAAACCCTCAATGGACCACCACCTAGCCTAACCCCAGAAATGGAAAGCAGTCAGGTTTTCAGGACAACAGAATGATAGACAACGGGTAATTGTTCCCGCTGCCTAGAGGGGGATCTCTTTCTCCCATGGGGCGGCACTTTCTTTCTGCTGAGATTCTAGCAACGTGAGTTAGATCCTTGGAGTAGGTGGGTTTTGGGAGTGGGTGAATCTTGGTGGTTTGGTCCTTAGGAGCTGTGGATCAGAGGCCTTGCAAGGAGCTGTGAGGTCAGCATGACTGGGACCTTCATCATCACGGCCAACTCTAAAGAAGTGTACATATGTTTGAATAAATATATTACATATGCATGTGTTTATTACAAATAAGTAACACATGCTTTCAAAAAGTAGCCATCAAAGGGATAAGAAGGAATGAAGTCCCCAGTTGCTCAACTCCTGGCCCAGATACAACCAGTATACTCAGTCTCTCGAGGCCCTAGCAGGTGTTTTCCTATGAGAATTGTGCACTTAGGCATAAATACAGCCTCCTTTGTTTTTACACAAATGGTAGCTAATTACACACAATGGTATGTATACTGCAATTTTCACTTAACATGTCTTGGAAATCTTTCCATGTGGACTCATCAGCCCAGCTGCCTCATTCACTGACTGGATGTCAAGGAATGACTCCCTTACCCGGGGCCCCGTGACAGACATCAAGGCCGCTGCCAGGGTTGGCAAACTGGGCTGCAGCATCATCCTATTCACACTTCTTTGTGTATCTGGACAAGAATATTTAGAAGATAAATTCCTAGAAGGGAAATTGATGGGTAAAAGTGCTGCACATTTAAAAAAATTTTGACAGAAATAAAATACTATCCAAAGGGCTTATACCAATTTCACACCCACCAGTCATGCATGAGAGTGAGTGCCTGAGTCCCATGCTATTGCCAACACAATTAATTATGTAACTTTTTGATCCTCTGCCACTATGGCCCAAGAAAAATGCTGTCCACGGTAGCTCTAATTTGCACTTTTGCTTATAACAGAGGAGACTGAGGATCTTTCAGTCTCCTGAAAAAAATACATACCTATTTTTAAAGTTAGTTTTTTCTTTTTAATTGTGGTAAAAATGTACACAACATAACATTTTTCATCATAACCCTTTTTAAATGAACAGCTCAGGAGTGTAAAGTATATTATGTTTTTTGTGCAGCCACTAGGCAGAACATTTTAATCCTAGAAGACTGAAACTCTTAACCCATTGATCAACAACTCTCCATTTCCACCACCCCCAAGACCCTGACAATCCTACTCTACTTTCTGTCTCTGTGCATTGGACTACTCTAGAGATCTCACCCAAGTAGACTCTTGTAGCATTTGCCTTTTTGTGACTGGTTTATTTCACTTAGCATCATGTCTTCAAGGCTCAACCATTGTGTAACATACATCAGAGTTTCCTTCCTTTTTAAGGCTGAGTAATATTCCTTGCACAGATATACAAGTTGAGCATCCTTAATCCAAAAATCTGAAATCTGAAATGCTTCCAAATCTAAAATTTTTTATGTCAACATGATGTCACAAGTGGAAAATCTCACACCTGACCTCCTGTGACAGGTCACAGTCAAAATGCAATCAAAACTTTGTTTCATGCTCAAAATTATTAAAAATTTGTATAAAATAATCTTTAGGCTACGTGTATAAGGTGCATATAAAACGTAAATGAATTTTGTGTTTAGCATCGGGACCCATCTCTAAGATATCTCATTATGCATATGCAAATATTCCCAAATTTGAAAAAATCCAAAATTCAAAACACTTTTGGTCCTAAGCATTTGGGAAAAGGGATACTCAACCCTTACCACATTTTATTTATCCATTTATCTTTCGGTGGACATTTGAGCCCACCTCTTGGCTAGTGTGACTAATGCTGCCATTCACATAGGTGTGCAAATATCTCTTCAAGACTCTGCTTTTGGATATATACATTCTTTTGGATATATACCTCAAAGTGGAATTGCTGGGTAATTCTATTTTGATTTTTTTCAATAACTTTTAACGCCATTTTATTTCCAGCTAACCCTTAAACACCAGCCAGACCTCAGTTCCTGGAAGTCTCTTTCGTGGATACTCAAGCCCATCACAGAATTTGTTCTTAGGTTCCTCAGCTCTCTTTGGTACTCTGGGATTTTGACTTCTAGTGTGACCCATGAAGAAAGCCAGAAACCAGCAGCATGGACCCAACCTGGCCCCACAGTTGCAAGAAGCTGGGCTCTTAGCATGGCAACTCCACACAGGCTTAGTCCTCAGGACCCTTAGCTGAGCCTCCTTGGCCATGTAGATCCAGCAGCCTTCTTCCTGTTCACAGTTGCCCTGGCTCTGTTATCCACAGCAAATGAGGCACCTCCATTTAGAACATCAGTAAACCTCAGGGCAAGAAAAGCAGCTGACACAGTTGATAAAAATGCCACCTACCCTTAAGAACTTGCCAAATATTCTAAACTCTGAATTTAGTTTTAGTTAACACACACACACACAATTACTCCACAACTCCACAATCCACCGAAATGTGATAGCCAAATTCTGTGTCCAGTGTCCTAGGCTGGCTGCTGTCAAAATGTATTTTCCATTTATTTCAATTGCAGATAACTTTTCTCAAAAGGGATGCCACTTGTTTGGAAAGCCAAGCTCAGTAAAAAATCTGCCAAGAAGTTATTGTTTGTTAAATAGCAACTTCCCCAGGGATAGGGTGGGTAGGAGGAAAACTATTGGTGACCAAGTGCAGCTGCCTTCTGGAGTCCATGGACAGTGGGACAGTCTGGTCAATGAATCAGGACTGATCATTGCCCCTGATGTGCCTGGCCTTAGCAGCCATTAATTACAAACAAACAAGCTAATCATTAGTAGGTTACTTATTGCTGTCAAGCCTATATCCCTGCAGTGGAGCTAGAAAGTGTGTTGGCACGTAAGCAAAGCCAGCAAAACTACATCATGCGCTGAGAGGGAAAGACTACAGCAGCACCATGGGCCATTTCTGTGATTCACCACCTTCCCATCTGCTAAGCTGGTCTTCACACTGAATCATAAACCCTGCAATTGAATTCAGCGCACACAGGTGCAGAGCCTCCTATTGACTGAACCATGTGCTTGTGGTGTCCTCAAACTATCTCCAAGAGTTCTTCTCAGAGATCCCACCAAGTGAGGAGCTAAAGGAAAATCTCAGCAGAAGGGTTCTCACTGTCCAGAATATTTCAGCAAGGTATAGGTTCTGTCATAGAAGCAAGAACAATCCTCCAATGGGAAAGGAAATGAGGCTATCTCGGGCTTGCTCCATTTATTTAATCATTCACTCATTCATTCAAATAATATTTCCTGAGCATATGTTATATGCCTGCCAATGGCTGGACACTGGGGACACAGAGCGATTACCGTGTAGTGGGAAAGCAAGTGGCGATTTAATTTCACTAATGAATGCAAAGTTTCAACTTGATAAGCACTAGGAAGATGCCCCCAGAGAGTCTGAGACCTGTGCAAGGACGGCTGTGATTCCCCAGGCCTACGTGGCAGAGGGGCAAGAAGATTTGGAGTAAAGTAGGGAGATGTGGAGGACCAGTGTTTCAGGAAGAGGAAAAGCCCAGAGAAGTCTGCGGGAGGGAGAACAACATGGTGTTGACACAGCTGAAGAAGGAGAATGAGGCTTGAGGAAAGAGAACAAGGAATGAAGGTGAGAAGGTGCGGTGCAGAGGGTGCCAGACAATGCAGGCCAGGTGGGACAGGTGGGCTGAGAGGGTCAGGTTGAAGTGTTGGTCTTCACCCTTAGAGCAATGGGAAGCCATTTGCATTTCTAAAAAGGGGGTGCACAACCAGGTTGAATTTCTTGAAGGATCATTCTGGCCGTCATGTGTAGAGAGTATTGGAGGCAAATGAAGCAACATGGGCCATGGCGGAGTCCAGGTGAGAGGAAGAAGTGCTTGGCTCTACAGTGGAGGTGTGTGCACAGACAGTGGGAACCTGGGAGGAAGACTGGATCTGGGAGATGGGTCTAGAGGTCAGTTTGGACGTGTAGCGTTTGAAAAGCCTATGGCTTTTCCAGAAGGAGGTGTCCGCTGGTTATAGAGCCTGAGATTATGGAGCTAGAGGTCAAAGGAGAACCCTAAGGGGAGGGGCCAAAGAGGGGAAGCCCTTGCACTCACTCTATAGAAAAGGGTCCTCTGCAGGAAGGTCACTCCGGGAGCACTCCCTGGGCTCTCTGTAGGGGAATGAAATGCTGATCTTGCTTTCCTGACTTCCTCAGGGAATCCCCCTGGACAATCTCCCAAGCTGTCCTGCCAACATCAAACTCTGCTTATCCCAAATCAGACTCACTCTGCTCTCCCCCAGCCTGGAGACTCACTAGTCCTTTCGTAGACTTGTGGGACCACCCTTTCTCCAGGCACCAGCTGAAGTCAGAGTCATTGTGAATTTTCCTGAATCTCTGCCAGATTCTTCTGCTGTTCATGGGATGGAATTTCTGTTGGGTCTAAAGCCAGCCTCCTGGATTTCCACTGTGACTCCACCACTTACCAGCTGGACAACCTTAGACCAAATATGCCTCAATTTCCTCTTCTAAGACGGTGGCTGCGGCCTCATACACTTCACAGGACCGTATAAACTAAGCACTAGTACATGTGAAGTGCTAAAATGGGTGTCCAGCACACAGTCACTGCTCAATACTTATTATTATTACCACTTTAATGTCTTCTTCAACATACTTTGTGCACATGGACAGCCAGGACGTAGCAATGTAGCACCTTCTCTTGAGAGTGTTGCCTACGCTATCTATTTCTTCCTCTGGACTGGAAACTCATTGTGGGCAGGGGCTGTTTCCCATTACTGTTTGGTTCCCAAGTTCCTGTCACAATGCCCTGAATGTGCTCCATAATGACTACTACTTCCATGAATGTGGAGCCACAACAAATTTTATAAGTCCAAGCATGTAGTGGGTAGTGAGGAAAACAGGCATTAATAATGTTCCCGTCAAGAACCCAAAGTATTTTTAGAGGTTTTATATTAAATAGGGTAGTCGATATGTATTTGTTGAATGCTACTGGATTTTTCTTGGCTTACTAAACTCAGTTCTGCTGTTTCAGCCTTTCAGGAGAGCAACAAAACCAGTAAGGGTCGGTGTCCCAGGACCCAAATATTCATGAACAATAAACCCAGCTCTTAGATTGAGTTCACTGGCCAAGGGAACTCAGATAAGCCAATTAGTCTTTGGGGCACTTCCCCCTTTCTGGAAGATCGGCACACGGAGTTGCTCTCCCAATCAGAGAAGAAGGGACATGGAGTCTACAGAATGCTCTGGTCTCCTCTGTGAACAGGGTTCCAGGAGCTGAATGGGCTAATTGTCAGACAAAGGCATAGAACCAAGTCCAGGGCAGAGGATGCCACCGCATGTCAGGTAGGCAACATGGTGGGCAAGACCCCAACTAGTTTCTGCAGTAGTGCACCTCAAATTGGACACAACTTTTTAACCCCCAATTTGGTCAGCTGTGTGTCTAATGATGTAATATAGTCCCAAAGGCAGGATGGCTCATCTGGGTAAGAGTGGGTTTGGGAAGCCAAGATAACAATGTAGAATACGATATTTATATGTAAGAGTGACCATTTCACAGAATCATCAATGATTAGAGCCTCTCCTCTGGTCCAAAGGGGAAAACAGCCCCAGGGAGGTGAAATGACTTCTCTTAGCTCACTCATCTTAAGGCCAGACACGCAAGTGCTCTGTCTCCTAGGAACTGCAACTTTCTGCTGCATGTAGCAGACACCTCATCACACCATACTGAACACACTTCAGTCCAAAAGAGGTAGGAAAAAAGGAGTATGATTACAACACTGTTAATGAATCTAATGTCTTTGTGCTTTCTTAGCCAGGCCAGCACTAAGCACCTCATGTACATTTCCTGGATTTTTGCAACCACTATATGAAATATGCATCATAACAGTCCCTTTTGATAGAGGGAAGGACTGAGTCTCACTGAGTTTCAGCAGCTTGTTCAAGTCCCTGGAATGAGAGGCCAAACCCCTTTAACATTTTCTTTCAAGGTTCTCAAAACCTGAGGGTAGCTGGGGCTGTCAGTGTCCCAACCACGTGCCTTGAGCATTGATGTTCCTCACGCAAGTGTCGAGGTCCTTTCCTCACCCAACATGTGGGACAATGGGACAGACCAGAGCTAGGGGTTAATGCCCCTGATACAGCTCCAGCCAATGACTAATGGGAGATGGAGGGTAAAACCCACAGCCTTCCCCTCCCCTACTGTCTCCCGGAGCTCTCCAGCTGGAGCAGCTTTGGTTGCCCACAAAAGCAATCTGTTCACTCCCTCACACAACGAATCTTACTCCCTTCCCTCTCTTGTCTCTCTTCCCCACTCACACACCAAACTTCCTGGGATCACCTCCCAAATAAACCACTGCCACCTGAATCTTCACTCAGAGGTTTGCTCCTTGGGTAAGCCATTCCAAGCCAGCATGAGTAAAGAGGACAGTTTTCATTCTGTATCTGTGAGAAGGGAGAAGAGAAGATCTGTATGAAACACTTACAGGAGATGTCAGGAAAGCCAGTCTAGAGGTGCAAGCTTCGCTCGTAAATACAGATGTGGAGCAATTACAAAGCCAAGAAGAACTGTGTGCAAAACAGGTAAAGTAGAAGATGGGCAATGAGTAATGAACCTGTGGCTCGCCCACAGTCGGATATTCCTGGTGAAGGTGCTGAAACTAAGCAGGCACTGGCAGGAAGGAAGCATATGGAGATGTCTTAGCCATGAAAGACTAAGACAACCGGTACTCTATGACTCTCTGGGTGCACTGATCTTTCAACTTAGGGGTAGTCAGTCACCGAGCATGGCATGGGCCTGTCAGAAGCCTGGGAAAATCCCACACCATCCTCACGGACCTGCAACATAAGGGACGGCAGAGCAGCTTTTTGCGGAGAAGGAAAGAGAAAGTTCCACAGTCCGTGCATGAACAATGCTTTGCTTTTGAAGGAGACCTGCCACTGACAAGCAAGACCATCTATTGGTTTGTTCTGTCAACAGGAGTTGATTGACACTGGGGTGACTGCCAGACATTCGGCTTTATTTTGGAGATGCAGATGAACTTGAGACAACTCCTGTCCTCAAAGTGCGCTTGGTTTGCAGTTCCTCATCATATAACATGAATGAGATGGGCAGAGTTTGATTGGCCTGGTGAGACTAGACGTATCTATTGGACACAGAAGGCATGCAGGGTTCTTTTACAGCATAAAAGCTCTCGAGTGTGGCCATGGGCCTAGACTCCTCCTGCTGGTGAAAATGTTCACCCTTCCCCCATAAGGGGCTGAGAAACACTGCTGGTGGCTGGGGACACAGCCACACATGGGCACACTGTAGCTTTGTAAGCTGGACTAGTCAAGCCACAATGGATGGTGGGCTGTGGTTCTTTCATTCCACTTTTAACAACTGTCTTTGAGGTTACACCTCAGAAAAGCTCCCCTCAAAAGAAGGAGATGTACCTAAACCCCAAGGAGATACTCCATGTCAAACATAAGAAAAGACCATAGCATAAAAGATCATGCTGAGAACAACAGCAGCAAACATTTTATCAGCTCATTTACAGACCTGATCGGGTCAGATGGCCACTTCGGAAATAAAAATAGAGTCCTAAAGATCCATCAGTTGTTATGGGAAATCAATAAGGCCCTGAGCCTGCACTTCATTTCTCCCAGAGAGTAGAGGGAGGGGGATGTCAGTTATCAATTTCAGGAAGGCTGAGACAGGACCAGAACCAGGGACACAAGGTCATCTCCTGGCTCCTGACTTTGATGGACAATCTCTGGATTCAGATCACTAAATGAAATCCCTGCAAATAACCAAGGTGACAGATGGCAATAAATGAGAATGACTGAGGACCTCTTGCTAGCAGCAAGGATGGGATTCCTGATGGCTTTCCAAAGGGGGAATTGATGTCCAGGGACCTGGTCATTCTACTTCTTGATAGTTTCCTATCCTCCGGTATAGACTGTCCTTTGTGAAAATGAGAACCACATTCTTTCATTCACTTCTAATACCTGCAAAACCCAATAGTAGTCGTTTTGTTCCTTTTGGGATCAATTCTTAATGGTTTTATATCACACACAGTAGAGGCAGTAGGTACAGTGTATACTATATTCATGTGTAAGGCTGGCAAATGGGAGAAATTGTCAGAGAAGCAAGACCATAATCAAGCCATTTGCCTTAATTGGGATGTCACTGACACTTTAGGTACATGGCACGAGGCACCCTCATGCCAGGATAGCACTGCCAGGAGGAGCCAGAGTTGAACCAAAAGCCAAAAACACTCTTCCTGTCCAAGGACTGTGGTGTCTGTGATGCTTAACTCTGGAGGAAGCACTGATCTCTCTCTGTTGAGTTCCTTCCACACACATATGCTGTGGAAGAGAAATTCTGTAGCTCAAAAATACTTCTGGGTAACAACTTTATCTGCTATTAAAATCTCATCTTTTTTGGACTTAGCTTGCCTCCAAATAAATTGGCGATCTACTCCCTGCAGGTTCTACCAGCTGCAAACACCTGCCTTTCTGCTGGATTTGTTATTCCTGTAAATGTTAGTGGCATCCACACAGGCTCAGAACAGAGGATCTGGAATCTCTTGACCTCCTCAGCCTTGACCCAGCCCAGGGTCCAGCCAGTTTCCAAATTTGGAGGTCCATCTACTGCTGGCTTCGGCAGCACCTCCACTCTTCCTCACCTCATTGCCATCTCCAGGTCCTAGGAAGTCCACCCGCTGGATCCGTTATAAAGAAGGAGTACTTCCTTTCCCAGTCTCTTCTGCCTAGGTAACAGTCTGTGTCAGCTCAGCTGTCAGCAGAGTGAGGTCCACAGTCCTTACTGTGGCTGGGCACCAGTTCTTATCTTGCCTTTATCCCACCCCAGCTCAGCTGACACCCTTAGGATTTACCCACAGGAAGGAAAATAAGCCCTTAGCTTCCTTGCCTTATTATTTGTGTCTAAGTCACTAAAATGCCCTTATAGTACCCAGAAGAGACAGGAAGGCAAAAGAGTCAGAGGAAGAGAGGATTAATGAGCAAGCAGACATTGCTATGCTATCATTCCTCCTCTGGTGGATGCCTCTGGAATTTTTTGTGCTTTGGGAGAGGAGCCCTCTCTGGGTTCCCATAACTATGGACACTGACATCCTTGCTAGGGAAGGCCCCATACTTTCAACTGGGTTTCCCTCCTTTCTGAAGCAACCATCTTCAAGCATTCACCTAACTCTCTCCAGCAATATCTTGTATAGTTTTACATATTTCGAATGCTAGTCCTTTATCAGATATGTACTTTGCAAAGACTTTTCTCCTAGTCTGTGGCATGTCTTTTTATTTTCTGCATGGTATCTTTCACAGAGCAGAGGTTTTGAATTTCAATGAAAGCCAGCTTAATAAATTTTCGCTTCATGGATCATGTTTTTGCTATTGATCTAAAAAGTTATCACCAAACCCAAAGTCACCTAATTTTCTCCTATGTTATCTTCCAGGAATTTTATGGTTTTGCATTTTACATTGAGGCCTACATTTAATATGGCACAGCAGGAAGAAAAGTCATTTGCTAACCAGTAAGAACACCAGGGATGCCCTTCCTTCTGTTTTTCATCAAGTCCAGGATTTGCACCTGAGGCAAGCTCAGACTTATTATTTTTAACCACAACATCTCAGATTAATATCAATTGCTCATCAAAATGAATCTCTGGAGGCATTTATATAACCAGCTGCAAGACCAGCAAGGAAGAGGGTGGGCAGGCAGAGGACTCAAGCTCTCCAGCTGGGAGTGGATCGCGTGGGTCTGACAGAGGAATGGGAGATCAAGGAGGATGTTACATACACCGTGAATTTTCCAAAGTCATTTGCCTATTTTCCCACATGCTATGCTAAACTGTCCTTCTGTCTGACTTGACCAAGGCTATTTCCCTTGTTATAGATTAGGCTCAAGTCCTAATGTCAGTTCTGGGCTATCTCCTCCACACCCCTCATTGGTCTGGTTTAATGCTGTAGTTTTAATAAAACACGAAACACATTTCCCAGTATAGAGTAGGAAGAAAATATTTCTTTGTTGCTCTCCATCAAAATATTTTCAGGTCTTTAGGTAAATCTAAAAATAAATCTTTGGGATTTTTAAATTAAACTGAAAAAATCATTTAAAAATAAGTTTCCATCTTTCACCAAACCAAGAACACGTACGAATTAAAATAGTTTTCTTTATATAGGTTATGCAAGAGTAAAGTCAATTCCTAGTTATTTTATTATTTCTCTTTTTATTGTTATAATCCAAAAAAAAGATTTAGTGTATCTTCTAATGGTCACGTCCAGTCATTGGAAGAACTATTGGTTTCTGCATATTTATCTTGTGTTCAATCATTTAAAACTTTCTTATTAATTTTAAGAGATTATCACTAGATTCTCATGATTTTCTATGTCCATCATATTATCTGCAAATAATAGCAGTTATCTTTGCATTTACAATAGCCATCTATTGGACCCTTTAAAATGTTACATAGAAATGGGAATGGTGGCCATTCTCTGCCTTAGATGTGATTTTTTTTTTTGAGACAGAGTCTCGCTTTGTGGCCCAGGCTAGAGCGCAGTGGCGCGACCTCCACTCACTGCAAGCTCTGCCTCCCGGGTCCACGCCATTCTCCTGCCTCAGCCTCCTGAGTAGCTGGGACTACAAGCGCCCATCACCACGCCCGGCTAATTTTTTTTGTATTTTTAGTAGAGATGGAGTTTCACCATGTTAGCCAGGATGGTCTCGATCTCCAGACCTTGTGATCCGCCCGCCTAGGCCTCCCAAAGTGCTGGGATTACAGGCGTGAGCCACTGTGCCTGGCCTGGAAGTAATTTTTATGGGGTGTGTGTATTTCCTGGTCACCTCTATAGTGAACTGTTAGTGTCAGAGAGCCTTTTTCATATCAGGAGATACCTCTTCCTTCCACATCAAACAATTTTTCAAAAGCTGAATTCACAGAAGCAGAGAATAGAACAGTGGTTACCCCGGGTTGGGGGAGAGAGAAATGGGTAGTGCAATGTTGGTCAAAGGGTTTAAAGTTTCAGTTAAGAGGAATACGTTCTAAAGATCTGTTGTAGAGCATGGTAGTGATGAGGTTCTGTACACTTGAAAATTGTTAAGAGAGTAGATTTTAAACGTTCTCACCACACACACACACACACACACACACACACACACAAATTCTAACATGAGGTGATGAATGTGTTAATTAGCTTGATTTAATCATCCCCTAATATACACATATATCAAAACGTCATGTTGCACCCCCTAAATACATACAATACAGAAAAAATAAAAATGTTCCTAAAATATTTTTCTTTCATATAATGATTTTCTCCACGGAGACCCAGCTCTATGATGGATGGCACTGGTAGATATTCTATCATTAATCAGTCTTGGTATCACCGGGATAAACCCCTAACTGCCCATGAGAGATGATTCTTTTAACGTACTGCCAAATGTAGTCAGTATTTTCCTTAACAATTCTGAATTTTTAATAATTTTCTTTTTGGGTGCTCGCTATCAGATTTTAAAATCTGGGTTGTGCAGTCTTCTTGTGTTGGGAATTAAAAGGCTTCCTCCACCATTCTCCGGATACCAGGCAGAGGGAAGTGGGGGAGCCCCGGGGGATACAGGGCCTTCTTGATCACCTGAAATCATGTAACACGCACACTGTCCTGCTGTGCCTTGCTTCAGGCTGGTGCCGCTGGAGACCAGACAGGGAATTTTAGAAGTAGCTGACACCAAATCCGTCCTGACTTCAAAAGAAAAGCTAGACTGGAATTGCCACTGCGGCTGACAGGCTTTATGAAGCGAGCTCCCTCAGGGGCCCGTGTTGAGTAAGACAAGTAGAAAATCTCCTCCGACAGTTTAATTAAGTTGAGTGACTTTCACTGTTCTGGAAAATAAACCAAACCATTTTCTCTATTAGCAAAAATGACAATTCAGCATCCAGACAGATTGCTGAATTAATAAAAGTTCATTAGAAAACCCATCTTTTAATTCGGAGTCTCTGCAGACCAAACCACAGAATTAAAGACTGATCTGATTGTAAAGGACAGTGAGAGGTCACTGGGGCAAGGGCCTGGGCCAGCCCAGTCTCACCTACACGGCCTTGAAGGGGTGCTTACTGGAGCCCTTCGTCAGCCTCTGCATAGCAGTGGCCAGACCCTCTGCAGACAGCATTGTTCCTAAGAGACTCTGGCATGAACTACACAGACCATACTAGGAGGTGGTTCATGAAGCCAGAGAGAGCTCAGAGGTTGGAATTCAGCTTCTGGGGTTCAGATCCTGGCTCCCCAATTCCCCAGTTACATGACCTCAGAAATGGTAACACAGTACTTAATTATGTCACAGATTGTTGTAGGATGAAAAGAAGAAAGTCACGGCAAGGGCTTAACATAGTTCCAGTAAGTGCTCAAGGAGGGTTACCTGCCATTGCTGTTGTTATTACCACCGCCACCACCACTACTGCTATTTCATCGTTGTTGTTATCTCTCCTGGGCAGGCAGTGTGGTGGACTGCGAGTTAGAAATCTCGAGTTCTGATCTCAGCCAATTCCATAAACCCCAAGCCTCTGTTTTCTTACCTTTATAATGTAAATAAATAATCTCTGTCTTGTTTTACAGAGTTCTAAAGAATATGTGCTTTAAAATCCTGAACAGCCACACAGATACAAGCTTCAGGTTCTGCTGAATGGATAACAACAGGAAACATGTAAAAGAACCCTAAGTCTCTGAGTCTTAGGAGCAAAGTCTTTGACTTTGAAAGTTCCAACGCTAGGGTTCTGCGGGTTCAGGAAAGAGGGGAGAGGCCAGAAATACTAACTCTGGTATCAGATGCATAGCGGCCTCTGTTATGTCTGATCCAGCTTTGATCAGTGGCCCCCAAACCCCAGCTAGCAACCACAGGGCCTAGTGGCCAGCGAGTGTGCTGTTCAATGGGCTAAACTCCCCTTGTTCCCTTCCCAGCCTCGTTCTTACAAGCAGCTCCCACCACTGCTGAGGCTGGCCCTGTTCAGACATATGCAGCCGCAGGGGAACCCAGGAAGGGGCCCAGGAAGTCTACATGCCCAAGGGTGTGAAAGTGGATGATTGAAAATGGGGTGGTTTTTATTCCTACCCACTCACCATAGCACACCCCTGTATTTCAGGCAATGGTAGTGGGGATGTCCACAATCCCGTTCATCCAACAGAAAATCCTGCAGTTCCCAGGAAACCCAGTGTAGGAGGCCTTGGCTTCCCTAGTTAACCAGGAGATTTAGATAAACTATTCCAGAGTCCCCAGGAAGGTCTGGTGAAGGAAACGGGTACGATCCCCAGAGATTCATAGATGAAAATGAGGCAGAGCGTCCTCTTGGCTGGAGGAGGGAAGTAACACATCTGGTTTCTGGGTGGGTTCCCTTCCCCACATGTGTGAAGCTGAAGTGTCCTCATCATTGGCACTGTCATCATCAAAAATCTGTGGCGGAGGCTTGCTAGCAAAGCCCACGTCCTACCTGCCATCCCAGGGCAAGCCCAGTTTCTCTGGAATGTAAAGAAGGCCATTACATAGACTAAATCTGCACCAACTTTAAATGTGCCTTCAGTTTTAAAACATCTCACTGGACCCCTAGAGCTGGCCACCCAGGCATTTTTTATGTGCATAACACAGGGCCCCAGGCAGGTGACATAGGTCATTACCTTTTAAGTGAGGGATCTATTTAAAAATATGTTGAAAGCTACCCACCGTTTCCATAGGGAAAGCACAAGTGCAACACTTCACAGCATTCACCAGGTTCCTAAACTCCCATCCCAGGGGATCCTTCCAGGGATCCACGGACCCCACATTAAGAACTTCTACTCTACACAAGAGGAATTTTAAAAGAAACAGTACATTAAAAATTTGTAAAATTGAATAATTTTAAAACCCCAGGAGAACTTGGGATTTAAAGAACTACATGGCAAATTCCTTTGTAAAGCAATAATCTGTCTGTCATGCAGAGATTTGCAGACTATTCCTTTCATATTTTTGATTTTCAAATGTTGCTCCTTTTTAAAGGAACGGTTCGAAATTTGGATGTAGGGAGATAAATTGGCTGCATCCTTTCAGTTAAAACTTTTTCTTTTTAATTAAAAAAGCAACTAATTATACACAATGCTGCAGGGGACATCAGGGTATGGAGGGAAGGAAACTTTGCCACCTCTATCTACTGCACACTTTCCTTCATCCCCACTCTTCCCCTACATGGTGATGGGCTGAGCCATCCTGAACCAGCTTCTGAGGGCCAAGTAGAAACATGAAGGGATGTTACGGGCTAGTTGTTAAATGTCCTTGTCTTGACATTGGCCATTATGAGGGTATTTATACCACAGAAAAAGGGACTTCTCCCACCCAGTCATTTTATCTGGACACCCCTGCCCCCACTCCCTTGAACACACATGCAGTCAACATTTAGAAACATTCACAGAGATGACATCTGGCTTTCCAGCTTCCAGTGCCAAAATAGAAATGCATTAGCAATGAACCCTAAGGAAGAAATCGGTGCCACATTGATCTTGATAGTATATTCATTAAGGTTGAAATCCTTCAGGACCATATTCATGGACTGACCAAAACAGCAGTTGAGAGTGAAGACTGGGCAAATCTGGGGATCTCTCATGGATGACAGCTGCACAGCAACAGCAGACACTGAAGGGGCTTTTCCACTAGCTCATCACTCACAGCCCCAGCATGGGGGCTCCCCTCTTACTCCGCTTCTTCTTCAAGCCTTCAACACATCTCTACCCAGAAACATCAAAATACTACGCAGCGACCTGAGAACCCCAGACGTGCTCTCCAAGCCCCTGACACCCCCTCTGCTGGGGACTTGTCCTTTCCCAGTCTCTGCTGGCTTGAATCTTAGATGCTCAACCTCGTGCCATCTCCCTCTGAGGCCCTCCTGATGCCTTCTAGGAGAAATCTATCCTGCTCTGAACCCCCACGGTGTTCTGTTGCTATCTCTCTTATGTCATTTACCACACTTGTGTTACAGCTATTGTGTGTGTTTTGCACCTCAGCTAGACTGCACCTCCCTAAATGTCTGGGTCTATGTGAGTTTCACATTACTAACATGTGAGTGGGGATGAACTGACAGGTATGAACTGATGAACTGACATGCATGCGTATGTGATCTACTTGGGCCAAATCCTTATGCACAGACAACACAGAAATGAGCAGGTCAAAGTCTTTTTCTGTGTCTAATTTCTGGCATTTTGCATTGTCAATGTCAGCACATTAGCCAGTAGTAGTCATGTCTATGTGTGTATGTGCGTGTACATACATGTGTGCACATGTACCTGAGTGTATGTGCAAAGGAGGGGGAGAAGTTCAGTGTACAGACTTAATGCTGTGCATCTGAGTGACCGTTCCCCAGACTCTGATGTCATCCATATCTTAAGGTCGGAGCAAACCATACTTGGGAGAGAGAAGAACACTCTCTTGATACTCAGGCAGCGCAGCCTGGCCTCCCAGTTTCAGCTCTCCCCGTTTTCAGAGGAAAAAAGTTCACCCTAAAATCCTACACCTGGAGTTGCTGAGGTAACAGCCTTGCTCAGGGACCTGTGCAGCCTCCTGTCTCTAATTTGGGCATTGTCATCTCTGAGCCACATTTGAGGCTGTTTCACTGTTGGGAACCAGACACATTGGGTAGTTGTACAGCAGATGGAAAAGAAAGGATATTTGCAAGAACATTTGTGGGTAGGACTTTGGTCTCTAGTGTGAATCTCTAACTGGCTGACAAGACAGGTAGAGCTGAACTGGCCAAGGAACTGATCAGGAACATTGGTGACGGTGCACCTTCACACACTTGTGTACAGTTCTAAAACTGTGGGAACGACCTGAGCTTGCCGGCGGTTCTCAAGCGAGGGTCCCTGGCTGGCCCTAGAGCACCTATAAGTTTGCAGGGAGGAGGTCTACGTGGGCAGACCCCCTACCTTAGTATGAACATGGGTGTCACTCTTGCCTGGCAATAATTTTAGGCTTGAAGAGTCGAGGTTGGCAAGGTGACATGCTTGAATGGGCATGTGACCACAGCCATTTCCTTTACCAAGATTCTTAAAGTGATGGTGTGCTTGCTAGTTTTTCCCAAGGCTTGATGGAGACCTCAGGCCACTCTTCCCCGACTCAGACATGAAACATTCTGGAAGACTAGCCCAAAGGGGCACCAGTAGAGTGGGACAATCAGATCACAATGTCTTAGTATGTTTGCTCCCTGCTCTTAGAGGTGACAGCTTCATGCTTTATTCTCTCATCTTGACTGTGCCATCTCCATCGACTCAGGAGTATATCTGGAAGAAAATAGGAGTGACGAGACTTTCATCTTCTCCACCAAATCTCCCAGTCTCCTGGTCTCTATACCCATACTCTCTTCCACTTGCTGTTAAAATGGAAATGTCCCTGCTGCTTTAGAAAACGGATTGCTGAACTCGAATTCTGAGGCCAGTCCCCCCTTGGATTTTTGACAGCTTTACTCTGACAGCTCCCTCATCCTTGCCACATCAGCATCTCCCTTTCTACTCCATCATTTCCATCAGCAAACAAATATGCTACGGAATCTCTATTCAAAAATATCACTTATCTTACAAACAGATCACTTTCTTGTTCAGTATCCACTATCTAGCTACCATCCCATACCTGTGCTCTAGTTTTCAAAGACAAAATTGAAAAAGCGTAACTCTACTTGCTGATTACAGTCACTCTTGACGCATCCAATCCATTTTCCACTCTAAAACTTCTGTCTAAGACTGCTCTTGTCTGCTCCATGGTGCTGAACATCTCAACGAGGCTTCTCCAACCTCATGCTCACTGGTGACCACTCCTTCCTATGGAAACTCTCTCTCCTCCTGGTTTCTAGGACATACCTCACTGGCTGCTCCATCTTGGTTACCTTTGCTCCTGGATGCTGCAGGGTGAAGAATCAGACGGCTTTTTCTTTTCTTTTCTTTTCTTTTTTTTTTTTTTGAGACAGGGTCCCACTCTGTCACCCAGGCTGGAGTGCAGTGTGGCGTGATCTCGGCTCACTGCAACCTCCACCTCCCGGGTTCAAGCTATTCTCGTGTCTCAGCTTCCCAAGTAGCTGGGCTTACAGGCGTGCACCACCACACCCAGCTAATTTTTGTATTTTTAGTGGAGATGGGGTTTCCCCACGTTGGCCAGGCTGCTCTCTAACTCCTGACCTCAGGTGATCCACGCTCCTCAGGCTCCCAAAGTGCTGGGATTACAGGCATGAGCCACCACGTCCGGGCTCAAAGGGGTCATTTTCTAACTGAGTTGTCTTTCCAGGTCAGCTCTAGCTTTCAGTACCACTTACAAGCTTATGTCTCCAAAGTGAGTATCTCTAGGCTTGACCTGTAGCCAGACTCTAGGCATATCTACACTTAGATAATAGCCATACTTGGATAATTTAGATGATTGTACACTTTAAATTTCCCCCAAACCTATTCCTTATACATACAACCCAGTCTTCTCTGTCTCAGGAAATGTTATCACAATCCACCAAGTAGTTAAGCCACCCATTTGGAGTTTTTCCTGCTTCTTTTCTTTCTGCTATTCTGTCCCAATCACCAGCACGTTCTCTTTTACTCTCAAATATATGTAGAAACATCTGCTCTCTTCTCTCTGTCTCTATCACCACCACCATCTCTTCCTTGGGCCACTCAATGGCTTCTTAATTGGTGTCCTGGCTTTTGCTTTTGTCCCCCTACAATCCATTTTTCCCATCCAAGAGCTAGAGTGATTTTTCAAAATGCAAACAAGTTCATGTCATTGCTGTGCTTAAACGATGTCCGACTGCCTTGCTTATTCTTTTCATAGCAATTACCCTGGACGGTCATTACCTTGATTATTTGTTTTCTTATCTAGTGCCTGTATCCAATAACTAGAACGCAAGCTCAGAGGTCAGGGACCCTGTCTTATTCCTCAGTGTGCCCATAATAAGCCCTGATATGTAGGGGGTGATCCAGACCATATTTTTAAATAAATTAATCAACACTTTCTGAGTGGGAGGTCTTTTCACCTAATTTCAGGCCCGAGAAAGTTTCTTGTTGTCAGCAGAATCTCTGTACATTCGAAAGACGAGAGGTGCTTTAAATAGACACCGGTCCTGGCAGAAGCCAGTGTGCTAGGAGAATAGCATCTCTGCAGACCTTTTATCACCCTCAGAAACTGAAAGCCCCTAAATATAGGCCAGCCATTAAAGATTCATGAGATCCTGCGGCGACTTATCAGAGCCATGGAAATCGGACACTTCCATCATAGTGGACGCTTTGACATTTGTTCCTAATCAGTGAATGCACATATTTTATTACCCTTTCAGGGAAGTATGGGGCACAATTCCAGAAGCATAAGAGGCTTCCCTTAGCACTGGGATTACGCTTTGCTCTCCAATCCAAATATGGAACACCCACGAGCCACTTCCACTGCACATTGGCTGCAAAAAGAGGTGGCTCACACCTGACTCCCTTTCCAGTGTTGCTTCAGGCATCTTGGTGGCTCACTGTCCTCATTTCTTTGGTGCATTTCACTTAATCACCACTCAGGAGAGGTCTGCAGCATCCTTTCGTGTGGCAACCAGACGGTGTGGCTGAAAGAACTATTGCAGAGAATAGGTATGGGTGGAATCAACCTGAAATAATGACATGATTTGACACTTTACAGAAATTCTATTCAGATTTATTATTTAGACTCCTACATTCAAGAAAGGCCAAACTTCTATATATAGTGAAACTACATTTGTACTTTGTCTAATAAACACAATATAGAATTTTATGTAAGGTTTATCCCAGTCTACTTCTAAATGGACCTTGGGGGAATTCACAAGGACATCAAATACAAAATAAGACAGCTGGGGAGACAAGGAGAAAGGCTACCTAAAGAGGACTGGCTCGCCCTGGTTACACAGAAGAAGCTCCTGGAGAGCTTTAAAAGATGTCATTTCTCAGGCTGCATGCAGAGATTCTGGTTTAATTCTCCTCGGATGAGGCCTGGGTTTCACTGTGTTATTTGGAAAGCTCTCCAGTGATTCTAATGCGCTTCCAGTGGTAGAAGCACAAGCCCAGAGAAAGCAGGGTGAGATTCTATTACATCACAGAGAGGAACTGCTGAGTGCAATTGGGCAGCGACTTTGCCTGTACATTTTCTGACATCTATGACAAAGGGGAACCTGCTGGGCCACATCAATTTCGTCTGCTAAGAGGAGACCACAGTTGGTCTGCAGAGATAAGATATCTTGTTTTCCTGGAAGCCCCTAGACTCGTGCATGAATTGATCACATAGATCCTGTTCTGTAGAATCAATAATATAATGGCACATCATCAACTCTGGTTTTTGCAGGAAGCATTTTAAATAAATTTCATTGTTCATTGGCTGGATTGCAGCAAACAAATATGCATTCTAGCAAACCATGTGAAAGAACATTAGTAAAAAGTCTCTTGTGTTTTTGTGTTTTTATTAAAAAAAAAAAATTCCCCAACCCTGCTGGGGAGATGCTTCCAAATGGGAAGTTTCTCTCAGAGGACTGGGCACTGTGTCCACTTCCTTGGCTGTCAATGATGCCCTCACACCCCGGGGCCTCCCAGGAGTTCCCAGCCCTCCACGCCCCCCAACTTGCTGCCCTGATGGCATCTCCAATGTAAACGAGCCGAGGAGAGCTGGCTATCGCTCCGTGAAATCTGCCCTGGTAAGGACTTTTTCCTTCTCATGCGCTCTGCCTGTGGTCTGTCCAGTGTGGTAGCCACTGGCCACCTGCGGCTACCTAAATTTAAATGAGTTAAAGTAAAATTTAAACATAAAGCCTTCAGTTGCACCAACCACATTTCGAGTGCTCCACAGCCACACACATGGCAAGTGCTACCACACTGGATGGTACAGGCATAGAGTGCTTTTATCATTCCAGAAAGATCCACTGGACAGCGCTGCTCTTGGCCTGCAGTATCCTGCCAACTGATGCTAGACAATACTGACTAGGGCTGGAGACATGAAGGAAAATCAAATGCCTAAGTGTACCCATGATGATACTCTGGGGAAAGGGGGAATCATGGTGCATTTATAGACCTCAGTTTCTTAACCTGTATAATGGGCATACTCACTCCTTTTTTCTCTTGACCTCAATATACTTAAAGGCTTGCTAAAAACGGAGTTTAAATTGCTGAGACAAATGTACTCTGTATGTAGATTGTGCTATGATTGTTGCTAATTTCAACATTAAGTACTAACAAACAGCCCCCAGACACCAGGCCCAGGAAGAAAAAAATCACTGAGAGCAAATGAGTGAGAATACGAAGAGTTCACCATTTGGTGATCTAAACCAGAGAGAGTTTTATGTGATCACTCCTTTCCCAACTGACTCTAGCTCTCTCTTCGGTCCTGGCTTTGTGAGCACGCAGGTGAATGAGCTCAAATCCACAATCCCTCTTACTGGCTTTGTGTGTGTGTGTGCATGTATGTGTGTGTATGCACGTGTGCACATGCATGTGTGTGGTATGAATGCATTCATATGGACACATGTACTCTTGAACTGAGAGCCTCAGGAGTCCTGAGGGGCAGTCACAAAGGAAGACAAGGAAGTCATGAACCAGAGCCCAGAAGTCAAAGAGCCAGAGCTGTGTGGCAGGAGTGGCCGAGCCAGACACTGGTCCAGCCCTAAGAAGACACAGGAAAGCCATTTCTGGCAGCCAGTGTTGGCCAGAAGGCTGGGCAGGGCCTGACAGCCCCTGTGATGAAGAGCCTTTCATGACACCTTTCTCCAGGTTCTACTGATCTTTTCACTGGTGAGGAAAAACTACTAACTTCCCAAAGGCCTAGGTGGCAGTGCACTGCGATTTCATTCTTGGTGTTTCACAAGTGTTCACGGCTGGGCTGCTCTGTATGAAAAGCCTTTTATTTTCAATAGGGCTTTAAGAGTAGGCAGAGAAAGCACCAGGGCCACCTCCCACACACTACCAGGGCTGCCCCTCAGCAATCTTGGGAAAGCCCTGTAGGTGACAAGGAGAGTGCAACCTGTGCTGAACCCTTCCCAAGAGGCCTCAGCGTAGCCAGGGGGAGCCCCTTACATCCTGTCGCTGCTTTCCCAGCCCTGATCCCATTTTCTGGCCACCTCCGCAAGTCAGGTTTTCCCCTGAATTTCTCAATCTCCACATGTGGCCCGGGAGAGTGCTCCTGTGTGCACATCCTGGCTCTTCAGCAGGGCAGTCAGGGCCGCAAGGACTCTCCGCCCTTGAGTCCTGGCTGGCCCACCACAGTTCCCAGCGCGACAGACCGACAGCCCATGCTCCAACTCTACCCACATCCTGAGACAACCTCCAATTCATGCTCTGCATTCACTCGGGGACCTGTCTTGAAACAAGTCATGGAAAAGACATCGAAAGCCCTCCTGTGCCTCGATACTTGCTGATAGAAAAACACAGTGGTGAGGAATAAGTGCTTCAGTGGAGGGATGCTGGGAACCTGTGACATTATTTCACCAAGACTGAAATGTTAACGGATCAAGAGACTGGTGGGCACCTGCGCCCTTGAGTACCTCTCTAGGGAAATACAGTCATTACTGGACCCACTGAATACACTCCCAGGAATCTGTTATAAGGAAAGATGAATGTACAAGGATGCAGTGTGTTTATGATACAGAGAAAACAGGAGTCACCTGAGCGCCTCATAAGAGAAGTCTAAGTAAACAAAGCTGAAGGGTCCACACAGGTAAATGTCACACCGTTACTGAAAGCTATGGAATATTTCTCTTTATTTACAAGAAAAGAGGTTAATAATATGTTGCTAACTAAACAAAGAAACTTACATGAAAGTCCTTGGGAAACTTGAAAGACGGGGCAGGACCAGACCCAGGGCAGTGAAGAGAGGGGAGGTGGATAAGACACATTTTCTTAGGGCAGGGTGAGTCAGGCACTTAGAAACAGAATCTCAAACTATGACCTGTGAAAATGTGATACATTTGAATTCAAATTCCAAACTGCCAGGGATAGATAGTCCAGCCCCATCTTTTCTAAGTGGGAAAGCATTGCTAGGGATGTGGAAGGCAGGGCTGGGGTCTATGGTGCTCCCTCCAGGCCAATGCATTTCCATCTGTACTCACCACCTTCCAGCTCTGGTCTCATTGACTTCATGGTGATGGCAATGTGAAGCCTCAGTGGTGTCCTGGGCCTCTCTCTGGCTGGACGGAAGCCCAAAGCTCCACTCAGGATGGACTCCCAGGTGATCACCAAGCCAGCAGTGCACAAGCACATCTGACCAGAGGCAAAGGGATGCCTCTCCCAGGCTCATCCCAGCAGGGACTCAAGTCTCACCATGTCTGTTAAGTGGCTCACTGAGTTTTGGGGCCTTCTCTCAAGTTTGGGTTGTGTCCAGGGCAGTGGTTCTCAAGTGTGTGTCCTGCCCCACCCCCATGCAACAGCAGCCCCGGGGAGCCCGTTAGAAAGCCACCCGCCGTCTGCCTCCCCATACCCACTGAATCAGAAGCTCTGAGGACAGCAGTCCAGTCATCTGGGTTTCACAGTCCCTCCAGGGGGCTCTGAGGGGAACTTCAGTTTGAGAACTACTGCTTTAATGGTTAAGATTTAAGACACGAAATAATGTGTACACCAAACTCCTGCAACATGCACTTACCCATGTAACAAACCTGCACATGTACTGCCTGAACCTAAAATAAAAATTGGAAAGAAAAAAATGATTTAAGACGCTGGAGTCAGAACGCCTGAATTCAAATCCTTAACCAACCATTGAATATTTGTTTAACCTGAGATACTTTACTTAACCTCTTATACATGGGGGAAAATGCTTGTACTTTCCCTTAAGATTGCTTCTAGGCATCAACAAAACAGGTAGATAAGGTACTTGGAGGCCAGGCACGATGGCTCACTCCTGTAACTTCAGCACTTAGGGAGGCAGAGGCAGGCAGATGGCTTGAGGTCAGGAGTTTGAGACCAGCCTGGCCAACATGGTGAAACCCCGTCTCTACGAAAAATACAAAAATTAGCCAGGTGTGGTGGTGCGCACCTGTTATCCCAGCTACTTGGGAGGCTGAGGCAGAAGAATTACTTGAGCCCAGGGGGTGAAGGGTGCAGTGCAGTGAGCACTCTAGCCTGGGTGACAGAGTAAGACCCTGTCTCAAAAAAAAAAAAAAAAAGGAAAGCAAGCAAGCAAGCAAAGGATGTAGAAGACAAGTATCTGGCAAATAATAAGTGCCCAGTGCATGCATATTATATACAGACTATACATAATATGTGTGAACATATATGTATATGTGTATACATGTATGTGTATATGTATATATGTTCACATATGTGTATGTATACTTGTGTGTACATATATTTTTCTTTTTCTTTTCCCATTTTTCTTCTGGTAGAGGAACTAAGAATCAAATCTTTCTTGGGACAAAATCCAAACTTAAGGTGGAGGACAGGGACTTATCCAAGACCACCGAGAGAACGTGGAGTGGACTCAGGCTTGGCATCTTACACTCCCCCCTGGAAGCTTGTTTGGCTTTTTTAAAGCCAACAAACACAGGGTGAGCTGAGAAGCAGCCTCTGAAAAGGCAGATGATCGGGGCATTCTCCAGATATGGAAGTCCATCAGACTCAACTTGGTCTCTTCCGGAAACTGGAGACCCCAATGTGCTATGGGAAGATACCCCCAAACGCTCTGCTGGCTAAGAAAAATGCTTAGCTTTAAAACAACCAAAGCCTGGTCTTCCCTAGGACATGACTCTACCGGGAAAATTAAAACCCTTTCCCTCACTCATGGGGACCCTCTCAGAAAGTCCACAACTGGAGGAGGCCTGGTCAATTGTTGGCTAACAACTCTTTTCTTTTTACTAAATACCAATGGACTTACAAAGAGGAGAGGAAAAGTGGGTAAAAGAACAAGGGAAGGCCTGCAGCGTGAGGCTTTGCAGTCTCTCCTTCCACACAGCTAGCATGCTGAAGAGAACGTGATTATCCACCACAAACACCCTGGAGGGAAAAACATCCAAATAAAACAGTTGAGTAGAGTGGTTAAGACACAGCCAGTCAGGGGACTGCCTGGGTTCAAGTCATGGCCCCACTGCTAATTCACTCTGCATCCTTTCTGCTTGCTGCCACAGGACATCATGCACATTGCACCACAAAGCATGCAGAAGAAATCATGCTAAAAGTCTTTTGTGTGTGTGTGTGTGTATTCTTTTTATTATTATTATTATTATACTTTAAGTTCTAGGGTACATGTGCATAATGTGCAGGTTTGTTACATATGTATACTTGTGCCAGGTTGGTGTGCTGCACCCATCAACTCGTCAGCACCCATCAACTCGTCATTTACATCAGGTATAACTCCCAATGCAATCCCTCCCCCCTCCCCCCTCCCCATGATAGGCCCCGGTGTATGATGTTCCCCTTCCCGAGTCCAAGTGATCTCATTGTTCAATTCCCACCTATGAGTGAGAACATGCAGTGTTTGGTTTTCTGTTCTTGCGATAGTTTGCTGAGAATGATGGTTTCCAGCTGCATCCATGTCCCTACAAAGGACACAAACTCATCCTTTTTTATGGCTGCATAGTATTCCATGGTGTATATGTGCCACATTTTCTTAACCCAGTCTGTCACTGATGGACATCTGGGTTGATTAAAAACATTGCACTATCTGGGCAGCCACAGGGACCCAGCTGTGAGAGAATCCTGCCCACATCTGGTTAGGCTGTGGGGGTCGTTTACATGAGCCCATGTCTTTGTCTACAGATGGCTCAGGGAGCAGGAAAGACTGGGTATCGTTGGTCAAACAGGCAGATGTTTCTACTGCACTGGCCTCCAGGATAACTCAGGTCAAACAGCACAACAGACTTCAAATCCCAGGACCAAAATCTTTCTTTCAGAGCCAGGACTAGTGAGAGATGCCTGAGAGCTTGTTAGAAATGCAGGGCCTTGGGTTTAGCTCCAGACCTACTATGTCATAATCTGCAGAGTGACAAGACCTCCAGGCGATTTACAGTGGCACAGTTGATGTTTGAGAGGTAGCAGAGGCAAGGAAGGGCAGAAACCCCAGGCTCATCTGCCATTTGCCATCTCAGCCTTGGTCCAAATGGGGGAGGGAGGTGATCGAGTGATATCAGCGGAAGGAAGATTCCCCAAGGGTTTCCCCGAGTCTCTCTCAGGCCACCTGGAGATCACAAACCTATATTCAGCTTCCAGAGAGACATTACACTGATTATATTAAAAGAAATATTTATTGACCATTTATGAAATATTTAGCAAAGCTCATACACTGTATTTGGATGGAGGAACAACCACCCCCTAAGGTTCCATAGTACGAAGATTCTATTTAATATTGCATTATGTCAATAGAGTCTGTGCAATGAAAATCAATAAACATTTACAAGATGTCTCAAAGACATCCAGAACTTGAAAGCAAAATGTGTCAGGCACATGTCCAAGTTCCTGTTCATTCCACAACCAGAAGATGTGAAGAACAGTAGTGAGCCAGTTACTAACAAGGGAGGTCAAGAGACCACAGGCAATCCACAAGGGGGATGGAGGCACGTGGTGGCAGGTGAAATGTTAGGGAAGCACTAAATGGAGACCAGAAGATACTGGTGAATATAACAAGACCGGCCAAGATGTTTAGGGTTATGCTAAATATCTCTTTAAAATATATCTGTATGTATATATTTTCAATTGAAAGCAACTCAGTAAACCAGGTATGTCAACCAATTCAAGTCAACCAAGAAGGATGTATCACGCATATCAATCTTGCAGTCCCCACAGGTAGGTGCTGAGACTCAAGTTCTCCAAAATCTCAGAATATTTCAATGATCCCAGGGCTCATGTTGGAGCGGGGAAGTGAGTTCTAAGCAAATCTGACTATAACACTACTATCTTAACCACTCCAATGGGCCAAAACAAGTGTGTTAACCAGTCCTAAGTTCTCAAGTTCTACTGGTTATAATTCTTAAGTCCATCAAAGTAAGGGACTTGACAATGCTCGCACAGTGAAAAAAAAATCAATTTTTCTGCTGCTTCCACAGAATTATATATAATTCTTATTTAAAAAATGGATGGCCATAGGGTATATATTAACAACAAAAAAGAGACTGCTCAGTCAACTGTGAAAGATACAGTCTGGGATAAAGAAAATGTGGGATATTTATAAAATGGAATATTCTTCTTTAGAAAGAAAGGACTTGCTGAGACATGCTACAATACGGATAAAACTTAAAGCCAGTCACAAAAAGACTAATACTGTATGATTCCACTTATATGAGGTACCTAGAGTAGTCAAATTCATACACACAGAAAATGGAATGGTGGTTGCCAGAGGCTAGGGAGGAGGGAGAAATGGAAAGTTATTGTTTAATGTTGTTTGATGAGTTTCAGTTTTGCAAGATGAAAAGGGTTCTGGAGATAGCTGATGGTGACGGCTGCATAGACAATGTGAATGTACTCAATGCAGCTGAACTGTGCACTTAAAACTGTTAAGAAGGCACATTTTGTATTTACGACCATTTTGAAAACCAGGTCTGTTGAAACTTTTAAAAACACAATCTGCTAAAAAATAATTTTTATATACCTACCCTTAAGGGCTTGGGTGCAAAGCCTGCCTCTGACACTATTCAAGTGAAACCAACAATAAAAAGAATACGGAAACACACATATGCACATAGACGTAGGGGTGTGTGTGTGTGAGTGTGTGTGTGTGTGTGCACGCGCGCACGTGAGGGGGGATCTTGAAGTCATCTTTTTTGCAGGATATAGAATAAGTCCAGAACACATTCTCAAGCAGAACTTCCAACTTACAAAGCACTGTAGCTCCTACCCCGCCCTGCCAACCTAGGCTTACAGAAGTCATGGATGAAAGAGCCATTATGAAACGGCAGAGTAAGTTTAACCTGAAATTTCTGGAGGGAAAAGGTGGGGAAGGAATTCATCAACGGTCCTCCAGATGCTCTGTGATTCGCCTGGGGCCACCTAATCCCAAGGCTTTGCCACTTCTGAACCCCATAGCTGGAGCTGCCACTCTCGATTACCACAGGCTGAAGGTAATTCCTGCAGAAGCCACGTGTAGTTCTTTCTCTGGGGACTGCTCAGCTCTCACAGCTGACTCCCTCAACCTCTTCCAGATGGGATTCACAGCAGGCTAGAACCACAGACCCAGGGAATGTGAGTCCTCAAATGGAACTCGAGGTTGGGGCCTTGGTCCCATGAGTGATTTGTGGCTGTCAGGATGTACAGGATTTACTTGGCTTCATAAGACAGCCCAGAGATCCAGTTTTAAGGCAGAACGTTAGAAAGCCTCCATCACTGTACCACTTCTCAAATATGCCCAGCTAATGAACGCTTCAGAGGCTAAAAAGGAGTGTTGACTTTGTCACTGGCATTTTCCTGTTCAGTAGAGTAAACCATCTAAATAGTAAAAATACATATTTTCTTTTATGGAATTCAATAAAGCATTTTCATCTTGAGTGAAAATTAAGTAGGCTATAAATAATTTTTGTTTTAGTCTGAATTTGTATCATGCAAAAAGAAAACATTGCTTGAAAATGACCCAACCTAATTCCTTCATTTTAAAGTTATAGCTCAGGGTAGTAACATGATTTGCCCCAGGTTATGCAGCAAATTAGATGCAGAGCTGAAAGCAAGACTCTGTCCTCCTCCATGCTCTCCCCTACCACGACTAGAAAGTCTGGTCATAAAATACGAGACTCCACAGTTGATGGATCTGGGATTATGCCATTAGGGTTTCCCTTTACATCCCAGGCCATAGGTCAGTAAGTACGACATTATTCATTTTTTTCTTGGGTCCAGGCATTTTTCTGGATGCCCTTTGCAGTTTTTCTTTTTATAGCATCAGATAGCTCATGGAGGAGCCATGTCTGGCACACGCCTCCTCTTATATTAATCCCAAGAGAAAGCTCAGGCTCTAATATTTAAGCTTCTAAGACATTAACAGAGGTTCTGGACAAAGTCACAGTATCATCTTTTATCTCTGTGAACACACTGTACACTGTGCCTGCCAGATTGAGTACTGGGGTGTATAATAAGCCCAGAGTGGTGACTGGTGTGTTGCACTGACTCCCAGGTCAAAGTTGCCCAAGGCAGGAAGTCACCACCCACAGTCACTTCCTTGCCCTGTCAGCCTGTCTTGCCCAATGACCAGGGTTTGGGATTCATAAGTTGACAGTGGATGTCTGAGCCATTGCTAGCTGCAGAGGGGCAGTGCGGTGACAGCCTGGTCACCGACATCCTGGCCATCTCATGGCAATGTGGAAGGATTTAAAGAACGGGTTGTGTATTCGTTCATTTTCACCCTGCCAGTAAAGACATACCTGAGACTGGGCAATTTACAAAATGAAGAGGTTTAATTGGACTTACAGTTCCACATGACTGGGGAAGCCTCACAATCATGGTGGAAGGCAAGGAGAAGCAAGTCCTGTCTTACATGGATGGCAGCAGGCAAAGAGAAAATGAGGAACATGCAAAACTGGAAACCTCTGATAAAACCATCAGATCTCACGAGACTTATTCACTACCATGAGAACAGTATGGGGGAAACCACCACCATGATTCAATTCTCTCTCCCCAGGTCCCTCCCACAACACATGGGAATTATGGGAATACAATTAAAGATGAGATTTGGGTGGAGACACAGCCAAACCATATCTGGTTGTATGTCTCCTCCTGGAAGGAATAAAAGGTCTTTCTCTCGCCGTAAGTGTTCCTCCGAAGACTACCCTAACTGTGGGGCCCAAATCTCTTTTTCTAAAGGGTCTTTCCTTCAATTTTAAGAAACGTGTTACAGATACAGATGAAAAAAAAAGCAGGGGCAAACACGGGACTTGTGGAGATTTCACTGCCTGGCAGCACAGAGGACTTCCTGGGTGGGATGTACTTACTTTACCTTCCCCAGTACATTACAAACTCATAGCTCATTCATCTATGTAGAAATACCCAACATTGGATGTAGTTCCTTGTACACAATAGTTGCCTAATAAATGTTACTTAAGGAACCAATTATATATTATAGCGACTCTTACAATTTTAGCCTCTCAACCAAGTAGTTCTAATTATTTAGCCTCCATCTTCATTTGACTTCCCCCAGAAGGTGACTGTGAAATTAGGGTGGTGATCACAGGAAGCACCATAAGGGAGTGAGGAAGTGAGACAGAGCCCAGAAGGTGGCCCATACATTCATGAGCGTGTTACCTCCATCAGCTAGGGCTTGATCCCCCTGGGGATGCTCTGAGAGAGGATGCTGAATTACCTTTTATTGCTCCATGAAGAGGTGAAGAGGCTGGGGTTTATCTGCTATACTCTTATCTCTTGCTGATTAAAGATTGATCCTCGGGTATTGGTTTCCACACATTCTCGGCTCTGCCTATGTTTATGCTGAGCATACTTCCATGATCAAAAGATAACATGAGGGAGACAGATGTAAGAATCCATTTACATACATTTATGAAAAGTATCTACAGGTGACCTCTGGGGTAGGCTGAGGCAACATGGGAAGAGCACTGATAGCATCTAACACAACTTCACATCTCATCCATCTAACCATTAGGTTTATCTGGTTACCTAATAGTGATGATAAGAAATGAATGTCATAAGATCAGTCAACCCACCAATGACTCAACACTATATCAGAGTCTATGGAAAAAGAAAACAAAAACCGTTCAGTTTCTGCAGAAGACCCATCTATCCGCTTCCTCCTTTCTAACAGGGTTCCGCTTTTGCTCACAGGATCTGTTCTCCTCCGAGCCTGGTACTCTTCAACCAATAATGGTGACTCCATTCTACTTGCAAATGCTTAGCTTGGGAATGGGCATGAAATACGAGGGTCAGGTATTGGGGGGCACTAAAAGCCTGCCTTGCTGATAAAAGAAAGGCATAGAACAAGAGACAGGGAGGGAAGGGGGCGGGAAGGAGCTCTGAGAGTGACACTATCACCTAGACTCAGTGTCTATAATTCTCAGTGGCTGAGAATGTGTATTCAATGTGTATTCAATTTCTAGAGGAACTGCTCCTTAGACAGAGTTCACCCATCCTGCACTTACATTGCTAGTTCTGGGAACTTACATGAGGGACTTTGCATTTAACCTGATTAAATTTCATCTCATTCATCTGCAGGTTGTGCAGATAGCCTAAAATCCCGGTTCTTCATTATACTTTGTGGTTACTCCTACAACCCTTGGGTCTTTTGCAAATGTGATAATTACGCCTTTTATGTCTTCACTGAAGTTCTTTATGGCTTGACTTTTCTAATTCTCTATCATTTGTAAAAATGTCAAACTTGTTAGGATCAAGTTCAGACATGGCATTATAGAGTCCCCCAAAGCCTGGGCCAGGAACACATTTTTGAAGCGGTTTTCCACCAGTTGCTAACATAGCAGCTGTATACCATCCATAGCAGAGTCTGACTTAAAATCACAGCATAACAGATTCAGGAAGTCCTATCATGAAATCAAGACCAAATATCTATTTCATTGTCCTGAATTACTAGCCTGAAAAACCTATCAAAAATCAGGAAATAAATTATCAGTGCAAAAGATGCCCTCAATGAATCTTAAATCCATTATGGATCAGAGGTTTAGAGGCTGGGGAACACAACATTGACGGGTCTTCCCCTCGCTACTCTGATGACAGTTTGACTCCTTAGATGGGCAGGAAGCAGGCAAGGCCAGCTGCCCAGCCTTTCCCCACACCATGGCCATAAATATTCAATTACATCAGACCCGCCTCAAAATCACTGGCTCTGAGCACTGCTTCTTAACCCCCAGCATGTCTGCCTCCTGAACTCTGAGATGGGAATATCTCTAGGCTGGTCAGGCTTCAAGGAATAATTCATTAGCATCTGAAGATAGCAGCTTGTAAAGTGGAAAAATGGCTCTGTCAGCGGTGTTGGTGCTCTTTAGCTCATACGCTTGCAGTAAATGAAGACTTCATGTGTATTTTTAGTCATTTTTAAGGCAGTCTGGGAACACCCTAAGCCCCCAAAGCCCTCTCCTGTGCCTCTGTGTTTTGATGTCCTCGTTGTTCTCACAGTGGGCAAGCCCTGCAAGCGATCTGGGGAGAGGGAGCCAGCTCCAATGGGGGTGAGACCATGCTAGAGTGCTGCAGAAAGGAAAGGTGGGGTGGGCGCACAGGTCTGAGCAGAGCCTATGGCAATGGAAGGACATGGGGAGTATCTAAAGCAAATCTTGCGAATATGCCTCAAGCAGAACTTCAACACCGACCATCTGTCTCCAGGCTCCATCGGCCACTCCCGCCCCACTTCTCATGTGTCTTTGGAAAGTTGGCAAATATTCTCCTGAGGCCAGAAGTCAAGGACCTCCAGAGCTTGGTCAGACTCCCAAGAGACTCTGGTGGTTAACAGCATGTTCCTTGTCTCCACCAATATATCAAAGAGCCTGATCAGGGTGGTGTTGGGGTCAAGTGCAGACATGCCATTACAGAGAGTCACCCCACCAAAGCCATAAATCACCCTTTTTTTGAGGGACAGGGTCTGACTCTGCCACTCAGGCTGGAGGCAGTGGCATGATCATGATCATAGCTTACTGTAGCCTCAAACTCCTGGGCTCAAGCAATCCTCCTGTCTCAGTCACCTGAGTAGCTGGGAGTACAGGCCTGCACCATCACACCTGGGTTTTTTTTTTTTTTTTTTTTTGAGACAGAGTCTCGCTCTGTCACCCAGGCTGGAGTGCAGTGGTGCCATCTCGGCTCACTGAAACCTCTGCCTCCTGGGTTCAAGCAATTCTCTGCCTCAGTCTCCTGAGTAGCTGGGATTACAGGCGCCTACCACCACGCTGGCAAATTTTTGTATTTTTAGTAGAGACAGGGTTTCACCATCTTGGCCACGCTGGTCTTGACCTCCTCACCTTGTGATCCACCCACCTCTGCCTCCCAAAGTGCTGGGATTATAGGCATGAGCCACTGTGCCTGGCACACCTGGCTAATATTTTTATTTTTATTTATTTTATTATTATTATTATTTGTAGAGATGGGGTCTTGTTATATTGCCCAGGCTGGGCTTAAACTCCTGGCCACAAATGATCCTCCTGCCTTTGTCTCCCAAAGTGCTGAGATTACAGCACTTTGAGCCACTGTGCCCAACCACAAACCACCTTTCTGAAGCTGTTTTCAATCAGTTGCTAATATACCAGCTGTATCCCATCCACAGCATAATTACCTCTCTGGCCTAGAATGATTCACCCAGGACCCCTGTATGATGCTCTATGAAGGGTGGAACATAATGTCCCCACAGACCTCTTAGAGAAGGGTCAATTCTTCCCTCTGACTATTTCCAACTCCACCAAGTGCCTCAGTCTTTCCCAGTTAAGGGCCCCAGCGTACCCCATCACTCTCACATTCTCCCTTCCTTTCTCTAAGGACACTCCTCCCCACCACCTTACTTCCCCCAGACACGTGCACACACACACACACCCCCCCACAAGATCCCACATAGGCCACCTACTGTTCATTTTTCTAAGTTTGCCACTAAGAAGTTACAACAATTAGGACAGGAATACTGCTGGGAGCCCGATGGCTAGATAGTAGATTTTGATGTGAACCTAACCTCTCCCCCTTGGTAAATTCTAGCCCTGTTCTTTAAAAAGTACACCATGTCTTCCTCTTGGCTTCTCAAATGTTGGTCTGTGGTTGAAAAAGCACTACTGCACTTGTGGGATAAGCCTTAAGCGCCTCATCTATCACACGCAATGTTTCCCAGGAGTGGAGCTGGGCTTCTTTTGAATTATGTTCTCGCGCTGTAATGAGATGTGGTCTGAGCTTCTGAAAATAGCCACAGAGAGAATCCTGTCTTATAACATGTGGACAGACTGAAGCAAGTCAAGGAAAGTAAACGGGATGGGGAGGGAGGCTCTTGGTAAACATTTCCTCCTTTTACTTTACTGGGGCTGAAAGCTCATTTCTAGCACTGCTAGGGGGGAAAAAAAAACAGAGACCAAGTTTATTCGCTTTGGATGGCCTGGGATCTGAGGTGCCAGTGCATGACATGACTGTATGGTGCACTCCTGAGGCAGGCGTGCAGAGAAGAAGTGACAGGAACACAGCACCAGAAAGGGACAGAGTCTATGAGAAATCACTCTAAAGTTATTTATCGGCAGCTGAAAATGTGAACTTTCTGATGACCTTGAGAATCTTCCAGTCCTACTTCCCTTTGCAGCCAACATTCAAAACATCTCCACGACAGGGAGCTGCCAGCCAAACTTTCATTCATTCACTCTTGCAAAAGCAAAGGATTAGTTCAAGTAACAAAACTCTTTGGTTGGCACAAGTCACCTCTGCACTGTGCCACACGGCAGACTTATCATCAGCAATGAAGGAGATAAAGATTGGCTCCACTCAAAGGGCTACAGAGGCTCAACATGATGACGAACGAACCAAGTGGACAGCCACTGATAAGAAAGCCCGCCGGGGCCAAGAACTGTTACAAAAACCCCAACCCCAGAGACATAAGATGTTGATTCAGGCAAGAATAGTCATGCACAGTTGTGTGGGATGTGCAATGCACAAGGACCTTTGACTGAAGAGGCAACTGGGTGCTGATATCCTGCCACTAGCTCCTCTTGCCAAGCCAAGCTGGAGGAAGGAGTACTTTAAAATATGCGTTTTCTTTTACCTTTGATCTTTTTGTAAATTTCACTGAAGTATTACATACATACAAGAAAAGTACATAAATCATAAGTTCCACAAATTTTCGCAAACTGAACACAACCACATACTCAGCACCTGGGTCACGTAACGGAGCATTAACAAAACCCCAGAAGTAGTCTTACAAATTTGTTTTCTTCTTTTTTTTCTGGAACAGAGTCTCGCTCTGTCACCCAGGCTGAAGTGCAGTGGTGCCATCTCAGCTCACTGCAAACCTCCACTTCCTGGGTTCAAGTGATTCTTCTGCCTCAGCCTCCTTAGTAGCTGGGGCTACAGGCGTGCGCCACCATGCCTGGCTAATTTTTATATTTTTAGTAGAGATGGGGTTTCACCATGTTGGCCAGGCTAGTCTCAAGCTCCTGACCTCGTGATCCACCCGTCTCGGCTTCCCAAAGTGCTGAGATTACAGGTGTGAGCCATCGCACCTGGCCCATTGTTTTACAAATCTGAATCAAGGTATCGTCTACTCACTAAGCCAGTGCCCACAAGGCTGTGATGATCATAAGGGGGCACTTTTTAAGTCTACACAAAAGCACTCTATGAGCTGGTAATGTCTCGAGAAAGGTGGCCACTATCCTCAAGAAATTAGCATATGGTGAGGGGGACTGGGCTGGTGCAAAGGTGACAAGTGTAACATGACAAGTGACGTTGCACAGAGGGAAGGCTTCCTCTGCCCACACCCCTTTAACCTCCCTCCCCTCTGCCACTTCCTCCTCTCCACAGTAAATATCATAGTATCTCATGATCAGGGCTGGGGAGATGAAACCAGAAGGAGAATCTCACTGGCAGTGAGAGCAGAAAGAAAGTGTAACAAGTGCCAGGGATGCAACCCCGTCCTACATGAGAGCTGTCTGGAGTCTGAAAGTTGCTGGTTCGTCACTGTCTGACTGTTGGAAGCAAGTCCAGTTTACTGTTTGTGGAGAGGACTGCCATCATGTTGTCTGAAGCTTTCTCACCTAACTTCTTATGAGCCAAAGAAAAGAAGTATGCTATGACCACATTAACTTGTAGAGACCCAACTCCTCTGAACCACCGTGCTCTCACTTGGCACCTATGGTTGATGTTTTGTGTTGACCCTTTCCAAAGTGGCACACATCTTCTGCTTCTCCTTCCCCAGACTGTCAATGCCTTGAGGTCTGGACACCACAGCTCTGTTTCTTGAAAAAAATGAGAATACTGAATGAATGAATGAATAAATGAGGGCAAAGGTCATTAAAAAAGAAAGGTAGTTTACTTTGCCTTATTTTCTACTTAATGCTCCTTTCTAAAAAGTTTTAAGATAAAGTGTATCTGGAATGAACACTCAACTGGCAGCCCTTCCAGGGCTGGGGTTTGGACCCCTAGATACAGAACAGTGGGGAAGATGAGGTTCCTATCAGAGAACTTACTGTAGCAAGTTATTCCTCCTCTTCCCCTGAAACTCCAAGGCATGTGGTTTAAGTTCAAGACTTGCAAACATGACTGCCCAGGAAGAAGTTCTCATTCATCTTGTCTGCCAGCCCCTTCTGAATTAGTGGCATGTTCAAACTCAAAGAGAGGAAAAGATGGAGGATCCCAGCTGAAGAGCCATGGGCCTGGACAGCCCCCCGGGCTGATCACTGTGGCTGGCAAGACCTGACAACTTTTATTTTCCTGCCAGAGGTCAAGGCATTTTCCAAATTCCTGATTCAAACCCCAGCCCAGAACTCTGTCAGGTTGATCTTCCTGGAAATGTGTGTCTTCGGCCCCAGAGCTTGGGCCCCATGTGGGGCAGGAAAACCCTTTATTTCACTGTGGCTGAGGCACATCCCACGTCTATGGTAGAATCCTACTGTCAGTGCCGGCAGCACTCTCAGCTTTCCTGCCTCTGAGCTCTCTCCAAAGCCTGGCAAAGCTGCTCAGTCCCTGGAAATGCAGGGGAGCTGGCCCTCAGCCACCAAGGTTCGGGGGTGGTGGAGAACTCTGCCTGCAGCCACCTCTGCAGAGACGTAACTCTGAGAGGCATTTCACCCAGTTCTACTGCCATGGAGGCCCTGGATGTTGCCCCTTGATGGGTCCTTCTATTTCCCACTTCCCTCTCCCTCCCTACTCGCTTCTTTTGCTTGCCCACTTCATTAATAAATGACTCCTGAACAAAACAGGCAGGTCCCTATATGTGTCCATCCCAGGTGCACACCCAGGAGGGGCTGAGTGGCTGCTGTTCAATTGCGCTCTCCCTGCCCATGAAGTGTGATTTTCTCTCCTTTATTAGTAGGAGAGGAGAAAATGGCTTTACAGCCTTCTGCTTTCTCTCAAATCCTAATAATTTATGGAGCGTTGAGTAGGCACCAGGTCTGTGCTAAGTGGCTTTGCATGATTTCTCTCATTGACGCTTTGACCACTTTCTGGGAAGACTGGCACAAGTGCCATTCACACTATACAAAGGGGACAGCAGGGATTTCAGAACAATATGCTATTGAATGGTGTGGCCCAGGTTTGACCTAAAGGTAGCCTGAACCCAGTCTCACACCTCCAGCCATGACTGTGGGAGCCTCACCCTATTCACTATGGACACACACACTGGGATACAATGTTGACAAGGGAAACCACTCAAGACTGCTTCTGGGAGAAAAGGAAAATGGTAACTGTTGGACGCCGTGATTTGAGGATTCAGAGAAATCGTGTGACACCTGGGAAAACACGGTGTTGAAGTTAGGCGGACAAGGCTTGCATTTGGAATCAGCCATTGACCTTCTCTGAAACTCAAGGTTTTGTTTGCACATTGAAAAATGTGAATTATAAAGACTATCTTACTGTTGGTTACTGGAATTAAAAGACAGAGTATACAAATTAACCACTTCCTTGTGTATGTAAATACCCGATACATAGTAGCTATTAATAATATCAACAATGTTCTTAGTAATGCTAAAATAATCGCAGATCATGGGGCCCAGCACTGTGTCTGGCTCTGAACTACCGTTGAGGGTTTGTAGACCAGGTCTAGCTATCCTGGCATGTGCAAGAGGGGCAGTGAAAACCCTGCATCTTGCATTTTGGGAGGAAGGGACGACTGGAAGTGTGGGGTTCCCCCAGAACCTAGAACCAACTAAGGCCGGAAAAGCTAAATCCACAGGTCAGTTCTGGGAAGAGCGAGCTCATTTTGTTCAGGAAACGATGAAATGCTGGGGTCAGAGGGACCTAAGAAGTCATATGTCCCTACCTCCCAACCCTACATTCATTCACGCATGTATGCATTCATTCATTAATTACAGCCTTCACTAAGTACCCATTCTGTGATAACCACTGGAGATCTGAAGGTGGATTAAGTCTACCCCAGAAATTAAGTTCACTAAGGTGTCCCAAGTGCAGAAACAGGGCTCTTCCAAGAGCATAGTGGGGCTCAAAGGAGCAAGCGGACCATCTACCTATGGGGCATCCTGGTACAGCTTCACAGAGGAACAACCATCATTGCACCCCACCAAGATGTGCTTGAATTCTCTCAACACCACTGCCAGAAAATTGTGCCCAGCATAACCTAAACACTTCCACTGATGGTAAACCTGCCATCTTCCTGTCTCTATTTATTTACCTGTTTTATTTTACTTTACTTCGTGTGTGTGTGTGTGTGTGTGTCTCCATTTTTTTAGGGCAAAAAAAGCACTTGATTCTATTGAACAAAACTTTGCCTCCCATAACTGCACCTGTTCAGGCCCTAGTCCTACTGCTTGGGGCTCTGAAACCCTGTCCATTCAGTCTTCCCTTCCTTCCAGTAGACGGACTAGCCACCTATAATGCTCATTCTCCAGAGCAAACAACACTAGGCACCCTTCTTTCCCTCCAGGACAGGAATTTGACACCATGCCCATCCCTCACCACTGAGCCTGCTCCCTTCCCCATTTCCAGAAGAGGGCATTGAGAACTGACAACATTGGTCCAAAGGATGTCTGTCTAGCAGGGAGGCGAGCAGCATCAGCTAACTCTGCCCTGGTTCAGAAAGTCATTCCTATAGAAAGAAATGGAACCTGGACAAACCCAAGATAGATCTGAATATCATCTGCCCCACACCAGCCTTGTGACCTTGACCAAATTCATTTGATCTCCTTGAGCGTCAGAGTCTTTATCTGTGAAATGCAGAGCTGGGAATACTTACCTAGGAGGGTGGGTGTAAAAATGAAATGAGATAATGAATCCAAATGCAAGAAAATGCCCAGGACATACCTGTCACATAGAAAGAACCTGGCAAACACTAGCTACTGCTTCAGTACATTAAATGCAGACCCAAGCTCACTGTGGCTGGTAAGACTTGACAACTTTCATTTTCCTGCCAGAGGTCAAGGCATTTTCCAAATTCCTGATTCAAGCTCCAGCCCAGAACTCTGTCAGGTTGATCTTCCTGGAAATGTGTGTCTTCGGCCCCAGAGCTTGGGCCTCATGTGGGGCAGGAAGACCCTTTATTTCACTGTGGCTGAGGCACATCCCGCGTCTGTGGCAGAATCCCATTGTCAGTGCCGGCAGCACTCTCAGCTTTCCTGCCTCCGAGCTCCCTCCAAAGCCTGGCAAAGCTGCTCAGTCCCTGGAAATGCAGGGGAGCTGGCCCTCAGCCACCGAGGTTCGGGGGTGGTGGAGAACTCTGCCTGCAGCCACCTCTGCAGAGACATAACTCTGAGAGGCATTTCACCCAGTTCTACTGCCATGGAGGCCCTGGATGTTGCCTGATAGGTGTGATATTCTTAAGCCACATCCTCCTTGTCCAATGCTTCTGCAAAAGGGCTTTCATGTAACCCAGAGCCCGATTTCATTTTTTTTCCACCCAATTTTTTCTTTTAACATGTATCCCCTCATACAGGCTGCCAGACCTCTGTGAACCCCATTTCTACTCTCATACAATTAAGGCAGAGTCAGCTGTGATTCCACCAAAACCCATGCACTCTACATCCGGGGAATATTGAGCGCTGGTCAATAATACATGGGCAGAAATGATACGCACCACTTCTCAGCCTGGCCCTTTCAATTCTCCCTTGTGATCCTCCATTCTCTCTCTTCATCTTCTAAGCAGAAGGGAATGCTTGAAGTCTCAGCAGATAATGAGCAGAAAATTGTAGGCTCCTGGCTTCCACTGCATGGAAGGCTGAATGCTGAATACAGCATCAGACTTTGCAAGAGTGAGAAATAAACTTCTTTGGTGTTAAGCCATTGAGATGTGGGGCCCTACCTATTACACCAGCTAGGGCTACCTTAAGTGATTCAACAAGGTACTTTCTGCTCATTGCTCCAGCTTTGTGGGATCCATAAAGTGGATGTGTATGCTTTTAGTGCCCTCATCCAAGTCATATGTCAGTCCTAATGCCAAGGGGAAACCCATTTAATGACACAAAGTGGGATAAGCTGGTGGCAGAAGTGGGCTGCAGCTGACAATGAGCACCGCAGGTGCACGCAAAAGCCTTTTGGCAAAGCCTCCACTGCCCACATGTTCACTTGCTGCCATGTACAATTAACAGAGCTGAACAGGACCTCACGAAAAGTCACTCTAAATCTAGAGAAGTCTATGGACTTGTCCAAAGTCCCACAGCTGGCTAGTGGCAAAGCCGAGGTCTTTGTTTTTAGCCTAGGTGTTTTCCCTGTAGGCAGACATTCTGGAAGAATGAGTCAAGGTCACATAAAGAGCACTTTCCCGTTCTGACATTCACTGCCCAAACATCTAATCCAAGTCACCTGAATACAGAGAATAAGAGTAATGCCATCCTTTGCAGAACAATTTCCCCGAACTCTTGCTTCCATTAAAAAGTGCAAAGATAAATCCCTTGACAACAGGCTTCAGCCAGTGGCCATATCCAAGACCTGCTTAAATGCAATCCATGGATGGAGAATTAACATCTTTTTCCTTATTGCTAGGAAACGGAAATTCAGTAATTATATCACACCTAATGAGAGACCTGGATTTTCAGACTTTTACATGGTTTTTAAATCTGTAAATATTAGCTTTCCCATTTAAGCAGCTTGCTTTCAACCTCTCATGCTTTTCCATGTTTAATTAAAAGGCTCCCAGAACTCATTATACATTGCCCTCTAAAAGTTGACTCAAAATAAGCTTTCTTTGCCATTATAGCCTTTTCCTTCCTGAATGTTCTTAAGGGTTACTGAAGCCACACTCTCTGAGCAGCAACTTGGGGTCCTGGGCAGATGAGTCAGAGTTCTGGTGCTGGCACTGGCTACTGGTAAGCACTGAACCCCTATGGGCCTCATTTGGACAATGAAGATAAAGGTAACAACAGTTCCCTGAAGGGTTATTGTAAGGATAGAATGAGATGCCGAGACCTGGTACACAGCATGTAGTCAGTAAGGGTAGTGTTCTTACTTTTTATTCTTTTTATATACCTACTAAATAAGCTAAACCTCAGAAAAAGAATTTTTAATAAGAGGTTTGGGCAGATGCTGTTGGTGGACTGCCCATATCTCCTCAACTTGACCATGTCAGCACCCATCTGTCTGATTTCTGCATGTGAGGACCTACATCTCCTCTCTCAAGGGCAATTTCTGGCTGTCAGAGCTGACTTTGTCTATGTCCAGAAGTACCAGGGGTTCAACACACCTGGGGGCTGCTCTTAACTAACGGCTGATGGGTGTTGCGGATGAATATCCCACTTCCCCAGCGTGCTCTACGTTGCCTCCCAGAGTTTCTACAGGGATTAAACTCCAGTCGTCCAAAGTGATAACTTCCTTGATAATGTACTTTTTCTCAGAGTTCTTCCCTTCTTTGTCTTACATTTCAATTCCCTGTTCTGCACTGCCAAATAAACTATTTGCCTTCGAATCCTTGACCCTGAGTCTGCCTCTAAGAGATTTCAAACTAAGACAGATGCATTGTTCATAAATACATATCCCTGCATTCCGGACTAGATATCGATCAATTCTGCTGCTATTATCTTTTATTATACTGCTATCCTTTCCAGCTTCCTGAGGTCCACATTGTCGATGCAGGAGTAATCAAGGTTGTCACCCAAATCAGTAGAAGTAATTGGGTTGAAAAGAACACACTAACTTCAAGCCAGTGGTTATATTTAGAAATAAGGGATGAGGAATGATGCAGACTAATGATGGTGAGAAGACAAGATCCATATTATGTGTAGCGCTGTACTGGATTTTATTGTAAAGAGATAAAGCAGATATAAGGTCACGAAAAAGGTCAGTTCTGGTTGGTGGTTATACAGAGTGTGTTAACTTATCTTTGTATTTCTAAAACTGTCTCAAATAAAATAAAAATAAAAGTAAAATGTATCAAAATGTGTGGGACACAGAAAGTAGTGCTTACAGTGAATGCAGGTATTAGGAAAAAGAGATCTAAAATCAATAACCTAAGCATCTATCTTAGGAAAGTAAAAAAAAAACAAAAACAAACAAACAAAAACCAAAAAAACACACAAAAAAAACAAAAGCAGATTAGACCCAAAGTAAGCAGAAGAAAAGAAACAATAAAAATTAGAGCAGAAATCAATGAAACTAAAAAGGGGAAAAGTAGATAAAATCAGCAAAAATCAGCAAAACAAAAAGGTGGTTCTTTTGAAAGGACAATAAAATTGATCAAGCCAGGTAAAAAGAAAAATAAAAGAAGACACAAATTACTAACATCAGAAATGAAAGCGGGACCATCACTACTTATTGCATTGACATTGAAAGGATAATAAAGGAATATGATGACAACCCTATGCCCAGAAATTTGAGAACCTAGATGACATGGGAGAATTCTTTGACAGAAAAAGTCTACCAAATTCAAATAAGGAGAAATATATAACCTGAATAAGCCTGTGTCATTAAATAAATTGAATTAGCAATTAATAATTTACTGAAAGAAACCAGACCCAGATGAGTTCACTAGTAAATTATAACAAGCCTTTAAGGAAGAAATTGTATCAATTCTCTACAATGTCTTCCAGAAGATGAAGCAGGGGGACTACGTCCTAACTCATTCTGTAATGCCAACATTACTTCAATACCAAACCAGATAAACTACATGAAAGGAAAACTAAAGACTAACATCTCTCATGAACATAGATGCAAAAAAAAAATCAATAAAATATCAGCAAATCAAATCCAATAAGATATATAAAAAGTTATATGCCATGTCCAGGTGGTATTTGTTCCAGTTATACGAGGTAGGATTGACATTTGAAATCAATTAATGTAATTCATCACATCCACAGGCTAAAGAAGAAACATCATATAAACTTATCAAAAGATGCAGAAAAAGCATTTAACAAAATCTAACACTGATTTATGATTTTAAAAATCTCTCAGAAAACTAAGGATAGAGTGGAACCTGGCAGAAAACACCTATCAAAAGCCTAAGGTAACATTAATGGTAAGGAACAAGATGCTTTATTAAGTCTCAAGCACTCCTGGCTTTCTCCACATTATGGGCTGGGCCTTATCCATGGCCAGAGAAAGGTCTTAAACAGGGAAGAGTGGATGCCAAGGCAATTATGGCTAGAGCACTCCCCAGTTATAGGGAGGGTTTAACAGTAAAAGGGAAGGTGAGAAACCAGGTATTATTCCCCTAAGATCAGGAATAAGGCAATGATGTTTCACTACTCCTGTTCAACATAATAATAAAAGTTCTATCCAATGTAATAGGACAAGAAAAATAAATGAAAGGCATGGAGATTGGGGAAAAAAAAATAAAACTCTCTTTTTACAGGTTTCAAAATTGTCTATATAGAAAATTCCACAGAATCCACAGCAACAACAAAAATCTCTTGAAAGTAATTACAGCAAGGTTGTAGGATACAAGGTTAATTTACAAAAGTCAATTGCTTTCCTACCTACCAGCAATGAGAGATTGAAATTTGAAAGTAGAATCATAATACCATTTATATTAGCACGAAATAACAAAAATTAAGTTTAAATCCAATAAACTATGTATAAAATCTATATAAAAATATAAAACTCTGATAAGAGAGGCATTCCATGCTAATGAATAGGAAGACTCAATATTGTTAGGATATCAGTTTTTCCTGAATTGCTCTATGGGTTCAATGCAATCTAAAATCAAAATCATGGCAAGTAATTTTGTGAATATGAACAAACTGATTCCAGAGTTTATATGGTAAGACAAAAGACCCAGAATAGCCAACACATTATTGGAGAAAAATAATGTCAGAGGATTAAAACTACCTGACTTCACCTCTTCTTACAAAGCTGTAGTAATCAAGATAATGTGATATTTCTGAAAGCAAAGACAGATGAATGGAACACAACAGAAAACTTAAAAATAGACCCACACAGTCAATTGATCTCTGACAAAGTATCAAAGGTAATGCATATAAAGGTATATGCATATAAAGGTATACAAAGGTAATGCATATAAAGGTAATGCAATAGAGAAAATACAGTCTTTAATAAATGGTGCTGGGAGAATTAGACATCCATATGCAAAAGAAAATGAACATAGACACTGACATTACACCTTTCCCAAAAATTAACTCAAAATGAATCATAGACCAAAAGTAAAATGCAAAACTGTAAAACCTCTAGAAGACAACATAGAGAAAATATAGGTGACCTTGGGTTTGGTGATTCTTGAGATGCAGTGTACAAAATAAAACAAATTAAAAAATAGATAAATTGAACTTCATTAAAATTAACTGTTTTGTGAAAGACACTGCTCTGAGAATGAAAAGACAAGCCACAGACTGGGAAAACATATTTGCAAAACAGATATTTGATAAAGAACTAGTAAGCAATCTACACAAATAATTCTTTAAACTCAACAATAAGCAAACAACCCAACTAAAAAGTGAGCAAAAGATCTGAACAGACATTTTGACAAAGAAGATGTACAGATGACAAATCAGCATATGAAAAGATGTTCCAAACCATATGTCATTAGGAAAATGCAAATTTAAAAAAACAATGAGATACAACTCCGCACCTATTACAATGGCCAAAATCCAAAAGACTTGACACCACCAAATGCTGGTGAAGATGTGGAGTAACAGAAACTCTTGTTCATTACTGGTGGGAATGAAAAATGGTACAACCATATTGGAAGATAGCTTAGCAGATTGTCACAAAGCTAGGCATACTTTTACCATATGATTGATCAGGCAATTGTGTTCCTTGATCTTTACCTAAATGAGCTGAAAACTTATCTCCACACAACAACCTGCACATAAATGTTCATAGCAGCCTTATTCTTAATTGCCAAAACTTGGAAGCATCCAAGATGTTCTTCAGTAGGTGAATGAATAAACAAACTGTGGTACATTTAGACGATGGAATATTATTCAGTGATGAAAAGCAATGAGCTATCAAGCCTCAAAATGATATAGAGGAACTTTAAACACATATTCCTAAGTGAAAGAAGCCAACCTGAAAAGCTGCGTACTGTATAATGCCAACTATGAGACATTCTGGAAGAAATAAACTATGAGACAGAAAAAAGATCAGTGGTTTCCAGGGGTTGGTGAGAGGGAGGGATGGATCAGCAGAGCACTAGGGATTTTTAGGGCAATTAAACAATTCTGTTCGATAGAGGAATGATGGATACAGGACATTACACATTTGGCAAGCCCCACAGAACTATACACCAAGAATAAACCCTAATATAAACTATAAAATTGAGTTAATAATAATGCATCATTATTTGTCATCAATCATAATAAATGTACCACACTAATATAAGACGTTTACAGGGTAAATGGGGGTAGATGGGTAAGTGATGGGGATATGAGACTTTTTGTAGTTTCCACTCACTTTTCTGTAACTCTAAAACTACTCTTAAAAACAAAGTATATTAACTTAAAATATCTCAAATAAACATTAAATATATTTCTGTTCCCTGGAGGTCTAAGAAGTGATGATCTGATTAGCAGAGTGGGGACTGTGCGTTGAGTCCATGCTTACTGCAGCCCTAACCACACTTCCTTCCTTTGTTTTCAGATGCACAGGACCCTTGCCTAGCGAGTCAACGGCAGGCTGTGCTAGCCCTGTGCGTGACTGTGAGGTGTGAACTGTCATTACTTCCGGCCCCCAGACGTGATGCCGGGGCCCAGGAAGATGAGAGATGAGATAACGTAACCAAACAAACCGAGTTTGTCAGTGTCAGAATGTGAATTAGAAATGGGCTTCTACAGCCGGGCGCAGTGGCTCATGCCTGTAATCCCAGCGCCTTTGGAGGCGGAGGCAGGTGGATCACGAGGTCAGGAGATCGAGACCATCCTGGCTAACATGGTGAAACCCCGTCTCTACTAAAAATACAAAACATTAGCCAGGCGTGGTGGTGGGTGCCTGTAGTCCCAGCTACTTGGGAGGCTGAGGCAGGAGAATAGTGTGAACCCGGGAGGCGGAGCTTGCAGTGAGCTGAGATTGCACCACTGCACTCCAGCCTGGGGGACAGAGCGAGACACTGTCTCAAAAAAAACAAAAAACAAAAAACAGAAATGGGCTCCTACAGTGCAAGGAAGGGAAGGTCCCATACAGAGGTCAGCCCATCCTTAGCTTGATGAGACAACAGGAAGGCTAAAGGCTTCCAGCTTGGTTTCCAAAGCTGCCTCACCCAGGAGTGGGTCCACAGTCTTGTCTGAAACGTGGCTGCAGGTATGTGATGTGAAATCCCAATGACTGTGGAGTCTCAGAATCCAGCCTGCTTTCCACTCAGAGAACACATGGCTTTGCTTTTAACCCATCCATTTAAACCCCCCTGTCACTCATATGTGATGAAAACACAGTCCCTCGGTATCCAAATGCACCCTGAGGCTGCTGTCCGTCCAGTGCTGAGCCCTCACCCAGTGCCCTCCACCTGGGCCCTTAAGTTCATCTTCCATCCATCCCTCCAGATGCCTGGCAGAGCCCTGGACACTCTCATTGCTCTTCTTCCTCTGCTGACACAGTTCCTTGGAGCTAGACTTACCTCTAGTAGCTGAAATTCTACTAAATTCACTCATTCTACTAAATAAATTCATTCTTAAAAAAACAAAAACAAAACAAAACAAAAAAAACCTCAGTGAGGCCTCTCCTCTGGCAACTATTTCTAGGTTTTTTTCCAAGTAATGAAATCTCTTCTGGTTAGAAAAGTAAGGAAATGTTCATTGTTGCCACCCTCTCTCTCTTACGTGGTTTGGAAGCCAGTTTTACAGGTCAAATGTAGCTTGTCCCTTGCTGGGAAGCACTGTAGGGGCTGGGGTGTCAGGCCTCTGAGCCCAAGCTAAGCCATCATATGCCCTGTGACCTGCACTATGCATCCAGATGGCCTGAAGCAACTGAAGATCCACAAAAGAAGTGAAAATAGCCTTAACTGATGACATTCCACCATTGTGATTTGTTTCTGTCTCACCCTAACTGATCAATGTATTTTGTAATCTCCCCCACCCTTAAGAAGGTTCTTTGTAATTCTCCCCACCCTTGAGAATGTACTTTGTGAGATCCACCCCCTGCCCGCAAAACATTGCTCCTAACTCCACCGCATATCCCCAAACCTATAAGAAGTAATGATAATCCCACCACGCTTTGCTGACTCTCTTTTCGGACTCAGCCCGCCTGCACCCAGGTGAAAGAGACAGCCTTGTTGCTCACACAAAGCCTGTTTGGTGGTCTCTTCACAGGGATGCGCGTGACATGGGGTATTACTTTTCTGCATATCTCTGCAGCATTCAACTTGTAAGGCACTTACTACAGTCAGAGACAAAACAGATCTTTGGACACTCATCCCGTTCTGTCTCTCCAGCTGTCTTGCCCAGTCCTTCTGAGATTACATATAGAACCTTCCTACCTAAACACCGCACAGCACCTAACTTGACAACTAGGTGTTTGACAGATAAGGTGAGTGGATGCATGGTCAGGTGGGACTAACATGATCAAAGTGAAGTATAAGCTGTGGTGCTGCTCTTAAATTTACTCTAGATATCTCTGAGCTTTGAAATAAGTTAAATTCATACCCAGATAAGAAAACGCAAATTCTAGAGTGATGTCTGTTTTCAGTGCTCGAGGATTCTCACGTCACTGTATTTCAGCAAAGACAAATTGTTAAGGTTAAGTTTGATTTTTTTTCCCATATCTGAAAAAGTGAAATATAATAAATCCATAGGAATATGTATTTCTTGTGTTGAACTAAAACCCCAACACCCCATCGGAAACCCAGTCACTAACATCCCCCTTCCACCCAAAGCTGGCCACATGCAAAACCAACAACGCTCTCAGTTTAAGACTGAATTCAACCTCTTTCTCCCCTTCTTATCCTCAGCAAGAGTTAACAATGTCTACATGGAGATACCGTGTCATTGCCAAATCGGTCACTCGGATCAGTGAGGCATTCCATTGTTTTTCATCCAGAGACCTCTGAACTTGCCCACTACACAGATCCAAACCATCAGTTGTTCTGACTTTATACAGACATGCTTTATGGATAAATGACCTGGAAGTCTCTTGCTTGGAAGGAAATAAGTTTTGCTTTGTTTTTGGTGAATCAGGCTATTATTAGTAATCATTTCGGTGGGGTGCTAAGAAGTTACTCACATGTGCCAACAAAATTTGTGTGGAGTTATACGTGTTTCACAAATATACTTCTGAGACAGGAACAGCCAAATCCAACTGGGGTTTTGTTTTGTTTTTTGGCAAGGAAGGGCAGGCTTATGTCCCAATATATAATTTTTGTTTACATGTGTGTTTGTTTTCCACAGAAGAAAAAAAAATTTTAAACCCAAGCAAAAATACAAAGACAAAAATTTCGTGCCCTGTTCCTACAAAGCTTTGAAAGTAAAGGAACGTTTCTCAAAATGAAGGAGGCCTGATTCTCAGACCTGGGATAGCTGCCCAGCAGCATCCCATGCTCCACTGAATGTGGGTCTGCGGTCACCAACAGGACAGCTGTCACAGAGGGCTAAGGGGGCAGCAGGCTGGTGGAGGGACAAGGAAGATGTGGCAGTGGAGACAAGCACAGCAGTGGAATGGAAACTTCTGTACGGGGTGTGGGGTGCCAGCCTGGAGGCAATCAGCCTTATTTCCTGGGAGGCCACTCTGCATCCCAGAAAGCCACAGCCAAAGGCTTCTTCCTCCAGGTTATGCACTCGTCTCACTGTGCGCTTGTTTCTGGGCATGATTTACCACGCCTCAGGCAACCATAAGTTGAGGACTGGAGAGGGAGGATGCAGAGGCCAAATGCAGCTTGCTGTCTACACTGCCTACCCTGTGGGGGTGCCAGGTGCAGAGGCCAATGAGTGGCTTAGTGTCTACACCACCTGCCATGTCGGGTGCCAGGTGTAGAGGCCAATGAGCAGCTTACTGTCCACACTACCTACCCTGTGGGGATGCTGGGTGCAGAGGCCAATGAGTGGCTTGGTGTCTACACTGCCTACCATGTGGGAGTGCCAGGTGGGGAGGCCAATGAGCAGCTTGCTGTTCATACTGCCTACCAGGTAGGGGTGCTAGGTGCAGAGACCAATGAGTGACTTGGTGTCTACACTACCTACTGTATGGGGGTGCCAGGTGCAGAGGCCAATGAGCAGCTTGCTGTCCACACTACCTACCATGTAGGGATGTCCTGTATAGAGGCCAGCAAGCAGCTTGCTGTCTATATTACCTACCACCCCCTAAGCAGGTGATGGTCCAGGAGCTAGACATTGAAGATCTCCAAGACCATCTTTATATCACTCAGAAATGATGACTGTCCAAATCAGTCCTCCCAGAATGAAAGGTGCCCTTTTCAAAGTTCAATTTACTGCCCTGAAGTGGTGAAAAGCCCCTTCATTCTAACTCTGTCAGATGACTTTTGTGTGCTCAAAGGCCAGCGTCTTCCTTTCACAGCTGAGTGCCTGGTACCCAGACACCGAGGATCCCAAAACTTGATTCACTTCATTTTCTCAATTATCATTTCACGTTTTCAAAAAGACGGGGGCCTTGAGGCAGTGAGAGTGCTTGGGCACTAATGCCAGAGCCTTTCAGGGAAAGCCGTGGTGTTCTCCATCGGCTCACTTGGCAGTTAGACTCATGTGCAGAGTTCTGTTCCGAAAATGCAGCAGGCCTTACAATGACCTCATTAATGTCCCTTCACCAGCTTGTGGCAAAATTGTGGTGGAGAATTTTCTGGAATTATGCTAGAGGGAAGCATGGCCAACCGCTGTGCCCCAAATAGCAGGGGGAACAGGGTGGAGGAGGATGAAGACAGGATCAGAACGCACTTGAGGAGCGCAGGAGCTCCCCGGCATTCCTACCAGCTGTCTTGAAAACCATCTCCCATCAGGCACAGGGGTTTGCTATAGAGAACTGCGGGGCAGGGCCAGGCTGTGGAAACCCAGATGCCCACTGGAATTATCCTGTCCCGGCTGTTTGGGTCAATTGTCCTGATAAGCCTCACCCCACACAACGTGGGAAGCCCGAGCCTTCTTCCTACCTCCTCACGGGACTCTTGAGGGCACGATGTTGGCCCCAGCACTTCTTGCTCTGTCTTCTGACTTCTACTAATTCTGACTATATTAGTCCATTCTCACATCGCTATAAGGAAGTACCCAAGGCTGGATAATTTATAAAATAGGTTTCATTGACTCACAGTTCCACATGGCTGGGGAGGCCTCAGAAAACTTACAATCATGGTGGAAGGCACCACTTCACAGGGAATCGGGAGGAGAATGAATGCCAGCAGGGGAAATGCCAGATGCTTATAAAACCATCGGATCTTGTGAGACTCACTCATTATCACGAGAACAGCATGGAGAAAACTGCCCCCATGATTCAATTGCCTCCATCCGGTCCTGCCCTTGACACGTGGGGATTATGGGGATTACAATTCAAGGTGAGACTTGGGTGGGGATACAGAGCCAAACTGTATCACCGACTCTCATATCGTTCCTCTTATGTATCCTCTCTCCCCTCTACACTGACACAATCCATTTGCTTTTGATGTCCCCACAAGGCCATTTCATAGCTCCTCCAACATTTACATGTCTCACCATGTTATTCTGTTAACTCATTTATCTGTTCTGTCTTTTGGAACCTGATCTCTCTTGTTATGGGTACACCTAGCCCCCACTGCCCTTCTAGCTCTCTCATCAATGGGGGCCGCTGTCCTCTGATGTGACCCTGATCCCCTGGCTGCAGAAATTGGTGAAAAGTGGAGACATGGCCTGTGCTAAACCAAAAATGGTCCTTCACTTTCTTGGCCATTGTGATTGGTCCAGGGAAGGACACAGGTGCCAGCTGTAACCAATCAGAGCCCTTCTTTGGGGTTTTCCTAAGTAGAGATGGGGAAGAGTCCCTTTCTCCCTAGAGGCTGAGATGTAAAGATTGGGTCCAGGTATAGTGGTGCCCTGGACCCAGCTACCTGTGAAAGCAGATACATAAATACACACCTGGAAAGCAGTAAAAGAGAACAAGACTGATATGATGAGACAGGCAGCCAGAAGACCTCCTGGGCTCCTTTGCTCTAGTGCTGTCTACAAAGCAGCCACAAAGCTCCTGCCAGCATCCAGCCAGAAACTAGGGTTGAGGAGGGGAAGACATCCCCTGAAGAGGCCCCTGAATGTACTGGGGTCAGAAAATCTACATGAGCATCCTGGACCTTTTCAGCAGGTAGAGCAGGACTTCTTTCTCACATCCATCTGTGAAGTCCAAGGGACATGCATCTGAGCGTCATGCTAATAACACCAAGATCATGAGCTGAAATTCCACTTGGGTCCTTTTACATGGCTTTTTTAAAGGAAGTCAGAGGAGAGTACTCCCAACCTTTGAGAAAGGACGGGTCAATTAGAAGTTCCATTAGTGGCTCAGTGCAAACCGATCTCTGCTGCTTCCTCTCCCTAGCCCTGTAACTCTGGGGCTAGGCATAGAATATCTCAGGGCCTCAGTTTCCCCAGCTAGGAAAACATAACCTTATGGGATATTAAAACAGTGGTCCTCATCTCAGGGTGTAAGGACTGAATCAACTGATATGTACCAAGTTCTGGACACTATCTGATGCATGATAAATACTCAACAACTGTTAGCTATTAGTATCTCCACTATTTACATCTGAACTGAGGAAGATCTTTAACCAGTCCCCTTACCAAGCACAAGTCAGCACTTGTAGGAAGGACATGTAGCAGGTCACTTGGTACAGAGAGTTTCAGGTGATTAGCTGCAGACCCAAGAGACAAGAAAATGAGCGTCTGCATCACTATATCATTCATTCTTGGAACCAGTTTGGGCATCCACTACAATGTGAGGTATAGGCAGGTCAGCACGGTAGACTTTTCTCTGTTCTATGTTTCTCCTCTAACCATGAGCTGTTATAGGACTGTTCCAACTGGAAGAGACTTTAAAGATAAGGAAAGCTATCACAGACTCTCACTAGACAGATGAGAAAACTACAGTCACCTTTGGATTCTGAGTCTACAGGTCAGTGCTTGCCAGGGGTGGGTGCTCCAGCTGGGTCACTCTTTGCCTGGGGAGAAAGCTCCAAAGGTGACCATGAGTACTTCAAGCACATACTAATTACCCTAGGATACCCCCAACTGTCCAGTACCAAACTGGGAGCACAGGATCTAGCCAAGTAGATCATTCTGGATTCCTAACATTTTAGTGGGCAGATGAATCTCCTTCCAAAACATTTCTCCTTGAAATTGTACTTAATGCTATAGTATAGACTATAAGTGGTGACAACTAATGCCTTTTTTTACTAAAATCCTTTTCTATGTTGTTTGGTGTAGAAATGTAAAACATATACTGAAGACAAGTCCATAAGATGGCAGGTTCTTGCATGGGCAGTACCATTTAATCATGTCAGTGAAGTGACGGGGTGGGTGCTGTTATGCTCATTTTACAGAGGAGAAAGCTCAACTTCTAGGGAGTTAAGTTCCCAACTTTCTGCAGCTGGTAATTGGCTCTGCCAGGATTTAAACCTGACCTTGCCTTACTTGGAAGCCTGTTCACTCTCCATTGTGCATTGTCTCAAAATAGAGAAGGCAGCATTTGTAAATAATTTTGGCAAAATCCAAAGCTGGAGTAATTGGATCAGTTATCAACAAGTATCTGTCCAAAGACACGCAGAGCACCTCAAGCTAGTGGGAAGACGAAGGAAAGATAGCCCTTGGCTGTTGCCAAGATAATTCTCAATTGTTAAGTGGCTTACAAAAGTAAGAGACAGAATCTCTGTATGATGCCAGCAAGAAGGAAAGAGTTCCTTCCCTTCAGGTTAGGAGTCACCATTCCCCTTGCCCTGCACACATGACTCTCCCTAATTAGGCATTAAATGAGCTCCATTTCTTTCTAGAAAAAAAAAAGAAAAACCATCCTATCTGAAAGTTCCCATCTGTAAGACTGTAAAATCCCTTTACTTTGTAATTAGCCAAGAATAAATAACCACCCAGAGGCAGCTGTGCTGCCTATTAGATGGATGCAGAGAAAAAAGGAGAATGGTAGATAGCATGCCTCACTGTAGGTATTATTTGTTTCCTTCTGAGCAAAAATGACAAATTCTCCAAAAAAAAAATCATTTGTCACCAATGCACCAATGTTAAAAGTGCAGACCAGGGTTCTATAAAGTTTTCCATTTTTTCCAGAATTGAAATGTTCTTCCTGCAGTGTACACTTTGTTGAGCTGAGGTCACCTGAAGAATGTTTTCCCATTTGTTCCCACCATGTACTCAGACTCGAAGTGATGCTCCTTCTCTCTTGCCCCTTGTTCAGCTGCCTGCTTCTCTCTAGAGAGCTTTCCCAAGCCCTCGCTGTGGAGGGATCAAAAGGGGCTGATGGATGCCAGGTTTAGGAAATTCCATGGGAGAATACAGCTCAGCAGTTCCTTGGTTTCACTGCCCATGAAAATTTCCCATATATGGGGGTTTCTGTGAGCACAAATGTAGTCCTAAATCTTTACTTATCTTGTTTGATAAACCACTGGCATTTCAGCTCAGTGATGTGTATTAATCATCTTTCATTTCCTGTATTCCGATGCTCTGATACTGCATCTTGCTGACCCTGAGGGACTGCCCCTCCCAGGGTTAACCAGTTCCTAGAGATAGGGAACCCAAGAATGTGCTTTTCAAACACAAACCAATCAATCCAGAGCCCACACCCCAACTATCTCCTTTATTAGACTCTCACTCTCCACTTTGGGACCACTATCCACTGTTCAGATCACCCCAGGGCCAGATGCCAAAAACCTAGTGAGAAAAGAAAAGAACCTTTATGTGAAGAATGTGAGCCCTTTTAAACTATGGGGCCCAGAGAGACATTAAAATGAGACAGTAGTCAGTCCTACTTCCCCTTGGAGCTATGTACTCATCTTTTGAAATTGCTTGCTATTGCTACAAACTATTTTTTCAGTGGCAGTTGTCTTCTAATTTGTTGGCCTTACCATACTTCACATTTTCTATTAATACTTTATATTTTTTCAAAGTGAGAGTCTCCACTGAGTCACTTTTACCAAATTCCATGGCCTACCACAAGGCAGCAGAAGAATTTTGGTGGCCTTATCCTTATCTTGCTTTTCAAAGAGAAAAACCAGCAACTGTGATTTAAAAAGGAAGCAAAACAATCAAAGAGATGCAGATGCAAGTTTAATACTCTGCATCTTGGAGAAAACTTACCTGAAGTGACCTGAGTTTAGGCACTGCCTTATTCAAACAAAAAGTCTTGGTGCATTTTCCCTGCGGAACATTCATTAAAACCACTGCATGATTTCTGAGGATCTGGATTTTGTAAGCTCATTAGTTTGTGTAAGAGCTCTCTGTGATTTGACCTAGTTTCAATTCCCAAACTCCAGAAATAAAATATAAATGTCTTATGTATGACAATTTGGTCATCTATCATTAGTCTATTAATAAATAACAGGATGATACTGTCCCACATATAACCTGAAATGCCTTGGATGATACATTGCAGAGAAAGGGCATATTCCATTAAATCCTGAGTGAGGAGAACTTCCTAGAGAGAGAGCTATTTGCACAAGATAAAACATCTATATTGTAATTGGAACTACCTGAATAATGAACTATAGTCCTTCTAATGTTATTTAACCCATTTATGCTTGAGGTTGCAATTTTTGGAATTTCTGCAATCAGACCTTGGCGATGACCTTGAGCAATAGGATATAAATAACTGCCACATGCTGACATTCCAATAATGGAACACTAGGCATAAGTAAAAAGCAGACAATTACAACCACCATCATCCACTGAAAGTTCCTCAAAAAAGCTGGAAGCATTCACATGAATTTCTACTTTTCATAATTACAGCACTAAGTCAGTGTTTTAAGATGCTTCGGTAAACACGAGGTAAATAATACATCTGGCTACAAAGAGCAAGCAAAGCATTCCCCTTATTAGCCGAGACAACACAGCTGAGCCAGTCTCTGCAAGGCAATATTACCTGAGTCTCACCCAGGTGACAAGAGAGACCCCAAGCTTCTGACTGAAGACTTTCTTTAGCTGCTGACTTTGGTTGCTTCCCCCTGCCCACTCCCGTTTATGAATGTCCTGGGGCTTTAGATAGGCAGAGAGTGGTAGAATCAGACTTCAGCTTGGAATTCTCCATGGGGTCATCTGCCTTTAGGTGAATTATTGTGGACAGTGAGAGAAAGCTTAAGAGGCGAACTGAAAGACGGTCAGAGAAAAAGAGTAACCTAATACTCTCAAATCAATCAGGCAATTTTTCTTGTCTTCTTTGATTGATTCAATTTTTAAAATTTTAACTCGGAATATTGTTTATTAGGATGAAAACTGTTTGTTAGGATGATTATGATTATATATGTATAATCATATATATATAACATATATATATATCTGTTTGATTCTGTAAAAATGATGGTAGCCAACTATCTCCTCCTCTAGGATACCCGCCTTGGGGACTGGCTTTTGCTAAGTACTGTGTTTGCATCGACATTCTGCGTATTTTGTTGGCCTCAAAGCAAAGACCTCTCTCTGCTGTCACCTCATTGGTGCCTTTGATGACCTCAGCCAGATGCTGAGAGGATTCAGGTAGTTTGCAAAGCTAGGACTTCAAAGCATCTTCCCTCAAATAGAGTCACTCAACTTACCTTAAAACGGTAAGACTTAAACTGGATTTTTAAGGATTCTATAAAAAAAAAATAATTCTATGACCCTTTGCAATGTTTAAAGCTCCCCTCACCATCCAGAAAGTCTTTCTTATTTTCAAGCTAAATGCTCCCTGTGGCAGCTCAAAACCCTGACATTTCTCAGTGCTGATAAGAGCCGTGCCTCTGTGTTGCCCAGCTGGACATGGAGAGAGAACTCCTCAAATTCAGATAGAGAAGACACCTTGTTAACAAGTTATTACTTGAATAAATTTACCTTTTTTTTTTTCTTTTTTGAAGTGAATCTATTTCTTGAGTGAATTGTTGATTTTCTGTTTCAACTCAGTATGAAGCTGACTGGGGCTACTGCTTCTGACTCCGGGCTAAGTTTTCAATCTACCTCTTCTATTTGCTCAGTAGTAGTTTGGAAGGCAGCTGGGAGGGGAGGCTCTGGGTGCTCAACTGGCCAGTGACAGGCACCTCACCACTGACCAAAGGGTGACTGAAACCCACGGCCCCATGGAGGGGCTGCTCCCAGCCTGTGACTGAGCACAGCAGGAGCACCAAGGACTCAGTGATGCTCTGCTGGTCTTGCTGAACCTTGTCTGTACTGCACGGCCGTCCACACATGGACACTTTCACACAATCTTGCTTCCCTCTCTCCCTCCTTCACTTGGGTCAGATGGCGTAGGGGTCCATCGCCCATCCCAACCCTCCCGCAGCTCCCTTGCCCTCTTTATAGGCATCTCGCTAAAAAAAACCCTTGCATCCTTCATTCTGTCTTGGCATCCGTTTCTCGGAGGACCCAGGCTTGCCCTAGGGATGACCTTGGGATGTCACATGGGGCTGGGTTGAGGGCAGAACCAAAGTCCTCACGGTACTGCTCATCAACATTCCCTTCCCATTGGCCAACCAGCCAGTTAACATCTTCCCAGGGTGCATAAAAGCTGCTTTTCTGCCCTGACCCCAAAGCCTGGGTGCTCCTTTTGCCCCCAGCAGAGATATCTGTCTGTGCTGGGGTCCTGAGGCAGGCAGAGGATGGAGGACATGACCTTGAGCAGACTCCACCACTGATCAGTCATCAACAACCTCAAAGTCCAAGATTCAAAACAGGCAGGATGGAGTAGGGTGTGACTGTGTCTGTGTGTGTGTGTGCATGTGTCCCTAGGTGACTGTGTACCTGCATGTGTGTGCGTGTGTGTGTGTGTCTGTGAGTGCAAGTGCCTGTGTGTGTGTGTGTGCATGCATGCAAGTGTGTGAGTCTACCTAGCTGTGCTTGTGCATGGGCCTGTATGCACGTGTGAATTTGACTGTGAGTGTGCACATACACAAATGTGTATGTGTGTGTGAGTATATGGTCACAGGCTGGGGCAGGAGCATCTCAAGGGAGAAGGGCTGCTAGTGTGGATCAGCTGCATTTCTATGCACTATTTTCCCCATTAGCACTCTCCCTGAAGATTACAGAAATCCTATGGTCCACGTTCTGTTTTTAATTTCCACATAAATAAACTGGGAGAATGGTCTTTCCTTCCCCCTCGCTCTCCTTTCCTCCCTGGTCCTTTCCCTCCTTTTCCTCCCTCCCTGTATTTTTCTCTTTCTCACCCAACTTCCCTCCTTCCTTTATTTTCTTTCTTTTGGCATCAAGATCCTTGGTCGGGCTGGAGACTGCACCTGCCTGAGCGGTGAGCCAAGGGAAAACTCCCTTTTGATTATTGATCCTCTCTGCTTTAATCCTTGTTTGTCTTCAGTGAGCCCAGAAAACAGAAGAACAATGATGCCTTTGGCCATGTCAGTAAGATCAGTGCCAGCAGAGATGATGGCCCCAAGGAGTCAAACCCTAAAGGCTGGCTTTACCCCAGCAAGAGTCAAATCTTAACTCAAAGAAAGACATAGAATTAGGGTGGGGTCTGGGGCTGGGGAAGAAAGATCAAACCAAATCCCTTCCTCCTTCCTTCTCTCTCTCCCTTGGGACTCAGTTCCCAGGGGCTTCCCCAGAGATGCCTTTGTGCAGCCCCTAGGGTGGCTGCCTCCCTACCCTTCATCCTATTAAATCCCAGCCCAGGCCTTCCTCTTTTTTTTTCTCAGCTGTGCAGACAGGCTTTCCCACTGAAGCTCGGAATTAAAAATGAGAGATTTATTGTGAGGAAATTCTCCCTGCTTTAGGGTGACATAACTCCAAATCAAATGACGAGAGCATAATCAGCAACACTGAAGATGCCTTTTATGGGTCAGTCAGAAATAAAAATGGAACAATTGAACTCCTGCTCCCCTAGGAACACAGATTTATGGCCCTCTCGGATGACCATATATAGAGTGGGCCGGCCCAGAACATTATTTATTTAGCAGATCATCAGGGCTTTGAAGACAATCCTGGAAGAATCTCATTGTCAAGTAGATGAAGCAGTCTATTAAAATGACACAGTAAATTCAAGTCCACGTCCCTCATCTTCCACGTAAATATGTGTCCTTCCCGAGCTAAGCTCGACTCAAGAAAGAACAGTGTCTGCTGAATGAGGGGTAGACACAAAGTATTAGAGATAGTGTGTGTATTACCTCTGCATTTACTCACACCCTTTCCACGGGCTTCTTTCCAGACTTTGCACTCTAAAAATGAGAGTTTCAGCATTATGCTGCAATGCTGCCTGGATAACCCTGAACCAAGGGTGTAATTTCTTTTCTCAGAAATAATTAGGTTGAGCATACAAAAATGACATGCCAGAAGTGATCAAATATCAGCAGCCTCCTCTGGGTCAACCCAATACATCAATTCTTTTCTCAATGATAAGAGACGTAAAGGTGAGAACAGTGGAGGATGGTTGAGTGATTCTGTGAAGATAGTTGAGTTGCTTGCTTTTGTTTTGTTAAACACAGTTCATACCTCTTTACTTCAAAGGAATGGATTTCTGGCTGCTAATAGTGTGTAGGGGGGACATTATTTCTGATTTCTAAAAAATAGCATTATATTTCTGTTTTGAATTTCTGGGGGGAAACATTGGAGGGGAAGGGAAGAACCTGAAGATGGAAAGAAGGCATCCCATGCTTGCTGTAGCTGACAAAACCACAATTCATAACTTGTCTGTTACACATTTGCCATATCCCCAACTTGCAAATAAGGATTTCGATACTGATGAAGACAGTTTATGTTTGTAGATTGCATCGCTCGTATAAAGCCTCTTCACACCCACCTCCTGGGCAGGGCAGGTTAAATAGCTACAATTTTAGAGAAAAAGAAGGTGTAGATAAGGAAGCTACAACTTACCCAACACTACATGGCCGAGAAGTGATAGAATCTGGAGTGGGTAAGAACTCAGAACTACAATCTAGGGCTGCTTCTCATCTGCCTCCCAGATGAGGATTAAGGATGGCCCATGCCATACCCCGCCCACTCAAAGGAGAGAACCCACATGAGCAATGAAACTGTAGCTTCCTTTGGTCAGTGGCTCTGGCAGTTTTATCATTTTGGGGGGAAATAATGTTTGTTGCAAGTGCCAGTGGTTAGACCCCACCACGCATGTGTGGAACTTCCTCCACATTCTTGTTCTCACCTTAGAATTTCACAGCCCTTGCCGACAGTGCCCCGAACCCCAGTCAGACATTTATTTTTGAGAAGTCCCTCAGAATCTAATGACTCCTACTTAACACACGGTATTAACACGGCGTGGATTGAGTGCTGTGTCCAAGCTCAGTGAATGTTTAAGCCAGCAAACAAGAAGCACAGTGATTGAATTTTACTGGTGTGAAATAAGCTGGCTGAGGCAAACCAGAAGGTAGCAGAAGTAGAAGCTGACAGCCACCCGTGAAAGGAACAAACAGCAACTGCAATACCCACAATGAGACCGGGCTCATGCTGCTGCTACTGCATGGAGAGACGGCTGAGGAATGTGCATGAGACACAGCGCAAGGTGGCAAGAACGCATTTTCAAAAGACTGCACTGAAATAAGTCCAAACCAAACGGGGTTGTGTTTTATCATCATTAAACTGATGTTTGAGGAAATTTTCCAATTATCTGAGTAATTCAAATATGAGGAGCACAGCAATGCAAGATCCCCAGTGTGTTGCTGCAAATGTGCTGTTTTGTTAAATGTGTGCAGAAAGCAGAATTATTGATAAGCTTCTAAAACTGTGGATTAATCCACTGATATTAAAGTTGTGCATGAATACACAGAGCGAAACATAAACTACCCTCTGGAAATGAAGAGCCTGTTCCCTGATGGGAGATAAAAACCCCTTTCCAGACAACCTCTACAGGTCCCACTGGTTCCCACTGCCCGGAGTCCCTCCTCCCAGCCTCCAGCAAATATTTTTTCCAGGAGAGATCTTTATCCTCCCTGGGTCAGCCCAGGACAGGCCTGGGAGGAGGGCATGTCGGAGGGCCTGTAACAGGCAGAGGCACCGCAGTGGGAATCGACTCGGGGTTCCCGACAGCGGCTTGTTTCACACCTCATTTTGGGGGCCAAGGCTGCATCCACCTGCCTTTTCCCCCAGCACCTAGCGGAACACTAAAGTGGAAGTGGTGTTTGAAAAGCTGAGAAACATAAAATCGATTTCTTTCTAAACAGTAGTTATTTACATTTTTACATAACAAGCTCAATATATTTTTCTTCAGCCTCCAGATGCCTCTTCAGATGAAATACCTTGAAATTTAAAGCAATGAGTTCACTTGTTCACCTGAGAAAAGTAAAGCAGACGCACCATTTTCCCTGTGTGTCCCAAGCCTGGGGACACTGCGACGTGTGTACTGATCTCATCCACGATCATGGCTTTTGCTGCCTTCTTCATGCCGGTGTCTCACTGCTGCCAGCCCCACCTCCCCTGGTGTTCCAGGCTTCCTGGGCATCTGCTTCCCAAACTCCACGTGTTCAGATGGCATTCACTTCTGTGCATGCATGCACACACATCTACACATTTGCACACATATGCATACACATGCACAGAGAGACACACGCACAGACACACACATGCATACACACATGCACACACAAGCATATACACATACACGCATGTCTTCTTCACCCTTGTATTTCCTGTCCTGGTGTGGACACCAAACTGCCTGCTTCCCCTTCATCTAATCACCTGGCAATCTTTTTATCTGGGAATCTTTTTATTCCTTTGTTCTCTGTTCTTTTTATGCCCTTGCTGCCCATGTCCAATCAAGGGCCGAACCTCTAACCTGGCCTCTCCTCTCACTCCCCAGTCCCACTGTTGCGGTTCAGGTATTCATCATCACCCACCTGGATGTCCGCAGTAGGCTCCTGACCCATGCTCCTATGTCCAACCTCATTTCCTCTCAAATCCGTTCTCCAACAGAACCAATACAAACTCAAATGGTACAGCTGGTAGTGAGTGGAATGTGGCAACATCTCACAAAATGACACACATTTGCCCTTCAATGCAGCAATCTCATTTTCAGGAGTTTACCTCGAAAATACATCCATGAATCAAAATAACTGACCACAGCATTATTTGTGATAGCAAAGTATTGGAAACAATCCAAGTGCCTATCCCTAGGACACTGGCTAGATAAACAATTTTATATAGTGTTGACTTTTGAAATGTAAGCATTTCGCATTTCCAAAAAATAAATTCAAAGGTAAACAAGCGTCAAGTTGTATATAAACAATTGAATCTAACCACAAGTAATATATTTAAGTAATTTTAAACACAGTCCTCTGAGTGTACACCCATAGTGGGATATGTTCTAAGAAGGAAAATATCTCCAAGAAATCTTATATTTAACCTAGTAAGTTTGCCGTTGTTAGTGGTGTTACCTATATAGTAATCTGGAAACAATGTTGTGCAAATTGTAATACAGAGCACAAATAAGTAAATATATTCATATATTTGAGAACCAATGTAGGGATATGGAATGGGAGGAAGTGAGGAAGAATCTCATGTTGAATCGGTGTTATCGGCATAAGCTAGTTAAGTTGGGAAAATAGACATTTCTAAGCACTTCCACTTGAAGGGCCTAGAAGCAGCGACATTTCTGTAGCAATAAAGCTGAGTCAGCACACAGACCTCGGTTTCTAGTGATTATTCCTCACTAAAAGGAACTAGGGCTCCCTGGAGAAGTGATCATTCCAAGTTCAGGGCAAGAAAGCACAAAGTTAGGCAGGAAGCTTGGAAGTGCGCAAAATTGAGTAAGGACTATCAAGGCACACGAACTGGCTTGAAGGAGCAACCACTGGCCTAATTTGGGACAATCTGAGCACCAACATGCATAATGAATGACACTAATGATTTATAATGCATTGAATAAAAAAATGAATCCCACGAGTCTACAGTGATGAGTTAAAGCAGTGTGTGGTGGGAATTTTTCTTCAGAGAAGAATGCCAAGCTACAAATGGAGAATGAAAGATAGAACCGTAAAATCACCCTTAATTATGAGGAGTAAGATACATCTTTAAAATGGAAAAACTGTAGAGACACCAAGTGGACAACTTAGGACAGCAATACTGGGATAAACTGGCACCATGAGCCTCTGGAACCGAAGCAATGGGAAGGCCACACCACCTTTCCCATGTGGTACTTTTGCCAAAAATGTTCGACCTCAATCTAATAATGAGAGAACAATTGCACAAACCTCACACTGAGGGACTTTCTACAAAGTGACTGGCCTGCACTCTTAACGGATGATAATGTCAAGAAAAACAAACAACTACAACAGAAAGGCCTGGGCTGGTCATTAAAAGAGACAAAAGAGTCAATGTCCCCAGTAATTCATTTTTTTTTTTTTTTTTTTTTTTTTTAGATGGAGTCTCACTCTATCACCTAGGCTGGAGTGCAGTGGCACAATCTCAGCTCATTGCAACCTCCGCCTCCCAGGTTCAAGCAATTCTCCTGCCTCAGCCTCCTGAGTAGCTGGGATTACAGGCACCCGCCACCACGCCCGGCTAATTTTTGTGTTTTTAGTAGAGACGGGGTTTCACCATGTTGGTCAGGCTGGTCTCAAATTCCTGACCTCATGATCCGCCCACCTTGGCCTCCCAAAGTGCTGGGATTATAGGTGTGAGCCATGGTACCTGGCCCCTGAATTTTTATTAGCGGGTGTGTTTTGCAGGTATTGGCCATTAGTGTTCTTGATCAGACTCTTCCTTGATCAGAGTCTTCCTTGATCAGACTCTCGATAAGGAACAGTAGACCTATAAAGTTCCTTTGTGGGATAATTCAGAAAATTTAACTATAGAATGAGTGTCAGATAATAAATTCAATATATTTTCAATGTTCAATTCCATAGTATAGCAGTGACATTGTGGTTATGTAAGATAATGTAAGATAATGTCCTTTGCTCCTAGAGACCCATGCTCAAGTTGTTGTTGTTGTTGTTGTTGTTGTTGTTGTTGTTTGAGAAAGGGTCTCACTCTGTCGCCCAGGCTGGAGTGCTGTGGCATAATCTTGGCTCACCACAACCTCTGCCTCCCAGGCTCAAGCGATTCTCCTGCCTCAGCCTCTCGAGTAGCTGGGATAACAGGCACACACCACTACCACTCAGCTAATTTTTGTATTTTTAGTAGAGATGGGGTTTCATCGTGTTGGCCAGGATGGTCTTCAACTCCTGACCTCAAATGATCCACCCGCCTCTGCCTCCCAAAATGCTGGGATTACCGGCATGAGCCACTGCACCCGGCCTCATGCTCAATTATTTGGTCATCATGTCTATAACCTATTTTCAAAGTTTTGGCAAAAATATACAGAGAGGAAGAGAAGAGCAATGTGGCACCTGTTAACAAGTTGGGAATCCATGTGGAGAATGTACAGTTATTTATGGTACTATTCTTGAAACTTTTCTGCAGGTTTGTAAGTTTCAAAATGAAAAGCTGGAAGGAGCTGGAGTCAAGTCTATGCTCCTGGACCCAGGAAATTATCTTGGGTATTTGGTTTCTGCTTAATCTCTCAGCTTTATATCTTGTCACCCCTGGCCTCCCTTGCACCAGCCACCCCCACTTGTCTACTGTTTCTAGATCACACCATGCCTTTCCTCTCTGCTCCGCTATGGCTCATGTGGTCCCTCCCACCACTAAGGGATTCCTTCCTTTTCATGCTATAACTTCGGAATTTCCTTTAAACGTATCTCAGACAAGACTCTTTGTGAGAGAAATTCCTTTTCTGCACACCCCTCCCTTATGCCTCCAGGCTTGGGTGCCTACCTCCATCATATCATGCACTCTGTTGTGGGACATGAACTGCTGTCTGCTGACAAACCTGGCATCCTGCACTAAACAGTAAGCTCCCCAGGCAGACCTGGCTTCAAATCCTGAGTGCACTATCAGGACCTGGCACCCTCAATGTCCACAGAACCGGCCTACTGTGGGGGCTGGGCAGGGATGTCTCTAAACACGAAGCCCTCTCTAAATATCAGGATTCCTGCTTCCTTGCTGCCTGCCTTTGCTCAAGCTCTGGATGATGCTGTGTTATTAATAACAACAAATGGGGCTCTGGAAAACCAATAAGTTCAGTGCCTATACCAAAACAGAAACAGAACCCCTGGGAGCAGAGAAAACAATTCTGCAAACCCTCCTGCTGCTTAGCCCCATTAAAAACACCTCCCGGGGGCTCCTGCTTAGCTCATTCTTTGGGAAGGAAAGCATCCTGCAAAGTTTTTAAATGGCCTAGCTACATTTTCTTTTGTCCTAATTACCACAGCCATCTTTTTCAGACTGAGCAAAGGCCCCTTATCACTTTGCACTCACCCTGCTGCTAGGGTTCAGTTTCTGCAGTCGGGGCTGAGTGGGCAAGCAGGAAAAGTTAGAGGAAGGGAGATGGCCCCTCCTGAGCTCGGCCCCTCCAATGTCTCCCTCCCATGACATCTGGATGACCAGCAGGGCTGAGAAAATCGAACATTCCCTGTTCTGCTAAAGCAGTTTAGTTGTGGCCCAGAACACTGAACCACTCTTGGCCAGACTGGCTGGACGCAGGACAAGAGCTGCCTGTGTGTCTACCCTGAGCATGCCAGGTGCCCAGCCATAGGAGTTTGCTCAGGTCACATGAATATGCTCATTTTATAAATGTGAAAACTGAAGTTTGGGAATTAAAGTAGCATCACTGATCAGCAGAGTTTTATGGCCACGAGGTAACACTGAAAAGGGACTTCCTAACTTTATCAATCACTAATCAATTACACTTATGTGTAACTCTCTTATTCCATCAGAGGCCTGCAGGCAAAAGGGCTCACTCACACATCCCTCTATGGGGGCTCTTTCTTCCCCCAACTCAGTGGGTGGGGTTTTGTAAAGAGGTGAGAAATTCCTTCCTGATTGCTAAAATAATACTTTCTTGCAATAGAGACTTCCTGCTTAAGCTTTTAGAACTTTCTTATAAGCTGTGGCTGCTCATTGGAAACACCTGGGGAGATTTTTAAAGCTCCCCCTGCCAGGACTCACTGCAGACCAATTACTTACCTCACTCTGGGGAAGGAACAGAGGCATCAGTATTTTTTAAAATTCTCCAGGTGACCTTAATGTGCAGCCAGGGTTGAGGACTACCGTCAGCATTTTCAACAAAGCTACAGAAGATGTTGAGAGCAGGACAGCCCAGGTCAGAAGCCAGGTTCCTGACAGCTCACTGATCACAAGCGTCCTCAGTTCTTTCTGGGAAGCATTATGCCAGAACCATGGAGGGGCAGCCCTACTCCCGTAACTGCTTGCTCTCCCAGCACACAATACCTGTGCCACTACCTGCTTGACATAGGCACGTCTAGCCAGTAGCACCCTGCCCTCTCTCTCCAAGTAAAAGATCTGAGCTTTATTTAAAAACCCCAAGACCTGTTTAGTGTGGTGGCTACAAGCACAGCACTGTGGCCCGGATAGTCTGGTTCTGCTCTGAGCGCTGCCATTTGCCAGCTGTGTAGGGGAGACTTAGATTCCCTCAGAGATTACCTGCAGACAGCTCTACCCAGTCTGTTCTCTGGCCAGAGAACACGCTCAGTAGGATCGACCAGAAGTGCCAGAGAGTCAGCACCCCAGGAGTGACCCTCAAGCACTGAGGGAAAGAGACTCCCACTTCTTTGTTCCCCGGATGAGACAACTCCGAGGCGTGTTCCTCACAGTCTCCGGGAGGTTCCCAGTGGGACTGAGCTCCAGCTGCCCGCAGTGGTAACTCGCTCCCTGACACATCCTGTATTGAGACAGTCAGGTGGGAAGGGCTCCCTGGCAAAACTCTAACCGACCTGGGCCACTGGGGTGGAGCCTCCAGAATTTCATGCATTTTGCAGAAGGGAGACGCCTGGCCCCTTTTCTTGCTGTGTGGAACCTGGAATTCAAGCTGCGAGGCGCGAAGCCCATGACCAAGAAGCACACTCTCTTGCTTCGCTAAAAGTCTCCATCCTCCCACTTTGTTTTTCCTTTTTGCCCAATAAATCCCATTTTTCTCACTCTTCACATCATCTTCAAGCCTAAATTTTCATGGGCGTGTGATAAGGACCCCCATCTTTAGCTGAACTAAGGAAAAAGTCCTGCAGCAATATTGGCTCTCCTGTCTCATTTCCTTACCTTGCTTCCTGTCTCCTCCTCCTAAACTGAAGCCCTCGTTCAGGCTCAGCTGTTGAAGAAACTCGAAACTCAAAACTTGGCTGTCGAAGACACGGCGAGACCTGGGATTAATGTCTCTGAGCCTGTGTGGCCTCCATCTCTGAAAGCCCTCGGAAGTGAAAGGAGATGGTGTGCAGCTTCCAGCACTGCCTCCCAAGGGAAGGCAGGAAAGGGCAGCTGCTGCAAAGATCCTACCCAGGAGGCTGTACCCCCTTTTCCCAGCCCCTTCACATCCCTCCCCTCAGGATCTGCCTGAGGGACTGCAGAGATAGTCCATATGATAGATGGACAGCTGGGTTAAACCTCCAACATTCCTTCTGGGCAGAGATTCAGGAACTTTTGCTTAGAGGCTCTGTATCGGTCATTAAGTATTATATCCATCACTTGCAAAAACCTTTAAACCAGATCCCCAGTCCCTGCATTAGTGTAAACTGAGCCTCTGAAAAACATATTCTCTTCTGGCTTAAATGCCCAGGAAAAAGATAATCAGAAGCTATCTGTTTACTGCCTGATTTGTGCCAGCGGGAGAGGGAGTTTGGCAACAGGGCCTCACAGGTGGTGGTGTGTACTTCCGCCAGGAAGCACAAATGTCTGCTTGTCACTCCTTTTGGTGTTAGCAATAATCAGTGATCTTGGCCCAGATCCTTTATTTCACTGGGAGATGCAATGTGGTGAATTTCACAATTGTTTTCATTCCTTCTTTGTTTATGAGTTGAAATACTTGCATCAAGAGAAGCCTTCTCTCATCAACTGTTTGGTTACTTGAACTATAGTTTTACATGAAAGACACAATACATGCTTGATTCTTTCTTGTTATTTATCAGCTTTCAAAATAATGAGTTGATTTCCTAGCATCTTCCAAAGGTGGCCAATGACTTCTTCTTTTTTTAGGCATCATAATAGACTCGTGGCTTGAAACATATCTGATGCATTAGAGTCATTATTCTAAGTGACGCTCAAATCATTACACCTCTGGCCAGTGGGAATCTCTCCAAATTGGCTCCTGAGTCCCACTGACATGACCCAAACAGACTTATTTCCATGACTGTTTTGCTGTTTGGTTTGATATAATGTTCCATCTTGTGCCCCAGACTTAGAATTATCCACTTCTCCAAGAATCTCGTTCTTTTCAAGAGGAATGATATTTAGATTAGGGTCTTTTAAAATTCATGGAGGTGGGCACTCAATGAGCCCTTTCAAAGTAGTCAACTCATATCTATGAGCTGGATATTTTCTTGTATCTTTTCTTTGATAATTTCATCTCCTCTTCCATTTGCTGTTTTTTTGTTTTGTTTTGTTTCTGTAACTTTTATTTATCTGGGTTTTAGATTGCATAGACCAGACCACTAATTTTCACATTTTTCCCCCTCCTTTATTCCATTCATTGTAGTTTTATTCTATTTTCTGGGAGATTTCCTCAACTTTATGTTGGCACTATTTTTTTGGACTTTTTGTTTCTGCTATTACATATTTTTATTTCCAAGAGCTCTATTGTGTTCTCTGAATGTTCTTTTTATATAGCATGCTGTTCTTGTTCCATGGGTGCAGTAGCTTCTCTTAGACTTGAGGCTATCACTTACCCTTTTCTTGATGTTTCATATGTGCTCCACGCTGTCTCTGTGTTTCATATTCCTTTTTGTCCTGCTTTTCCACTTTGGTTTCTGCCATTCCCTTTCAAGTGTCTAATGATCCCTTGTCATTTTTTCATGTTTGAGTGAGGAGCTAAAATGCTGACCGAAAGCTCTGTTTCTGTAAAGGATGAGACTGTTTCCTTCAGGGTTTCACTGCAGAGTGGGCAGGCAGGAATCTAGCAATCTCTCAGGGGACCTCCAATGTCAACATTATGTAGGCCTTTTGTTTTGAGCAGATCGGTTTCTCCCAAAAGGACTCTTCCACTCCTCCAACTTCCCACTTACAGAACAGGTCTGGCTTTCATTTCTGGGTGCCAGGCAGGGGTCTCACCATTCAGTATATACAGTTTCACTTACTTCCACCATTGTAATGTGATGCCTCATCCAGCACCTTCACCTCGGCTGATGCCTGAGTCAGAATGTTTCTAGTTCAACTCAGAAAATGTGCCTTCAGAGTTATGCTAGGTTTGGGGTGCAGGCCAGTTTCCTGACTGTGTGGTACAGGAAAAGAGCATATCTAGAAGTTTATGTAATTGTTCCTAATAAACAACTTATTCTTCTGTTCTCAGCCCTTCCCCGAGTCTGTACGTTTATGGATACCTGCCACCTTGATTTCTGAACCTTTCAAGTTTCTCAATGTGAATCAGCTTGCTTCTAGTTGGTGTCTCACCTTTCCCATCCTGCAGAAGCAGGGATCCCACTGTCTCTAGTTCACTGATGAGGTATCACCCTTCCATCCACTTGACATTTTGTAGAACTGAGTTGACATCTCTCATCTGCCCGCTATTGTTCCATTCTGACCGTACTTGTAGAGCAATGCCTTTTTATTTATGTTATTATCATTTCCATGGGTTTTTGGAGAGAACAAAGATAATCACATATATAATGCACTGTGTTTAACCAACAGTTGTCTCCAATCTATTTTCTACACTGCTGCAAATCTGATCATGTTACTTCCTGTTGACCATTCCTTACTGTCTTCAGGATAAAATTAAATTTTTAATGCTAAAGGTTGTTCATGGGTCTTGTTTTTTTCCTACCTACCTCATTGGTCTAATACACCCCAAATTACTTGCATTTCCTCAAACACTTAACATTTATCCTGCCATCGGCCTTTGTCTATGTGGCCTCTCCAGTCTATCTTGTCCTTTCTGTCTCCCTTCATTTGTCTAATTCCTCTTTATTCTTAAAAAATTAAACTGAAGTGCCACCTGCTTCAAGAAGTTATCCAAGATTGCTCCTGTTGGTTCTAGGTTAACAGCTCCCCTTCTGTGCTCCCACAATACCTTATGTGAGTTTTGCTATAGCACTGGTGGCATTTTATTGTATCTGCATGTCTCCCCCACAGACCGGAAGCTCCTTAAAAGACTCCTTATATCCGTATCTCAAGTACTTAGCACAGAGCCCAGGAAGTGGTAAACACTCAGTCTTAATGAAATGACCAAGTAAGGGAATGAGTGAAGGTTCTTGGTTCCAAACCTAAAATTCCTACTCAACTCTCCTATATAAGTTACAGGCTCTCTTTGGTGAACTGTTAAAATTCCATCTTTTCCTTGAATCTCTCTTGTACTATATCAATTTACTCCAAACAAGGAAGTGTCAAGTAAAGAGCACTGATTGGGAACCAGCAGGACAGGGCACGAGCTTGCAGGTGTCCTTGGGCAGAGCCATTCTCCTCACTGGCGTCCTTGTCTATGAGGGAGAAGGACCCTTATCAGTCAAAGGTCTTTGTTATAAGAGAAAGAAGCCCCTCTGCCTGAGTACAGCAGAAGGACAAATTATTACAAGGATTTTAGTTAACTGGTGAGCCATAAAATAAAAATCTACTACGAGACTGGAGTTGTCTTCCCGAAGCTAATATGCTAGAGGCTTGACAACTCAGGAAAGGGCTTACATATGTGAGATTATGTAAGATAAGGTCGAAAACTAGGACCTGAAATGGGACGATATGGAGGTCTTAAGAAAGGCTCAAAGCCAGGGTGTCTAAGGCAGAATCTCATTTGACCAGAGGATCAGTGAGGCAGCGTTCGGGTCCAGCCTCAGCTATGTTAGTTTCTAGGGTCTCAGAGCAAGAACGGACCTCAGTAATCAATGAGCCCGCTGTGACCTATAATTTTACAGATAAGAATCTAAGGTCCTGGGAACTTTCCAGGAACCAATGGGGTATCTGTGGCTGAGCTGGGCCATGCGACAGGCTCTTGGCTCTCTGGGAGAGCTCTGTCCTCAGAGTCAAGTCATCCGCTTTCCCTGAATTCCTTCAGCACTGGTGTTTGTTTCTCGTTCTCAAGCACTTGTCTTCGAACATTATTCAAGTTACAACATTTCCTGCCCTAAGGGTGACTTCCTTGGGATGCCACTGTCTGGAGTTGAGAACATCATCATTCCCCTGATCCTTAGGTGATTCTCTGATGCAAATGTTACCAGCCAGGGTAAATGTTACCAGTTACGAACGCAGGCTCAAGGGTTAAGTTTCCTGAGTTGGAATCTGGGCTATGCCACTCACAAGCTCACACAGAACTTTAGCAAATGATTGTGTTGTTTTTGTCGTTGTGCTTTGTGCCTTGGTTTCCCCATTTGCCATGGTAGTCCATGGAGCACCCACCTTGGTGAGGTGGTGGGGGACGGAATGAGTCGATACATGCAAAGTACTCAGCCCAGTGCTTGGCACACAGTGAACATGTAACACATTAACTATCTTTACTGGGTTTATTTACAAATGAGAAAACTGAGGCTCGGTGGAGTTAAATATCACTGCCAAACTTGCAGAGCTAATAAGCAGGAGAGAAGTAATCCAAAGCCAGGTGTATCTGACCCCCTGGCCTTTGCTTAGCTACCATGATGTGCCTACCACCTTTCACATCGAGAGAAAAAGGTCTTTCAAGGACAAGAGAGCCTTGGTGGGTTTTCCTTTTAATTTAAGACATTATTTGGAAGTCTAAAATCATGACTTCAGGTTTATTGTATACCTTAGCTTTCCCCTCCTGGAATTGGAATATAATCAGATGAGACAATTCACCTGACAGAACAAATTCTCTGAAATACGTGCAAATTTTGAACAATGCCTCACCCTAAGAGAAAGCTGAAGTCCCTAACCAGGGACCTAGATTAAGTTTTGTGTCTTTTTTTTGTTTGTTTTTTGTTTTTTTTTGGTTTTTTTTTTTGCTTTATTGAGGTATAACTGATACACAAAATCTTGTACACATTTAAGGTATACATTCTGGTGAGCCCAGAGTTAGTTTGGAAAGGTTGTTTTATCTCATTTTTTTTTAAACAGTGGAACTTAGAATACTTACTTAGGGTTTCTTTAGGAAAAATGAATGGTATGGCTGGAAGCAGTTGTTTCCACCTCAACTTTTATATAGACTGCAGGAGACTGGACTTGAGGGTTTGTAATAAAGTTCTGCCTCACTGTGGTGAGGTGGCTTCTGTCACTCAGGTCACACTGTGCACTGCACAATCAAGACACAGGAGCCTACACAGTTCTGGAATAACATGCAGGCATGAAAAGGTGCAGCCCTGAGGCTTATATTCTACAAATGAACATGAAGGATGAGTAGGTGTGTCAGTGGTGTGCACATACCTGTGTATCCATAAGCATGTCCACTCTCAACACCACTAGGATCCTTATATCACTTCCCAAAGACCCCTGCTGCTGGATAACACATCAAAACTAAATATAGTCAGTGCTTTTTACTGACTCTAAAGCTCAATATACACATTTGTAGGTATTATAATGAGAGAGCCAACTATGTTTAAAAGAAAAAGAATCTGAGGTGGTTTCTAACTAAAGATACACACTACAAGGCTATAAAAATAAATATAAAATTCATGAAGTGATATAAAAAGAGGTCGGAGAAAACTCAATACAAAATCAAGATAATTATTTATTTTGGTTGAACATTATAATCGGCCTTAGGTTTTTGACAGCCAACATAGAAAGGGAAACGTGATATGATGCGTTATGTAATTTACAGGTTACTTGTCCACAGATTGAGTTCATGCTCTAAGATGACACTAAACCATGAGGTCATTGATCTTGACTGAGGGCCTCTCTGAGAGAGTGCAATTCTCTCTTCTATTTTAAGAGGAAAAGATACCCTTTCTGGAAAATCTGGAGAAAAAAATGTTTAAAAAGAAAATAATAGTTCCTTGTAATTGCATTGTCCTGAGATAAACGATGTGAGGATTTGGAGTATTTTCTTCCAGTCTCTTTACAGTTTTAAAAATATATAAAATGACATATAGTGATATTTTCCTATTTTGTTCTACTAATGTTATATCTTAAAAGTTTTTCCATGCCACCAAAAACTCTTTACACACATACCATATTTAACAGCTCTACATTCCATGGAATGGATAAGCCACATTCATTGAGCCAATCTCATGATTTGGTGCACTTTGATTCTTTGATAATATTTAAATAAACCAAATGTCTGTTATTAATATCTTTGTATATAAATGAGTTCCCATATTTCTGATGACCCCTTCACGATACATTTCTAGAAGCTGAATTCCTAGGTCAAAGCATATCCACCTATTTCAAGGCTCTTGATTTATAATGGACTAGTTATTTTCCAGAAAATCTGTGCCTCTCCTGAGTAGCACATGACATTCTACTTCACTGCCCCCTTTCTTGGACCATCATTTTAGAATGTTTGTTAGTTTGATAGGGCAAATGATGTCCTTCTGCTCTTTCAATCTGCATTTTGTTCAATACCAAGGAGGGCTGGACATTGTATCATATTCTGATTTGCCATTTGCATTTCCTCTTCAGAGATTTGTTTGTCCTTTACCTGGGTATCTATTTTGGGTCTTAATGTTTTTCTTATTGATTTGTATGCATTCTTTATATATGAGGAATATTAATATTTTTTCTCCAACATATTGGTTTCAAACATTTCCCAGCTTGATGCTTGTCTGTTGATTTTACTCATGAGATAACATTATAAAGAGAAATTTTAAAATGTTATCAAGTCTAACCTATTGATTGATTCCACCATGATTTCTTTCAATACATTTACTTTAAGCCGTTCTAGCAAAGAGCTTGAATAAAATATTCCTGTCCTAGGGAACTATGGTAGAATGTCATAGAGACATTTGTTTTTCCTTCTGCTTACCTGTTTTAAAACAAGAAGTTGCAAATCAAAGTGTAATCATCAGTCAGCTGCAAAGGTGAGGTTGAGGGGAAAGTGAAAGGTGACTACTGGGTGTTCTTGATAGAAACCAAACAAGCAACCTGGCGGGCGGGGCGGGGAGTGGGGGGCAATCAATGCAGCTAGAACATTCAGCATGAGGCATCTTCCCAGACAGGCTCCTTTAAAGAACTGGGCAGCTCAAAGTGCCCACCTGAAACAGTAATCCTTGCTTGAAGAGAAGTTAGAAAATTTTTCTAACTCTTCAGCATTTTCTCCAATTCCTCTGCTCTTTTCCACTGTCCTAGAGACCAGGGACCCCAGTGTCTGGTACCATTTATTTATTTATACAACAAATATTCATTGCATCTTGGTTTTGCTCAAGATACTCCATGAAGCATCATAAACCATGTAATGATGCAAGTTTTCATTTCTCCATTTTCTTTCTGTTTTCAGAAAATGGTCTGACTTATGAAAATGTAACTACCTATAGGTCCAGTCCAATTCTGGAAGACTTCTAGTCCTGGCCCTATACTTCTGGGTTTGGTCTTTCTCAGTGACTAAGTAGGTAGCCCAAAGGCAAAAGGGCTGAAAATTACTTCAGGGGCTAACAGATCCTAGAAGTGTCCCAGCTGGGCATCAGAAATCTCCAATTAGAGCATTCATGCCAAGATGATGCATTCTGACAGCAAGCATCAGTTAGGATGTTCTTCCTCATTTAAGTCACTCTTCCCACTTCAGACTATCTTTTATATTTAGTCCCAAAACATTGTGGTGTTTTCAACAGAGATACGTCAAAGAGAAAGAGGCCTCCAAAATAATATCAACTGGGTGGTTACCGGGAGTTTAGGGGCTGAATGCAAGCTATTCAGCTGTTACTGCACATATGAAGAAGTCCAAGGGATTCAGGCCATGAGAAAACAGCCCATTTTCTCTTTTCTTAAAAGATATTAAGTCAAAGTGGCATCCAAAATATGCACCCTATACTATTCTGTGAGAGATCTTGAAAGAATTTCATCAGGATGTGCTGCTGCCTTCGGATGCTCCTCCTCCTCCTTCTGCTCCTCCTCCTCTTGCTCCTCCTTCTCTCTCTTCTTGCCCTCCTTTCTCCTCCTCCTGCCCCTCCTCCTTTTCCCTCTTCCTCTTTTCCTCCTTCTCCTCCTGTTTCCTCATTCCCTCTTCTTTTTCTTCTCTTCCTATTCTCCCTCCTCCTCCTCTCTTCCTCTTCTTCCTCCCCATTTCCTCCTCCTCCTCCTCCTTCTTTTTCTTTTCTTCTTCAATTTGACATTTCACTCATAGGGGAACCTGAATGGTCACAATCTTCTTCATGACTTTCCCATCTTTATCTTATCAAAAGGTTTTTTCCATGAATTTCCAGTTCTGTCTTGCCACCCCAACCAAGCCCGTCTTTCTTTGTCCGGGTCACTCCTGACTGAATAATTTTATTAAGGCTTAATTTTATTAGGCTTGAAACAAAGATGCACAGGATGGATTTGAAGAAAAATAGTAAGAGATAAATTTGCAGTCCAAATGCACTGAATTCCTAGAATTATTGGAGTTTGGAATTTGCCTAGTGGTATACTCAATAATACTGTAATTTCATATCTTCAAGAATTTTCCCTAGCTTGTTGCGGAAGAAGAGGCTGTGACCCTGACCCCATGTACTCACAGTTAAAAATACAGTGAAGAAGTAAGGGCTGGAGTTAGGGACTATCATGGAGCTTTTCTTTAGCTCACATTGTGAATTTCTGACACACCGACAGTCCTGAGATGAACACAAAGGAAGTTCACTAAATATGTAAGAAAAAATCCTCAACTATTTTGGAAGTGTCAAGGGAAATTCAGTGTCCTCATGCCCAAAGCTATAATGTGCTACTGGAGATCGACTGCGTCAGAGGTTGCTCAAGTGGAACATTTGTGTTTCTGCTCTTCAAAAGCATAACCTACAATTATTCGAACTGACTGAAAGGTGGCCAAAGCTCTGAGGGGAAGCCAGTGAGACCCTCCTTCAAGTGATACCCTGTTGCTCCATATTTGTTTCGCTCAAATCACTCAGGCTTACTTGACTCACTCATGCATCAGAGCAAGATTGTTCCAACAGTCGGAGTTTTCAGCTGCCTGGGAAATTCAACTCCCTTCTTGCCGCTGGCTTGGATGCACTTAAAAGACCCAGGTCCTAGACTTGGGAGGAAGAAACATCAATCTGCTTGGTGATGTCCAAGGCAAAATCCAAACATGTCCTGACATTTCGAAAATATTGACATTATTGTCTTGCCAACTAACAGGATACCATAAGGTTCTGAAGACTTGTGTTAGAAAAAATAAAGTCCATGTCATTGTCCCCCTAAAGAAAAACCCAACACTTTCTTTTTGAAGCAGGAATTCAAAGAGAGACCAATTCAGGCCCAAGATGGGTAACACCTATTTGGGAACATGGGGAGATTCAGCACTTAAGGAAGGGGTAATGGGAGCCCTGATGCAAAAGTGTGCTCAGGGGGTCACAGATCACACCATTCAGACTGTGATCACCTTAGGTCCAAGCAGGCATCCTCCACAACAGCCAGCCCATGGGACACTGGTGTCCAAAATGGCAGAGGGGAACATCACCTGGAAAGCAGGGACCTAGAAACCAAATCGTAAATGCATGGCCATTCTTAGGCACCAAGGAATGCAGAACAGCGTTATGTGGCCTCTCCCTAGACTTCAATTCAAAAGACTGGGATGTTTCCAAAAAAAAACTCCTACCACAGCTCCCTGTCACAATTGAGTGTGGGCCCACTGAGCTCATCAAATTTGTTGTGAGCCAGTTTTTATTTTAAAGACGGTGTCTTTCACAGGAAAATGTTCAATACATGTTTGTAGAGAAAATGAATGAATTGGTAAATGAAGATGTTGCTAGTGTCACCACTTGAGATACCTTCAAATCATGGTTCATTGGATTCTTTCATTCACTTATTTTCAGGGTTTACTGAGCACCTATTATGTGCCAGGCAATGTTCTTGGTGCTGGGGCTATGACCAAAACCAAAATTAGATGTGGTTTCAGCTTTTTGGAATCCAGAGACCTCCCTGAGAGAACCATGCTTGTTTTTTAACCCAACCAGGGAAGAAGAGGCGTATTTCTTCCAGTTCTGCCATTTTGTTATCTCATGATCTGATACATACTTATTGTTCCTGAGTGTTCTCTTCCTCTTTCTTGCAGTGAGATAGCCTGAGACAGCCTAGCAACCCAGGTCAGAGCACAGCACTTTCTGTTTCTCCTCTAAATGTGTCCTCAGATGCATGACAAATGAGGCTGCTTCCTTTTTTCTTTCCTTTTTCTTCTATTTTTTGGAGGCCATGACCGCACACTGGGTTCGCTTCCTCAAAGACACTGTCTAATGCCTTTTTTTGTTAAAATGATAATTTATTTTTCCCCCTCTGGGTGCCACATTTCTTGCTTCTTTGTAGGTACTTTTTCTAGGCCTCTAATGAGGAGTTTGATAAAGTCTCCTGCTTCTTGGGAGGAACTTGCTTCGTTACGTGGTTCCTTCCAACGTTTTTCTAGCTAATGCCTCTATTCTTTCTGCAGTTCCTTGTTCTGTAATTGAATAACTGTGTGATGAATTTCGTCTGAATTCTGGTATTCAAAAAACTGTTGACCTACTTTATTTTTTAGATTTTAGATGTGATGCATGTATCATTAAAAATTTGAAAGATGCAAAAAGGGATAAACATAAAAATTAAAGATAACTATAATTCTACCACTCAAAGACTTCCACTAACAACATTTTGGACCACTCTACACCAGGACATTTTTTGAATATATGTGTGTGTGTGTGTATATATATATATACACACACACACACACATATTATATATATATTCAAACTATACATAATAGCACAGTTATATAACGGTGTATAGTTTTATGTATAGTTTTAGATTTTTTAAAATTTAAGATAGTAGTGTTAGTATTTTCCTATGTTATTAAAATTCTCCACAAGCATGATTTTAAATAGTCACGTAATATTTTATGCTTCAGGTCTATAATAATTTATTGCATCATTTTCCTAGCTTGACACTTGGGTTATTTTTCCTTGCTTGTTACAATCATATAAGAAATGTATTTCCCCTACTCCTTCTCCAATGAGACATTTGAGCATAACTGCGCTGCAATCTTTCTGACTCAGTGGCTCATCCACAAAGGTGCTCAGAACCTTTTCTAGTTCACTTGTCTGATCAGGCACAGAATATTCTCCTCCTTCTCAGGGCATGCATACTGTCCAAAAGCTGCACACCCTGGTCTTCACCTGATGGGAAACATCCTGCCTCTAGGCCCTTCAGTGTCAACATCTGCACTCATGTGTTGCTTCCTGAACCCACCATCCCTGCAGCTGTTTCTACCTCCCCTCGTCCATGCACAGAGATCCCATCCAGGGCCTCTGCTCCTGTTGCGCCTCTTCGTGGGAAGGGCTCCTCCTTCTCCCTGGTCTTTGTAGGGTGTCTCCTTGTGATTCAGTCCGAGCCTATGAGTCACCTTCTCAGAGAGGCCTCCTGGATATACAATCTGAAGAAGCTCTAAGTCTCCCTCCCCACCAGTCACACTCAATAACATAACCCAAGAACACTGAGCTCTTCATGGAACTCTCCTGGAAAATATCTGGTGCTTTGATGTGTTTCTGGGTCGCCTTCTCCCTTTAACCAAACCCAGTTTCTCATGTGCATCCCTGTGTCTCTTGTGCCCAGAACAGTGAAAGCATACAGCAGGAGCTCAATAAATGTTTCCTGAATGAACAAATGAATGAAAGAAAGCATGAAGGTAAATCTCATTTCCCTGGTGAAATGCTTTGTACATTATTTGCCACATTATATGGATGTTCCTTATTCCCAGAGGAGTTTTAAATTGTCCGTAACCCCTTGACCAGTATTTTGCTTCTAGGAATCTCTCCTAATGACATAGACAAAAATGGAGACACCAATTTTGGCACAAGGATGGTCATCAGAACAGAATTTTTAGGCTGGGTGCGGTGGCTGACACCTGTAATCCTAGCACTTTGGGAGGCTGAGGTGGGTGGATCACTTTAGGCCAGAAGTTCAAGACCAGCTTGGCCAACATGGTGAAACCCTTTCTCTACCAAAAATACAAAAATTAGCTGGGAGTGGTGGTGTGCACCTGTAATCCCAGCTATTCGGGAGGCTGAGGCAGGAGAATTGCCTGAACCTGGGAAGTGGAGGCTGCGGTGAGCTGAGATTGTGCCACTGCACTCCAGGCTGGGTGACAGAGCGAGACTGTCTCAAAAAAAAAAAAAAAAAAGTATTTTTAGTGTCAAAAATAAACCCTCACATAGAAAAAGGGGGGAAATTATTATACAGGTTAATCTCTTAGGAATGGCAAAGCATTATGTAGACTTTAAAAAATGTTTATAGAATTTTTAATGACAGCAGATGTACTAAATGTTAATGGTATATCTGAATGATATAATTAATATTTTTTACTTGGTACTTCAGTGTTTTACGAGTTTTCTCCAGTGAACATGCATGTGTTTCACAATCAGACCAAAGTAAAATATTACAAATTCTCCAGTTTCTGAGTTCAAAGGCATTTGTACGCAACATTTTATTCTCACATTTTATTGAGGTACGGGAAGGCTTCTTTTCTATTCTTAGAAGTGTTTTGCAAACTGTAGGTATTTTTTTAAGTGTTACAGAAAGAATGTTCAAAGAAGGAACCAGTTTTACAGGTTTACTCCCATAAAGCCACAAGGTTTCCTTAGAACTATTAGCAGCCTTCATCCTTGGTATGTCCCAACCACCACGAATGCAGAAAGAAGTAGGACTTACTTCTATTTCAGTGACACTTTCTGCCAAATTCTTTTGTGGTGGTTTCATGGTTAGCGTGCAGACGCCATGATAGAAACTGACCATTGCCAATATGTCCTTGCTAAAATATAAAAGATTCAGCCATCAATATGGTGGAGAAAGGGAACCTATATAACATGGAAAAGAAAAGCACGTTTAAATGACAACTATCATTACTATTGTTGTTCTTGGCTACTTGTTTTCCTTTCTTTTCTTTCTATGTCTGAGATTAGTCAAGAGTAAAGATTCCTAAAATAGACACTTCCGTGATTCATTTATTCTCCATGAAGAGCTTTCTCTGCTGCATCTTTCCTGCAGTTCTCTTCTAAAGCCAGGAAAACTTTGTTGTTATTTTCCCTCCTCTGTGTCCGACATGAAAGGCAGCTCTGCTCTGCCAGGTGCCCCTTCATGCTGGAAGCAGCAGGAGTTGCAGCATCAGAGCACGACCTGCCCCGTTCTCAACTCCCGGGAGCAAGACAGGAATGAGGACACAGCACTGGGACACAGAAAAACTAAAGATGGTGAATGCTTTCCATCTGAAGGGCATTTCCAACTATCCAAAGGTCTCCTACCACCATCCTCTCAGTGCTGCTGCTGCCAAATACACTCCCAGAATGCTCAACCACGCTGCTTGTGGACTCTGTGACAAGGAGGAGCTCCAATCCTTGGATGCCTCTATCGTCTCTGGATTAATACATCCAACAAGACCCCACCTTCTTACTCAGTTTCCAGAAATGGATCCTCTGGTAATTGTCCATCGATATCCTCTGGATCCCAAACTCATGGATTGGTAGAAACTGCCTGGTTCACCATGTTGTCAGAGATCAACAGAAAAGAGTGCCATGATTGGTGAGTGATACCTGTGCTAGTCACAGAGACCTGGCAGTACCACATGTCTGTCAACTGCCATCTCTTACTGGATCTCTCCCTTCACTTCACCAGGGATTGTACTTGTGTCTTGGAAACTTAGGACCTCATAAATGGGGTGCGATATTTCTCTAACTTACAATAGAAGAAACAAACAAATAACCTCACCGTGCTTTGGGATGGCAAGGTCATGGCACTGTCTCATTCCAGTTGGGGTGCTGAACTGGCCACCGAGGGCATGGAGCATGCTGTGATGTCTACTGCATCTCCAGGTCCCCAAATGTAATGATTTCCCCCTCTGTGCTACCTTTCACTCTTTCTGCCAGGCTGCTGTAGCTCACCCCACTTTTCTCACTGCATTCATCACTCTGTATTGCAATAAATGTGTCAACATATGTCTTGAGCCCCAGCTAGACTGTAAATTCCTTTAAGGTAGAAATCACATCTTGTTTGTTCAGAGTGGACTGGCAATAAACATTTTTGAATTGAATTGGACTGATTCTCTGGATAAAGATCTAAAAGTCAATTACGTTAGTCTCTGCATGGACATTAAAGAAAAAAGAGGTAGAAAAGCTGTAAAATTGCACTCCAAACCCCTCAAATTCTAAATAAACTTTGCTAATTCTCTATAATTTCACAATTGCCTTCATATATAAGTACAAAAATTCTTATGTGGAATTTCAGAAAATGGAATCTTTCCAGTGGGGTATGATTTGGTACCAACATTTAGATATGCTTTCTTTCTCTCTCTGTCTCTGTCTCTCCGTCACACACACACACACACACACACACACACACACACACACACACACCATCTTTAAGAGCACTAGATGTTCTAATGTACTAAGCACTTCGGGATGGGCTGCTACAATATTCTTGAAGGCAGTTAAGCCTCTTAGACTGCATTCTAAGGACTTTCTAAAGCAATTAAATAAGAAGGAGGGGCAGGCCCAAGACTCCAGCAAGTTTCAGGAGGCAATTCAAAATCATATTTTCAGAAGTTCCTTTTAGAAATTCCATTTGCTTGCAGAATGTTTATTAACACAATCCTTCAGCAGAGAAAATCATTCATGAAATAAACACAAATACATTTCTCAATCTGTGTGTTAAAACCGTTTCATTATTTCACCCAAAGTTCCTTCTACACCTGCCAAAAATAAGACACCTTCATTTTATACTGTCCAGTGTGTGACCATCAGCCCAGGAAGCTATACCTTTCAATAATTTTCCCTAGTAGAAATAAAATTTAAATTCTTCAAATTCTTCAAGGCTTGTGATTTTGTTTTAAACTGGTTGGAAACAGCACTGAAACCAAATGCACTATTGGGAATCAGGTTATTTAAGTCAGGATGGTTTTCAACAAAAATGTAGAGGGGCAGTGATGGTGAAGATAGATGTGGCTGAAATTACGCTTCTCCCTTGTGATCTAACCCAAGTTGCTATTCTGCCTTTGGCTTCCATACATGTGGCCAGGGTACTGAGGATATTTTGGTCATTTATTCCCTGACTCAAAATGAAAAGAAATTTGAGGCAGCTAGAATGCCACTGACAGAAGGCATACCAACATTTTGTTTTCTTAAACATTAATCTTTTTTCCTAACAGTAACTTTTACTTTCCAGAAGAAATGGGAAGACAAACTTGAGACTGACGCGCTCACGGTTCCTGGTTTTCTCAAAGAGCTGCTGGAAGAAGCACCAACATGGGAATCCCAAGTCCTGGTTCAGTCACACCAACTAACCTCTCACTCAAGCCACTGTACAGAGGGGATGCTAGGAGTGGGCCCCGGCCCTCCGGAGACCTGGGGACTAGGGACTACAGAAAAATGCACTGCACCTTGGAATTAAGATTCCAGAGAAGGTGGGGATTGGGGCAGGGGCAGTTGAAAAGATGTGATTTTTGTCTTTCAGAGAAAGTCGTGTTTAGCAAGAACCCACCCTGTGGACCCAGGACCTCCTGGGGCGCTGGCTAGTGGTCACTGGGGAAGGATGACTTTGGGGTGTGTCATACTGCCTGCTCTCTCTGTCCTAAGTACCCCGAGAGAGAGTGGAAAAAAACTGACTGGCCTCTTAAAAATAGAACCATCTCAATCCTAATATGCTTGAAAGAAACGAGGAATGCAAGACCATCTTGCTTGGGCACCAGGTGAAAGAACTGCCACTTAAATAGGGAAAGAGCCAGCCTCCTGGGGAAGAGCCCCTTCAGTCCTTCAGCCATGGCCAAGCTCTTGTGAGGAGCTGCATGTATCATACAGTTGCAAGGGGACATGCCTGCACTCTTAACAGACCACACCCGACAGGAGTGTCCAGCCCGACCTCTGCGCCCCATTAGCAACCACACTGTATCACATTGAAGAATGCATGGAACTGGATTAAAACTCATGCCCAAGTCATCAGCTAGGTGCGTGTGAACAAATACAGAGAAAGGAGAAAGGCTGATGGAAGGCCAAGGAAAACACTGGGGTAAAACTAGACCCTTTAGGCTCCAGGGGATTTCTTGTTTCCTGGCAATTCCTTTGCAAGCCCTACTTACAAAGTACTGACTGTGGCTCTCATTGCCCGTTTGCTTTTCCACTTTTACCTACACCCCCATGACAAGTGGGTAAGGGAATTTTTATTTGTCCACAGTGCTGTCATGAGAACCTAAGGATTTCTGCAACTAGAAAGGCTATTGGCTTATCCAGCCCCATATTTTGTTGTATTTCATTGTCTAAATATGAACTCCCAAAAATTTAGCTCCACCAGGTGCCATGGTCTGTTTTGTTAACCGAGATATTCCCAGCTCCCAGGAGAGTAGCTGGCACACATAGTAGGCACTCAAAAATATTTGCTGAGTAAAACTGAATTTTAAAGGGGTGACAAGAAATCCCTGGTAGCAGGTTCAGAATTACTGCTTTACAGTAAAGTAGAAATATCCTTTGGCAGTGGGGCCAGATGACCACAATGCTGATTCCCCCTCGCTCTTATCAAGATATGTGACCTTCATCAAGTCCCAAAGCTTAGCGAAGGCACTTCCTGCAGGAGCACACAGGAGACCTGAGCACAGCTGCTTTTACCTGTTTTATCATGAGGGTTACCCATCTTATTTTGTTTGACTAAAGGATTCCCCTGCTAATCATAAGTGGTTGGGAAAACCACTCGGCTCTATTGCCCCAAAAGGCTCTACCATCTGATGATATTTCAAATTCCATTCTGGCTACACTGCATTCTTATGATTCCTGAAATATGTCAAAGTCCTTCCTTCCCCCGGGCCAGTCCACATGCTGTTCCCTCTACCTGGCATGCCCTTTCTCACCCAGCTGCTGCTACATACCTGCTGGACTAAATCCTGCTTAAGTGCTATTTCCCGAGAAGAGCCATCCCTGCTGTCTTCAGCTATGTCCGAGGCCCCCGTTATTTGTTCCCACAGTACTTTGTCCTCTTTAATGACAGTACCTTTTATAGTTACACTATAACGAAATACATCAATGTGATTATTGGTCAGAGGTCTGTTCTTTTTGCCAGAGGAACATTTCCATGAGATGAAGGCAGAGATGGGGTCTGTTTGTTCACCACGTGGCTCCCAGAGTTGACCTCATGTGTATTACTCAATAACCATTTCTTTAAAGAAAAAACTCATTGACTTTTATTTGTGATCCTAGAATCAGGCAAAACTTCATTCTCCAGAACAGAATAAGCATTCTCCGATTTCCTGAAGGGATAATGAATCACAAGTTTAACAGGCATGAAGATGATGCATAACAGTTCGTTACTATGGGGTTACAATCCCATGTACCTTAAGATGTTGGACAAACCTGTAGTTTCCAGTGGTCACATTTCTCTTAGAAAAGTACAACAATGACACTGGCCCTTCCCCAGTTCTCTGGCTCATTCTCTGTCCTAGGTGATGTCTCAAAATGGGAGGCCAGTGGCTCCTCCATGACATCTCCCATTACCTGGGGGAATATATTCCAGGCCTGGGACGTCTAATATGGAAGCCCTCAGATACACATGGCTAATTACAATTACAGTGATTAAAAGTTAAAAAAATTTAAAAATTCAGTTCTTTGGGTACAGTAGTCACATTTCCAGTGCTCAAGAGCCATCTGTGGCTAGTGGCCACTGTCCTGGACACCACTGGGGCAGGCCGTGCCCACCCATGCAGAAAGTCCTTTTGGATATTACTGTGTGGGCCCTGCTAAGCTCAATGCATCCCATATTTCTGGGTCACCTTGAACTACATCACTCCCTATCTAGTGTTTGCCTTCTTTCCTAATGTCATAACTAGAACTTGCTGCAGCCAAATGTTCACTGCTGATCTTTTCTGAAAGGACAGAAGTGAGAAAGATTTTTAAAACTTTCATCTGTCAACAAAACAACGTCTCTGATCTTTCCTTCTGCCCAATAGATTTTAAATGTTCTGTTTGTTTTCATTATTTTTACGCCCTTTGCTGGTAACAACTTCTTTCAATGTTGGCCCATTTAATATTGCTGGACTGTCTCATTCTACTTCTCTTTGAGGACACGGCCTCATTTCCAATGTGCCCTAACTACATGGAGTCTGCAGTGAGGTCTTGGTTGGTTTCTCGTCATTTTTGTCCTTCTGAGACCCTGGTTAGTTTGTTTCTGAAGGAAACTTTAGGCTGCTAAATAATAGTTCCAATATCTCCATTCATCCTTCACTCACATTCCTGTAATGGTTAGGGGAAAAGGTTGGAGAGAAAATCTAAGCAAATCTGTTTTCGTAAACTGAACTCTCTTCATTTTCTGGCTTATTCCTACTGAGATCATCAAGGATTTGATTATTTTGTGATCTTTCCTCCAAGGCTTCTATCTAATCTTTAGATTAGAGCTTCAGAGCAGTAATTCTTTCTTTCCTCTTTCATAACATTACATTAAAAAGGGATTTCTGCCTTAGTTGTTTTTTCCTTTCCTGAAACTTGTAAATTGTCCCCATGTAGCCCCTGCCTTATTTTGGCTTCTTCTGAGAAGCAGACAACAAGACAAGGATTCAAGGGCAAGGATTTTTGGGATGTGAGCCCAAGAAACACTAGTAGGAGGTAGAGAAATGAGACAGTGAGGTGAAAGTGGTCAATAAAAGGTGTGTTATCAAACCAGCTACCACTGTAGACAACTGGAGCTCAATCCCACGAGTGAATTCCAGGAAGCAGTGTAAAGCATTTGCTCCTGAGGAAGGAAGCTGGGGTACTTATACACCAATTCCCGCAGCCGTCATTTGAGAGTGATTCTTGAACAAGGGCATTATTTCCCTACACTTTCACGCTTCCACTTGACAGGCAAAACATGCTTTGTGGGTCAAAGAAAGCCCTTGGACAAAGAAGTGAAGTCAGAACTTGATGTGGTAAGGGTGAGAAGCTCCAGGCAGGGTCCTGACAGCAGCTGCTCCACTTGCCAGGCAGGTTCCTAATCAATCTCTATTGGGAAATCCTTTGAGACAAGTCACTTAACCTTTCCATTGTTCAGTATTCTCATGAGCCCAATAATGGGTCCAAAGGAGATGATCCCCAAAGTTCCAGAAACATTTGTTGATTATTTGAGGCTCTGAACTACTTTCCAATACATATCTGTGTGGATGCCTCTTATCATCCCCAAGATGGAAAGCAGACTATCAGATGCAATAATTGTTTCCATCTAGAAGTCTTTCATCGATTCCTCTGCCACTCATGCCAGTTTGATGCATGAGCTCTTCTTACTCTCCAAGAATACCCTTGGGAGATGAGAGAGGCTGGTCACTGGCAGCGCCATCCTACTTCTGTGGACTCATGCTTCAGCCACTGTCTGACCTCAGAGGTTTGCCTAATGTTCTAGAAACTGTCTCATTATTCTTTTGACAATCTGAGGAAGAGCAGTTGGGACCATTGTCTCTTTTGGACCTCAGTCATTTTCCCTCCTGAAATGGAGGGGAGCTTATCAAATGCCAGGCATGCTCTAAGCAGCTCACACACTTGATGACAGCCTTATGAAACATGGGTGAAAACTGAGAAAATTGAGGAACTGGGATTTAAATATTTCCCCCAGATTAAGCTTCTGATCAAGATGGAGTAATGGAATGGATTTACCCTCTTACATTAAACAACCAAAAATAAATAAATAAGCAAAACATATAAAACAGTTTTCAAGACAATAGATATCAGGCATAAAAGGACAGTGATCCCCAAAAGATGGGAAATGAGTGGCATGAGCCCAAGAAATGCCTCTGCTTACTGCCTTGACAGAGATTCCAAGATGCTGCCGCATGGGGAGGGAAACACAGAAGCAGGCTGGCAGGATCCTCGAACTGAGGAAATGGAGTTGAGAGTCTAAGGAGACCAAGACAGCTAGAGTCCTCACGGAAGGGCACTAGGGAGAAGACAGCCGCTCAGACACAGAATTTTAGATGGTTGCAGAGGGTCCCATGGGAGCATTAAGCTGAGCACTGATCAGCACATACAGATGAAGAGCCTACCCGAGAAAGAACCACTCAAAGAGGTTAGAGGTCACAGCACTCACACAGGGCTAGGAATAGTGCCTGTTCTCAACAGCAAGACTGGAAAATGGAAAGATTCCTGGGGCACTGGGTAGAGCAAATGGAAAGGTCTTGCCTCAGAAGCGGGTAATAATTAGCCCTGGTGAGCGCTGCTGTGATCCTGCCCAACAAGTTAAAAAAGTAAGATACAAAAGAATCAAACTGTGTCCAAGTAACTTAACTGAATCTCAGAACAAAACTCAAGAATATTTACAAGAATACAAACATATCCAGCACCTAATAAGGTAAAATCCACAATGTCTGTATATTCAATCAAAAATGACCAACTGTACAAAGAAGCAGAAAAATAGGACCCATAATGAGGAGATAAATCAATCAATCAAAACTAACCAAGAACTGACACAGATGATAGAATTAGAGCAAAGACGTTGGAAAACTTGTTATAACGATCTGTTCTGTGTTCCAAAAGTTATGTAGAGACATGGAAGATATAAAAAAGATTTAAATTGAGCATCTCTAAGTGAAAACCACACTATCTGAGAAAAATATGCTGGACGAGATTAACAGCAGATGAGATATTTAATCTAATAAAAGATTAGGGACATCGAAGATATACCAATAGAAACTATCCAAAATAAAAGAGAACAAAAAGATATTTCAACACCTTTCTCTCAATCACTAATATAACAAGTAGATAGAAAGCCAGTAAGTAGATAGTAGATTTAAACAACCCTACCAACCAACTTGACCAAATTGACATTTATGAAACACTCCATCCAACAATAGCAGAAAGCATCTTCTTTTCAGGTGCACGCAGAACAGTTGTCAAAACAAACCATATTCTGGGCCATAAAAATTGGCCTCAATTATAATAACTTAAAAGGATTCAGGTGATACAAAGTTTGCTCCCTGTCCATAGTGGAATTATACTAGAAATCAATCACAAAGGGATAACTGAAAAATCTCTCAAATATTTGGAAACAAAATAATATATTTCTAACTAATCAATATGTCAAAGAAGAATTCTGAGAGAAATTAGAAATGTTTTTGAAATGAATGAAAATAAAAACACACCATATCAAACATTGCCAGATGTCATCAAGTGGAAAAATATAGACCTTATCTATATTGAAAAAGAAGAAAGGTTTCAAATCAGTGATCTCAGCTTCCACCCTAAGAAACTAGAAAAAGAAGAGTGAATAAAACTCAAAATAAGTGGAAGATAGAAAATAATAACGATCAGAGTGTGATCAACGAAATACAAAATAAACAAAGAACACAACAATTAAGAAGATCAATGAAACCAAAAGCTGATTCTTGAGATGGTCATAAAAAATGATAACTATTCAGACAGATTAGGAATGAGGGAGGTGACATCAACATAGATTCTATATGTACATGTAAAGGATGCTAAGTAGATATTTGAACAACCTCATGTCAATAAATTTGACAACATGGATGAAATGAACAAATTCCTGAACAAACTACCAAAGAAACAGATATTTTGAATAGCTCTCATCTACTAAAGAAATTGAATTTATAGTTAAAAACGTTAATGCAAATAAAACTCTAGGCCCAGATGGCTTCACTGGTAAGTTCTACCAACTAAGAAATAAATAATACCAATTGCACACGAAACTTGTTAGCTCCCATGTAACTTATTTTATGAAGCCAGAATTATTCTGAAGACTAAAACAGAATAATTAATCTAATAGTGAAAGATTAAAGACATTTTCCAGATATGGGGCAAAACAAGGATAGCTACTCTCCTCACTTCTGTTCAAAATTACAGAAGTTCTAGCCAGTGCAATAAGGCAAGAAAAATAAATAAAATGTCTCTCTTTACATTGGAAAGACAAAAGTAAAACTGTCTTCATTTGCAGATGTTATGACTCTCTATGTGGAAAATTTAATGTTGTAGACTAAAAGGTATTAGAACAAATATGTGAGTTTCACAAGGCTGCAAAATACAAAATCAATATGCAAAAATCTATCATATTTTAAAATGTTAACAATGAGCAATTAAAGTTGAAATTAAAACAACATATCAAAAATTTAAAAAGCAACACATTTTTTAACATCAAAAATGGATAAATCTGACAAAAGATGTATAAGACCTGCACAATGAAAATTTAAAAACATTGCTGAGAGACATTGAACACTGAAGTAAATGGAGTGATATACCATATTCATGTGTTGGAAGACTCATTAAGATATCAATTCTCCCCAGTTTGAGCTATAGATTCAACACAATCCCAATCAAAATCCCAACAGTCTTTTTTAAAGAAGAAGAAAAAAGTTACAGAGCCTTTAAGTTACGTAATAAAGGTGTTATCAATGGTGAGTTACACAAGTGAAATCATAAGTCAAAAGGAAATGATTACTAATAGAAGAGAGAAGGCTTTAATTCCTGAGATGAGTAAAAAGTAATAATTAAAGAGAAAGAAGCAAAGATAGAAAAAAGAAGTAGAAAACATCCATAATCTCATAAGGTAGGTTATTATTCCTCTAGAGCAGTGTTTTAAGAAAATGGTGTTGGTTTTCTCCACAGAGCTTCTTCCTTGCTTAAGTGGCAGATGAATAGCCAGCTTTCTCATCTCTGTGAGCCTCTCACTTCCTACTGGAATCTCACTTCCTGTTGCCCGAGAGCTCCTCCTCCTTCAGACTCTCACACAACTGCATCAAGAACTAACAGCCCTTTCAACATCACAACAACAGTTCCAAATTATGTTATTTCCTGGAAGCTTCCAACTTATTTAATAGATGCAGACTCTGACTACTTTAACAGTCTCAAACTTTAGAATCTTTACCTTGTTCTCTTTATCTGTTTAATTACCACTCCAAAAAAAAAAAAAAAAAAAAAGAAAAGAAAAGAAAAAAAAGGCACAACCATTTCCTTTATAAGCACACTTTGAAAAAAGCTAACATTTTTAAGGCAAAATGAAATAAGAGATATGGAAAAACCATTTCTGCTTTTGAAGACAACAAATGTCTGTTATCCATAATAAGTTGTTTTTAGGATTCTGTTTTCCTTCAAGGTTTGAAAACACTACTCAACTCCTGGGCTCGAGTCTTGTTTTCTTTCCAACTGTTGTGGTTTCCAACTAGTTTCTTATCTTGATTGGAGGGCTTGGCGTCAAGAGAACGCCATCTCAAAAAATTATTTCATACCTTTGGCAAGAACCTAACTGGTTATGATGTAAAACAAATTGCGTGTATATTGAGAGGAGAAAAAATATGGATTGTGGAAGAAATTTTGCTAATGAGAAAAAGATAATGTATGATTTAAGAGTTTCAAATCTGTATCTTAAAAATATGCACGACATGGAATAAGGGAAAATTTGAAAAGTGGGTATGATATGCTTACATTGAGACCAAAAGAATGAATTCTATTGAGTTGGGTTGAAATGCAAATGCATATACAAACACATTTATCAGTGTCTAGTGTATGCTCAATGCGTTTGCTACCTCCAATATTTAGCGATGTTAAAGATCACTTTCTCATTTACCCTTCAGGCCAAGTTCTGTTCTAAATTCAGTCCCACCTATACTAGCACAGGCCATGTGTACATATCCTGAAGCAGAATTCAGTACTGTTGACTGAGATGAAAATGCAAAAGAACATTCACACACAAGGTTGGCAAGTGGAGATGTTAGAGTCTGCATGCATGCTTTGACACATTTTTTTTTTCTGGCACTAATTACCGTGATTTGACATGACTGCATATTTTTTAGACACTATATGATCCTGGCAAATGAAAGTGTCAGTGAAAATTATACTCCATCAGCTTAAACCTTCCTAAATGCCAGAGAAGTAATTTGATCTGCACTATGAACAAAGTCTTAAAACAGTGCTGATACTGATCATGTTTCATTCCAACCAAAGCCTTTGAACAATGTGTGGCTATTATTTATTGCATTTAAACCACTGCATGTTCTAGACCTGCTGTATTCAATAGGATAGCCACTGACAACATGGCTGTTGGGCATTCAAAATGTGAATAGTCTGAATTGAGATGTTCTATAAGTGTAAAATGTACACCAGATTTTGAAGAATTACTATAAAAAGATAATTTAAATAACTCATTAATAATTTGTATCCTGACTTCATGTTGATGATATTGTCTCAATACTAAAATGGGTAAAATAAAATATATTATTCAAGTCAAGTTTACCTGCTCATTTTTACTTTATTTAATGTAGCTATTAGAAAATTTAAAAGTTTATTATGTCTTGCTTTATTGTTATTGTAAACAGTAAAGATTAATAAACCTTGTATACTCATTGTTTGGTCTATTTTAGAGTGCACCAATTTGAAAGGCAACAGCAAGAGCACATCAACCTTTGCGAGCCAACTCGTATACCCATTAGAAGTTTAAATATCGGGGAACCAGGATATTGGTAGTTTCCTTTTGCAGAGCCATAAAAGATCATCTTTTCAAAGGTTATCATACAAATTCTACAATGACAAGTAATTCCTAGTAATCATTTTTGTGTCATGTTGTAGCCAAAATATCATTCTCGTTATTAAAAGCAGTCAGACCAACCATCTCAGGGTTTGGAGGATGTGGGACCTGTTGACTCAGAGCTAGAAGACCAAAGCCTCAAATAGCCCCAAACCACCTCCTCCAGGCTCATGACCTGCCACTACCTACCCCACTCCAATTCTTGAAACACAGGCATGAACTCTTCATTATTCCCCAAATACACACAACCTTTTACAACCCCATGCCTTTTCACATGCTATTCTCCTTCCTGGAGTGCTATGATCCCCTTTTTCTGCCTACAAAATTCCTACTCATACTTTAAAACCCAACTTGGATGCCTCCTTCTTTGCAGGTCATTCCCCTCTGGCTCCCGCAGTGTTCCGACATTTTCAGCATTTAGTTACTAGAGCACAGCTAGGTTTCACTGTAATTATTTGAGTATCTCTCTGCTCATGTGAGCAGGAACCATCATGTCTAATTTGTAGTTCTCTACATGCCTACAGAACTGTCAGACCAACAGACCTAATTTTGTGTTGGTATGTGTGTAGGCACAAACATATTTGCAAACACATACACCTAGGAAAGAAAAATCTACAAACTGGATAGAGTTATATACCAAAATGTTAACATTGGTCAGTTCTGATGTTGAGATCATGTGGATTATAAGTGACTTTTAAAAATTGTGGTAAAATGCATATGACATAAAATTTACCATTTTAACCATTTCTAAGTGTACAGTCTGTAGTGTTAAATATATGCATATTTTTGTGCAACCAGTCCCCTGAACTTTTTCATCTTGCAAACCTGAAACTCTATGACCATTACACAATAGCTCCCCTTATTTCTCCCCCCATTACCTGGCAACCACCATCCAACTTCTTATTTCTGAGAGTCGGCCTGCAACTGATGCCTCACATAAGTGACACCATATTGTATTTGTCTTTTAATAACTGACTTATTTCATCCATATTGTAACTTGGGTCAGAATTGTCTTCCTTTTTAAGGTTAAGTAATGTTGTATGTATACACCATATTTTGTTTATCCATTCATCAATCATTAGACATTTGGATTGCTCCTACATTTTGACTGCTGTAAATAATGCTGCTGTGAACATATGCTGTGAATAATTGCTGGCAATTCCGCTTATATGGAATTCTACTTATATGACAATTCTACTTTTAATTTTTTGAGGAATCACCATACTGTTTTCCACTGTGGTTGCACCATTTTACATTCCCTCCAAGAGTACACAAAGGTTCCAATTTCTCCACAGACTTATCAACACTTGCTATTTTCTGTTTTGTTTGTTTTTTGTAGCAGCCATCTTACTAGGTAGGAGGTGATATCTCATTGCAGTTTTGATCTGCATTTCCCTAGTGACTGGTGACGTGGAACATTTTTTCATACACTTGTCGGCCACTTGTACCTCTTCTTTGAAGGAATGTCTATTCAAGTCCTTTATTGATTTTTTTGGGTTATTTGGGTTTTTTTTGTTTGCTTTGAGATGCAGGACTTTCTTTATATATCCTGGATATTAACTTATTATCAGATATATAATTTGTAAGTATTTTCTCCCATTCTGTAGGTTGCCTTTTCACTGTGTTGATAGTGTTCTTTAATTGGTGAAAGTTTTTCATTTGGATGTAGTCCAATTTATATATTTCTACTTTTGTTTCCTATGGCTTTGGTGTCATATCTGAGAAATTCCTGCAAAATCCAACAGCAGGAAGCTTTACTCTTATGTTTTCTTCTAAGAATTTTATATTTTTAGATATTATATTTAGATCTTTGATCCATTTGACTTAATTTTTGTCTATGGTGTAAGGTAAGAGCTCAGCTTCATCCTTTTGCATGTAGATAGCAAGTTTACCCAAAAACATTTGTTGAAGAGACTGTCCTTTCCCCATTGAATAGTCTTGGAACTCTTGTTGCAAATAATTTGACCATATATGTGAGGGTTAATGTATGGGCTACCTATTCTATTCCATTGATCTATGTCTGTCTTTACACAAGTACCACACTGTTTTGATCACTGTAGCTTTGTAACATATTCTGAAGTCAGTAAGTGTGAGACTTCCAACTTCATTCTTTTTCAAGATTGTTTTAGCTATTTGGGGTCCCTTAAGATTCTATATGAATTTTAGGGTGGATTTTTCTAATTCTTTGAAAAACACTGTTACAATTTTGATGAGTATTATATTAAATATGTAGATCATTTTGTGTAATCTTGACATCTTAACAATATTAACTATTCCCATTACATAAACATGGGATGTCTTTTCATATATTTACATTTTAAAAAAATTTATTTCATCAACATTTTGTAGTTTTGAATGTACAAATCTTTTGCCTCCCTCCTTGGTTAAGTTTATTCCTAAGTATTTTATTCTTTTTGACAACGTTATAAATAAAATTGTTTTCTTAGTTTCATTTTCAGCTTATTCATTGTTATTTTATAAAAATGCAACTGAGTTTTGTATGTTGATCCTGTATGCAGCAACTGGGCTAAATTTCTTTGTTAGTAACAACAATTTGTTTTCTACATATAAGATCATGTTATATGTAGAACAGAGCCTATGAACAGAGATAATTTTACTATAAGATCATGTTATATGTAGAACAGAGCCTATGAACAGAGATAATTTTACTACTTCCTTTCCAATACCTTTTATTTATTTTTGTTGCCTAATTGCTCTGGTTAGGATTTCCAGTGATATATTGAGCAAACCAGCAAAAGCGGGCATTCTCATTTCTAGGGGTTGGTGTGAGTGTGCTTTCTTTCTTTCAGTCTCTATCATACCCTCAAGTACCCTGAATGGCCATCCTGATTTTAGGAAAAACGCTTTCAGTCTTTCATCATAAAGAATGATGTCAGGCTACGGGTATCAGTGATTTTTATGTTTTCTGTGTATATTTCTATATTTCATAAGTTATCTGTAAGAGATTATGCATATTTTTAATAATCAGGTTAAAAGTTATTTAACAATAATTTGTTGGCCAGATCATGATTGAACTACTTCACTGAAAAATGTACTCTTTGCTTGAGGATAACTAGGAGTGATCAGAGATAAGAGATAGACAGAGAGTGAGTATATTTTTGTTCTGGCCATAAAGACGGACAAGATAAGAGGATCTTTCCCCTTTTGACTGCAATCTCTTCTTTCCTTGCAAGAAGGGAAAGGCTCACTCAATTACTGTCAACAAACTAAACATGTGATCACCTGCTTTTGTTGTGGTCTTTTCTCTCGTAAAGATTTACCCACAGTCATACTCACATTTGTCATTTGCAATGAACAAGCATGACAGATCTGTATGTTACAGGTCAATGGTTGATACACTTTCACTATGGCTTAATGATGTCATCCAGCTAGGGTAACAGGAGGACCACTACCTGGCAAATGGGAGATCATCAATCTCAATGGCACATAAAATAATCTTACAATATCATTACCATGGGAGCCAGGGCACATCCTCAGTTTTGTATTTGGTTCTAGTTCTTATTGAGAGAAATCTTGCTTGGTCAGCACTCCCCCACAAAAAGCTGAAGAAGCCACAGCAAAGCTCACAGCCAACCCAGAAGTATCCGGGCCCAGCCCTGGGAGCTATGCTGGAACATTTCTCATCATTCCACAAGTCTTCTCTAAAACTTTAAACACTGAGAAGGCTCCTATATCCTCCACTCTCAAGAAACGCTAACAGAACATGCTGGAATCCATGTGCTTTGGGGCTTTTGAGGCAGACTAAGACATCTGAATGAATTACGTCCCTCCATGACCACCTTCTGCCCACCTGTACCCACAGGTGATCAGAGGGCCCAATACAAGGGACTTTCAGATGTAACTGTTGTTTGTTTACGCCTTAGAATTACAACTCAGGCTCAGGAAACTGTTAAGATAGAACTCTTAATTCCTCACCTGACCTCTAACATCTATGCTCCAAGGACCTTTCTTTTTTTTTTTTTTTTTTTTTTGAGACGGAGTCTTGCTCTGTCACCCAGGCTGGAGTGCAGTGGCCGGATCTCAGCTCACTGCAAGCTCCTCCTCTCGGGTTCACGCCATTCTCCTGCCTCAGCCTCCCGAGTAGCTGGGACTACAGGCACCCGCCACTTCGCCCGGCTAGTCAAACATTAATTGTATACCTACTGTGTGCCTCTGACACCTAGGCAAACAGCAAGACTCTATCTCTGGTCTCATGAAGTTGGATTTCTGAAAGGAAGATGGACAATAAACGAAGGGTCACTAGTACCCAGAACATTTGTTCCCTTCTCCAGGCACAAGATTTGGAGACACTGCTTGCTACCTGCCTGCCGACACAAAGTCAATGTAGCAGGGACAGAAGCCAAATCCTCAGAATGTCTTTTTACAGACACAGACCTCAGGAGGCCAGAGGACTGAGTCTTTTTAGCTAAGGAAAAACCTCTGCATTTTTCTGTGAGACTTTTTCCAGATATAGAGGCCATGTAAACTCTCTTGGGGTCAGCCAAGGGCCCTCTCAAAGACTGAAGACTCCTAAAGACTATGCTCTCTCTGGCAGCATAGCTAAAAATGCAGTGTTCTGGGCCAGTGGTTCTTGCACTTGAGAGTGCCTCCAAATTTCCTGGAGGCTAGTTATAGCATACACTGCATGGTCCCATCCCAGAGGTTCTGATTCAGGAAGTCTAGATGGGCCCTGAGAATTTCCATTCCCAAGTTGCCAAGTGGTGTGGCCTGCTGGATGTGGGACACCAGTCTGAGATCCACTGGTTTAGATTTTGCATTTGTGCCCTCAAGAAAAACTGGGCTACAGGATGCTTCACCTTGAAGATATGAAAAGCCTACCCTCAGACCAGACACCCCTCTACATTCCTCAGTAACACACATCTAGACTCACACCCAGGGACTATGAGACACATTCATTAACCCACGGTTACTCAGTTATCAAGAAGTCATCAAGACGCTACTGGTGGTTCACTATGGCCCAGAGCTTGGCTAGTAGCCTTGGAAAATATAAAAAGAAGAAAATTCTCTTGAGGCCTAAACTAAAGCATCAAGGGTTTAGTGGGGTTAGGGGTAAAAAGGCTTCCTTGAATCAGTTAAACATCAGAAAAGACAGCTTGGGTTAAATGCCACATGACCAGTGACAACAAGCCATTCTGGCTCCAGGATGGTCCCACAGCCCCTGATCTCAGACCTGCCCTAGCACCAGGGTGGCTTTGCAACCCAGGGCTTAGAGCCCATACTGGAGACAGGCCAGCCTCTAGAGCCCAAGGCTATAGTCTGGCTCCCAAAGACTCAGCCCTCAGACCTGCTACACTTCCAGGCAAGCCCCTGCAGCCTCAGAATTCAGGACCACCCAGTGCAAGGCTGGCCTCTGCAACCCCAAGCTACAACTCTGCACCTGCAGACCCAGTCTTCAGGTCTCCCCAGGCTCAATGTCAGTCCCTTTGGCCTAAGGTACCAGCCCAATACCTACAGATGCAGCCTCCCTGCCAGGCCTATGCTGCAAATTCCCATGTTGGAAATCCAGCAATTATAGCTGATACAGGAAATTCAGCAAATGTAGGCTCCAGGTCTAGCCAGTCCCTGTGACTCCAAGCAACAGGTCATTCCCCACAGCTCCATGGTCCAGCAAACTCAGCGCTTAATTCTGCCCTGTAGATCCTCACACTAGGTAGACCTCTGCGGACCCAGCCTCTAGGCCTGCTCCAGTGCCAGGCCATTCCTCATGGTCCTATACTACAGGCCAGACACATGGACCTAACCTCCAAGCCAGCCCCTGTGAATCCAGGCACTAGGCCTGCTGAACTGATGAATGAGGCACCAGGCAAGCCTATAAAGGACTTTAGTGGCAAGCTCACCCATGGACCACACCAGGTGGTCCATTGAGCATCTCTGGATCAGCTGACTGGTGAAGGGCTTTTCCAAATGGGCAGATACCAACACGTGGCCACAAGGATCACAAATAATCAGGGAAACATGACATCAATAAAGAAACGAAATGAAAAACATTAACTGACCTCAAAATATAGAAATTAATAAACTGTCTGGCCAAAGAATTCAAAATAATAATCTTAAAGAAACTCATAGAGCTGCAAGAGGTAACAGACAACTAAATAAAAATCAGGAAACAAAAAACCAAAATGATAAGTTCAACAAAGAGCTAGAAACCATAAAAAGGAACCAACAAAAATTCTAGAGCTAAAGAACACGAGGACTGAACTGAAAGTTTTTTCACAACAAACTCAATCAAACATAAGAAAGAATAAAGAATAAGTGAGCTTAAAGAACGGTCATTTGAGATTACCCAGTCAGAACAACAACAACAACAACAAAAATTTAAAGAGTGAAGAAAGGATATGGGAATTATGGAACACAATCAAGCATACCAATAAGAAAGTTCCAGAAGGAACAGAGAAAGAGAAAAGGGCTAAAAGCATATTAAACAAAAAATGACAGAAAATCTTCCAAATCTGGAAAGGGAAGTTAATATTCAGATATATAAATTCCAAAGAGCTCCAAATATATTAAAAATAAAGATATCTTCACCAAGACACAACTGTAATAAAATTCTCAAAAGTCAAAGACAAAAAGTAATAATTCTGAAAGCAGTAAGAGAAAAGCAAATTGCCACTTACAAGGGAATATCTGTTAGACTATCAGAAGATTTTTCACCAGAAACTTTGGAGGCCAGAAAAGAGTGCAGTGATATAGTCACAAGTGTTGGGGGGAAAAAAAACCCTGCCAACCAAGAATATTATACCCAGCAAGACTGTCCTTCAGAAATTAAGGAGAGATAAGGACTTTCCCTGACAGACAAAAGGTATGAGAGTTAATCACCACTAGATTTGCATTATAAGAAATGCTAAAGGGAGTTCTTCAAGTTGAAACAAAAGAACACTAACACCATGAAAGCATATAAAAGTATAAAACTCAATTTAAAGGTCAGAATATAGTCAAATTGAGAGTATTCTAATACTGTACTAATGGTGAATAAATCACTTTTAATTCCAGTATAACAGTTAAAAGACAAAAGTATTAAAAACAACTATATATATAATAATTTAATAATGATATATAAAATATATAAATTATGACATTAATAACACAAAGTTTGGGGGGAAGAGAAGTTAAAATGTAGAGGTAAGCTGTTATCAGATTAAAATATACTGTAATAACTATAAGATGTTTTATTTAAGCTTCATGGTAACAATAAAGATAAATACAAAAGATAAAGAGAAAAGAATCAAAGCATATCACTGCAAAAACAATCAAATCACAAAGGAAGACAGTAAGATTGGAAAAACTGAACAAAGGAACTGCAAAAGAGTCACAAAACAATTTTAAAATGATAGTACTTTAGATTTAAATGGCTTAAATTATCCAATTAAAAGAGAGTGGCTAAATGGATTAAAAAAACAAGAGCTGACCATATGCTAACTACAAAAGATTCACTTTAGTTTTAAGAACATGCATAGGCTGAAAGTGAAAAGATGGAAAAAGAAATTCCATGCAAATAAGAACTAAAAACAAGCAAGAGAGGATAGCTATGTTTATATCAGACAAAATAGAATTTAAGTTAAAAACTGTCACAAGAGACAAAGAAGGTCATTATATAATGATAAAGGGGGTAAATTCATCAAGAAGATATAGTAATTTTAAATACATTTGCATCCAACACCAAAACACCTAAATATATGAAGCAAATATTAACAGAAGTAAAGGGAGAAATAGAAAGCAATACAATAGTAGGGATAGTTAGAAAAAATAAAGAAGACCTACTATTTTATAGTACAACAGGGTGACTACAGTCAATAATAACTTAATTGTACATTGTAAAATAACTAAGAGTATAATTGGATTAAAAGTAATACAAAGGATAAATGCTTGAGGGGATGGATACCCCATTCTCCATGATGAGATTATTATGCATTGCATGCCTGTATCAAAACATCTCTTGTGTCCCATAGATATATATATACCACTATGAACACACAAAAGTTAAAAATTAAAAAAAATTAAAAACAATAATATTAGAGGACTTCAATACTCTACTTTCAACAAAGGATAGATTATCCAGACTGAAAATCAACAACGAAACAGTAGACTTGAATAATACCATAAACCAAATGGCCCTAACAGACATATACGGAACATTCCACCCAACAACAGCAGAATACACATTCTTTTCAAGCACACAAGAAATGTTCCCCAGGATAGATCATGTTAGGCCACAAAACAAGTCTTAACAAATTCAAGAAGACTGAAATCATATCAAGTGTCTTTTCTAACCACAATGGTATGAAACCAGAAATTCAAAAGCAGGAAAAAATGGAAAATTCACAAATATGTGGAATTAAACTGCACACTTCTGAACAGCCAACTGGTCAAAGAAGAAATCAAAAAGAAAATTAAAAAATAACTTGAGACAAATGAAAATGGAAACGCAACATACCAAAACTTATGTGATGCAGTAAAAGCAGTTTTAAGAGGGATGTTTATAGTGATAAATGCCTACGTAAGTGGAAAGATAGATCTCAAATAGACTAACTTTACACACCAAGAAATTAGAAAAAAAGAATGAAGCCCAAAGTCAGCAGAAGAAAGGAAGAGTAAAATCAGAGCAGAAATAAATGAAATAGAGAAAAAGGCAATAAAAAGATAAATAAAACTAAAAGCTGGTTTTTCAAAAAGATAAACAAAATTGACAAACTACAATTAAAGAAAAAAGAAAGAAAATTCAAATAAACAAAATTATAAATAAAAGAGAAAACATTACAATAGATTCTACAGAAATACTAAGGATCATAAGAGACTACAGTGAACAATTACATAACAACAAACGGGATGACCTAGAATAAATGGATAAATTCCTAGAAACATACAATCTACCAACACTAAATTATGAAGAAATAGAAAATCTCAACAGACCAATAATGAGTAAGGAGATTGAATTGGTAATCAAAAAATTCCCCAATAAAGAAAAGCCCAGATCCAGGTAGCTTCATGGGTGAATTTTAACAAACATTTAAAAAAGAATACATACCAATCCTTCTTAAATTCTTCCAAAGGCAAAGACATCACAAGAAAGAATACTACAGGCCAATATATCTGATGAACATAGATGCAGAAATCCTAAATAAAATACTATCAAGCTGAATTCAACAACACATCAAAAAGATTATGTAACATGACCAAGTGGGATTTATCTCTGCTATACAAGTTTGGTTAACCATACGCAAATCAATTACCATGACAAATCACGTTGATAGAATGAATAATAAAAACCACATGATCATCTCAATAGATGCTAAAAAGCATTTGACAAAGTTTGACATCCTTTCAGAATAAAAACTTCCAGAAAATTAGGTATAGAGCAAAATTTCCTCAACATGACAAAGATCACTTATGAGAAACCCACAGCTAACCTCACAATCAATGGGAAAAATGGAAAGCTTATACTCTAAGAGCTAGTACAAGGCAAGAATGCCCACTCTCACTACTTCTATTCAATACAGTAGTGGGAGTTCTAGCTAGAGCAACCAGATAAGACACAAAAAGGCATACAGATTGAAAAAGAAGAAGTTAAATTGTCTCTGTTTGCAGATGTCATGATTTTAGATACAGGAAACTCTAAACACTACACCAAAAAACCCTGTTAGAACTAATAAATAAATTCAGTAAAGTTTCAGAATACAAAATCAACATACAAAAAATCAACAGTGTTTCCGTACACCAACAACAAACTATCTGAGAAAGAAACCAAGAAAACAATCCTATAATATTTAGAGTAGCATCAAACCAAAATACTTGGAATAAATTTAACCTAAGAGAGAAAAAATCCATACACTAGAAAGTAGGAAGCATTGTTGAAAAAAATGAAAAATACACACATAAATGGAAAGATATCCTGTGTTCACGCATTGGAAGAATGAATACTGTTAAAATGTCCATACTAGTCAAAGTGACCTACAGATTCAATGTAATCCCTATCAAGATTCCAGTGTTACTTTTCACAGAAATAGAAAAATAGGCCGGTGGTTCCTGCCTATAATCCCAACACTTTGGAAGGCTGAGGCAGGAGGATTGCTTGAGCTCAGGAGTTTGAGACCAGCCTGGGCAACAGAGTTTGACACTTTGTCTCTACAAAAATAAGATCCTGGCATGGTGGTGTGTGCCTCTAGTCTCAGCTACTTGGAAGGCTGAGGTAAGAGGATCATATGAGTCCAGAAGGTTGAGGCTGCAATGAGCTATGACTGCAACACTGCACTACAACCTGGGTGACATAGTGAGACCCTATCTCAGAAAAAAAAAAAGCCAGTTCTAAAATTCATATGAAACCACAAACACCTCGAATAGCCAAAGCAATCTTGAGCAAAAAGAACAAAGCTGGAGGCATCATGCTACCTGACTTCAAAATATATTGAAAAGCTCCAATAAGCAAAAGAGCAAGGTACTGGCATAAAAACAGACGTACAGGTCAATGGAACAGAACGGAAAGCCCAGAAATAAATCTGTGCATTTACAGTTGATTGATCTTCAACAAAGTACCAAGAACACACAATGGGGAAAGAACAGTCTCTTCAATAAGTGGTGTTAGGGAAACATGCTTAATAATGCAATTGAACCATTATCTCACACCATATGCAAAAATCAATTCTAAATTAATTAAAAATTTACCATAAGGGCTGAGACTATTTTACAACTACTAGAAGAAAATACAGAGTAAAAGCTTCTTGACATAGGTCTGGACAATGATTTTGGTTTTTTGGGTATGATCCCAAAATTATAGGCAACAATAGTAAATATAGACAAATGGGATTGCAAAATAACTAAAAACCTTCTGCCCAGTAAAGGAAACAATCAACAGAGTGAAGAGGCAACCTAAGAAATGAGAAAAAATATTTGCAAGCCATACATCTGATAAGGCATTAATATCTAGAATGTATAAGGTACTCAAACAATTTCATAGCAAGAAAACAAATAACCTGATTAAAAAATGATCAAGGGACCTGATAAAAATGGCCAGCAGGTATACAAGAAAAATGCCTAATCATCAGAGAAATGCAAACTAAGAGATATTGCCTCACACCTGCTAGGATGATTATTTACAAAAAGACAAAAGAAAACAAGTGTTGACAAGGATGTAGAGAAAAAGAAACTCTTGTACACTTTTGGTGGTGATATAATTAGTACAGCCATTATGGAAAAGAGTATGATGATTCTTCAAAGAATTAAAATGAGAACTGCTTTATGATTCCCACATCCCATTTTGGGGTATGTATCCAAAGGAAAGGAAATCAGTATGTTGAAGCGATATCTGCACTCACATGTTCATTGCAGCAGTATTCACAATAGCCAAGATTCTGAATCAACCTAAGGGTCCCTCTACCTACAGATGAATAGATAAAGAAAAGGTGGTATACATACACAATGGAATACTATTCAGCCTTAAAAAAGAAGGAAATTCTTTGTTTGCTAAAACATAGGTGAACCTACTGGGCATTATGCTAAGTGAAATAAGCCAAGCTCAGAAAGACAAACCCAAATGATAGGACTTCTATATGGAATCCAAAAAAGTCAAGCTCCTCGAAGTAGAGAGTGGAATGGTGGTTGCCAGGGGCTGGGAGGTGGAGGAGATGTTGAGATGTTGTTCAGAGAGCACAAAGTTTCAGTTTTGCAGAATGAATAAGTTCTGAAAATTTAACGTACAGCCTGATGACTATAGTTAATAATACTGCGTTGTGTAATTGAAATTTGATAAGAGAGTAGATGTCAAAGATTATTAACATGAAACAAAAATGCTGACTATGTGAGGCAACGGATATGTTAATTGTCTTGACTGTGGTAATTATTTCACAACATTTATGTAAGTGAAGACATCATACTGCACACCTTAAACATATATAATTTTATTTGCCAATTATCCCTTGATAAAGCTAGAGAAATAAAATTATTTCAAAATAAAAAGAATAGCAAAAGATAAAACTAAAAGCTGCTATGGACTCAACGTTTGTGTCCTCCCCCAATTCACAATTGAATCGCTAATCCCCAGTGTGATGGTGTTAGGAGATGGGCGTTTGGGAGGTAATTAGGTTAAGAGGGTGGCATGCTCATGATGGAATCAGTGCCTTTATAAGCAGAGACAGAAGAGGTCTCCCTTGCCTCTCCCGTCTGGGGACTCAGTGAGAAGAAGCCTGTCTACAAGCCTCACGGGAACTGAATCTGTCAGCACCTTGATCTCAGACTCCAGAACCGTGAGAAAGAAATTTCTGTTGTTTGTAAGCCACTTAGTCTATGCTATTTGTTACAACAGTCCCAATTGACTAAGACAAAAGTAGAACAGATAAATCACACACTATGGCAACTCAGAGGCTGGGCCCCCAGATCCATATTCCTCAGTCCTCTCAGGGTGAAGCAGGACAGGCAGAAGGACAACCTAAGGCTTGATGGGTCTGATGGATGAACACAGAACATCGGCAGGAGAATGCAGATGATTACTATGTATATACTATATGTAGCTTCAGGACATTTCACAGGATAAATGGTCATTCAGTTTTTGCCTGGGGGTAGTGGAAAAAAAAAAAACTTAACTTCCATAGAAAAATGTTAAAGGAAACAGTTTGCCTCCCATGTCTTTTCTGGCAATTCTTCTGCATTCGAAAAGCCAACAGATTTCTCTTCTTGAAGTACAGGATTAAATTTAAAAATCCAAGACCAGTGATAGAATAGCAGCTGTCTTAAGTGATAATATCTATGGAAAATGGACTGGATGAGCCAAGCAGCATCCAAAGAAATATGCATATCATCATGACGACCTCCCATTTGTAGTCCAGTCTCTTGGGAGGGTACAGATCAGGGCTGCCAAAGAGGATAAATCAATGCATTCCAATTAGGCTTGGTGACTTTACCACTTGCACTTTGAGAATCAGACTGGAATCACTTTTAAAAGTGATCATCTCTCTTCTTCTCTCTATTTAGACAGAAGCCTCTGTCAAAAATGGATGGAAAATACGTTTTGGCAGCCGAGTCAGGGGTAATTGTACAGAGTTGAATGCTCACAATGTTGCAGGCTTTGCCATAGAGACACGGGGCGGCCAGACTCGACTGAATATATCGGAGCAAACTGCAACCCCATCATCTATCCTGGCCACAACCAAACAACCTCCCGCTTGAATCCTCTTCAAACCCCAATATGCTATGTTTGTTTACAAATTAATTTTGGGGTGGGAGAAGACAGGCAATGAAGGGAAACTGTAATTAAACCTCGTTCTCTCCCCTCAACATTTGTGCAGTTTGGTTATCCAGTGTTAATGCCCTCCGGAGGTTTTGGTGTTGCCTGGCAAGGCCGGAGAGACAGGAGCCAACCAGAGACACAGATGCCTGTTACACCCAGGGCTTGAGCAGCTCCCAAATCAGGAAGGATAAGTAAATTCACATTGCATGTCTGCCAGCCGCCAGGCCCCTGGAACAAAGATAACAGCATCTCTAGGTTGTCTTTTAAAAAGATGAGGAAGTTGCTTAATTTCAATCACTATGATTCTCACGACTATAAAAATAAATATTTTTTTTCTTCCTCCCACTGCAGTAAATTAGACTAATTTTGATATGGTTTCAATTACTCAGATCATCATCATCAACAGTAATCGAGTCTCTAAAACTTTTCACACACTCAGATCATGCATTGTGCACTATCACGCTGGTTTTTGCATTTCCACCCACAGATAAGAAGTGCGATTTTCCTCCACATTTGTAGGCCCTGGCATATGAATTGATCAGCCAAACTCCTAGCATTTATTCATGTGTAGTGAATCATACAAATTGGTGACATGTTTATCAAGACGCTGACACCCTGAAGAATGCTTCCTAGTCCCCAGCTGAGAACTGACACGTGGCAAACGTCTGCATAAATATCAAAAAGGATGCCGGCGGCAGAGAACATCATCTATCGAATGCAGAGCAGACATTTCAAATGCCATGTGAGTGGCTCCAGTTTATCCAAAGCTGTATTTCCTTTAATTGCTACTTCAGCACATCAACTCCCACTGCTGACTTTTGTTCCGTGTCGAACAGAATGCCTGCCCCTCCAGTCACCATGTTGCTAGACAAATGCAGATTTTTTTGTCAATGTGGAAAATTGTCAGAAGAGACATACGATAATACTATGCCTTGCTTAAAATCTCAAGACATTTATTCTGGGAACCTTCACCTAGTAGATAAATAGCTGCCCACCTAACCTGTGCTGAAACCGTAGTTGGGAGGTGGGAATAAGAGCCTTAAGAACTAAAGAAAATTGACAGAGGATGCTACTGTGTCAGAGCTGCTCATCTCCTCCCCCTGGAAAAGGGGCTGCTCCTGTTACTAAGGGTTAGTAGTTATAGAATAACAGAAGCTCTGGGCACACAGTGGAGGGCACTCCGTCTCAAATCCTGCAAGCATCTTCTGCTGTGGGGCCTTTGCACCTGCTGTTCCATGTTTCCAGTCATCTGCATAGTTCAATCCCTCTATTCAGAGCTTGGCTCACAGTGCCTCCTCAAAGAGGCCCTCTCAGATCATCTTATCCATCATTCTCCATCTCTTTATCCTGCTTTGTGTTTCTCTTCTCAGCTCTTATCACCATCTGCCAGATAATGCATTCATTTATTTAATTTTATTTGTTTATTCTCCTCTCCCAACCAGAATGTAAGCTCCATGGTGGCTGGAACTTAGTTTTTGACACCGTTGAGTCCCCACCTCCCGTAACAATGCATAGTATAGTGGGTGTTCAATAAACGTTCACTGAAACAATGAATTGAATGAATGAATAAATGAATCAATATTTAAAAGATGAGAAAGCAATACAGTATATTTCTATTGGTAATAGTGGTGTGTATATTAGTCATTATGCTAACAGCTACCATCTATGCAGGACACTGAGTTAAGCATTTTTATACTTGTCCTACCACCCTTTGCCCCCTGACCCTTAGGCTGTTGGTCACCAGGTGTCTTATCTACGTATCCTGGCCTTGCTAATTATTATAAAGGGTCAGAAATCATTCCCCAAGGCTCCATCATTTAAGATTTGCAGCCAAGGAAAACTTCTTACACGTTATTCTGGATAAACTAGGTTTATACTCCCATTTATGAAAAAGGAACTTCACTCTCGTGGCCAAGGTTGGTGGACGGAATCATTTCGGACATCAGTTTACCTCTTAGCACCATAACTCCCATTTTGCCCATTGCTGCTGGCATATGGTATTCCCTCTCACTTCAGATTTCAAAGAATGTCCCTCCAAATAATCCATCATGCTTCCTTTAATAAATACCCCGTGACCAGTGCTTTTCCTCAGAGGCTAGCAGAGACTAAATCAGCCAAGAGCCCCCAAACCCAGAAGAAAAGTGAAAGAAGGAAAACAAATCATCAGAAAGCCATCATCAGAGGTTGAATCTTCCCCCTTCTAGTCCACAGCAGCACAGCAGCCAGAGATCTTTCCAAAATGTAAATCCAAATGTGTGTCTTCCAAATGTAAATCTGCCCTTATTAAAGCACTGCAGCAGCCTCCTGCTGTTCTTCAAATCAGACCCGGCCTCCTTAGCACAACCCACAAGGACTGGTATTGCCGGGTCTCTGCCAGTGTCTCCAGCCCTGTCTCACACCGCACTCTCCTTTTCTGCTTCTCTGCAGTCTTCTTTCAATTCCTCTACTGTGCCTGGCTTCTTTGCACCAACAGGCCTTCCCCTGACCTTCACCTGGTCAATACACTTCCTGTAGATTCCAGATCCAGTGTCACTTTCTTCTCTGCAAAACTTCTCCTGACCCCCGGACCTGTTGTGCCATCTCATCATATTGCATCACTTACAGTCCTTTTCTAAACGTGCAAGCATATATTTGAATATTATTTGATTGTTACCTGCCCCCATTATTAAGCTGTAAGTTCCCTGTAGGCAGGAACTGGGTTCGCTTTTGTTCACTACTTATTCCCAAGCACCAAGTAGGGTATTTGCCGTACAGCAATGTGCTTCATATATAAGAGTTAATAAATGAATGAATGCATAGACAATGCTAGCCAGCCCATGTCTGGGTCATAGGTTTATTTTAGCAATTCTATAAGAATACATATAGAACAAATACTTCACTCTTGATGAAAGTATGGACAATCACGTTCTCCTTCAATCCCAAATCCATAGATGAAACAAGCTAGAAGGGGGAAAATCAGATAATGGTGTGGTGTTTGTCATTGTTGTTGTAAGATACAGTGGCCTGGAGGGAGGAGGGGAGGTTTGTACAGAGATATAATCATTTTTGACACTATTATGCAGTGGAAGCAGCCACTGGCTTAATTCTGCTAACCCCTGACTAACTTCTGGTTAACAAAGGTAACTGGGAGTATTCACCTGTGAGCACAGGTCGCCATGGCCCATGGAGAGTCCTTCCCCAGGACCACTGGCAGCACAAATAACAACATGTCAGATTCACTACAAATCTGGTGAGACTTGTACTTATCAAACTCCCTCATTCCTAAAACAGCAAAAAATGGCACCCCACTGACCACAGGCTTAAATAACAAACTCAGCAAAACCCTGATCCCACGTGGCTGGCATCTTGGCCTTCCAGCCTTATCTCCAATTATTCTCCACTCCCACCACCCCACTCCAGACTGAAGATCCCTGAAGGCAGAAACACATGGGGGGTTCTCACAAGGGTCCCCCCAGCTCCTAGTACAGTGCCAGACTTAGGGGAGGCTCTGAACATATGTGACTGAGTAAATGAGTGAATTCTCACCCAAGATGCCCAGGACATAGGATGAAATCAGCAATAATCACATTCCGTAGAGCACATTTTTACCACTCATGGTTCATCTCCTTGTTTCAGAAATCCTCTTGGTTAAATGGTAATTTTCCATTTCTAACAATTATTCCTCATCTGCTCACAGCCACTGTAACCTGGGGTCATTAAGGAACGGTCCAATATAATACAAGCCACTGCCTTGACTTTTTAAGACTCCCCAATTAGGTGGACTCTTGGGGTCTATAATTACCCCCACTGCATGCTTTTGGGTTTTTTTTTTTTTTTTTTTAAAGACAGTAGAGATCTACTTCTCAAGCCTTAGGTGACACCAATTGCATTTGTCCCCTTTCATTAAAAAAGCTATTGATCGCTCTTCCCCAAGATCCAACTCTTTAATTCCAGTAACTGTGGAATGGGAAAGCAGACAGATGAAGGAAATAAATACTTGAAAAATGAAGAAAGACTGAGCTTTGGGACCTGTGTGTCTCATTAGCAAATCCTCCAGAGACTTCCTGCTTGGTCACATGCATTCATGTTGGGTGGAAGGTAAAGGAGAGAAGGGAGGCTTAAACCTTACTGAAGAAAACAGCAGCACAGGGTATCTTCAACAAAATGGCTCATTTAGCCCCAAATTCAAAACGGAATTGTTACATCAGTTCAATTTGTTCCTTCATTGGCTTAACAAACATTGCCAACCATGCCGACCCAATTCAACCAGATCACATTTATTTTTATCAAAATCAATTAGCTTAGTTTTATTTTCCATGCAGGGCTAATTTATAGCCAGTGGCTTGGAGTTTAAAACAGGAGTCTAGCTTTGGCCACTGATAGCTTCCAGGCCTTATTTATTCCTCTTCTCTTTACAGTGGCTTGGCCAAGCTCTGTGTGCTGTTGTAGATCCGTGACAGCACGCATGCCCAGTGAACTCCACGGGATGAACGACAGCTTATCCAAATTGTGACCATGCTTAACCTCAGTACCTGGCTCTATAGGGCTCTCACTCCTGGAGAACATTCTCCATCCAAAACCTCCACCCACACAGATCTGAAGGGAGAAGTTCCAAAAAGAAAGATTATTTAGACCAAGGGTTAGGAAACCTTTTCTGTAAAGGGATAGAGAGTAAACACTTTAGGTGGTGGATCAGTCTCTGTAGCAGCTCCTCGGCTGTCACTGTGGCATGAAAGCAGCCACAGAAGACACATTAATGACTGGCCACGTGGCTGTGTCCCAATACAACTTTACTTACAAAAATGTGATTGAGCAGATTTGGCCCAAAAGCTGTAGTGGGCCACCCTGTTTTCAATTCTGCTTCCTTGGAATGAAAGTCTTTTCTGAACAGGTCTGTGAACCGGAAAAGGCTGGGTGGTCAGGAAGGACCACAAACAGATTAATCCGTACCACCCTTTGAAATGAACTGACCAGGGTTCAAAATTCATGGAAGGTCAAAACATGGGAAGATCTTTTCACATTTATTTCACTGAAGGATAATTTCCATGCAAGAATGTTAAGTGTGCATTCAACAGATTTTGAAAAATATTTACATTCATGTGCCCTTTAGCCCAACAAAGAAAACATTCCCATTACCTCATAAAGTTCCCTCATGCAGTCACAGACCTGACATCCACCTCCACAGCTTAGTTTAACCTGTTCTAGAATGTCACCAAAATAATTTCATGCAGAATGGGTCTTGAGGTCTGGCTTCTTTCATTCATTCAACTGTGCTTGTAACGCAGTCATGCTGCTATTGCACTACTGGGTCCCCTCCTTTTGATTACTGTGCTCTACTCCACTGTCTGAACATGCCACCATTTATTCTCTCCATCTTCACAACAGGGACACATCGCCTCTGACCCCTAAAATCAAATTCATTTCAAATCAGAAAGAGAAGAAGTATTCCTAAGTGCCTAAATTGCAAGCGACACATTCAAATGTTCAAATTTTTACGTGGATCAAAAGTTAATCCCCCACACACCAAATACCCACCAAATGCCCACCTTGGCTAGTGGAAAATGGGGAAAATGTACACACTCCAACTAATAAATAATCTCTGCTTCACCAGAATCCCAAGTAGGCAGCCCTGGCAAATTCTCTAGAAACCATGAATGTGTCCTTCCCAAGCTTTTCAACGGCCACGTGATGGACAGGCCAGTGGCATTTCCTCCGCTAACACTGAACTGCATAATTAACACCCAGGGTTATTTTTCAATGCCTGCACCTGGCACTTTTAATTTAATTATCTCTCCATTTCTACAATCCACTGCACGCTGGTGACGGCTCCACCTGGCCATCCTTGCCCCGAATCTCCACTCGCCTGCAGGACTTTTCATCCAGAAATAATTAGGAACACAGGGTCCTCTGTCTCGTGGCCAACTCAGCCGTGAACGCTACTGGACCAAGAGGGAAGTTTTATCTCAGACAAATGGAGTCAGCTCACAGCAGCGTTAAAGGGACAGGGTTGACTTCCAAGTGTTTCTGCTTTGCTGGGAGCTACCAAAAACAAAAAAAGTGGCAATGACCTTTCAGAAAACTTGGAACACTCTGGTTCCGGGAATATCCTTTTCCCTTGGCTGGCTCATGCTGGGGAATGAAATAATGAATTGGAATCTGTCTCCCAGCAGGGCTAGAACGACAGCCTGCCGCAAGTATCCATGCTACGGTACAGATACAGCATCGCACAAGGTAATCTGGAGATGACTCGAAAGTCTCACTTTGTTCAATAGTTTCCATTAATCCTTTCTTATCCTTTAATTACTGTTCTTCACCAGGACGACTAGCAGGCAGCCATCTTGAACACTGAGAGCCCTCCGTTTGTCCTTTTGCTCTTTGGGTTCTTGGTGAATGTGGCGCCTAGCACCTAAAACGTTATTCCCAAGTTGGCAGTTTCATTAATAATAAATAAAATTACAAACAAAACAATAAACAAAAGTATAGGAAGCATTACTTGAGGTACACAATGTATTCCATGAAACAGTTCTATTTTCCTCTTTCCTTCATCCTTAGTTTCTTTCAATGTGTACCCTCACAAGCAAACACATGCTCACACAGTTGCACATACACTTCTCATATTGGTTTAGGATGATCTTACTTTCATAAGCAGTTTCAAAGAACAAAGCCTGGCTGTCCTTGACTTCTCTTTATTTCAGTCTCTCTCAAGACATGCAAGAGAACCTTCTAAGCAGCTGTGGGAATTGTGGAGCTCTTGCCTCATTAAAAAAAGTCCTCCTCACTCACATGGCAAATTCTAGTTCACCTTTGCCAAATGCAGGAAAGAAATTCCTCAGAAAATTTTGACGTGGTTTCTTCAGCTTCTCTGATTTTCAAGGGTGTTCAATAAAGTAGAAACATACCCCACCATGGATGCCTGGGGAGCTCACCTCAGCCATTGGCCAGAGGCACAGCCCAGGTGAATAAGGGCTGGGCGCCTGGCCCCTGGTTTGACAGATGGCTTCATTTGCAAGCCACAGTGTAGAGATGGCCGCAGCACACTTCCCAAGATTTACAACATCTGTCATGGAGTCTGATATGGCACTTCCTCCTCTCACATAACATAAGGCAATGTGCAGAAGAAATGCAGTCACTCCATGAACCCTTTAACCTATCTGGGTCCAATCTGTCTTCCCAGGCCAGCAGCTCTGACACTGGGGTTTCCTCCTGGGTCTCTGCCCGCCCCGCCTCCGTTTCAGCCAAGTTCTCTTTATGATAAGAAACACAGTGCTGATCTATGTGGTTCATGAGGGAGTGTATAAGGGAGGGCCAGTTTTCTTTCTCCCAGAGTAAAAGAAAGAAAGAAAAACCATTAACTTTAACTACACTCTATGCACCACAGTATTGACAGAGGGTGTTCTGAGCATCGGGACACAGCTTGCCTTCTCCCTAAGGAGCCTGGTGAACATTTATGCCCAGAGGGAAGATGAGAAAAGCCAGGATTTGGTGCCCAGGAATCTGGGATATAGTGTAGGTTCTCCCAGAAGCAAACCCTGAAGCAAGGATTTCAGTACAAGTGATTGATCTGTGAGGTGAAATAGGGCCAGCTGGGAAGTGAGGAGGTCATACTGGGAAGAGACACCAGCCAGTGAGGCATGAGCGGTTGCATCAGTTATCCCTGGGAGTACCTGGGGCTTCCTACCAACAGAAACTCTGGGGAAAAATAAAAACACAGACTCAATATTACCCTGCCCAAGGGGTAAGGGAGCTGGGGTATTTATACACCAACTCCCATCATCAGCTATGGGTGGCTCTAGAAAGCATTCATTCCTCTCACTTCTGGTCTACCACAAAGGCTGGCAAGCTACACTTAGGTGGCCAGAGAAAGACCTTTGACAAAAGAATACAGATGTCCTGATAAGAATGGGTGAAGGATGTGATCAGGGCCATGAGAGCCTATGAATCCATGTTCTGCTGCTGATCAGAGCTGTGACTCAGACATCCTTTAACTTCTCTGATCCATACCTGAGCTTCACATTGAGAAAACAGTGTCATCATGCCTACCCCACAGGCTTGGGGTGAGAATTAAGTCAGGTAATGCTGTGAAAACACAGTGCAAATTACAAAGGGCAATTAAACCATAAACTCATGGGGATGGGTGGGAGCCCACCAGTGCCCAGAACTCCAGGAGAGACAGGAAAGTGTGCAGGCTTAGTCTCCCCATGTTTTATAATTGAGCAGCAAAGGGGAGGCTCATTCAACAGTCAGGATTCTGCTCATCTGAGCGCTTAGCAGGCAGGCACTCTGCCTAATTTTCAGGTCCACAAATCCAGCTTGCTTCACCGGTGTCCCAGCTCAGGGGAAACATTTGTCATTTTAACAGGGTTATGGTTACTCATGCAAGACCAGAAAGAAATGGCAACTTGAGCATGTGGAGGAGTGACGGCCCACCCTGTTACTGAGAGAGTGGTGATATTTGAGTTATATCTAAGGGTCAGGTAAGCAGAGGAACTGGGAAACTTTCTCACGTTTGAAGCATGATGGAAATTCCTTGCTTTGCCCTCAGACCACAAGATAAACCATTCCTCTACACTTCCCTGATCTGAGGCTCATTCTTTACCAGATCTCAAGCAAAGGCATTTGGCATTAAAGCACCTATGCTACATTACAAAATGATGCTGTGAAAAACTGACATTAGTGGCCAAGTGACAACTACTTGGATAAGGAATCCTTCATTCAGTTATTCAACCCATCCAAGGAAAACCTGAAAGAAACTGTGATTAACCCTACCAGGGATCTAGGGTTCGTAGATAGACACACACTCCTCCCTGCCCACCCTGCTCCCACCGCTGATCTCAGCTTCATTTTGTTTTGACTTAAAAACAGGTCATGCTCTTAGTAGACGCCTCCAAATTCAGAAGCCCAACCACTCCAGGAAGATGATGCTTAGCAGCAGCTGAAACTCTTTCTCCACTAAATTTCTTCTCCCACCTACATCAGTCTGGACAAAATCTCCTTAACCTAGGATCCAGGAACTAGGAATCTACAGGGTGGCCTAGACTGTCCTCAAAATCTGTGCAAAATCTAAGTCAGAATGAATAGCCACTATAATCAGAGCCTCCATGGGCTCAGTGTCCCTCAAGAATTAGGAACATCATCCCAGACAAAAACATCCTTGAAAAAGACATGGAGATGGCAAGGATCTGCCTGCTGAGTGCTCAGGCAGCACGTGGGCTGCTCTGACCACCAAAGGGTAGAGAAAAGGGGTGGCTTCTCAAAAGTTCTAGCAGGTCTCCCTGATCATTGGAACTTCCCACCCTGACCTCAGTCCATTCCAAGGCCTTTGCAGAGGAGGTGACCATGGGGCTGGTGCTGGTCAGAACAAGGAGGGGCCTCCGAGAGAGGCCTTGATTTCCCTTGGGGTCTGCCGAAGGAAAAATTAGTTTGCAGAAATCAGATCATCTCTCAGGAACTAAACACCAGCAACAAACAAAAACCAGACCTAAAAGCTTCGGTGTGAAAGGACAAAGTGAGACAGGCACAGGATCCCGCCTGCAGGCCCCGGCCAGAGCACATTGCCAGGATCTCTCTCTTTAATACAAATGGGCCCAAAAATCCCAAAGCTAAAGAAGTTCTTTCTTTATTTCTCTTTCAGTAACTAAGACAGGCATGTGTCTTTCTGTGCAATTCATTTCACTTTTGGTCCCATGCAGCCCTGGGGCCACCACAGGAAATTGTGGATCAGAAGAACTTTCCATAGACAGGTCCAAATATTTGCTTTTTGATGCCACCTGATTAAATCTGTAATTCTGGCCGCCACAGAGAAAGATGAAATGTGCTGGCTGTACCCGTGTTCTTTGCTCAGTGGTGCTGAGCTCGGGGAGGGAAAACCCGGCATTTTCCTGTGTTTTCTGTTTCTCCCTGGAGACCCTTTCTTCCGGCTCCGTCATTCTTGATAACTAAGGTGACCAGCAGAGCTTGGACAAAGGAATCCCATTTTTCTCACTCCAGCAGGATTTGATTCCTAGTAAACAGATAGGAAGCTTCTCCAAGGTTTGGTTAGTCTGTTTGTTGATGTGTTCCTTTTTCTGTTTCACCATTTTCCTAAGAAACAATTGAACGACACACTGAGCCTACTCCCAGATAGTGCTAATAAGGTCAAGGTCACGGCCTTTATTCCCACATGAACCATTTTTTCCTTGTTTTTCAATTTGCTCTTTGTCCTGCAAGAGCATCCCTTACCCTCAGAAAGTGGGTGTGGCTGAGCCGGACGCTGAGTGAGAGCATCAGTGAGCTGTGGATGTTCCTGTCTTTCTTGTGTACCTCATGAGGCTTCACTTGTCTTGAAAGGATTCCTCTGTGGTCTCTTTACATTCATTCCTGCCTTCCCTCAACTTCTGCTTCTTTCCCTGAGTTAGAAGATTCCAAGCAAATACAGATATAGCACATGAGGAATTCTGGACACAAGGTATGGAAGCTAAAGCAACTCCATCTTGGATGAAAATCCACCATATTGACTTCTGAGCAACCATAGTTCTAAGGTTTCCAGTTTATTTACTGTCCCTTGTGCAAGAGCATGTCCTTATCATAAATCCTGCCCTTAAGCAATTGTCCTACACAACCTTTCCAAGGCATGTATACCTTTTCCCTATGATATAAAAGCCCTGGGTCTGGTCTGGGCGTGATGGCATGGGGATCTACCATCTTGCCTCACTACTGCCTGAGACATAGACAGCCTCCACAGAGAAGTCTGAGGAAGCTGACGGGCTGAAGAAAAGGCTGGCATACCCACCTAAGATATGGATCCATATCCGCATGCCAGCCTTTTTATTCAGCCTATCAGCTTCTTCAGACTCTGGGGTAGGTTTGCATAGACCTGTACACTGCAGAACACAGGGAGTCTATGGACTTTGCTCAGCTTCACATGGCCGGCGGGGTCTAGATATGGGATCAGAACTGGGTCTGGGGTCCCACCCCAAAAAAGGTGGGGAAATATACCACTAAAAAACATGGACAACCAAAAGCTGTCCCCCGTATGGAGAGTGTGGGGATGTTGTCCCTGTATGTGGGGGATGGTGGGGTTTATTACCAATGGTAGGAACCTGGGGCATCCAAACCCCTTTTTCAGGAACTAGCTAGAGAACTAACTGTGTCTTCCCAGTCACTGGTTCCCAGGCAGTGTGATCCTAGTCCAAGGCCAGGCTTGGGGTCTTGTCCATAACGCTTTGCTCATTTCCTTCTCTGTTCCCGGCTGTTCCACACACAGGGCCTACACCTAAACAGTGGTGGAGCAGACTCTGCTGGGTGATCCCCAGACCTCCTGGGCCTTTACCCTCCCAGGGCCTGCATTCTCATCTCTCACACACAAACATTAGTATCTCTTTGCTGAAATGAGTGATGGACAGAAGTGCCTGGAATTAGCTTCCTCCCCTACCGCCCAGTTGTTGGCCTATATGTACCCTGCTCCTTCCCTAATTGGGGAGGAAATGCTGAGATGCCTGTTCTACAGTGCTTTCCAGATCCCATGGAGGACAAACTTCAGCCCAGTTGTCCCCAGAACTCCTGTCCTCATTCACCTCCCAGAGAGATGCACTGCACCCAAATCCTTGCTCAGGAGCTGCTTCTGGGAAGACCCACACCAAGATGGGCAAGAGCCCTGGAAAAGAGAGAAGAAAGCCCAGGTTCTAGTGAGTTAAAATCTCTGATCCTCCATTTAATCATCTTCCAATGAAGGTCAAAATACTGTACTAAAGGATGAGAACCACCACCGGGACCCACCAGGCTGCTGACAGTCCAGTGCCGGCCTAACCAGAGAGTTGCGTTTCTTTCCTTGAGCAACCAGAGCCACAATACTGTGAGAACTCCCATGATGAAGTCTTCAACCTGTTTCCTTGGCCTGAACTCTAGTCCTCAGTTGAAAGACCTGACAATGTGCTCAAACCTCCTATTTCTCCTGCTGGGATAGGTTGGCAGGAAATTTTTACTCTCTCTGATTTGGAGGCAGAGGGATTACAGTGTCTAGAAGCTTCCTGGCACAGGAGGGTGATACAAAAAGCAACAAATACATTCTCCAACCTTTTCAAAACAAGGCAGGGAGCCGGCTGGGGTCCATTAAATGGATACTCCAATCGATGGACTGTCTGACTTCAAGTCATAGGACTATGAGGCTTGCCGCTTTCATGCATTAGATGGCAGAAACATTTCTTAGGGTGGAAAATGTTGCCACAGAGGCTGTGGGTGCCTGAAAGTTCTGACCTGGGTCATCTGCTTCTCCCTGAAAACACGAATGTCATTCCAGTCTGTCAGGTCTCAAAGAAGATGAAATGTACTTTACAATCAATGACATCACTTATCAAACAACAGACAAACATTTATGTTCCACATGACGCAAAATGCTATGAAGGAAATGACGTGTGAGCAGAAAGTAGTGAATCATCAAAAAAAACAAAAAAACCCCAAAAAAACCCAATATGCTTAGTTCAGGGATACTTTGGAATTTCAAAGTAGCTATTGTGGACAGATTTACACCCACTTCCATGGCTTTGCATACAGCGATTTTGGAATTATCTTTTTTTTAAGAATTTAATTTGCTCTAATTTAACTTTTCATTGAGGCACAATTTATACATGGGAAAAAGCTTAGATTTCCAGCACAGTTTAATGAGTTTTAACAAACGTGAATCCCCTTGTAACCCACATCCCAATCAAGATACAGAACACTTCTGTCAGGTGTGGGGGCTCATGCTTGTAACCTCAGCACTTTGAGAGGCCGAGGCGGGAGGACTGCTTGAGCCCAGAGTGAAACTCTCAACTCTACAACAAATTTTTTAAAAAGACACGGAGCATTTCCATTATTTTGGACAGTTCCTTTGAGGCCCCAATCCAGGTATTGTGCCCCTGTATACCTAAGTATTTTAGTGTATTTCCTAAGAACAAAGACATTCTATTTCATAATCACTGTGAAATTATCAAAAAATGGAAATTCACAAGGATAACACTACTATTATCTAATCTATATTAGACTTTATTCATGTTGCTCATTATCATTAATATCTTTACAAGAAAAGTAAAAAAAATTGTGGTCCAGGATTCAACAAAGGGTTCCACACTGCATTTAACCATCCTATCTCCTTTGTCTCCCCTAATCTGGGACAATTCCTCGTCTTGCCTTGTCTTTCATGCCCTTGGCATTTTGGAAGAGCACAGACCAGTTATTTTGTAGAATACCCCTCAATTTGGGTTTGCCTGATGATTTCTCAAAATGACAGTCAAGCTCTGCATTTTTGACAGGACACTGTGCTGCCTTTCAACAGGAGGCAGAATGCAGGTGCCTTCACTGGTGATGCTAACTGCAAGCACTTGGTTAGGGGAGGCGGCCAGGTTCCTCCACTGCAAAGTTACTACTTTTTTCCTTTGTAATTTATAAGTATCCTATGGGGATATAGTTTGAAACTATGTAAACATCCTGTTTATCAAGCATTTATCCACCAGTTTTTGTGTTAGTTCAGAATTTTTGCTTGAAACAATTATTATGATGATGATTGGCAAATGGTAATTTTTCTAATTCCATCATGTCTCCTGCTCAAAGGAAGAAATTTTCTCATCTTGTTCATTCATTCATTCACATTGGACCCACAGATTCTTATTTTACTCTATGGATTATAACCTGTTATTTTCATTATTTATTTTGATGTCCGAATTGTGCCAGCTTTGGTCAGTGGGATCTTCTTCAAGCTGGCTCCTGTGTCCTTTTGATATGTCAGAACTGGAAAATTCTCCCGGATGCTGAGATACCACGGACCCCATTTTTGTTTCAGAATAGATGTAATGTTTGTTAAATGCTTGTCTAAATAATGCGTCATTTGGCTACACTGCTGGGTATTGGGGCCAATGGTTGTCATGGCTGCCTGCCCCAGGGAAAGAGGTGAAGCAGATGTACCAGAGACTGCAGATGGAATGGGGGGTGGTGCCCCTGAGCACGCAGAAAGGAGAACCAAGGCCCAGACCTCAGTTGAATGCAGTGGCCTGCTGCTGGAGGTGCCAGCCAAAAGTATGAATAGAGGGCACACACCAGCCTCTGAAGCCAAGCCAGGCTGGACAGTGCTGCTGATGGAGATGCAGGACCGACAGCATGTGCTAAGGAGGACCGTGACGTGACACCATCATCAAAGGGAGTAAAATGCAACTGACCAGGCCAGTAGGGGCACGAGGGATCCAGGGCAGTCTTGGGATCTTGGTTTGCTGCTTTTAACTCTGTCTGTCCCATGTTCTCTCTGGCTGTACTTTGCCTGTCTTAAAGTGTCAGTGTTACTCATTTCCAATTACCGACCTGTCTTCAGTAGAAATACCAGCCATCCAGCCATGATGGTTCTCAGGTTAAAAGAAGCCAAATATCCCTCTAAACTCTGTCCCACTGACTGCCCCCAACATGTTAACTAAATGTGCATGCACATGGACACACACACACATACACACACTCACATTCATACACACCCTCAAAGCCCTATTCTTTACTTAAAAAATAACACTTCAATAACTACCTTTACTACCATCTATTCCAAGAGAGTGTATTTCATCTTTCCAACTCTATAGGTTATACTCTATGCTAATACATCATGTTTCTTTTGAATCTCCTAGCATAAAACATGGAGCCTGTTACTCAGCAGATACCCAGTGATGGCTGCTGGTTGATCATCACTAAGGAACATTCCAGAACAGAACTAACTTTCTCAGACAAACACGGCCAATGCACCAATGCCAAGTGGAAGTGGGCCCAGGGCTATCTGTGATCTTCCAGACTTTGTCTGTGGCGTTTCATGAGCCTCCCCAACAGACCCTCTCATTAACCTGGCCAACAAGGAAGAAATTAACTAACGTTCATTCCCATCTTCTTCTACCTTCCCATCTAAGGTGTGGCTTAGCAGATGGTAAACAGAAGGCAGGGAGACCAAAGCTAGTCTGAGAACCTGGGCATCTAATTAGACAACCATGACTCCGCCGCTTTCCAAGGCAAGGGGAGGCCTTGAACACTCACACGTTTCTGAGATACATACCTATGCAGGGTTTTAAAGAAAAGGCAGGGCCTCTTTTTTTTTTTTTTTTTTTTTTTTTTTAGCTCTCTGCTTTCATCCCAAGCCTGTTTGTTAATAATGAAGGTTCTGTTTCACCTCAGTGAAAATTTCAAGCCTTGGTTATCTTTGTTTCTTTGCCAAACAATTGTCTTTTCCTCCCTTAGCTTCCATATTTAAAACTGGTAAGGAACTCCTCTTTGGGGAGCCAGTCTGCTCCTGTGACCACTGTCCAGAGGAATTTTCTGGTAGCTGAGGAAGAGAGAACATTGCTCAGGCAACTCCACTTCCTTCTATCCACCTCTGTGCTGTCCAACTTGGGAGCTACTAGCTACATGTGGCCATTTAAATGTAAATGTGAATTAAAGTTAAATTAACTAAAATTCAAAATTTAGTTCTTCCATCATACTAGCCACTTGCCAACTGCTCAGTACACACATTGGCAAGTGGCTGTGGTACCAACCGGACAGAGAATATTTCCACCATCACAATAAGTTCTTTTGGATATCAGGGCTGGCCAATTGGTGCATCTGTTTCAAAGTAGAAGGAGCTTGGGGTTGAGTCATTCAAGGACTTCCCAGAATGCGGTCTCCATGTGTACCCCTGAATGGTGATCAGGTGCGGGGTATGTAGATCTGGCAGTGGGGAGGAGGGAACGGAAGATCATTTGGCACTTATCCTTCTTTTACTGATCTCTTACCTTCCAAATATTTTCCATGCTACATTTCTCAGCAAGTAGAAACGTTCCCCTCAATATGGGGCCTAATTGCTAGCCCCTATTTTTTTTTCTTAACTTTTAATAAAGTAAATTTGATTTTACCAAAGATCCCTCTGTGATCAAAGATTCCCACTCATCATTACTCGGGGTCCCGTGAAGAGAGATGCATGGTTGTAGGAGGCCCCTTCAGGGGATGAAGAGTTTTGATTATTGCAGTGGTTTGCAGGGACAGAAAAACATGTCAGGATAAGGGCTGGTCATTAGGGATAGATGGGAAGCAGTGGGAGATGAGAGACTGGAACTCACAAATGTGCTCAAAAGCCCATTGCGTGGAGGAACTACAAGAAAAGAGAACTCTTTAGAGGCCTCCTTTCAGTATAGAAGTAATTCACGCTGGAGATAATTATCAATGACATTTAAAGGTCGTTTTTTAAAATAGCCATAGTTGCTTTCACTTCCAGAAGGCTGGGATAACTTTTAGGAACAATTAGATAAAGATGAACTCATTCAAGGTGTGAATATCCATGAGGGGCCGTAATGCCTGTTTTGCCTTTACAGAAGTGAATCTTCACCACTAAAAATCAAGACCCTTGGCAATGGAAGGAAAAGCAGGACCCCATCCTCCCCTACCACCACCACTGAAAACAATGACCTTGTCAAATTGTAGCATAATACCTTGAAAAAGTAAGAAAAGATCATGGGGCAATTTAATCATGAGGGTTGGGCAGGTAGAAAGAGATGGATTTCCTGTTCCAGGGAAGCCCCTGCCAAACCTGGAAGGGGTTAGCAAAGGGAGAGTTATTTTTAAGACTTGCAAAGTTTGCATTGGCTTAAATATAGTCCTTGCCTGGAGGCAGAGAAAAAAAAACGGATAATAAAGGACCCACATGTCAGGGAAAAATCAGAAATCAAATAAAAGGTTTTGGGCGGGGAGGCTTTATTTTCAGAGGGCAGTGTCCTGAACCAGAAAGCAGGAGACTTTTGCAATTGGATATGTTAATTATGGAGCCTCAGAGAGGAGCTGGGGGTAGTGAGGCTGAAGGTAGCTCTGCCCTCCACAGACAACAGTCATAGCCATTGAAATGAACCACGGACATTTACTCACTCTTACGTAAAGTGTGAACAAAGGCATCATTTAAAACATTTTAGCATTTTTTATTGATCTACAACATATCATTTAAGTAATAACCATGTGCTTTTCTGTATAGCAACTTCAAAAAAAAAAAAAAATTCCCTAGTGTCCCTTATCAGCCAGATCACTGCCTCAAATGTTCCTAATGCATTCCCATATAGAAACTCTGCTAAAGCCAACAGAAAGGGTGTAGAATGTGAAAGAGATTAAAGAAACGCCCCACGGCCGGGCGCGGTGGCTCAAGCCTGTAATCCCAGCACTTTGGGAGGCCGAGGCGGGCGGATCACAAGGTCAGGAGATCGAGACCACAGTGAAACCCCGTCTCTACTAAAAATACAAAAAAAAAATTAGCCGGGCGCAGTGGCGGGCGCCTGTAGTCCCAGCTACTCAGGAGGCTGAGGCAGGAGAATGGCGGGAACCCGGGAGGCGGAGCTTGCAGTGAGCCGAGATCGCGCCACTGCACTCCAGCCTGGGCAACAGCGTGAGACTCCGTCTCAAAAAAAAAAAAAAAAAAAAAAAAAGAAACGCCCCACAATGGAATTCCCACCCCATCTGTTTTCTGCAGGAGCTATCATGGTTCCTCTACAGCTGTGCATCTAGAACCAGGTCCACCTGGGGGGCTTGGGAAAACTCAGATCCTAGGGCCCACCTCCAGAGTTCCTGATTCAGTGGGTGTGGGGCGGGGCCTGAAAACGTGCATTTTTCACAAGCTTCTCCCAGGGGAAGCTCACTGTTGGTACTGGAAACTCTCTTTGAGAAACTCTGCTTTAAAGATTCCTACCAACCCCAGAAGCTGACTTGAGGGAAAGTCAAGCTGAAGGTGCCGGTAGGGGAACATCATTATCCTTGTATAATGGTACAAAGTGCAAGGCCTCATGGGACAGCATTGGTCATCCTGGCACAGCTGCACAGCTCCATGGAGGAGCCATGGGGAGGGCCTAATTCTCAACAGATGACGTGCCCAAGGTTCCGGGAGCCCCTCTCTGTGTCCATATGGAGGCTGCCTGATGCAGCCCTGGGTGAACTTACTTAGTTCTTAGAATTTACTTTTCTGGCTTTCTTCCTTTCATTTCTCCTGCTGCTCCTCGGTGCCTACTTTCCTGGTAGGGTCTAGTTTCTTGGCCCTGCAGATAATGGCACTGCCCAGAGAAAACCTGAGGTCTGGGTGGGTTTCCCAACCCAGCCCTGGGGATGCTGAGGCAAGGTGAACTTTGAAAGTTAACCACTCTTGGCCAGGTACGGTGGCTCATGCCTGTAATCCCAGCACCTTGGGAGGTCAAGGCAGGAGGATAGCTTGAGTCCAGGAGTTTGAGACCAGTCTGGGCAACATGGCAAAACCCCATATCTACAAAAAATACAGAAATTAACCAGGCATGATGGTGCACACCTGTATTCCTAGCTACTCGGGAGGCTGAGGTAGGAGGATCAACTGAGGGGAGTTTGGGGCTGCAGTGAAACATGACTGCACCACTGCCCCGAAGCCTGGGTGACAGAGTGAGACCCTGTCTCAAGAAAAAAAAAGTTAACTGTTCTTGAGGAACCCAGAGCCATATGTGGACACCTTATTCCTGAACTGGAATCTCCACTGATCTCAGGGCAACCTTGTTTTTTCCCTGAGCCTGAGACCAACGGAGATTCCAGTTCAGGCCATATTTGTACCCCTCATTCTGTTTTCATGACTGTCCCATCAGACTCGGGGAAGGGGAGTGGGTGGCTGCAGTGGAAGCAACAGGGGATGCAGAAACATGGGTTCAAGTCCTCCATCTACTTTGGGAGACCCACATGGTTGGTGGTCTGCAGGTAACTGAACTTCTCCAAACACCAGCCATCTCCTCTTGGAAATGATAAAATCCACCACCCCAGGCTTTGGGACAGTTCAGTTCTGTTTCCCATTAGGTTTAAATCTGGAAACCAGTTTTTCAGGAGCCTACGTTCCTACTGGCCAGGGGCAAGGTCATTACTGTACCTGCAGTTCCCACTGAAGACCTGACTGGGCCCTCCCTAAAGACAGCCAATCATCTGACATCAAGCCCACCTGCCTGACCCAGTCTGTCTCCCTGCAGACACTCAGCCTCATTGCTTCAGAGAAAATGGCATCTTTGCAATTGGACCCAAAGGGCCCTCTCAAGTTGCAAACTGACCCTCATGTTGTTTTCATTCTGCAGGAACTATTTTTCCTGGCATACGTGTAACATACAAAGAAAAAAATCCTTTGCTTTTTTAAAACATCCAATACAAAATAAGCGATTGTTAAGGCTCCAAACAGTCTGTCGTAGTTCTCTAGCATGCTCTAAAAACAATAAGCCACATGAGGGTGTGTGTTCCTTGGCCACAGCATCTCTCCCAGGGTTGGTGTGAGTGTATTTTGTTCCTCTCATGGTCTCTATCTTGCCATAGAGCACCCTGAATGGGCATCCCCAGCAGACACATGCTGGGCTCCAGGGCTCTCCCTTTCAGCATTGATAGAGCACTCAAACAGCAGACGTGGTTTTCCAATAGATATGTGTTTTCTTCTTTTATTCTAAAACAAGGCTGGTGGCCAATTCTGGATAACGAACTTAAGAAGATGGGAAAGTCTTCATTAGAACTTAGATATCTGCATAAAGCTGTCCAATGACCAGGTCTGAGGCAGATTTGATGTCCTGGGAGAATGGTCTGGCAAGTAATACAGCTATTCTTCCTTGTTGTGTGCGGGAACTCCACAGCTTTGGCCAAAGAAGGGGAAGAAAAGGGCCCACAGCCCTTCAAAAGGCCATTGTTGCCCTACTGATCCATGCTTGTGCACTCAACCCATGCCCCAATCTTCCTCGCCAGTGCTTGGTGTCAGGTGGAAAGTAAGGGGCCTCGGGGGACGGAGTGACGAGCAGCAGGACGTGCAAACATGGAGCCTCTCCACCTGCAGAGCTCACAGGCCAGGAAAACATCTGTCAGTTCCTATACTGTGATTTCAAAGTTTTGGCAGTTGTAGCCCTAAGCCAAGCTTCCCCAGTGACATACGGGAAGCCCAAATGGACTTAACCATGTTTGAAAATGGCACAGCAAGTTTGCTGAGTGATTTCAGCTCCTTTTTCATTGTTCAATCATGGATATTAATAATTTTCTACAAAACTCTCTGTGACACCCAACAGCATGAGGCAACCTTATTTTTGCCCCGAGACCAATGGAGATTCCGGCTCAATTATCTTTGTACCCCTCACTCTGTTTTTGTGACTGTCCTATCAGACTCAGGGGTGCAGGGAGGCTGGCTGAAATAGAAACAGCAGGGGACACAGAGATGTGGGTTCAAGTCCTCCATCTACTTTGGGAGACCCACATGGTTGGTGGTCTGCAGGTAAGTGAACTTCTCCAAACACCAGCTATCTCATCTGGGAAATGATAAAACAATATTCTCCTCCTTCACAGAAACTTCATGGTGCCTGCATCAAAATAACTGAAGCCGAGAACACTATCCGATTAAGAACCTACGGCCGATCAGGCCCTTTAATGTGGTTTGCCTGAATTATTTATTTCCTATAAGAAGCCTGCAGTTTAGATATCACCGTTTCCACTTGTCACGAAAAAACGATGAGCTCAAACAAATCAAGAAGTGACTTCACGGTCACACACTCAGCAAGTGGTCACACTAGAGTTCAAACTCAGGCAGCTCTAACTCAAAAACCCGTTCTCTAAAACTCTGAGGTGAAACATGTAAAAATGCCCTGGAAATGATAAAGCCAGGATAAAGGTAAGCTGATGGGATCACCCACTAACTAGAAATGCTAATTAAAATAACATCTGTGTCTGTGTTGTCAGGGAATGCGAGATTTCACTTAAGTGGGATTTTCCAAGTATCTAAGGCTTACCCCTAATTAAGAATCCACTCTTTTTAAATGCAGATATTTTTAATGGAAAATTTCCAGAAGTAATTACATGCATTTTTGCTGTCTTAACTACACATGAACCAGAATTTAAGATTTCTAAAAATAACCCGGCCCATCATTAATGAGTATCAGGCATGAAAATGAGATATGACTGAGAGGCATTCTCAGAGTCTATGATGTGGGTAGAGCAGCCCCCAAAGGCTGGACTTGTTAGTTTTCCCAGCCTACTTTTTCTTTTGGAATATTGTATTAGGAAAATTTTAAGATATGCGCAGAAGTTGAAAAAATGTTACCCACCATCTAGATTCTATGATAACATTGTAAAATACTTGTTTTTTCACACATATATTTAACTACCCAGCCATCAATCTTTTAAAAAATATATTAATTTTTAACTAATAAATAATATACTTAAAAAATTTTAAATATAATATATTAATTTTAAAAATTTCAAAATATATTGCAAACATCAACACACTTTTCCCTAAATACTTCAGCAAGCATATCATATCAATATTTGTTTACAGTATTTTTCTGCTGAGATACAATTTAAAAACATACAATAAAATGTACAAATCTGGTGAACATTCACCTAGTTTTGACAAGGAGGGCACCTGCGTAACCCAAAGCTCTATCAAAATAAAGAGTATTGCTGTGTCCCAGGAAGTTCCCTGGGGCTAATCCTAGTCAATCCCACTCTCACTCCCTTGGGATCCTACTTTCTACAGCTTTTCCTTTTCTTTCCTCTGCAGTCAACTATCTCTTTACACGTGTTGGAGCCTCTGTTTCTAATCTGTAGCCTCGTTTTATCTGCAACTATCTGGGTGGGATTGTGAGAAGGATTCTAACGCCACTATGAGGAAAGTGGATGGGTCTCAGGGTGGCCTTTTCCCAACAAGGATCTGGAAGCATCTGAGACATCCAGCAACCTCACTTCCATATAAATGTAGTGCAGAGCTGATGGATTGTTGCAAAGCTTCAGCAGATATCTCTCCACATGTGAGATTCAGTGCTGATCTGCAAAAGAGCAGAACGTCTACAAAAGTTAACATTTCTGTGTGCTAGTATTTCCATAGGGTTTTGAGGAATTGTATTGAGAAGAAAGATAAGGGCTCACTCAACCTTTTGGAGTTGTGGTGTTGTCACCTATGCTGTGACGTCAAGACACTGTTGAGATGTTGACAATCACATGTTGAGACGTCAAGACATTTGCATGTTGTTATGCGCAGACATTCACAGGTTCAGATGTTGTAATATCCACATGTTAAGATACCAAGACATTTACATATTGAAGCTTTGAGGTATCCATAGATTCAGATGCCATAACATTTCCATGTTGAGACATTTTCACGTTGAGAAGTTGACATATTATTCACAGGTGGCATCTGCATGTTGAAATGCTGAAGTATTCACATGCTGAGATATTGAGACATTCACAGATTCAGCTGTTGATGTGACATCCACATGTTAAGATGTAGAGACATTCTCACGTTGAGATATTGGGTCATTTGCATGTTAAAGTTTTGAGATATTCACAGGCCCAGATGTTGAGGCATTTGAAGATTTGGCTGTGGAGATTTTTGCATGTCGACATGTACAGACATCGACAGGATCAGCTGACTCATTCACATGTTGAGATGTTAAGACCTTCTCATTCATGTCTGACTTCAAACATAAGACGGTATTAGCCAAACCCAAGATATAGATACTGATCATTTCTGGGCAATATCTGTCAAATTCTTCTTCCATACCTCTTTCCTGTTAGCACGGCGTTAGCACTGTTGGAAGTCTCCCCAGTTTCCATCCATGCCTGTATCTTCCTGCATCTTTCTGCCTGAGGATGTTCTCTGACCCTAGGAGTGTGCTAAGCCTTTACATGTGAAGACTGGAGTGACAGACCTCAGGAGTGACCCTCAACCAAGGTAGGATGAGATTTGGGGGATAAATACCCCACCTTCCTCACCTGTCACTGCCTCAACACCGAGGGCTCTACACTGTCTCCCAGAGGGTAGTCACTGAAACTGCGCCCAAGTTGTCCCCAGTGGTAACGCTCCCTATGGGTGTCTCTTGGGATTACCTCCCAAACAATCTTGGACCCTAAGCCATCCCCAAAGGACCAGTCCTGTCTCCAAACAGTCAGAAAGCAGAGCCAGAACACCCATCCCTGCTAAAAGAGACATATTTCTCTCTGCAGGCTGTCGTGTAACCATCTACAATCCGTAAGGGTGGCTGAGGCACCTGGGGCTAGGGACCTGCCCTCAAGGAGCAGGGGTCACTGGGAGGATAGAAACCTATGGAGGTGCGTTAATCTCTATCAACATCCTTCCCAGATTGGGGACATGCTCATTCTCCCCTGACTTTACCCACCTCCCATCACACAGGGACCTGGAGGGGCTGCTTCTCACCCTCTGCACCCAGATGGTGTGGGTGACAGCGGGTGGCAGCTCTCTGTTGGGGCAGCCCCCAGTATGGCTCTTCAGTGGGGAGAAAAGGTACTGAAAAGCTACACAGGTCATTCATAGAAAATGCTTCCTGGAATCTCTGGGTGGGAATAAATGAAGGATTCTTTTAGGAATAGAGGAATCTTAAACATGGGAAATTTGAAAGAACAAGAATTTTTTTTTTTTAATTGGGGAAACAATGCATCAAGAAAAACACAAACGGTGCAGCTGTCATGGAAAACAGTTTGGCAGTTCCTCAGCAAATCAAACATAAAATTACTGTACTGCCCCACAGTTCCACTCCTGGGAATATACCTAAAATAAGTAAGTTTAGGTGTTCAAACCAAAACCTGTACACAAATGTTCACAGTAGCACTATTTACTACAAGCATAAGGTGGAAACACCCAAATGTCCACCAATGAATGAACAGATTAACAAAATGTGATATATCCACACAGTGGACTATTATTCAGTTATAAAAGTGAATGAAGTACTGACACATGCTACAAAATGGATGAACCCTGAAAACATGATAAGCCAGACACAAAAGGCCATAAATAAGCCAGACACAAAAGGCCATAAATTGTATGATTCCATTTATATGAAATACCCAATCTAGACTAATCCACAGAGAAAGAACACAGATCGGTGATTGCCGGGGGCCTGGTGGCTGGGGAAGTGGGGAGTGACTGTTAATGGATACAGGATATCCTTTGGGATGGTGAAAGTTCTGTAACTAGATAGAGGTGATGGTTGTACAGCAACGTGAATGCACTAAATAATACTAAACTGTACACCTTAAAATGAGTAACACAGTAAATTTTATGTTATGTATACTTTACCATGTTTTTTTTAAAAGGAAGATATAAGTCTATGAAACTGGACACCTTTGGATTTCTTAAGTGTCACTGGACACTTTTTAGGAGCTGGAAAGGGTCTTCAAAATGCACTCATCTGTAATCCCATTTGAAAGCTCAAGGAAGATGTAGGGCAGTTAATGACTTAGTCAGGGTTGCAAAAAGTATCAAGAGGGGTCATTTCTTTTGCTAGAGGCTCTAGTCTCCTTTTTCCCAAAATGAGATCAAAGTTTCCATGGTGGAGGTCTATAACAGGCCATCCAGCAAGGAGCCCAGGGCCCAGGTGTGGCGCAGGTGGATGTGTGAGTCCAATCTGAGACCTCAGGGGCCTGCCCTCCGCAACTGTCCCTAAGGTCACTCATTCACCTCCTTGCTCTTGTATCACCTGCCTTAGCCCAAAGGCACCCCAGATCATAGCCTGCAATCTGGATTTTTGACAGGAAAATACTAAACAAAACTGTTAGGACCGGAATTTTAGGTGCTGCAACTAATAAACTACGTGAAAATGATGACACCCTTGGAGCATGAGGGAAAACAACCCTGACAACCTGTAGCTGAGCTGGAGGGCACATCTGCCTTCATTGGACCTACGGTGGGGCTAACTGAACTGAAAAGTGGTAAATGGTATAAGTGATGACTAAAAAGCACATGTTAGCAACAGAGAAGTCAGTATCTACATAAACTCAACATCAAAATCATTAGCATGGCCATTTGGCAAAAGGAAGGTTTGAAAGAGCCAACACCCGCTTCCAGTCCAGCGTGCTCTGGCAGGCTCTCTGGGATATCTGCATGGCTTTGCCCATTATCTGAAGGGCAAGGCAACCCCTTCCCAGCTGGGGTCTCTCACCCAAGAGGCAGGGACTGGCCATACCCCGACACAGCAGGAGATACTTAGCAGACAATAACAGGATATGTATGTATCTCCAATTTCAGGACAGTAAGGACTTTTCAGTCAAGACATGACACAAATCAACAAGGAGAAGAAATGACACATTTGACTACATTAAAGTTTAAAACTTCTGTATATAAAAAAACCACCACCAAAAACAGAAAAGACAAGCCATAGGCAAAACACAATAACAAGAAAGAATTAATATCTGGAATGCATCAAGTTATCTTACAGTTAATAAGGAAAAATAGGCAATGTTGATGAATAATCAATCCATAGAAGAGGCCATCCCTATGCCCTATAGACTTGTGAAGAGAAGCTGAACTTGATCCATGAATTTGCTTCCTAGGCTACTGGAACAAATTACCCCAAACTGTGTCCCTTAAAATATCACAAATTTAGCCTCTCACAGTTCTGGAGGCCAGAAGTCCAAACTGAAGGTGTCAGCAGGGCCGTGGCTCCCTCTAGAAGCTCTAAGAAGGAATCCATTCCTTGCCTTTCTCAGCTTCTGGGGGCTGCCAACATCCCTTGGCTTGTGACTGCATGACCCCAATCTCTGCCTCCACCTTCATATCATCTTCTTCTCTGTGTGTCTAATCTCCCACTGCCTCTCCCTTATAAGGACGTTTGTGATCACATTTAGGGCCCACCCAGATAATCCAAGATATTCTCTTCATTTCAAGATCCTTAACTGAACCACACCTGCAAAATAATTTACCAAAGTAATATTCACAGGTTCCAGGGATTAAGACCTTCTCTATTTGTGGGTACAATTTATATTATTACAACCGGTAACTACGGAAGGCAAATTAAAACCACATTGAGATACCATCTCATATCATCAGACTGCAGGAATTATTATTATTATTAATACAAAGTCTGAGAATATGAAGTACTGATGACCATGTAGAGCAGCAGGAACTTGCATCCCCTGCTAGTTAGAGTGTAAATCTATCGGAAGAACCATGCTGGAGAATCTGTAGCCACCAAGGATGCACATACCTTATTCCCCAGCCATTCCACTGATAGACAAATTCATCCCCCCAGGAGACACCCAAAAGAATGTTCTGTGGAGTACTGTCATTTTGAAGAACTGGAAACAATCCAAATGTCAATCAACAGCAGAATAGCTAGCTTACCTGTGGTAGAGCCACACTATAGGACACCATGCAACATTGAGAATAAGTGAGCTGGGGTCCCATACAGCGACACAGATAAACCTCACGAAAAGAATGTCAAGAGGCAAAAGCACATTGCAGGCGAATACACATAGCATGATCTCATTCACTCCAAGTTTAAAAATATGCCGCTGATACTTGGCATTGTTCACGGGTATGTACATTTGTGGAAAAAGCATAAGGATACATACAGGAATCACAAAAGACAATTCTAAATAGTGGTTGCCCTTGGGAAAAAGGAACAGATTGGAACTGTGAGCAGTGACAAGTCTGCAGAGGATTTCAAAATATATTTGCAAACAGTTTATGTCTTAGGTGAATGATGAGTATATGGATATTCATTGTGTTACTCCCTATATGTTTTTGTATCTGAAATGTTTTATCACTTTTTAAAAATAATTTAGGAGGTGGCGTATGCTGCTGGCAGGAGTGGTGACAGGTCACTCATCTCAGTGAGGATACCTGGCAGGTGGGAGAGTTTGGTCCTAACCCCAAGGGTTCTTAATCTGGGGTCTATAGACCCCCTAGATAACTATGGGTAGAATTTAGGGGGTCTCTAAAGTGAACTCAGCTACATATATAAATAACTTCTAACCCAAATGTAGCATTTCCTTCTGATATGAATGTAGGCAGCACACCACACAGCGTCAGCAATTTCTATGACTTTATCACCAATGGCAGTCAGGTATTTTACAGTCCATTACAATGTAGCAGGCATCTCAAAATAGCATTTATGCTCATCAACAATTCAAACTGACAGGAGTTATTAGGCCCACCACCAGATCTTGCTACTAACGTGCGGATAAAGAAGCATATACATTCCTTCACCTCCAGGTTGTTTATTCACTACAGGATGGAAATACCTTCTGTTGTTCTATTTTAAGCTATGCTTTTAAAAACAAAATTCTTCACCAGAATGTCACGGAGTTAGAAACCCCTGCATATTCCAGAGGGGCTGGGGATTCTCGAAGGGTCCAGTGGTCAGGTCAGTGGCTAACAAAAGTCCCTGGGGGTCCCTACAGCTCCAGGTGGAGAGGCCAGAGAGAAGAATCAAATCATAAGGCAAGGAAGCAAAGGAAGTTGCACTTGTTCATCTTAGCAGATGGAGAATGCCAAGCCCAGGAATTAAGATCACTTATTTTCGAATGTATCATCCTTCTTATCTTGTCTTCTTTCTGTCTCATTTTTTGCATTTTAATCAGTGGCTATCATGTGAAGTGTTCTGAACCCAGAGATAAATTTAACACAAGAACTGAGCTAGTGGATAAAGTCTGCGAGGGGGCCTCCAAACCAAACAGAATGAAGGGTATACAGGCTGAATCTGTAATGCAGTGATTGGAACCATATGTAGCTTCCTCCCTTCTGATGCCATGTGGAGGACAGGCATGGAGAGCCAGCTGAGTTCCTGACTCAGCCCAGTCTGAGGAGTGGCACACAGGCCTGATAAAGTCTGACTGGGGTCATAAGGAAGCCAAGATGAAGCACAGAACATGATTGTTTCTGCCAGGAAGCAGCCTTCTCTGATGCTAAGAGGCCACCAAGAAGGTGAGTTGAAGTTGGCATTTTTGCCTTACAGGGAAGAGCTTGGAGTTTCTGTACCTTGCTGCTGCCCAAAGGAGGAGAAGGGACTTATCTGAGGGGAGAGGCTGGCAAGAACCTAGCATGCAGTGGGAAAACCCCAAACTGTTTTCCAAGGTGGCTGTACCATCGTACATTTCTATCAATATATTAGAGCCCAGTTGCTCCACATCCTTGACAAGACTTGGTACTATCAGCTTTTAAACTTAAGCCACTCTAGTGCAGTACTATCGCCTGATCAATTGTAGTTTTAATCTTCATTTCCTAATGGCTAATGATGTTGAATATCATTCTATGAGCTTACTGGGTCATACATACACACAAACACACACACATAAATTTTTTATGAAGTCCACCATTTATTGACCGTTTGCTATGTGTTAGGCATGCTTCTAGATGCTTTTTGAAAAAAAAAAATGAACTTTATTGAGGTATAATTTATATACAATAAACTGCGGCCACTTAAAGTGTACAATTCTGCCACCCCTGGAAGTTTGTTGCCCTCCTCTGTAGGCCAACCCCCCTGCACCTGACCCCCACACCATTACTGAGCTGCTTTCTGCTCCTATTGCCTCATTTGCATTTCCTAGACTCTTACACAACTAGAGTCACAAAGCATGTATTCTTTTGTGCCTGGTTCCTTTCATTTGGCATGTTTTTAAATTGTTTATTTTTTTCTGTTTTTGAATTGCTTATTTCTAGGTTTTTTTTTTTAGTTTAATTTTATTTTTACCTTGCAGCTTCAGCTCAAGAATAGTACGATGTCTGTGAGGTCCGTTCACGTGGTTGCGGGTTTCAGTGGTGCATTCTTTGAAACTGTTGAGTAGCTTTCCATTGCATGGACGTGCCTCTATCTGTTAATCCATTTACCAGTTGGAGGACATCCGGATTTTTCTGGTTTGGAGCTATTAGAATAAAACTGCTATAAACATTCATGTGCACATCTTTTTGGTGACCACATATTTTCATTTATCTTGGGTAAAAAACCTAAGGGTGGAATGGCTGGTTCATACGTCTCATAAGAAACTCCAAACTGTTTTCCAAGGTGGCTGCACCATCTAACATTTCCATCAACCATATATTAGAGTCCAGAGTCTCCACATCCTTGACAAGACTTGGTATTGTCAGCTTTTAAACTTGAGCCACTGTAGTGCAGTACTATCTCACGGCAATTTTAATTTTCATTTCCCAATGACTAATGATGTTGAACATCCTTTTATGAGCGTATCAGGTAATGCATTTTTATTAGTCTGGCTAATGTGATAAAGAACCTGCTCAGGGGAGGTGCTTGCTCTGTCTCTTGCTTCCTCTGCAGCCTCCCTGTGTCCAAGAAGTTTTTAAGATGTAAACTTTTTATGCACAAGAATCCTGTCTTAATAGTTATCACATCTCTAGCACAGTTTCTGACACACTGAAGGTACTCAGTAAGTCTACTGAAAAAAGATGAGCAAACAGATTCCAGTTAATTCTAGGATGTAATCTGATGACATACTTGGGACCTACTAAAGAGTGTGAAGCAGCAGCTTTCTCTAACTGAATGGCCCAAGACTACTATTTTTTAAAATAGCTATGATTAAACTGTCTCTCCTTTCACATCAAATCTTCAGCTTCTCCCTGCCTGTAGATGACCCACCTTCCAAACCGGTGATTTGAATCTACTGTAGGCTTGTTTGGGAAGCTGACAAAGAAGTTTGTTTTGACTTCTAAATTTACAACTGTATAAATACAGTCATGCATCACTTAATGATGAAGATATGTTCTGAAAAATGCACCTTTTGATAATTTCATGGTTGTCGAACATCATACAGCGTACTTACACAAACCTAGACAGTATAGCCTACTACACACCTAGGCTATGAGGAATAGCCTATTGCCCCTAGGCTACAAACCTGTAGAGCACGACACTGCAGTGAATACTCCAGGCAACTGGAACACCATGGCAAGTATTTTGTGTATCTAAGTGTATCTCAACATAGAAAAGATAATGCATTACGCTATGACATTACAACAGCTGTGAGGTCACTAGGTGATGAGGTTTTCTCAGCTCCATTATAATCTTATGGGACCATCATTGCATAAGTGGTCCATCATTGACAAAATGTTGGTACACGACACATGACAATAAAAGCAAATAGGCCTGTGTGATGACCTTAAAGACTTTAAAAGATGATTGTACAGGAAATTCCTACAGAATGTCTCTTCCCCACCAACAGCTAAGGCTTCACATGTTGCAACAAGTGACTCTGGTCCAGGCAGCAATTTAACCTTAAGGTTCAATGCAGACTTGGGCTTTGAGAAGAGACACCAAGAAAGAGGGATCTGAGTTCAAATTCCATCTCTTCTGCTTACAATTTAGACCTTAGGAAGTTCCTGAATCCCTGAGGCTCAGAGTCTTCATTTGAAAATCAGGAAAAAGAATAACATGTTTATGGATTGTTTCAACAATCAAATGAGGAGATGGGTGTAGAAGCTCTCCACACTGCACCTACTCACAGCAGCCATTAATATTGTTAGTTTCCTTTGTCGTGAGCCAAGAAGGCTTGGGCGGTTGCTGCCATTGGTGCTGGCCCAGGTCTCTCTTAGTGGTTGGTACCACAGTGCCAGCTGCTGAGTGCAGGGCTAAAGCTGGGACTCTCTGCAGAACTGCCCTTCATCAGTAGGGCACCTGGATAGGGCCTCATTGAAGGCTGTACCCCCACTCTGCCCCTGGGGGTTTTCAACGACCGATCACTTTAAGTACAAATGCTAAGGCCCTTGACTCAAGAAGGGCAACTCTGGGTGTGATTTAAGCCAGAGAACTACCCCCTCCCCACCTCTCCCACCGACAATGGTTCAGGCCAAGGCTGAGCTGCCCTGCTACCCCTTCATCCTCCCTTTGCAGCCCCTCCCCGGCCCTGTCCTGCTTCTCTCCCTCTTTTATAGATATCCCCTGAGAGCTCTCCCTCAATAAAACACAGGCTCTGGAGTCCTCACCTCAGGCTCTGCTTCTAGGAGCCCCACCTATGACACCCAGGAACTTGAGGGGCACCATTTCCTTCACAATGCATTAATGGCACAAAGGATAACTTTTTTTTTTTTTTTTTTTGAAGCTGTGCTCTCTAACCACTGGAGTGTGAAAGCATCCCAGATGAAGGCATTTTCTACACATTCTGTGTTTGATTAAACCTATGGAGTCTCTCGATATTACTGTGTTCAGCCTGCTTCAAACTAACCACCTGGTGGAAACTGAGGTGAAATCCATGAGGCTTTGGGGAGTGTTCAGAAGAGAGCTGACAAAGGCAAACCTCCAGTCCAACTATTGATGAAAGATGCTGACAGATACCCCAGTAAAGGAGTCCTAGGGGAGGCTGGGAGAGGAAAATGTTACTAACGCTGCTGTTGCACACACAAGGGCCCATGGGAAGCTTAATCACTTAGTTGAGGTTCCACAACAAAAATTGGAAAGGCTCTCCAAGTTGACTCACAGGCCAGGACATAAGGACAAGAGGGAAGGAGAAGCTGGGGAGGGGGATGGTCACAAAGTCAGAGGGAAGAGCTCCTGTTTCATCGCACATCCAGACCTAGAGAAAAGCAGCTAAGCCCACAGGTAGGCGATGATACTGTCTGCTGATGATGTGAAGGTGAGATAGAGGGGAAATAATGAGCTTCAGCTTTGCAAAAGTATGCAGGAGTGGGAGCTGATCCTCACATTTGGGTGTATGAGGAAATCCAACAGTCTGAAGGGCAAATGAGAACTTCAGACTGCCCCAGTGACAAGGCCAAGGTTCTGGGGAGGACTGAGATAAGATGTTGTCATAGGGAACTGTCTCCTCTCTATCACCCTCCCAAGAGACCCTATGGAGGCCAGCCCCGGGCCTGGGCCATTGGCCACCATCACAAAGAGAGCCAAACATCAAAGCATCTAAGGACAGGCAATGTCAATAATGGAGGCTGGACCATGGGGAAAGCCAGTGGCATTAATATGTATAAAGTCCACAGGAGGAGAGAAAAAGTAAGCATCCCGTCTGTCCATAATGAGAATTAAACTGCCACTGGGGCCTGGAGAGAGGTGAGTGGAAAATCCAGCTTGTGGTTCTAGTCTCTTTTGGAGTTCTCCAAGATGGATGGGAAACAGCACAGTCTGTACCCAAGACAGACTCACAACCCATGGAACTCAAGAAGTTGTCCAAGAATCTCTCTTCTTCTGAAGTAATCATTCAGCCTCCTTCTCCTAACAAAGGACAAATGAAAGGAAAAGAATATCAAGTATCTGCCTACATTGGTCTACCTAATCTAATCATTTCCATTAGATCATAGCAGTTTCCTCTCCTATGCTAATACCCATCAATTACCAGGGTGCCCTGGAGCTCAAGATTGAGAATGACGCTACAATTGACTATTGATGTCTGGCAGGCAAAGTGGCAAAGAGATAGCAACACATGTCTTTTTGTTTAGAATCTTCCAATAGATTCAAAGGCTAAATCAGTAAATGACATCATGTGTACATGCATTTCAAAAAGAAAATACCTTATTTCCTAAATGCAATAGCACAAAAAATCATCATAAAAAAAGAGGCAGAAGGAGAAGGAAGGAGAAGAATGAAAAGAAAGAACAGGAGAGTCAGAATTAAGAAAAGCAGCAGCAAATTCAGACAGAAATAAATTTGTAAAAGTAATTTTTCAAGGTAACTTTGATCTCATCTACCAAATTCTATTTTAATAAAGTGCTCTTTTTACCAACTACAGAACAAAATGAAATATCCCATAAAAAGTTATTTCCCATTATTCATACATAAACTCCCTAGCTATGAATTCAGTCCTTATAAATAGCAGAATGGGTAACTCTCAGTAATCCCTAGCTTAAGGTAGAGCTACTGCAGCCAAGCGCTTCTCTGTAGCGTCTTCTCCAGAACTCCTGGAGGCCTCCAATGGTGCCCATGCTGTCAAGGTTTGCTTCTCACCCTGCTGGGTCCCTGGTTGGACACACCATTTACAGGGATTAGTCTTGTGACATGAGCGAGGCAATAATTTCAGCTGAAGTTTAGAAACATATGCCACGCAGTGGTAACCTGTGTAGGCAAAATACCAACCAGAGAAAATCAAAGGATGACAAAATCCAACGCAGCCAGAGAGTTGGAAAGGAAGATTGCTTGGGAGTCATTCAATCTGAATTTGGGTTCCCCAGAAGTAGAGCTCAAGACAAAGATATATGGCAAGTAGTTTCTTGTGAGGAGAAAGGGATAGGGAAGAAGGGAGTCCACAAAGGAGTCAACAAAGTAATTTATCAAGCTAATTACTGCTGTGGGCAACTGAAGCTTCATCCTGCTGGGGGCCTCCAGAAAACCACACCGAGCATGCACCTCAGAGTCATCCCACTCTGGGGAACTGGGATATTTACACACTGACTCATCAGTTCTTGGTCAAGGACTTTTCTCAGGGGTCTTTATTCTTCTGGAACTTCTGGTCTGCTTTGAGGGGCAGATGGCGTGGTCCTCTTAGGAACTGGAGAATCTCCCAGGCAAAGAGATTCAGGTTCAGGCAATGGGAGGCTCGGGTAATACATACTAAGTAGCAAGGCCTGAGAGACACAAACTAGGTGTGGACAGTGTCTGCTACACAACCCAATCTTCCTAGTCTGCAGAAGGGGACACTCAGCTAGTGTGGCTGAATGTTAGTCTGGAGGCACAGAGACAGGAGACTGATGCAAGGAGAGAGGATTGTTTGAGGGAGCGATTCTGTAGTCTCCCAATGTGGAGTCAATGCAAGAATGCTGGCTTGTTCCTACGGAAGTTTAGGAAAGAACTTCTTAGAGAAGAAATTTGGAAATTGTGTCTTGGAAAAGGGGTCTTATAATTTACCAAGTATGTATTCCTTGGCAAGGCACTGGGCTAGCCTACACAGAGGAAGGCCCAGAGCACCTGTTCCTAAGGGAATAAGTACTCCAGGAAGAAGCGAGGCTGGGGGATGCAGACAGACAAATTGCATATGAAGCAGGATGTGCTGGGTGTCACGTGGAAGGGAAACGTAAAGTGTTCAGGTGTTTACCTGAGGGAGAAATTGTCTCTGGTGATATATAAGCAGCATGATACACAATGGAGAAGAGTTTGACCAGGGCAGACGGCGAGTGGGTTGTGAAACAGACCTAGCACAGACTGACAAGCTTACTCAATAAACAGCAAGCAGTCTGTGTGTGCACCCCATGCACTCCTGGGCACACCCTGGAGGATGGAGACTGTAAGGTGACACAGGCCGTCGGGGCCCCAGTGAGGCCGTAAGTACCAAGCAGAGGAGTAGCTCTGCCATTTGAGAGGCCGGAGATACAACATGATGTTAGACCTGCTGAAACACAACCCTATCGATCTATCAGGATGTTATTAGGCATTGGGGGCTGGAACTGGGGTGGGGGCGGCACAAACAGCAAAGAGGAATGCAAGCAGGAGATAAACACGGTGGCTAGGGGGAGAGGCCGAATATGCCTTAGATGCTCTGACCAACAGAACTTTCTATGATGACGGAAATGCCCTATGCCTGAACTGTCCGATTCAGCAACAGTTCCCTGCCTGTTACCGACTGACAATGGACCTCCAGCTATGACTGTGTTTGCCACATGTGGGAGAATCTATCGGAGGTGCTAAAATGAGAGTACAGAACCTTCCAATCATCTGAGAATTCTCAATTCTCCTTGAAGAAAGCAAATCATCCTCCTGGGGCCCATCTGAAGTGTGAAATGCCTTTTGCCAGCCCATAAAGAATGTTCAGAGTGCCGCAGTGTGAAACCAAAACCCCACATCAGGGAGCCCTTGGCTTCTAGCAGAACCCGAACAGACATCCTCGTGGAGGAAGGTCAATTGCCACCTTGTTGTGACCTGCTTGGGGAACTGCCTGTCATCGGCTGGCAGCCCAGCCACAGAACACTAGCCAAAAATGGCGCAACTGTTGACTGAATCAGAGAAAAACATTCAGGTCAGCACCAGGAAAGGTTTGGAAGCAGGGCGAGGCACTGAGCTCCACGTGCTGGGTGCTGTCTAATTGCTTTGACAGACTTCCTCTCTCTCCACCTTCACAACAACCCCACCAAGTAGGTCTCCCTATCCTCACTTTGCAGATGTGAAGTCTGAAGCTTATTTGTAATTTGAAGTCCCAGTATTTCTCAGAAACAGGCCGGAGGGGACTCAAACACAGTGACCAAGCCCTGAACCGTGGCCTTCCATTATACCATGCATGATCTCAAACACAGTATTTTCCATTTCTATAACGTCACCCTTTTGTCTTTCAAATGGAACTCATTTTTTTTTAACAAGCAAACAATGGATTCTGTTCCAATTTATTTTGTAAGTTAATACTCACACATACTAGTTTTTAAAACTCCAATCTACATAATTTTTTTGTCATTTGTCAATAAACCTTAAAATAAGGTCCTAACAAATTTAGAGTGGTTTTGGGAAAAGCTGAACAGAATGTACAGAGTTCCCAAATGCTCCCAGGATAACCAGTTTCCCCGATTACTAACATCTTGCATTGGTGACGTACATTTGTAACAATTGATTAACCAATATTGATACATTATTATTGACTGAGGTGCAGGGCTAACATTAGGGTCAGTTTTTGATGTTTGACATTTTACGAGTTTTGAAAATATGTAACGTCATGTATCCATCATTACAGTATCATAAGAGAACAGTTTTGCCACCTTGAAAACCCTCTACGCTGCACCGTTATCCCTCCTTCCTCCCTCCCCCTGGAGCCCCAAGCAACTACTTATCTTTCTACTGTCTCTACAGTTTTATCTTTTCCAAAATGTCACATGGTTGGAATCATACAGTAAGTAACCCTTTCAAATTGGCTTCTTTTGCTGAGCAATATGCATTAAAAGTTTCTATTTTTTTTTTTTTTTTTTTTGTGGCTTGATGGCTCATTTCTTCATATCACTGAATAACATTCCTTTGAACGTCTGCACCATAGTTTACTTACATATCTATTGAAGGACATCTTGGTTGCTTCCAAATTTGGGGTTGTCTATCCTGTTCCATTAGCCTAGTTGTCTATTCTTTTATTGTTTGTGTGTTTAAACAGGGATATTTATATAATTATTCCTTTTCTTTTCTTTTTTTTTTTTTACTTTTTATTTCAATAGGTTTTGGGAATCAGGTGGTGTTTGGTTACATGAATAAGTTCTTCAGTGGTGATTTCTGAGATTTCAGTGCACCCATCACCTGAGCAGTGTACACCATACCCCACGTGTAGTCTTTTATCCCTCGACAGTCTCCACCCTTTCCCCTGAGTTCCTAAAGTCCAATGTATCATTCTTATGCCTTTGCATTCTCATAGCTTAGCTCCCACATATGAGTGAGAACATACGATGTTTGCTTTTCCATTCCTGAATTACTTCACTTTGAATAATAGTATCTAATTCCACACAGGTTGCAGCAAATACCATTATGCCATTATTCATTCCTTTTTATTATGCCATTATTTCATTCCTTTTTATGGCTGAGTAGTATTCCATGGTGTGTGTGTGTGTGTGTGTGTATGTATGTATGTGTGTGTGTGTGTGTGTGTGTGTGTGTGTGTGTGTGTGTATATATATATATATATATATATATATATAGTTTTCTTTTTTTCTTTTTTTTTGAGACGGAGTCTTGCTTTGTCGCCCAGGCTGGAGTGCAGTGGCCGGATCTCAGCTCACTGCAAGCGCCGCCTCCCGGGTTTATGCCATTCTCCTGCCTCAGCCTCCCGAGTAGCTGGGACTACAGGCGCCCGCCACCTCGCCAGGCTAGTTTTTTTTGTATTTTTTAGTAGAGACGGGGTTTCACCGTGTTAGCCAGGATGGTCTCGATCTCCTGACCTCGTGATCCGCCCGTCTCGGCCTCCCAAAGTGCTGGGATTACAGGCTTGAGCCACCGCACCTGGCCATATATCATTTTCTTTATCCACTCATTGATTGATGGGCATTTGGGCTGGGTCCATACTTTTGCAATTGCAAATTGTGCTGCTATAAACATGCACGTTCAAGTATCTTTTTTGTGTAATGACTTCCCCTGGGTAGATAACCTAGTAGTGGGATTGCTGGACCAAACAGCAGATCTACTTTTAGTTATTTAAGGACTCTCCACACTGTTTTCCACAGTGGCGGTACTATTTATACCGCCACTATGGAAGAGTTATAATTATACTCTTCCAATTCTCCATTCCTGGCATATAGGAAAGCAATCAACTCTCGTGTCTTTGTATCCTGCAACCTTGTTATAATTACTTATTAGTTCCAACAGTGTAAAAGTGTTCCCTTTTCACTGCATCCATGCCAATGTCTACTATTTTTTTTTTTTTTTTATGGTCATTCTTGCAGGAGTGAGGTGGTATTGCATTGTGGTTTTGATTTGCATTTCCCTGATAATTAGTGATGTTGAGCATTTTTCCAAATACTTGTTGGCCATTTGTATATCTTCTTTTGAGAACTGTCTATTCATGTCCTTAGCCCATTTTTTGATGGGATTGTTTGTTTTTTTCTTGCTCATTTGTTTGAGTTCTTTGTAGAGTCTGGATATTAGTCCTTCTTTTACCAATACCACATTGTCTTGATTACTGTAGCTTTATAGTGAGTGTTGAAGTCTCATAGTGTCAGTCCTCTGATTTTGTTCTTCTTCAGTATTGTTTTGGTTTTTTTGCCTTTCAATATACACTTTAGAATCACTTTATGGATATCCACAAATTAAACTTGTGCGATATTTATTACAATTGCATTGAAAGCATAGAACAAGTTGGGAAGAACTTGACTCTGACTCTACCTATTCATGAACATGGAATATCCATTTAGATCTTTTTTTGATTTCTTTCATCAGAGTTCGGCAGCTTTTTCATATCAATCTTGTATATATTTTGTTATAATTATACTCTTCCAATTCTCCATTCCTGGTATATAGGAAAGCAATCGACTCTTGTGTCTTTGTATCCTGCAACCTTGTTATAATTACTTATTAGTTCCAGGAGATTTTTATCGATTCTTTGAGATGTTCTACAGGCAATCATGTCAGCTGTGAACAAAACTAGTTTATTTCTTTCTTCCAAATCAGTGTGTCTTTTCTTTCCTTTTCTGGTCTCATTACATTGTCTAGGGCTTCCAGTATGTTGTCAAATAAGAATGATGAGAATGGACATTTTTGCCTTATTTCTGATCTTAGGGGTAAGGTACCCAGTTTCTCACCATTACTTTCACTGTTAAGCCCTCCATGTGACGTGGAGTAGCAGGTGTTCTACCCATTTTCCCTTGGCATTCAATCTTCTTTATCTGGGAGCTTTCTCTGGCCACAGATCAGGCCCCATCAATTATGTGGAGAAGCCAGGAGTGCCCGGGAGTTAATTTCTCCAGAAGCAACCATCAGCCAATAGCAGACAGGAGTTGGTAAGTAAATGCTCCACAGTATTCTCACCTGTTTTAGGAGACAAACCTGTGGTATACCCAACCCAAGACCAAGCCATGTACATATGCAGTTATGGTTTCATTTTATCTATGGTGTAAAAGGTTAGGATTCACAATTCTCGCAAGTACTGCTCTGAGACAGAGTATCATATCTACTAGAAACCCAGCTAGTCATGTATTTCAACCATATTATTAAACTTCAAAAATAATGTGGTAGTAAAAAATTAAGGAAAGTAAGAAGGCAAACACATTTTAAAAAATGAATTAGCAATACACTTTATTGTGGCTTCAACATGTTCACTGCTCTTTCCATCATCCAACATTGTTCTCTTTATTCACTGAAGGAGGAGATGTTCACAGATAATCATCTGCTTTCCCCAAACCAGAAACCAATATTCAGAAGAAAAGTCTACCATGGTTCTTTCTAGGTGCAGAAACCAGGGCCTATTACTAAGGCTGTGGCGAGATGGAGGTCCAAAATATTTCCAAATCATTACTGGCTACAGGTGAGGTCCACAGGAAATATCACCCAATAGCTTTAGAAAACAAGTCCGAGGCCAGGCCCTTTATGCTCTAACATTTCCACCAGGCATATATCACCTGTAAAAATCACGTGCTAATCCCCTTTTCCTTTTTGTGAGTGAGACAACTACCGACTGGTCCACAAGGCCCTCCATAATCTGGCCTCATTGAATGCATCCAACATTATTTCCTAACACTTGCCAGTCTCTCTTTCTGTTCCAATTAGAACTGGCTTTAAATCTTGAGCTCAGAAGAATTGCTCTCACTTGGTGCCACTCTCCTACGGCAATGCTCTCCAGTCTTCCCTCTGTCTGCACAATTCCAAACAGTCCCACAGAGACCCTGTCCTCCATGAAGTATTACTTCCAACTCGCCATTTTTTTTTTCTCTTTCAACTCTCAGAGAAGTAAGGCTGTACATTTCTATTGGGTGCAAAACAATATCTGCCATAATGATGAGATATGATAGACTAAATTGTACCACTGTTGGCATTTGCTAAGCACTCACCATGCTCCAGGTGAGGGGTCTAATGGCTTCACGTGTGTTATCTCACTTAACCTTCCTCTATACCTTGGTCCTTTTATTATCCACATATTACAGATGAAAACACATAGAGTAGGTGATGTAAACTGACTTGCCCAAGGTCACACAATTGAAATGGTGAAGCCAAGACTCAAACTCAGGTTGTGTGGGTTAAGCATACTGCTCTCAATCTCAGTGGTACACAGCCTTGGTAACCAGTCAGCCATCTGAATGTGGTCCAGCTGAAACAGCCAACTAGTTCCAGAACAAACTATGGGCCCTCACTACTCCATGCCTCCACAAATGCTACTCTCATTCCTCTGGATGATGCTTCTTTTTTTTTTTTTTTTTTTTTGAGATGGAGTCTCGTTCTGTCGCTCAGGCTGGAGTGCAGTGGCGTGATCTCGGCTCGCTGCAAGCTCCGCCTCCCAGGTTCACGCCATTCTCCTGCCTCAGCCTCCGGAGTAGCTGGGACTACAAGCACCCGCCACCATGCCCAGCTAATTTTTTTGTATTTTAGTAGAGACGGGGTTTCACCATGTTAGCCAGGACGGTCTCAATCTCCTGACCTTGTGATCCTCCTGCCTCGGCCTCCCAAAGGCGCTGGGATTATAGGCGTGAGCCACCGCGCCCGGTGCTTCTGCCTTTTCAAACTCTTACACATCCATCAAGACCCACCTTCGCTGTTATCTCTTCCGTCAAGACACTTCATCTGGCAGAATTAGCATTTCTTTAAAAAATGTCAAGAGATACAAAGATGAAAATAAAAAGACACTCCTTCTTCCACTAGAAACTCATTCTTAACATTTGGCACATACATTTCCAGGTTGCAGCTTGCTTTTTGCACCTAAAACAGTTGTCATAAATAAATTCCCATGTCATTCAATATTCAACAACTTAATTTATAATGAGTTCCCCATATTCCAATGTATGATTGCTGTATAATTGAATATGATCTTAAACATCTGATCTGTCCAAAGATTAACATGGCCAACTCAGCAGAAATTTGCCATGATGAATGCCTAAGTCCTGATTTTTGGAACACTGGCAGAGTATAGGTCTCATAGTTCTGTTCCAGTTTCCCACAGTGCTTGGGCAAGACATAAAAATGGATATATCAATGGATCCACTCTGGCCAATGGCCCAGTCATCTTTGCCACTGCCAGTATTTTCTGTCTTGGCTTGAAGCTCCAGAAGAACAGAGAGCTAATCAGCTTAACTCACTGTATAGGGCATTACATTAGGAAATTTTTAAATGACTGGCAAAAGGGAATCAGATCCACAAACAACATTGTTACATGACTATTCTTACAGGTACAAATCAAAGTTGGTGCCCCATCTTAAGTTTCCATATTACCCTAATGCAAACTGACATTTCAACAGTAACAACTAGTATTTTATAAAGTGTTAAAGTGCTTTTAATGCTCACTATCTCATTTACTCTTCCAAAACACTTCAAAAATAGATATTGTATCTACAAATGTGGCCAGTGAATTGCAGCCAGATGAGTCCAGGGTCAAAAACACACAGAGACAATGACAAGGACACAGCAGCTGGCACTAGGAGCTGCCCATTGCAGAGGGCATCCTAGATCTGCCCGTCACAGAGATTAGACGACCATACCTTCATTGGCTTCAACTTCTTCATTTGCAGAATGAAGAACTCAGACAGATGATATCAAAAAAGGCTGTATTCTGTGGGTCTATGGAATGGGAAACTGCTGCTCTTTGGGGGACTTCTGCAAGTCTCTGTTTAATTCCAAATGAGCGTTCCTGGGTGGCTGGGAGTTGTACCCAGCTGCTGAGTGAAGAAGTGTTTACTCTGTCTTGAGTCCTGAGTCCTTCCTAGTGTGACACTATATTTACCCCTGGAATCTTTGAAGTAAGCAGATGACCTTGTTTCCTGGGTAAGGTGTTAAAGCACAGGCTTTAAGTGAAGACAACAGAGTGCTTTACTGCCTAGACTCCCTCCAGAACACACCCCACAGGCACAGTGGATGGACTAGGTCCAGTTCCCAAACCGATGTGATCCTCAGATGACCTCTGGGCTTTTTGTAAAATACAGATTCCTGGACTCCACTCCTGGGAATTCTGATCTGGTATGTCTGGGCAGGGCCCAGGAATCTGTATTTTAGGAACGGCTTCCCCGGGGATTGTCACAAGCCACTGAGAACTTCTGAATAAGCTAACTTCTCCAGGCTGCTGTCAACCTAAAATCCTTTGCTGGTTTGCCTACCGTTGTGGGTCTCCACCTGGAAGACTCAAAAACTCCCCCTACCCCGACCACATCCCAGACCAATTAGTTCAGCCCCTCTGGGGATGGTTCAGGCATTTGTACTTTCAGAACTCTCTGGGCCATCCCAGCCAGACCTTGGTGCACTCATCCTCCAGGTAGGAGGCAAGAGCTTACATGCAAGCAAGTCAAGAGTCCTGAACTTGAAGTGTGGTTCTATCATTTACCTTATACAAGTCACTGCCTCCTACACAAGTCAGCTGCTTCACAAAAGGGGCCCAATGAGACCCCCTTCATTCCGTGGTGGTGGGGATAATACGTGTTCTGCACACAAATTACCCTGTGCAACTGTGCCGCTCCCTCAACAAATCACATCATACAACTGTACTTTTCATATTACCATTGTTGTTATAAACAGAAAAACTAGATGACAAGAAAAGAGGCAGAAATCTGAACTCGTCATGTTATTTCTGGATGTTTATTTGAAACACAGGAATCTAAGTTGCCAAGTGGTTCCCAAACTCATTTTGGAGGACCTGGGAATGCCTGATCCCCAAATTTTGTCCCTGACCTCTCTCCACCTCACTCTTCCTCCCTGCCCAGGCTGTGGGGATGGTGGAAACAGGAAAGTGGGGTGATGCAGTGAGAATATCCATGCCTTTTATCACGACACCCTCTGTATTTGTTTGCTAGAGATGGTGTCAAAAACTACCACAGACTGATTGGCTTAAACCGTGGAAATGTGTTCTCTGACAGTTCTGGAGGCTAGAAGTCCTAGATGAAGGTGTCGGCAGAGCTGGTTCCTTCTGAGGTTGTTAGGCAGAATTTGTTTCATGCCTCTCTCCAGCTTCTCATGGTTTGCTGCTAAGCTTTGGTTTTCCTCATCTTGCAGGCACAGCCTCCCAACATCTGCCTTTATCTTCATATGGAGTGCTTCCTGTGGGTATGTCTGTGTCCAAATGTCCCCGTTTTATCAGGACGCCTGGCATGCTGAATTAATACGACACTAATAAACTCATTTTAACTTAATTACCTCTGTAAAAACCTTATCTCTAAATAAGGTCATATTATGAATTACTGGGGGTTAGGACTAAGATGCCAAGATATCTTTTTTTAAGGGACACAATTCAATCCACAACACCATCCCGAACCTGAACACCTGAGCCCACCCCTTGGATCTCCCACATGCCCCAAGTCCCAGAGACAGAAGACAGGCTGCCAAGGTGCAACGTCCTGGTTAGAATGTTACTTCATCACATATCTCTTGTTTCACAAACTGCCAGAAGGAACTCTTTTGCAGATTATACGGAACTCACTCAATTTCCTTCTAGAATTCCTCTGCCTTCCTCCCCTCTTCCCTCTACCCAATGTGCTGTTGGTTAAGCCTGATTAATCAAATATGCCTAATAAAATGTTACTGGATTGGAGAGGTGTCCACGTGCATTGGAGGAGGGTTGTCTCCAGGTTACCTTGGTACCCCATCTCCTGGTTGGTTTCTGGCCCTCAGCCCCCAAGTCTTGGCAAACTTTGAAGCTCTGGGTTAAGGACAAACTTCTCTCCAGCAGGCAGATCAGGGTGGTAGCTCTCCAAAACACCATGTGGGATGCAATGTGAAATGCAACTCCAGCATTTACTTAACAATTTCTGTTTCTTCTAGCACTGTCATACTTCGGTTTAGTTTTCCTAACCTGTTTCTTCTACTTTTTCTTATAAAATGAGAAATATTAGAATTCTTGAACAGCTAAATCAGTGAAATGACATTTTCCTCTTTTACAAATGGTTATATAGACTGAGTGATAACTTAGGAATTAATATTCTTATGGATTCTTCATCAAGTGCATTTATCTACACGCTTCCCTCTGCGGTACAAACACCCACAGATGCTGCACAAGGAAAAAAAAAAAAAAACACAGATACCTGGAGGCAAAAAATAACTGCCCTCTACTCAAATGTAGCCCAGATGGTAAGAATGAGGACTGAACGCAATGATCTGAACTGCAGCTCCGGCCCGAGGAACTCCCCATGGAATTACAACAGGGAGGGTATAAAAGGAAGCTCTGGAAGCATTCAAATTAATTACAAACAGAGTCAGTCTTGTTGGGAACTGTGTGTCCAAGAATCCTTCTCCACGATTCAGCAAGTTCACAGCTCTTCCGAAGCTTGGCAGTGTCCCTTTGCTGGGGACCAGCTATCCCGTTCAAAGTGTGGAACGTCCCTGTGTGAATCAAAAATGACATCTCTGTGACAACCCATGGATGTGCTAAAACTAAGCCTTCCCAGCCTTAAGAAAAGTTGGTGGAGACTCATTTGAAGAGGTGAAACTCGTCATATATGGTGGGGTCAGAGTCATAAAAATAATCGTGATAATAACTGCTATCATCGAGTGAGTACTTATTCCACACACACAGGTAAGGTGCTTCTCAAGCCCATGCAATCTTTGCAGCCCCATATCACAAGCACTGTTATTACTCCCATTTTATTGATATAAAACCTGAAGTCCCTTGAGGTTAGCATCTTGCCCAAGGTCACACCTGCATGTAAAGGAGCCAGGTTTCTACGTTGTATTTGACTCCAGAGCCAAGCTCTTAAATGCCTCATACATCTCAACAGTTCATCCAAACAACTGGCTGAAATAGAACAGGCATTGTGATCATATGGGCAGGTTGGCTAGGAGGCCGTGATCCCAGAGGCCAAGACAGTACACTGAGCAGACACGATTCTCACTTCTCAGGTGGTCTCAGTGGCAATCTGCAGAGACAGCCTCAGGGAGTTCCACACATCTAAGAAGTGGAGGACTTGAGGGCTCCTTCATAAACCAATCCAAGGGCTGTGGAACTTGTGAGAATGTCAGAGGAAGAAATCTGATATGTAACCAGCCAACAGGCCCTGAGGTTTGCCGACCCTGTCACGCGAGAGACAAACCCTGGGAGGCAGGACCCAAATTAACCTCCTGCCATGTCAGGGGCTCTGCTGACCAAAGCCAGTGCAAGAGTGACAGGGCAGGGGAGAGCTTGAGTTTGCCATGCAAAACTTTCTAATGAAAAGCTTTATTTCATAGTTTCTTTCTATTAAAGGAAAGAGTATATTTTCTATTATCTTGGTGAAGGGGTCAATGTGATAGGTAATTACAACATGTTTTTTCCCCCAGTTCTCCATTAATCCCTGTATCCATGCCCTTTGCAATTGGATTTTTCTCCTCCCATCCTGTGGTGCCTCTATCCCCTGAAGATAGGCCAACTTTGTGACTTGATATGGGCAAGATAATTGAAGGAAGTGATGCTGTGCCATTTTCCAGCCTTGCCCTCAAGAGGCCTCACACACCTCCACGCCCCTGCCACCAGCCTGTGAACAGGTCTCAGCTGACTACTGAGTGATGAGAGGCAAGTGCCAGCCAAAAGCCAGCCAACCACAAGACATGCGAGGCCATCCTAATCCAGCCAGCCCCAAGCTGACCACCAGATGATCACAGATGCATCAACAAGCTCAGCAACCATCAGCTGATCCTGGCCCAGAGCAACATAACTGCCCTGCTGACCTATGGACTCATGAGCCATAGTCAATGCTTAGTGTTAGAAACAACCATGTTTTAGGGTAGTTTGTTACACAGCTGTGTAGCTAACTGATACAATAGGGTTCTCAAGGCATAAACAGAGAATCCTTCCCCAAGACACAGGGCAAATATGAGTTTGTTTTGAGTGCATAATAAGTCCATCATCTTATTTACTAAAACACGCTGCTTCAAGAATAACTACCATGTGTGGACTTTTATTTTATTTTATTTTATTTTATTTATTTATTTTGAGATGGAGTTTCACTCTTGTTGCCCAGGCTGGAGTGCAATAGTATGATTTCGGCTCACTGCAACCTCCACCTCCCAGGTTCAAGCGATTCCCCTGTCTCAGCCTCCTGAGTACCTGGGATTACAGGCATATGCCACCACACCTGGCTAATTTTGTATTTTTAGTAGAGATGAAGCTTCTCTATTTTGGTGAGGCTGGTCTCAAACTCCCAACCTCAGGTGATCTGCTCACCTCAGCCTCCCGAAGTGCTGGGATTAGAGGCGTGAGCCACTGCGCCCGGCCGATGTGTGAACTGTTAATATGTATGAGGTACTAGGAAAAGCACTTTTAGTCCCTTTGTAATTTAATCTTCACAGCAACATTATCTCAGCAGCCACACACAAGAGTTGAGATTTAATATTCTCGATGAAAAAACAGACTCAGAGAGGCTAACATGAACCCAAGGGCAACTTATCCCAAGCTCACATGCATACAGAGTATGCTTGAGAAGTTCTGTCTCTGTAATCAATTAATATGATGGGCTGGGATTTAAAAGTTTCCATCATGGCCACATAGCAGCTTCGTGTACATTTTACAAAGAGGAAGTTTTGTAAGTAGTAAGCCCTACCGGTTTTACCCAGTCTAGGAGAGGACAAGCATAGGCGAATCTAACGTGGCTCTCTGTGCCAACAGGAAAGAGTGTTTTTCTTTTCTCCCTGCATAAAAGTCAAAATAAGAGTCCAGGATGGGGTGGGTGGGGCGGGATATGGCAGGGGGTGCGGCGCAGTGGCTCATGTCTCTAATCCCAGCACTTTGGGACTCCAACTGGGCGCAAATTGAGGTCAGGAGTTCAAGACCAGTCTGGCCAACATGGTGAAACCCGGCCTCTATCAAAAATACAAAAATTATCCAGGTGTGGTGGCAAGCACCTGTAATTCCAGGTACTCAGGAAGCTGAGGCACAAGAATCGCTTGAACCCGGGAGGCAGAGGTTGCAGTGAGCCACTGCATTCCAGCCTGGGTGACAGAGTGAGACTCCATCTCAAAAAAATAAAAAATAAAAAATAAATGTCCAGGGCAGGAGTCAGAAAACTTTTTCTATAAATGGCAAGGTAGTAAATCTTTCAACCTTGGCAGGTCAAACAGTCTTGAATGCACCATTCTACCACAAAAACAGCCACAGATAACACACAAACCAACAGGTGCGGCTATGTCCAGTAAACCTTTATTTACCAAGATGGGGGTAGTTTCCTGAGCCCTGGCCTAAGGGACAGACAGAGAAGAGGGGAAATACACAGTAATGCTGGTGCCCTAACTCCCTGGAGTTAAGAAACAACAAGTAGTCTATTAAAGTCTCCTACTTCTAAGTGATATCTGAATCACCCATTGTTTTCTGTAAGTTATGACAGAAGTGACTAATTATTTCTTACTGAACATATTCATCTTGATGGACTTGCAATTATGTACCAGGGATGCTGTGTTAAGAAAGACCCAGGGGCTATATGGTGGGTCCACATGAAAGGGCACTGTGATTGATTACCAATGTCTGTCTTGGGCAAAAGAATGGAGAAAGATGGCACGAAATGAGTCAAACATCCCACACACTGGTCATGTATGTTCTAATCATCATTACCCATTTTCAATACAAATTAATTGACGCTAACTCAATTTAAAATGAATTGTTGATCATTCAGGCTGCTTTTCAGAAACAGGTGTGAATAATCTTCTGAATACCCTTGATCCAGTGATCTGGTTGCCAGCTTCAATCATTTCACCTTAAACGTCAAGAGCTGGTCAATACACTGAAGCTGGAAAGGACTAGGTAAAATTCCCTAACCACTACTATCTTCAAATATGGGCACTGAACTGGAGGCACAGTTCCAGTAACCCCCTCGCAACAATATTTACCTGAGCAGCCTTTATCTAGGCTAAGTCAAGCACTTGGGCAGTCCTGCAGGAATGGATTCCTTATCACTGAAGGCTCCAGCAATTACTCTTCTCTGCATGCAGAGCTAGGATGCAGGGCCACAGCAATTTCCTACAGTGGTCCTCGAAAACCCTGTTGAATTTCATTAATTAGCAATTATCTTCAGCTGAACACACAAAGTCCTATCTGTGGGCTAAGAGAAGCTGGAAACCCATCCAGCTAAAGTAGAAAAGACAAGATTTAAGAGGCAGTGGAAATATATCCGTGGATGCCACTCACTTCATTCTAGCCCTCTTAATTCCTAACTTTGAGACTATGAGACTTTGAGGGATTCATTTTCTAATATTCTATTTGGACTTGCACTATCCATGATGGTAGCCGATAACCATATGTAGCAATTTAAAATTAAACTAAAATAATATTAAAAATTTAGTTCTTCAGTCATATTCCAGTACTATTTCAAGCTATATTACTATACAGTGCAGAGGGAGAATATGTCCATCATCAAAGAAAGTTCTGATTCAGACTAAAGTACCAGGTACTGCAGCGCTCTGTGCCTATCTTCTGCATATGGCACAGCAGAGGCTGTTCACTACTGACACGCTAACCCTGTGTCTGCATGCAGTTTCTGGCTGGGAAGGGACATTCGGCCCACATGCAGGGTGGGTCAAGCCAGCAGTGCCAACAAATACCCCTAGAAGCAGGGCTCAGCGAGTGGCAGGTGGGAATCAGCAGATGAGCCTCCCAGTGTCCATGTTCCCTGGCTTACAGAGCTCCGAGGCGTGTCCTACAGAGGCTCCCAGAGTTGCCAAATTGCAATGAGTCCCAGCTACCCACAGCAATCATGTGCTTGCTGAAATCCCCTTAACTGGCTTGACTTGGGTTGCCTTCTATAGGAACCCACCTAAGACAATGAACTTCATTGGTAGTTCACAAATTGTAAGATAGTCACATTGATGTTGTCACTGAATCTTGGTGTTTGAAAACTAGCCAACTTTACCAGTGAAAAAGATGATCATTTATGGAATCAATATACGAGAGCTCAGAAAAAAATTAAGTCTGTTGCCTTACTTTACAGAATTCTTTTTTTTTTTTTTTTTTACTGTATTGATTTACTTTATATACTTTTGCATGCTTTATAGCACTCTTTATTTTTTTTACTGTGTTGGTATTTCTCAGTTTGATCATTTCATTTAATTACCAAACCCACTTTTGAATTATTTTAGCTATCTCCAAAAATCAAGCCACTCTCCAGGGACAATATTTGACCCCATTGAGAATACTGAAGGGAACACATCCCAGGCTCCGAAAGCTATTCCCATAGTCTGGCTCTCAGGACCGTTGGCCAATAACAAGTCATTAGGATAAGCAGACCATACTCATGGAGACAACGACCACGCATTTACATGTTTTGTTTCCTGTGTGACTTTTACAATTTGATTTCTTCATAGTCACACTTGTCTATTTCTCTTTGCTGTCTTTTTTGTTCTTAATAGCTTTTTTCCCGATATAATTCACCTGTCATACATTTCACCCATTGAAAATGTACAATTCCACCTTTTTTTTTAGTATACTCACAGGATGTACAGCCATGTTTTTTCTTGTCTTCTTTCACCATAAATGGAAACAGGCAGTTCGACCTCACACATTATTCCTGCTTAAGAACCTTATGGCTACATTCAAAAATCAAAGCCCAAGCCATATGCAGTGGAGGACAATTTACCGCCACTGAGGCTAGGCAACAGAATATGCAATAGTTATACCAATGTTGCTCCTTCCCCTCCATTTTTCAGAATTACCATGTTCAGTCATCAGTTCACCTAATCCCCAGGGCAGTAATATCATCAGTTATACTGCACACACACACATGCACACACACACACATTAGCAAGACTGGACTCACCAGTAACATACTGTTTGTTCAACGAAATATAAATTCCCACACAAAAATGTATTCTTTTAAAAAATGCAATTTCTCCCTAGTTCTCTGATTCTTACTGATACCAAAAACCACTTTGGTGAAATGATTCCCTCCTCTTCCCACATCGCTCTTGCAACAGGCCAAATCTGTCACTTCCCCCTGAGACTCCTGCATCTGTTGGGGCCACTTAAGCTCCCACCAGAATCTGCTTCTCAGTTCCTAGTTTGAGCACCCTGGTTGTAGTGGACAGATGCATTAAAGCAGATAAATATTAAATCCAGGGGGGGAAGATAAAAGGGTACCACCACTCTTTATAAACAACTGAATGACCACAACTACTGATGTCAGGGATAAATTTCTTTCCAGGGACACCCACTGTCCCACTACATATCCCCTCACTCCTCAGACAGATGACAGATAGACAGACACATGGCTTGAAGTGTGAAGGGTTTACAACTGCTGCCCCTCTTTAAAGAATCACTCACAATTTTGAAGGACATTTCCCTGGCCCTCCTGGTTTCTGGCAGGATGATGGCACAACAAAACAGTCCTCTATTAGCCACAAGAACCCAGCCACAGCCCCTTCAGCCTGCTAAAGAAAAACTTCAGTTCATCTGACCCTGGGAGGAGCCAAAACCAGAAAGCTATTTAGAGCATCCTCCCTAAATTGTCCTGGCTCCCTAGACTTCAGAATTCCAAATTCTTGATGACGGTGGCTGGCAACACAGGGTAGAGGCAGAGAACAGAATCCACCAACAGGCAAGAAAAGCCACAGCCTCTGTGCCCTCAGAGCATCCCATGTAGTGCTGGAGTATCCATGGGACCAGGGTCCTCTTGCCACCCTCCTATTTTAGGGATCCCTGGTACCCCCCTCACCAAATGCCCCTCTGAAACCTCGAGGTGGTTTGTTCCCTGTGGAACTGGGTCTCCTCAGTCCTGTTCTGGGTTTCTATTTATTCTTCCCCAGTGCTTAAGACTGAAGGCAGCTCCACAGCAGAAAGAAGTCAGTTGGAGAGAGATGCATTTTTGTCATTCTTGGCATGTGTCAAAGTCATGTTGGAAAAAGAAACCTGGTCAATTTTTAGAGTTGCTGAAAGGCACTGAGTGACTGCACTAAAGACATGTGTTGTATAAAAGAAATAGAAAGAGATGGTGTGCCAGAATCATGCTATAATCCTAAAGACATCAACCCCATGAAGGTGAGGGCTGGTGAGGGGAAACAAGACTAGGGGACTCAGGGAGCTGCCCTGCTTCCTGTTGAGGGGTGGCTGTGTCCCCAGCGAGGCCACAGCGGTGGCCCACTGGTTTCTGTTCCTGCTCAGTGTCCCACTACAATTCAAGCTCCACACAATAATCAAAGTGATACATGGAGACATGAATTCATCAATGTCACTTCATTCTTCCAACTTTCCATGGACTCCCTCTGCTACTCAGAATAAAATCCAAACTCCTTACCAAGGCAGACAAGACCTTAGATGGTCCAGCCCTGCAAGAAGCTCCAATTCTTCTCCTTCTCTCCCTAATCCCCAGCTGCAATGTCCTTCTCTGTTCCTCAAGAAACTCCGTCTCCCTCCTGCTTGGGTGCCTTTGCAGTGGCTGGTCTCTCTGCCTGGAATGTTCTTCCTTGGCTGGTTATAGGAATGACTCCTTCCCTCAATCAGATTCCTTTTTCCCATGGCTCCTGATCCAAAGGACCCCTCCCATCGATCCCCATCAGACCTATTCCTCGTTCCCTTTTTCTGTAACACCGATCAAAATCAGATGCTTTCGAATTGTTCTTTGTTTATTCCTTAATTCTGACACCTCCCCCTAGAATGGAAGCTTCATGAGAATCAGGAGCTTGTCTGTGTGGCTCACAGCATGAAAGATGGGGCCTGAGATGGACCAATGACCAATCAATCCTGTGAGAAGTCATCAATCAGTCAATAAAAAAGGGGGTCTTATTTCTTCTATTTTTTTGCAGAGAAGTAATTTCAAACTTGTGGAAAAATTACGACAATCTTACAAGGAACTCCCCATAAACCCTTTACCCTGATTCACCTATTGTCAATATTGTACTCATTTTTGTTAGCATTCTGTTTATCTATCTATATCGTTTCTCTCTCTATTTTCTCTATCTATCAATCAATCTATCTATCTATCTATCTATCATCTATCTATGCATTCATCCATCTATCCTATCTATCCATCTATCAATCATAGCTATTCTAATATATCCACCTACTTACCTATCCATCTGCCACTCATCCATCCATCTATCTATACCATTTTTCCTCAACTGTTCTAGAGTAGGTAGCAAGCATCATTGCCCCCACCCTTAAATACTTCAATGCTTATTTCCCAGGAATAAAGGAATTCCCTAACACAACCACAGCACACTCATCAATTCCAGTAAGTTTATCACTGATACAATTCTTTTATCTAAACTTCTGTCCATTTTCAAACTGTCAGTTGACCTGATAATGTGCACTAAAGCACTTCTCCCTCCAGTACAGGATCTGATCCAGGTGTGGTTAATTAGCTGTCCCACCTCCCTGGTCTCCTCTAATGTGGAACTATTCCTCAGCCTTCGTGTCTTTCACAACTTCAGCATTTTGGAAGAACACAGTCTCTTGCTTCAATAGAATGTTTCTCGTTGGGGGTTTTTCTGGTGCTTCCTCATAACTAGATTCAAGTCATGCCTTCCTTGCCAGAATACTGCAGGAGGGCAGGTGCATCACATGTGGAGGGCACCACGACCATCTGGTCTCCTTGGCGATGTTAACTTTAACAAGGAAGTTTCAGTCAAGGTGCAGTCATATTTCTCACCGTACACTTACGAGAGGCATTTGAAGACCATGCAAATATCCTCTTCCTCATCCAAACTTTCCCATGGATTTTGCGTCTACTGATGACTTTTATCAGACCAATATTTACTGTGATCGCTACAAAATTATGAGTTTCCAACTCAGCACCTTCTCCACGTTTAGCAGTTAATAGTCAGTGTTCTACTGAAAGCAAGAGCCCTTCTCCTTCCACATTTGATTCTCCACTGCTTTAACTATTTATTATAGGTAAGAAATTATGGATTCTTACTTCTCAAGATTTATATTTTATCTCCTCTCCCGAAATATCCCACATTTGGCTAGTGAGAGCCCTTTCAAATGGCTTCTGTATAAAAGGGGATAATTTTTAAGTACATCCATAAAATCCTGGTTGCTTCAAAGATGCCCTTTTTCCTCTTTAATGGGGAAATAAGCGTTTCTCCCACATCAAGGCTCTGGATAGCTGGGGGCCATTTAATTGGCTCAGCCACAGCTCTTCACTGTCCCTGACCACCTCCTCTGGGACAAAGAGAAACCAGCGGACTGAGGAGTCTGAGTGGGTCCAGACCCAGTGCCTGGAGGCCCTCCTCAGCCCAACCCTGACCAGGGAAACCTCTGGCTAGGAGACAACAGCACCGCATCCCTGCAAGCAACTAAGATGGTTCCGTCCTAAGGCATGATTTTGTTTCAGAAGATGAGTGTGTCATCTGGTTAGCCCCAAACTCTTGCTGCAATAAACATGGTGTAAAATGGTCTCTGATGTGTGCTAAGGAGCCCTTCTGAGTTAAAATCATGTGCAGAGACTGCAGATGATGAAAACTAATTCCAACTAGCTCGAGGGGTGTCCAGTAATATGGCAGGCCTCTAACCTGGAACAAGCAAAATTTCACATACGTCAGATCACAGAGGGTCCCCACATGCTGCCAAGGTCAAAGCCTTGACCTTCAAATAGCACAGGTAAGAGGCTAGCACTCACTGTGTATTAAGTAGATGAGATGAAGCAAACAGCAAACTCCGAACCAAGGAACATGTTTTCAACCACAAACTAACTCACTTGAGTGACTTAGCTATGAAGGGGAAAAAATATTTCTGGGGCAGAAGATTCAGAAGGAGGGATCTTATCTGTTCCCAGAAGAATAAATCCACAATATATCTCACTGCCCTGTAAGCTAGGCAACAAATTCAATAATACTGCATACAAAATAGCCTTCATAGCTTTATGATAGAATATAACAATCAGATATTATAATGACCAAAGTAATGTGACAAACTTCTTTCTTGAGCATATGAAATGATTTATAAGTGCCCAAGGAATAGATGAACTAAAACTGGACTCGAGAGCATCTCATTGTGTTGCCTATAGGAATAATGACTGGCTGTACTGATGGGAGGGAAGGTACGCTCATGGAATGAAGGAGTGCAAGACATGAATTCAGATCAGTTAATATGAAAAGAAAAAAGACTCTGTGAAGCCAGTACATTCAGGTAAACAGGAAACCATTTCATTAGCATAAAAACTAGCTTTTTTTTCTAACCAATAAAAAAAAATCTTATTCCCATTTTTCCTATGAACTACTATACTACTTCACCTTTCTGTAGCAAAACTAAAAAGAGTTATCCATCTGCTTTGTTTCCAATCCTTCCCCTCCCATCCTCTTTTGGACCCATTACAATCAGAATTTTGTTCCCACCAGCACCACAACTCTTCCCGTCCATGTCACTATGGCCTTGGGGTTGCCTGATGCATCCACAGCCTGCAACCCATCACTCACTCCCACCTCCCTGGTGCCCAACTTCCAGGCCACCTCTCCTGATCCTCCTCCCACCTCGATGGCTGCTCCTCCCAGCCTCCTCTGCGGGCTCCTCGCAGAGCTTGGGCTGGGCCCTTGGTCCCCTCTCTGCTCACGCTTGCTCCTGTGGGGAATCCCCTCCACCTCGTGGCTATCAGTACAAGCTTCTGTCTTCCTCCCAGGTCCCCCTTGGTATCTCCAGCCTTGACCTACAGCCTGAACTCCAGATGCACACACTCTCATTATCATCCTACTCATGATCTCAACTGGGATACCCAGGACACATCTCAAAATGAGCACTTCCAACACAGGACACCCGGTCTCCCACGAAGCTCACTCCACCCACCCCTCACCTTCGCCTACAACTGCTCAGGCCAGGAATTGCAATCTTCTATTGCTCTCTCTCTCACCCACACCCACTCCTTCAGGATGTTGTCACTGATTCAAACCATGTCCAGTCAATCCTGCAGGAAGGCAAACCATGCCCAGAATCAGATACCTCCTCACCCCGCCCCTGTTACTGCTCTGAACTGAGCCACAATTATTTTAATACTCTCCAGAGTCTTTCACTTTCCACTCTTGCCCACTACATTTGACTATCAATCCAACACTCTGGTTGATCCTTTAACAATGTACACCTGGTCACGGGAAGCAAGAGGCAGCTCTCCACTCCACAGTGAATACAGAAGACCTCCATCAGCCCCGAAGGCCCTAAGAGACCTGGTTCCCCATGACCTCTGACATCCCTCCTACTCCTCTCCTCCTCCCTCATTCCGCTCCAGCCACACTGACCCTCCGTGCCATCCTCTGGACACACCAAGCGTGCTTCCATCCCTGGCCTTTGCTACCCTTCTGCCTGGATGCTGTTCCTCAGAACTCTCCAGGGCTCCCTCTCTCCCTCCTTCAGAGATTGCTCAAATGTCACCTTCACAGAGACTTCAACCTTGGCCTTAAATTGCAAGCCCTCCAAACTCCCCCAATTCATCGTCCCTCTCACCTTGTTCATTTTTTTCTGTATCACTTTCGAGCATACTTTACATTTATTTATGTATGTTTTTTGTTTGTCTTCACCACCAGCCCCCGCCACCCCAATGGAAACTCCATGTATGTAAGGACTTTCCCTTCTTTGTTCCTTGTCCTTATGTCCCAGAACACATAACGAGCAACACACAGTGGGTGTCCAGTAAATATATATTGAATGAATGAATGCACTTCTACACAATCTTGTGGAAATGTAGACAAAACAAGAAGGATGCACCCATGCATCAGACCATGAAAGTCGGGGAAACCAAGAAAGCCACAGGCGTCCTGAGGCTGGGAGCAGACAAGCTCACGTCAGTAACATCTAACAATGATATGATGACAAAGACCACATGCAAATGGAACAGAGAGTCATCAGAGCAGAACCATATGTTCTGGACCAGCTCCACTTGAGGGAAAGATATGGAGACCTTGTACAACCCTTGTCAGAAAGGTTGTAATGTGTGAAGTCTCATGCTGAGATTCCAGAGGGTGTTCTGGGTAGAGCACTCACTGCCACTTCTCTTGTTTATTCTGGCAGAAGTCTGTGAAGTTAACAAATTATTTGTTGCTCATATGTTCCATCCGTTGGCATCTCTACCTGGGGGCATCTTGCATGGGGAAATGAAAGAAGGATTTTTTTCTTGACAACCCTGTGCCTTGACATTTGGGAACAAAGCCGTTGTGGCTGCCTGCTGCTCTGTCTACCCCGCCATGGAGTGAGGACACACGGGAGTCAACAATGACCTTCTCAGTAGCTGGAGAAGCTCAAGGCATTTCCAATAATCTACCACTCCAGTAATCACCAGAGAAAAGAGCTTTAGAAATTACCTTCCTGGTGGATGAAACAGAACAGGACAAAATGATCCAATACTTGGTAGCTAAACATTAGTAAGATTTTTTAAATTACAGAAATAAAAATGTTAAATTAAATGTAGAGAACAGTAATCCTTCATAAAATGGGAAGGCCGCAACTCTTTCCTAGAGCAAAGTCTCCTTCTAATGAGTTTCTAAACAGGACCTAATTACTGGCAGGATTTACATTTCCTGGATTTCCAAATAATCTATTTCTGTAAAACAAAGGAAACAAGCTTTATTCTGTATTTTAAAAAGGAAAACATACTTTAGGAGGCTGAGGCAGGAGGATCACTTGAGGCCAGGAACTTGAGGGAAGCCTAGGCAATACAGTGAGACCTTGTTGCTACAAAAAATAAAAGCACAAACATTAGCTGCTGTGGTGGCATGTGCCTGTAGTCCCAGCTACTCCAGAAACTGAAGCAGGAGAATCTCTGGAGCCTGGAAGGTCGAGGCTGCAGTGAGTTATGATCGCATCGCTGCACTCCAGCCTGGGAGACCAAGGGAGACACTATCTCAAGAAAAAAAAAAAGAAGAAGAAAAATGAAAGAAAAGAAAAGAAAAGGGAGAAAAGAAAAGAAAAGAAGGAAAGAAAGGACTGAATGTGCTAGAAATTCTCCTTGTTATCCTGATCCAGCTCTACATACCCGCTGCCCCTAGTTTGTGCCCCAGGGGGCCGAATCTGGCTCCCTTCCCCTCTGGCTTCCAGGTGGATTTGGCCAATGGCAGGAAGTTAAAGAGTGAAAGAAGAGAGTAGTCAGGATTCTCATTCTCATAGTTCTCTCCCAGCCCATAGTCCCCATCAAGTCCCCAGCGTCCACAGCTCGTCCCTGTCCTCCTTTGCTCCCTTGGGCAGACAGTGGTGATGGCCCCTCACTGTGGCTCCTCTGGGTGCTTCACCATCTGCTCTTGGCTCCCTTGTCCTGCCCACATCTTGGTAACGGGGGCCCTTCATGAAGTATTACTCCCTTTGCATATCCCATCTGTTGCTTACAGATCCTGGATGCCGAAGGAAGAAAGCACGTTCCAGGCAGAACACCACACTCGGAGAGAAATATAGGTTCAAATATAGGTCCCTAATCCTAAAATACAATATCCAAAATGCTCCAGAATCCAAAACTTTCTGAGCACCAACATGAAGGCACCAGTGGAAAATACCACACCTGACCTAATGTGACCGGTTGCAGTCAAACCGTTGTTTTGTGTATAAAATTCTTTGAAATATTGTACAAAATTACCCTCAGACTACGTGTATAAGGTGTATGAGATCCGGCCACTGCACTCCAGCCTGGGTGACAGAGCGAGACTCCGTCTCAAATAAATAAATAAATAAATAAATAAATTTCATGTTTACATTTGGGTCCCCCTCCTCAAGATGTTTCTCTCTCTATATATATATATACACACACACACATATGCATATATATGTATCTATACACACACATATACATATATATGTCTCTCTATATATAAACACACATGTATATATACATATATATGTATATTTGCAAATATTCCAAAAATCAAAAAAAACAAAAAAAAAAAACTCCAAATCCCAAACACTTCTGGTCTGAAATACTTCAGATAAGGAACACTCAACCTGGACATCCCTAGGGCCCTGGTAGCTGCCTCCTCTTCCATGGAGGTGGTCACGAAGGAACATGGCACTGGAAGAAACCACCATCATTTCTGAGAACAGAAAGGACGATTCATCCAACGCAGCACCCAAGGCTGTGGAGAGCTTGTACAACCCTTTTACAAGCTGGATTCCCTTTTTAGTTAGTTTGTTTATTTTTTGAGGCAGGGTCTCACTGTCGTCTCCCAGGCTGGAGTGCAGTGGTGCCATTACAGCACACTGCAGCTTTGAACTCCTGGGCTCAAGGGAACCTCCTGCCTCAGCCTCCCCAGTAGCTGGGACTACAGGGATGCACCACTATGCCCAGGTAATTATTATTAGTAGTAGTACTTTGTAGTACAGACAAGGTCTCACCATGTTGCCCAGGCTGGAACTTCCGGCCTCAAGGGATCCCCCTGTCTCAGCCTCCCAAAGTATTGGGGTTACAAGTGTCAGCTATTGTACCCGGCCTGGGTTCCTTCTCTCCTAAGGGGGTGACCCCACTCTGACCGAAAAGCTACCTAAGGTATTTTAGGAGTGCAAGAGAATGACAAGCATGAGTAAGAATGAGATGGTGTCATCTCAAAAAAAAAAAAAAAAAAAAGGCTCTACCATCCATTCACCTTCCGAGGCTGTCATAACAGCAGAACTGTGCCTCTTGAATGTCAACTGCCAGGGTGACTACTGAAAAGTGAAGATAGCAAGAGGATTAACTCGCTAAACAAAAGTCTGAGACATTTCTCAGGATGGCATGTGTCACAATATTAATCCAAAAATCAGATTGTGTTAAACTCTTTGGGAAAAATAAGATAATTGACTTATCCCAATTTCCAGCCATATAATTGGTATTCTATAGACACAGCCTAAGGGAACCTCAGTAATAAAGCAATAACTTGATTTCCTTTGATTATGCGGATGGGTAAAAATGTCAAACCCTCATGGTGCAGAGTCAGGAGAAGCGGTGAGAAGCGTGGCCAGAGAGCACAGTGAACCCCAAGGCCAGGACAATCCTGGGGGACATGGGATTGTGACACCACTTAGTGCCAACCTGTGAAAGACACGTTCTTAAAAGCAGAACTTCCCACTCATCTGTTAGAGCAGTGAAAATGTCTTGTGATAAATGCCACAGGATGTATAATTTAGACACGATAATATCTGTGTGACCCAATCTCACAGCGGTTAAGAAAAATATTTAAATAAAAAAAGGTTTAAAACCAATCCAGTGAAGTTTTAGCACCAAGGAAAGCAGCATTCTGGCTAATTTCCCCTTCTCTAATGAGGGGAAAGGACAGTCAAATTTGCCTCCTAACATCCACTTGTGACTTATCATCCACCACAGTGAGCAGCCAGGAGATTTCACATGACTGAAACAGGAAGAATTATTTAATGGCTTGGGAAGAGCATTTTTAATTCTGAAGTGTTCCCAGGCCAGATCATGGCAGCAACCAAGCTTGTTCAGTCATCACCAGCAGTGTTTTCTGGGCTCCCAGTGATGAACGCTCCCTGTGTGTGATCTCGTGTACCAATCAATGACCTTGCGAGGCAGGTATTCTTCTTATCTATGACGGACTAGAAAGCAAATATTCTTAATTTAGCAGACTTTTTTGAAATGCTAATGATGCTGCTGATGATAATAACATCAATTAAATGGTTTGCAGAGCTACCAAAAAAATAAAATTCTTAAAACTGAGTAGTGGGAAGGAACAATTTTCCAGCTAAAGCTTATTCTTCTGCCATCTCAGCAAATGAAGTTCCAGCTTTCACTTTTCCTCATGGGTCAGTGTGGCTTCCAGCACCTCTCTGACGGAAGGTTCCATAAAATGTATAAATGGTAGCTAAAGTTCCCCTTAGGTCTCAGCCTCCCATATTAACCTCTGGTGAACTCGCTGGATGTGGAGTTCACAGGGGGAAAACTGACAGTGAGGACATCCCCGCAGCAGGCTAGGGATGCGCTGGATGGACAGCTGTCTGGATGCGAAGGTTTCGTCCTGTTGGCTCCACAAGGCCTTATTCCATTGGTTCTCGAGGTACCATTACATTTTAAAATATCTTACATATAAAAGAAATGACCAATCTTGCCAGCAACAACCACTCTAGTTGAAACCTCTGTGTCCTAGGACAAATCTGGAACATTTTCAGGCTGGACCATCCAAAAGCTTATGTGGCATGGATGTGCTCGCACTCTAACCTCCGCTAGTCCATGCATAAACTTTGTTCCAGGTCATTCTACTTATAATTATAAAGCTCTATTCTCAATGCTCTAATAGCTTGAAGAATAAAGAAGGTTATATTTCTTCTTAATGGAAAATTTCTTTATCCAAAATGGGTTCCTTCCAAGCCCCACTGTCTTTATGTCCACCATCTTTTTGCCAGCTCCAGCTGATAAGGAGAGTTCATCCTGACAAGCTCAGAGAAGGGCCTAACCACAGGCCCTTGGTTTGCTGCATTCCAGGAGCTTGTGGCAGTGGGCCAAGGTCTGGTGTGCAAATTGCATCTCTTGTGTGTGCAGAGTGAACATGTTTTTATTTTAAATTACAAGATAGATTGCTATAACCTAACTAAATTTCACAGAACAGGTAGATGTAGGATAGAGGGAAATCCCAAGCCTTTGAAAGTCAAAAATGCCCCCGCAGGAAAGAACAAGGTGAGTTTTTGGAAATTCTGTTAGGACCATGTCAGCTTAAATGGGCTTTTATGTCCAAAATTGGGACAATTTGAGAATCAAAAAGACCAATGAAGATAATGGGTTGAAAAGGGAAGGAAGGAAGGAAGGAAGGAAGGAAGGAAGGAAGGAAGGAAGGAAGGAAGGAAGGCAGGCAGGCAGGCAGGCAGGCAGGCTGGCTGGCTCAATTTGGGAACCCATAATGATACTAAAAGGGGGAGGGGTATTTTTAGAGAGGAATATCAGCTAATGTAGAAAAAATTACTGAATAGGAAAATCACCATTTTGCACACCTTTCTATAATAACAGATCTAGGAGAGAATGATCCAAGGATCCTAAAGCCACAGGGGGAAAGGCTGTTGAGATACAGGAGCACCTTACATAGACAAAGCATCAACCTGGTGGACACTTCATAACCAAGTAGTCAGAGCTAACAAACATGAGAGACATTGGCATCGTGTGGCTCCTGATGTGACGCACTGGGAAGGGCATCACACCCCTGATGTCAAAGATGTTCATCTTGCATCTAATCAGAGAGAGGCAATCAGTTAATCAGACAAGTTCAGAGCATGGGGCATTCTGCAAGTCAACAGGCCTGGATGCATCCAAAGGTCAGTGGCTGGAAGAAAAAGAAAAATGGCAGGAGATTTTCTAAAATGCAATGTGGGAACCTTGACTAGATTCTAAATTTAAAAAGTAAAACTATAGACTTTGGGGGGCGACTGGGAGAAATAAGAATATAGGAATATATTAGATATTATTGACATTATTTTTGACCAGAAAATGGAACTGTATTTATTCAATGTCTTGGAAGGTAACTATACAAAACTTTACAGCATCTTCTATCCACTGTCCCTTAACAAATGGTTTTAATTATTTTAAGCCCATTTAAATATAACAAGTGTCTTAGAGACCTAAGACATAAGATAGTCTTAAGATGATTTGTACTGATTTCTGGATGATCTGACAGTCTAGAGATAGAAGTGGCTTTTAATTTTCTAAGATTTTCCAAGATTGAAGTCATGTAGCATGAGCTTCTCTAAATTTCCTTTTCTTTCCTTCACATATTTTCATTGTCTTCACCAATTCATGTTTTCCCTCTGCCTGTTGCCTCCTTAGTGCTAAGTGAATTGTTCAGCCTATGCCAAGGACTCGGGAAACGCCTAGTCCATAATCAGCCATCGTTGTGCTCGCTCCATCACTCAAGTCCTTAATGTGACAAAAACCTTATTTGTATTGTTTTCAAACTTCTTAAGGTTACTGCTCCAATGTCTTGAGTGCGATAATGACACTGTAGTTATGAATAGGAATATAATGGCCTTGTTTCTAGATCAGGCTGAAGTATTTAGAGCCAAAGGGTCATGACGTCTGTCTGCAGCTTACTTTCAAATGTTTTTACAAAAAAACAAGTAAACTATATACATAAATACATATATATACACACACACAGTCAACCCTCTATATCTGTGGATTCCAAATTCACCATGGATACAGAGCACTAACTGTATATACACATAATACACGCATATGTATGTATACATATACATCCACATATTCAATACATATATATGTGTGTGTACATGTATACACATTCTGTATACAGTCAATCTTCTGTATTCATGCATTCCACATCTACAGAGTCAACCAACTTCAGATTGAAAATATCTTAAAACTTGCATCTGTACTGAACATGTAGACTTTTTTCTAGTAATTATTCCCTAAACAACATAGTAAAACAACTACTTAGATAGCATTTACATTGTAATAGGTATTATAATTAATCTGGAGATGAGTTAAAGTATATGGGAGGATTGTATCAGGGATTTGGGTACCCTCCCTCAGATTATGGCAACTGTGAGTGGTCCTGGAACAAATCCCCTGAAGACTCCGAGACACAACTGAATAGTAATAAAATATGTGCAACATAATGTAACATGCATGTGTGTGTTCATAATGCACAAAAGAGAGAGACCAAGCAGATGTGATAAAGCTCCTGCATAGGATGTGGACATAAAGCCAGACATGAGCTGTATTCATGAGGCCAGCACACTCAAAGCAGAATGACCATCCCATGAACAAAGCAAGGGATAACATCTGTCCCAGAAAAAATGAGCAGATGTCCAAATCCAAGAGCTCCAGAACAGCAATTCAGCATCAATCTCTTAAATGAGGTGGAAATAATCTTTTAAGTTCCACTCAAGCATCTCCTCATGTTAATTTCATAACTCGACCTTTATGATGTTAGTAAATTACCATATTTTGAGTGAAACAAAAACACATGCACACCACTTCTCCAAATGACAAAGCCTGGCCCGTCTGCGCCCGACAGAAAACAAAGCCACGAAACAGCTACAGAGCAGGACAAGGGACATTGGCACGTCTTCAGCTCAACTTTTATTTAAACACACTGGGCTCCAGGCACAGCCTTGACCTGCCAACAGATTTAAGCAAACGTAATTAGAGGTGAGCAAGCTACAAGGACCCAGCTTTCCCAATCCATGCTGCAGCTGCCGAGAAGTAGAGCAGATCTAGAAGGGCTGCCCCAGGAGTTTCAGGAGGAAGCTCTGTGACCTCCCCGTGACTGGCGGGGAGCCACCCACCCTTTGACAAACCCAGTGCACTGATTCCTTAGGTGTGCGTCCCATGACCCCATGGTCAAATGGGCACAGGCCAGCTGGGGTACACATGTATGGGTGTACCAGCTGTTAAAATACCGAGATGCTCTGTACCAGGTGGTAAATAACCGCCCTCCAAATGCCTCCAGTGCCCCCTCCTGTGCTTTCGTGCTGCCTCCTCCACCAGGACCCCTCATGATCGCCTCCCCCATGACCCATTAACTCCAAGAGCTAAAATCTCACTACATCCAACCTAGGGCCAAGTACTCTGTCATTGTTGAGTATTTTAAACAGCACTCTGCCTCCTAGACTCTGGTGCTTCCAGGGCAAGGAGTCTATTTTATTCATTTCTGCATCTCTAGCATGTCTTGAAGCCACACCCACAGAAGTACCAGTTCAATGCATCCACCAAGGACCCAAGAGGAGCTTGCCATGAGGCAGGGCTGCTTGTGAGTGAGGGAGAGTGAGCAGCAGCGAGTGGCTGTGGGTGGGTATCACACTACTGCATTTGAGCCACATCTGAGTTTCAGGTGCAGGGCCTATGAACCACAATAGGTTTGAGGCACTGATTTATGTATAAGGCAGTTCTGCTGGAAAATGCTTACTTGAGATACACTTCTTAAGTAATAAACACACACACATATTTATGGAGCAAAAATTAAGCCCAGCCAGCCCCTACCAGTGTCATGCTCATGGGACAGTAGAGTCCATGGTTCCTTTAGATTCACTTTGATCTTCTATCTCTACTTCCTTAAATGAAATAGAGCCTCACCCTGGAAAACCAGTTGTAAAGTCTAGAGTGGGAAGAGGCAAAGAACAGCAGTGCAGTGAACTCACTGGTAGGCAAAAAGAAACAGAGGCTCTAAAACGTGGCACAAGGGAGCTCTCACATCACCAAGACCAGGATCCTTCTCGAACTTTCTTCTGAGGTCTGGAAAATGCTGGTAACAAGGGCAAGAACTGTGTGGAAGTAAAGACACTGTCCCAAAAGGAGAAAAAAAAGGCATCATTTAGACCAAGGCAGCCATTCAGCACGGAACAAGACAGAATATTTATCTTCCCTTGCAGGCAGGCTGTAACCCTGCAAGTGATAGGGCAGGAGTTCTGGGGACATGACTGCCCCGCCCCCATCAGCCTCTCTTCCAGCCCTGACGAGCATCCCACATGTCCCTGTGCTGTCTTTCCTCACTAAAACGAAGTGTCTCAGGTGCACAGCAGTATTCCCTCCCTACACCTACCCTTCTACCTGTGGGACGAGCAAGAGACTAGGACTGGGGATTGCAAGGGGGCCTCTTCATGGCAAAGGAGCACACGTGGTGTTTCCCACTCTTGATTTCATACCTGGTAATAAGAGTAGCTTAGTCTCAGGAAATGAGCATGAGGAGAGCTAACTCGGCTTTTCTGGAAAAGTCATGAATATCAGTACTAGGGATGAGGAAGTAGCACAGCCTCCCCAGGAAGAGGTGCCACTGTTTCCCCTGGCTCTGGTTTTTCTTGGGTCTTGTCTCTCAGCCTCCTCATCATGGCTAATTCTTCCCTAGGTCTACCATCACCCACCTACAAAAGGATCCAAGTAAATGTCTTGGCTTTCAATCCCACTGAACAGACACTGAAAGTAACATATTTGGGAGGTGACGAAAGAGAAAGAAGGAATAGAGAGGGGGAAAGGCTGCTCATAAAGCTTGCGTTATCCAGCAGGTTACGGCTGCGGGCAAGTGCAGCATAATCCTACTGGACAACTCTAGGAGACAGTGCAGACTCGCGTCTCAGAGCCAGCCCCCTGTAGGAATGAGGGAGTTGGGGTATTTATACACCACCTCCCATCAGCCATTGGTTGAGGGCTGCTCCAGAAGTTATTAAGTCTCTGACATTTCCAGCCTGCCATGCACAAAGCAGTGTGGACTCTGGCATCCAAAGAAAGCCTTTGGGCAAAGGAATGCAGGTGTGAGCAGGTGGAATGTGGCCAGTGTGCACCAACATGGTAAGAGCAACGAACCACGGGCAGGCAGGGTGGTGTCTGCTTCCTGAAAGACTCAGAGAATGCAGCTATTACTATACCAGCTGGGATGCCCAAGGGCACCTTTATGTAAAAGGCTTACACTCCTCAGGAGAGAGGTGTCCTGTAAACACAAGGCATGCTTATCCACCCAGACAAGCAATTCTATTTCCCTGGCAAGACGGGGTGAGCTGGTGAAGGGGAGAACAAAAGAGACCCCTCCCCAAAGATGAGTGTACATGTCTACAGCAACTCAAAGGAGGAACAGATCTTCCTCATCAGCTTTCTAAACAGGTGTCCTGCAGGGGGATGGGAAACTGTTTTACCCTTTGGGGTCACAGGAGTGAGGGGTGGCCTGAGAAGGCATGGCCCATGGGCCTTGCTGTGGTGGCTTTGTCCTGAAGTGATCTTTTTCCTTTTGCCTCTTTTCTGTGAATGCAGCAGGTCACAGGGGAGTCATCTTGCAGAGCAGAGTGGAAATAAAAGTAATACTTGGCAATTAAGGAGAAACAGAAATGAGATGATTCTAAGACCTTGAATGCATGTGTCTGCCCGGCTACCCGGCAGCTCACTTAGAAATCAAGGAGACTCAATTTTCGCTTTCCTTGCAATTGCTTTTGGCATTTTTGTCATGAAATCTTTGCCCGTGCCTATGTCCTGAATGGTACTGCCTGGGTTTTCTTCTAGGGTTTTTTATAGTTTTGGATTTTGCATTTAAGTTTTTAATCCATCTGGAATTGATTTTTGTTTATGGTGTAAGGAAGGAGTGCAGTTTTTAATTGTCTGCATACAGCTAGCCAGTTCTCTCAGCACCATTTATTAAATAGGGGCTCCTTTCCCCATTGCTTGTTTTTGTCAGGTTTGTCAAAGGTCAGATGGTTGTAGGTGTGTGGCCTTTTGTCGGGGGTGGGAGAAGGAAGAGCGCCAGGAAGAATAGTTAACGGATGTTGGGCTTAATACTTGGGTGATAGGATGATCTGTGCAGCAAACCACCATGGCACGTGTTTACCTATGTCACAAACCTGCACATCCTGCACAGGTACCCCTGAACTTAAAAGCTGAAAATTTAAAAAAAAAAATCAAGAGATTCTATTTTTAAAAAAATTTGCAAAGAGAGTTAATTGGGAACACTTAAAGAAGTCTGCCTCCTCAGCAAAGACACAGAGATCATTCTCATTTTCTCCTCAGCAAAGTCCACTTCAGGTCAGGTGACCTCTCCCCAGTCCCTAGAGCCAACCTGGCCTGGACCCCAGGCTCCTACCCAGGGAGTGTCGGCATGACTTGGTGTCTGGCTGATTTACGGCTCCCATCGTCTTCGCTGAATCCCAGAGTTTTTGAAAATGCTAGACATTTTCAAGATTAGTTTTTTTTTTATTTGACTGATTTACGAGCCATAGCTCGGATTAAACAGGGAAACCCTGTCGTGTCAAAGGAACCATTGTACTTGCTCCCAGTGCGGTGGAGCAAACCCTGATGTTTTTCAGCCCAGCCCCTGACCCAGTGGCCGTAGGCACACTGCCTTCCTTGGCTTTTTATGTAAACCCTGGGGACTTGCTTACCTCCTCCGGGTGCTTCTGAGCCTTTATCTCACCCCTCTCCAGCTCCACAGAAGCACCAAGAGGTAGGAACTGTGCGGCCTTGTCTTTGCTGAAACCCCCACTTAACTAGAGCTTCCTTAGGACAGGTGGTCCCCGATTTTCGATGGTTCATCTTGGGATTTCTCCACTTTATGATGGTGAAAAGTGATGTACATTTAGTAGAAAGTGTATTTCAAATTTTGAATTGTGGTCTTTTCCTGGGCTAGCAATACGTGGTTCAATAGGCTTTGGTGATGCTGGGCAGCTGCTGTGAGCTGCCGCCCCCAGCCATGCCATCACCAGTGCACTCTGAAGCATATTGTACTCAATAGATCTGTGAGACATTCAAAACTTTGTAATAAAAAGCTTTGTGTTAGATGATTATGCCCAGCTGTAAGCTAATGTAAGTGTTCTGAGCATGTCTAATGTAGGTTAGGCTAAGTGATGATGCTTGCTAGGTTAGGTGTATTAGATGCATTTTCAACTTATGATATTTTCAGGCTTATTGGCATATAATCCCATTTTAAATTGAGGATCACCTATATTTATGTACACGAGTGAATAAAAGAACTGTGAACTCTGGTTACAGCGCTGTAATATTCCAGCAGGGTGATGACCCTCCCACCAGAAGAGCCGCTGGATCCACAATAATAGATCATGAAAGTCACCAGCACATGCGTTCTTGGTCATGACCTGAGCACAGCAGTGCACCCTTCCATATAATCTCTATGACCACAACCAGGAGGGAGGGACATCAGCATTTTGTAGAAAGAATCCATAGCCCAGGGAGGTTGAGGGATCTGTCCCTAGCCATATAACCCACTTAGCTTTCTAAGACTTTCTAAGACCATGACCCCAGGATTTCAGCACAAATCTTGCCTCTTTCCAGAAAACTCCATCCCATTTCTATTTGGTGCTGGGTGGAAAATCCCTCAACCGTACACTTCCTTCTTTGCATTTGAATGGGGTCTCTGGCACCCTAGCCCCAGTGATCTGGTCCTAACAGCATCATGTTCTGGAAAACCTGCCCTGGGGCCACTGCCAGGCTGTTGCTGCAGCCTCCTTTCCATTTCCCATTTAAAACATATCTAGTTTGATGGAGAAGAGGGAAATCAGGTCTGCCCAGCACAGAGGAAACCAACCTACCCTGCGTGAACTGTAGAGACAGGTGTGGGTGCAAGGACAGGTGAATCTGAGCACAGTAAAGCCAAGGACCCTTTCTTTGCAAAAATAGCAAAAACAGAGCAGATGGAACAGAATGTGGGTGTCCCAGAAGCAAGTAACCTGATTGCCAGCACACTGGCACTACCACCTAGAAAATCAAAGCGAATTTCTTCTTCAGCACTTTTATATGTGGCCTTCGACCAAATGCCAAAACATGCAGTTAATGATGTCAGATGACAGGGTGATACTGCAATTCTCTGCATTTCAGACACAATGTGTAAATCACACATCTGAAACATCAGACTTCCTGCCCGCAGTCGATAACTCATGTCCAGACACACTGACAGGCCAAGGCCTGGTAACCACTAAGGTGTGTTATGACAAGCTTTGCTGACACTCCTTCTGGAAGACTGTGAGTACGGATGGGCAGTGTGCCGGCATGGCAGGAGTTACAGGCTGCCTGACGACAGAGAACCTTCCACAGCAACTCCCTTCATCCTGCAGACAAGGAATGAGAATGCTCAAGCCTCTAGAACTCCAGTAAAGAGGATTTAAAGGCAGGGTGCAGTGGCTCACACCTGTAATCCCAGAGCTTTGGGAGGCAGAGGTGGGCAGATTGCACGAGCCCAAGAGTACAAGAACAGTCTGGGTAACATGGTGAAACCCCACCTCTATAAAAAATACAAAAATTAGCTGGGCATTGCAGTGGATGCCTATAGCCCCAGCTACTCAGGAGGCTGAGGTGGGAGGATCACTTGAGCCAGGGAAGTCAAAGTTGCAGTGAGCTGAGATTGCGCCATTGCACTCCAGCCTGGGCGGCAGAGTGAGACCCTGTCTCAAAAAAACAAAAAGAGGGTTTAGAATAGAACCAGGGATCAGTGCATCTTTACTCCAACCTTCCTCAAAAAATACTGGCCCATGGAAGAACACCTGTCTGCAGGCCTGGGACCTTACAGCAAAACCACAGACAAAGTTGGGGACAGAATATTTTCACAGGTGAAGGCTTTTGTTGTTTATCAATGGTCCCTGGATTCTGTAAACATGAACTGGATAAATGACCAGAGTGACCAGTCTGTGAATTTCATCAGGGGATGCCTATAGCATGAATTTTCTCCTTCCCACACCTCAAGACCTGAAGTTGTATAGTTCAGCTCATGTTTCTGGCATCACCTTCTCCCTCTGCCCATCCTTTGAAATGTATCATCTCTTCATGGGGTTGAAGTGGAGTAGCACAACAAGTTTCTAAAGCCTCAGAGGGATTAAACTTGTCAATGTGGTACCTCCCTGTTACTAGTTTGAAAAGGGTAGAAGAAAAGGTTCAAGCACAAGAGAAACTCACCCTATATCACCGTGATCCCCAGGACCTGCTCTGAAAGCAGGAGCTGTTCCATGTTCACATGCAATCAGCAGCCAGATTACTGTAACTGAGCTAGGTTTAATGCCTCGTATTCTTAGTTAAATCTCAAAATCTGACTTGCTAAGTCAACTAAGAAAAGAAAGACCTAGGAGTGGCAGGAGAGGCAAGTTCAGACCTCAGAGCTGAAATGGGCTACTAACCCACAATGGGCTGGGTTCCAGCCTAGCTCAGGTTCCCTGGCCCTACTCAATGCCACTCAGGTACAGAGCCCGGAGCAAACAGGGGAGGAACCAGACACCCACTGCTTTTCCTTGGAAGGCTCTGATTTAATTCCACCTCTGGGTGGAGGGGCAGCTCTGAAATAACATGCTTCATTTCGTCTCCCTTGCCCATAAAGAAGAGGTCATAAAAAAACAAGAGAGGCCGGGTGTGGTGACTCATGCCTGTAATCCCAGCACTTTGGGAGGCCAAGGTGGGCGGATCACCTGAGGTCAGGAGTTCAAGACCAGCCTGGCCAACACAGTGAAACACTGTCTCCATAGAAATACAAAAATTAGCCAGGCATGGTGGCAGGCGTGCCTGTAATCCCAGCTACTCGGGAGGACGAGGGGGAAGAATCACTTGAACCTGGGAGGCGGAGGTTACAGTGAGCCAAGATCCTGCCATTGCACTCAAGCCTGGGCAACAGAGCAAGACTCCATCTCAAAAAAAAAAAAAAAAAAGGCAATAGAAAAGGAAGAATATATGAAAACTCTGGAGAACATTTCTGTTTTCCCTCATCTTGTTGGTCCTGACACTGCTATAAAGTAAACAGGGGAACTGTGCGATACAATGGCCAGGGAAACCCAAGTGGTTAGGCTGTGCCAGCATCACCATTGCTACCAATATCCAGGCTGCTGCCACATAAAACACACCAGGCCAGTGGAACTCTGAGCTTTGAGCAACCTCAGAAGCACAGGGGAACTCCCTGGTTCCATTTACATCCTGGGATAAAACTCACAACCCCAAGGCCCTTCTCCATCACACTTGTCAACATAAAGTCCAGACAAAAAGTATGTGGGCAACAAAACAAAACAACAAAACATCAAAGCAGCAGTTTAGCAAGTCCCGAAATAAAGTGTAAAGTGTATCTCACTGGTGTATTAATAACCTATATACATACTTGTGAGTGAACAGGAAGAGGTCATGAAGAATCCCACCCTCTCGGCCTCCTTGTTCACAATGGTCAGTTACCCTTGTGCAGAGAGGCTGGAGGAGGTAAGCTGTAAGTGGAGAATGATTTTAACTGTATAGTTCAGTACTGTTTGGGTTCTCTACGATATGTATGCATTCTGAAATGATTCCTCAAGGTTAAAAAAATTGACTATATAAATATAAAAACTACATAGACCTATACTGTTCTAACTTACAAATTCCTAGAGCTTTGACCAGTTCCCTGGAACATTGTCCCCTGCACCTTGGGCTACCCACCGATGAAGTGAAGTCTGGCACACCTGTAAGAGTTTTCCTACATGCAAGAATGAAGCCCTTCACTAAAGGGAAAATGGAACCCTGTGTCTCACACCCCTGAAGAGCTCTTCCAATGCTGGGATCTCACTGAGGGACACCCACTGCCACTTAAAAAAATGTTTTCACCTTAACGAATTAATCAAGTGCCATTTTGGTTCACAAGGCAATTTTCAATCCAGGCAGTGATCTACCTCTGAGTTTATTGTTCTTATACTAGAGGCTCACTTCCTGTGTTTGAAACATGAAGTAGAACAAGAGCAGCAAATGCATGCATACAACAGAGGAAAGAGGGAAGGAAACCCTCATGCTACACACAGAGTACTGGCAGCCGTGTTCCTCGGTGGGCCTCGATCCCATCAGGAGACTTCATCCCTGTTTCCTCCATGCCACCCTTTAGGAACATGTATTTAATGAGCATGGAAAGTAAGTGTGGCAGATGAATTCTCTGCTGGCCATAGGGAAAAAAGACAGCTGCATACTATTGTTGCTAACAGGCTATCTTGATTTCATGGCTTCTACCTCCTCAAATGAGTACCATCATCCTCCCTGGTGAAATCTAATTTAACTGTTTTCCTTTGGAGACACTTGTTGACTCAAATACTGCCTCCTCCAGGAAGCCTTCCTTTACCCTACACTTTCCCATCCATCCTGGCTCTCCGCAGGGGCCAACATGCATACCTGTAGTAGAGCACTGATCACTCTGAGTGGATGTAGCTGGATTCCTCTCCCCACTACCTTCCGCATGTGATCCCTGATGGCTGGGACTGCATCTCTTCTTTCTCCAAACCTTCCCACCACTAGCAGAATGCCTGGACCAGCATGAAAGCTCAAGGAGCACAGGTCTGTTGAGTGACCTCATCCTGATTTCCTGTGTGTGGCCCCGGAATGATCCACCGCATACAGAGAACCCACCAGCGGGACCTGCTGGCCAAAAGATGCTGACTGCAAGCCTGGGGTTCTCTTGAAGACGTAAGCCCTTGAATATGGGGTTTAGGTTCATGCCCAAATTCCTCACAGATCTGAACTCCAGTCTCTACACACATATGAGTAACCAAAGCCCAAGCTCCAGTGGCCCAAATCTGTGCTTCTCCATTAGAGGAAGAAAGGAAGGAAAAAAAGGAAGGTAAGGCAAGGAAGGGAGGGAGGGAGGGAGGGAGGGAGGGAGGGAGGAAGGAAGGAAGGAAGGAAGGAAGGAAGGAAGGAAGGAGAGGGAAGGAAGGATGGAAACAAGGAAGGAGAGGGAAGGAGGGATGGAAACAAGGAAGGAAGAAAGGAAGGAAGGAAGATTACATAGAGGAAAAAAAAAAAGAAATGAAAAGCTTTCAGAAAGACTCCAGCAAAGCAAATAAATACGATTTTTAATAAGCTCCAAAAAGATTTTCAGATTTAAAGTACCCTGGCTGTCCTTGGAGCTTGTCTTTTGACCTTTCCCCCAAAAGTTGAATGTGGCTAAAGAAACAGGTAGTGCAAGAAGGGAGCATGTCCACACACAACATCTGGAAAGTATGACTCCAAAGTGAGGTTATGTAACTGGAAGCCGAAGGCAGCATCAAGCTCTGTTTACATGCTTGCTGCCCTGAATGACTGCAGCACAGAAGATGACTGTCCCAGCAAAACTTAAGAGGCTGCAGGCATCGATAAGGAAGAACAGTGGCCGGAGCAGTAAGTTTCCTTTCCAGGTAGCTGCAGGTCAGTCTTGAAGCAACCCTGACCTTCCAGAGAACTGGCCTGGACTAGAGAAGAGACAGTCCTCATGGAATTCTTGCCCTGATATTGAGCTCCTCATTTCTCAAGCCCTCATGCAGAGCCTTATTGATTTTTATTTCATACACCAGGTTTAACAAAGGAAGAGAAAATTAATATTTACTGAACATACACTACTAGCTCAGCACTTCTCCAAGTCTTCTGTGCACGCGACCACTTGGGAACTTTTGAAATTCACTGTCAGACTCAGTGCATTTTCCTGGTGGGGGCTGAGCTTCTGTGTGGCCAATAAGCTCCCAGTCATGCTGATGCCCCTGAGCCTGAGACCACACTCTGAGTAGCAAGGGTTTAGAATGTGACAGGAACATGTTAGAAGTGGCAATGTGAAAGCAAGGGTCTGTCGGTTCAAGAAAATGAAAAATCAGTTATTGGATGTCATGACACCTAGATGAAGTAGCCAGAAGAAGTAATGAACTCCATGAAGAGGCCAGGCACCATCTCCCAGGGCTGCCTCCAATGTCAAGCCCAGCTCTGCTAAGGCCCACTGTGCCTGCTGGACTCTTCACTGTGCAGGATGGGGACTCAGGCTGGTCGGACACTGATAGCAGGAAGAGTGTGATGCTCTGCCTCCCTGACCTGTCCCAATGACCCAGAGTCACTCCTGGGGCATGAAAGCATGGAGCACAGACTGGAAGCCCAGCTCTCCTAGGGTGTAAGGAGGAGTCCCTCGTCTTCGCATCCCCCAAACGATGCTTCTGTGTCGGTATGTGGATGGGTAAGAAACGAACAATAAAGGGCCATCTCAAATTAACCTGCCACACAGAGAAGAAGCTTGCAAAAAGTTTCAGCTCTCTTTTCGAAGGCCACTTCTCATGATGCTTAGAACCCCTCATCCTTTCAGAAAACTGAAGCTTTGACAAACTCAAGTTAACATCTTGTTCTCTCTCCCAAAGAGGAGAAAAAATACAAGCTCCAGGCCAGCGTTTTCCAAAATTCAGTGTGCATAGGAACCACCTGGGGAGCTAGTTAATATGCAGATTCTGATTCCATAGGTCTGGTAGGTTTGGGTGGAATATGAGATTGTACATTTCTAACAAGCTTCCAAGAGGTGTTGACGCTTCCAGGCTGGTCCCTGGACCACACTGAGTAGCAGAAGGCAAGAGAACATGCTAACCACCTGGTTAGGCCTTTAATATACATTAGCTAATTTAATGAAGTGGTAATGTCATCAGGTCAAGCACCGATCCTTTATCTGATAGATGAGGAAGCCCATATTCAGTGAAGTTAGGAAAGCTGATGAAGTTCTGCAGCAAGAAAATGAGAGGAACTGGATTTCAAGTCTGATCTGCCTGACACCAAAGTTCATGTTCTATCCATAGATCTGCTGTCAGGATGAAACTGTAGAAGATCTGAGGGTGTGAAAATTTTAAAGGTAGACAAACCTAGGATGTAGTGGAAGTGACAGCAGACACAGTGGCAACAAAAAAGGAGGCCCTGGTCTGAATTACAAGATGGTAAAATAACATATGTCCTCTACGAATCCATGGCTTCGATTTTTCACTAGAATGTCCAATCCACATTCCGTGCACTGTGACTCACAGACAAGAACATATTAAATTTACTTAGAAAGATATCAATCAAATGCTTATCACTTTTCAAAATGGCCTGGCATTTGCAGAGATGTTTCATTTAGTTCATTCAACCACATTCTGCAGACATTTGTCGAGTTCCTAGATGTGGAAGGAACTGCACCCTCAGCAGCAGCCACTTAGGCAGAAACGATTTCCCAACGATGCCAGATAAATGAGGTACTTAAGTCATAATACAGGCTCCTTAACAATGAAATAAAGCCCCTCCTGCAACCCCGTTTAGGATTTCTCCATCCCGAGTTGCAAATGACACAGCTGATTTCAGACACTTTAATAAAAAATCGCTCAATAAAGGTTTGCAAAGTGCATCAAGTATAGAATCTATCCTGATAAGCCCTCACACAAATTCACAGTAAATGAATGGGGGACTTGGCATGATTCAGCTCTCCAACACCAGCTTTCAGAAGACATCGCAAATGTCCCCTCCCCTCAGCTGGTTGCCTGAGGACGGCGAAGGCAGACTCACACGTTTAATTTCTGCACCCTCCAAACAAAATGCATAACAAAATGAAAGTCACTTCAGTCTTTTGCAATTTCAGAATGAAGCCACTCCCTGTCTAGCTACAAGCTTTCCTTTTGCAAGGTCCATCTGAGCAACCTTTACAGCTATAGAGTTGAAGAAACTAAAAATCAAGAAGTTGGTGACATCAAAGTTGGTCAATATACCACTGAGACCTTTTCCTTTCAACGGATTGCTTTATGAGTCCATTAGAAAACCTCATAGCACCGAATTAAAATATGATAAATAGGATACCTCCTTAAACAATGGCCAGGCTGAAGGGAAGAAAGATTTACCTGGTTCACTCTCCCACATCCGTTTCCTAAGGGCCCTCTGTGTTCTGGTGGAGGGGACCTCTGTGTCATGTGTCATATAGACGTGAGGTCAAGTATGGTTAATAAAGATAACATTTCACTTTAAAAAATTCTTTGCTTCCATAAATATCAGGCATAAGAAAAATGTAAATCTTCCTGTGCTGAGTTGGCTTATGCAAATCGCTGTCTGTTTGGTCACCACAGAGGCAGGGTTGGTCCCAAGGTGGACTCCTCAGTTTCCCTGCCATGTGTATTCCTGTGTAAAGGGCTTTACAAACAAGACACTTTTTTTTTTTTTTTTTTTTTTTTTTTTTGAGACAGAGTCTCGCTCTGTCGCCCAGACTGGAGTGCAGTGGCGCGATCTTGGCTCACTGCAAGCTCCGCCTCCCGGGTTCACGCCATTCTCCTGCCTCAGCCTCCGGAGTAGCTGGGACTACAGGCGCCCGCCACCACGCCCGGCTAATTTCTTTTTGTATTTTTAGTAGAGACGGGGTTTCACCGTGTTAGCCAGGATGGTCTCGATCTCCTGACCTCATGATCCGCCCGCCTCGGCCTCCCAAAGTGCTGGGTTTACAGGCTTGAGCCACCGCACCCGGCCACAAGACACTTTTTTTTTGGTTGGCAAAACTTTTCTTTATTTTTATTTTACTTTGCGTTCTGGGATACATGTGCTGAACATGCAGGTTTGTTCCATAGGTATACATGTGCCATGATGGTTTGCCGCACCTACCAACCCATCATCGAGGTTTCAAGCCCCACATGCATTAGGTATTTGTCCTAATGCTCTCCCTCCCCTTTCCACCCACCCCCCGACAGGCCCCGGTGTGTGATGTTCCTCTCCCTGTGTCCATGTGTTCTCATTGTTCAGCTCCCACTTAGGAGTGAGAACATGTGGTGTTTGGTTTTCTGTTCCTGTGTTAGTTTTCTGAGGATGAAAGACACTTTTTTAAAACGTTTTATCTTTTCTCATCTACATGAAGCTTTTCATCTACATCAAAACAGATTTTAAAAGATCCCTCTTAAAAGATAAAATCATTCCATTTTGGTGCTAGTAGGAGCCTTAAAGATAATCTAGTCAGTCTGTGCATTTGATATACAAAATCCAAGGATTTTGACATACATTTGATATACACAATCAAAAGGGAGTGACCACTGATTGATCATTGATCATACACCCGGTACTATAAATATTAGGCATGATTGCAAATATTATCTCATTTACTCTTCATGATAACACAGTAATGTAGTTCATATCCCCATTTTGAGATGAGAGGATGGATGTTTTCATTCCACTGATCAATGGAAAGGCAATGACCAAAATTTAGTCTAGATTCCCAGTTCATTGCTATTTCAATTTCACCTAGAATGCTGATCCCACTCCAACCAAAATCCTCACCAGGGAAGAGAACAGCCAGAGCCTTCAGAAGGCTCAGAAGACCTCAAGCCCTTGGGAGACCCAGATCTCACTCAGAGGAAAGGTCAGTGAAAAGTAAACTTCTACTGATAGAAAAGCTATGCAGTGTCATGTGAGAGGTTTTGTTATTATTATTTTTTTTATCTTTTAGTTTAGACTCTGCAGGTACATGTGCAGGTTTATTACATGGGTTAATTGTGTGTTGCTGAGGTTTGGTGTATGAATGATACTGTCACCCAGGTAGTGAACAGAGTACCTGACAGGCAGTTTTTCATCCCCCACTCCCTCCCCACCTTCCCCCTCTAGCAGTTTGCAGTGTCTATTGTTCCCGTCTTTATGTCCATGTGTACCCAGTATTTAGCTCCCACTTACAAGTGAGAACATGTAGCATTTGGTTTACTGTTCTTGCAATAATTCACTTAGGATCATGGCCTTCAGCTCCATTCATACTGCTGCAAAGAACATAATTTCATTCTTTTTTATGACTGTGTATTATTCCGTGGTACATATGCACCACAGTTTCTTTATCCAGTCCACTATTGATGGACACCTAGGTTGATTTCATGTCTTTACTACTGTGAATAGTGCTGCAATGAACATATGAGTACCTATGAGTACCTTTTGAATATATACCTAGTAATGAGATTGCTGGATTGAATGGTAGCTCTGTATTAAGTTCTTTGAGAAATCTCCAAATTACTTTCTACAGTGGCTGAACTAATTTACATTCCCACAAACAGCAGATAAGCATTGTTTTCTCTACAACTTTGCCAACATCTATTCTTTTCTTTTTATTAACAACCATTCTGACTGATGTGAGATGGTATCTCATTATAGCTTTGATTTGCATTTCTCTAATCATTAGTGATGTTGAACACTTTTTCATATATTTGTTGGCCACATGTATGTCTTCTTTTGAGAAGTGTCTGTTTATGTCCTTTACCCATTTTTAATGGGTTATTTGTTTTGTGCTTATTGAATTAAGTTCCTTGTAGATTCTAGATATTAGACCTCTGTCAGATGCATAGTTTGCAAATATTTTCTCCCTTTCTGTAGGCTGTCTGTTTACTCCGTTGATAGTTTATTTTGCTATGCAGAAGCTCTTTAGTTTAATTGGATCCCACTTGTCAATTTTTGTTTTTGTTGCCATTGCTTTTAAGGACTTAGTCATAAATTCTTTGCCAACGTCAATGTCCAGAATGATATTTCCTTTTCTAGGTTTTCTTCTAGGATTTTTATAGTTTGAGGTCTTGGTTAATTTTTGTACATGGTGAAAGAACGGGGTCTAGTTTCATTCTTCTGCATATGGCTGGCCACTTACCCCAGCACCATTTATCGCGTAAGGAGTCCTTTCCCCATTGCTTGTTAATGTTGACTTTTTGGAAGACCAGATATGGCTTTATTTCTGGGTTCTCTATCCTGTTCCATTGGTCTATGTATCATGAGATCATTCTTAACCCCACAAGTCAACATCCTAAGTATAAACCTGGTGTAAACATGGTTAAACATCCTAAGTATAAACATCCTAAGTATAAACACTCAAGCAAGGCAAGAATGGAGGTCCAAGCAGAAGCAGCACCCTACCTCTACTCTCCGTCAGGGTGTGGCATTCACTCTTAGCATGTGATGCACCTTTGGCCAAATCCCTTACCCTCCTGGTGGTTCGGGTGCCTCAATTACAAACAGTCTGGGTCTCCAGGGCATGGTGAATGCTGAGAAGGCATTCAAAGAGGTTAGAAACTGCAAGAAGATCCCATAAACGGCTTTCAGAACTACACAGGAAACAACCATCCTCCCACACTTCCTCATGAAAGAGACAATGCTGGGGATTCCTGGGGAGGCTGAGGAATATGAAGTCAAGGAAACTAACTCTGGGGAAAAAATGTCACTGCACAGAAAGAATGGCGACATCCAAGAGCCACTCATTCCTCAGAGCCCTTGAGACCATTTTTCCCCAGGGATGTGACAGCCCATGGCAGAGTTGATCCTTCACGGGGAGCCGCTCATATCCCACTTGGGCCTGACGTGAGCAAAAAGTCCAAGCCAAGCAGCTAACAAGAAAAGTTAAATTTAGAAGCACAACTGTCACTTTGCATTCAAAAAAGAAAGAAAAAAAAATCATCAGGTCTTAAAGTTCAGACAGGGCCAAAATAGTCTGGTTCAAGTTTTCAGGGTGAAGATTATTTAAGAAGCCAGGCATTGAGGATGCTCAAGAATAGACATTACGAGTCCTTTCCTCTCTTGTACAATTTCATCTTTTCTAGGAACAATTTTTTCTCTGCTTTTGTTGGTAAGTAGCATTTTCTCATATGCTTTTTTCCCACTTGTAAAATGTTTTACCATTGACTTTTAGTTGAAAAATTTTCATACTCATGTTCTTTTAAGAAGGGGAAAAAATTAACCTAACCACAGCTAACAATTACCGGGCACAAATGACGCCACAGGCACAGCGAGGGGTGCATCCTCCTTACAAAAACCCAATGTACAAGGAGGTGGAGCCAGGGCTCAGGGAGCGGAGCTTATCAACTCAGGGGACCCTCTTTATAAAAAAAAGTCTACCAAATTTACAAATAGGAAATGAGATGGAACGTCTTGGAAGGGCCATTGCAAGTAAGAACTCCCAGGCTCAGGCTTTCTGGTAAATTTGTTCTGGCAATGAGGCAGGTATCAACAACATCTGCTTTGAAAGATGAGGAAACTATGGGAAGTTACGCAAATTGCCCCTGAGCCTCTCAATAGCAAGGAACAGAGCCAGGTGGCTTAAAGACCACGATGCCATCCCATCCCTAGAAAAGGGAAAATAAGGTTTTTATTGTAGCAGAAATTAGACCATCTTTTGGTAAATTTGTAAAACTTGACTAATGTTATTCAAAGCCTTATGTATTAAAGAGAAGCTAGAGAAGATATGATCAGGGTTTTTCTATGTTAACTCGTTTAAACTTGCTCTACGGAGACATTATATTCTGTTGAAATTAAAGAAGGATGCTAACCAAAGACAGAAATGGCTGCATCCTCCAGGGATTTGTTAGTTTTGGATCCTCGAAGCTGGGAAGTAAGGTCACCCATGGCCTCCTGGTTTTTGTGAAACACGGGACGACCTCAAGGTGGTTGTAACACTTGATCTGTCTCTTGCTCAGAAGACATGGGTGAATAGTCAGCAGTCACACAGTAGGGTGACTTGGTAACAATGCTCTTCACGCCTAATGGTGACAACAAAAATGGGAGATAGGAAGGCAAGACCTAGCATCAGGGATAACCTCCTATCATGCATGAGTTTTTTCTCATCCTTGGAACACATCATGGTGACTTCCTTTTGCATAAAACATTTACAGTCTCCTCTAAAAATGATCATTTTCTTTCTGGAGCTTTTAGAAGATACAGCAGTCCAACATTTCCTTCAATTCACTCCCTTTCCTGAAGAGAGACAACTGATACAGTGAGAAAGACCATTGGTGGAAAGTAGTACGGTGATTCCTCAAAGAAATTAACAGTGATCCAGTGATCCCACTATTGGGTATACACCCAAAGGAACATAAATCTTTCTACCATGAAGACACATGCACGCATAGGTTCACTGCAGCACTATTCACAATAGCAAGGACATGGAATCAACCTAAATGCCCATCAACAGTAGACTGGATAAAGAAAATGTGGGACATATACACTATGGAATACTATGCAGCCATAAGAAAAGAACGAGAGCATGTCCGTTGCGCAACATGGATGGAGCTGGAGACCATTTTCCAAAGCAAACTACCACAGGGACAGAAAACCAAATACTGCATATTCTCACTTATGAGTGAGAGCTACACAATGAGAACACATAGATACTAAGACTGGGGCCTACTTGAGGTGGAGAGTGGGAGGAGAGGAAGGATCAGCAAAACTACCTATTGGGTACTATGCTTATCACCTGGGTGATGAAATAATCTGTACACAAAACCCCCATGACAGGCAGTTTACTCACGTAACAAACTCATACATGCACCACTGAAACTAAGATAAAAGTTAAAAAAGAAAAAGATCACTAAGTTCATTATCAGGTTCTACAACCTATTAAAATTGACACCTTAAATGGGTCATTTAACTGATGACTCTAAGTTTCCTTGCTTGAAAACTTAGGGTGAGGATAATACTAACTACCCATAACAGGGAACTGAAAATAACCCACATATTGATTACTGGGAGATGGATAAGCAAATGGCAATCAAGTGATAAGGTAGAATACGAGACAGCAGTTAAATGAAGTAGAGTGTACACATAGATCTAAAAAATACATCAGTGGAATGAACATCACAAATACTAATACAGTAAAACAACATTTACTTAAATGTGAAAACACATACAATTATTTAGTGCTTATTTATATTTATACATGAAGTAAAAATATTAAACACAGGCCAGACACTCCCCAAGTAAAGATGATGGTTGTTTCTGGAGTAGAAGACCTGACAAAGCAAATAAAAAGGATGTCAACTTGATGTGCAATGTTTTATTTCTTAAAAATGGAAAAAGATTAGAAGCAAATATAAAAATGTTAGCTAACCAAAGACAGAAATGGCTGCATCCTCCAGGGATTTGTTAGTTTTGGATCCTCGATCCTTGACTTTTAGTTGAGAAATTTTCATATTCATGTTCTTTTAAGAAGGTGAAAAATGTATTAATTTGGTGAATAAATACACTGGAGTTTGTAATATTTTCCTGTACAGTTTTCTGTATTAATTTTTGATGTTTCAAGATAAAATACTAAAAAATTGTCACAGAGAAGTTACATAGATTCAATCAATCGTTCATTCATTCACCAAAGATTTAATGCCATTACCATTATAGATAGTATCAATTATTCTCTACAGTCTGGCGATCTAATAGTGAGCAAAACAGCCCCAGCCCCTGCCCACACAGGGCTTAGTACATGCAGGGCAAAGACCATTCCTTATGGAAATACAGTCCATCAGCTTGAGAGTCTTCCTTGAAGTTCAGTTTAGGAAGGTGGTTAGAAGGAGCACTTAGGTGTAGCTGAGTTTTAACTCCTGTATGCCCTGCCCTTTCTGGGTGTTTCTGGAATGCCTGACTCATGGGCATGTTACTAGAATAAAGGTGATTCTGCAGCTAGAGCCCTTAGCCCAGCCCTGGCTCCAAGGAGGCATTCAACAAATGCCCAGTTCCTTTACTTTGTCCCTTGAGAGAATGCAGGACTTTAAGTGCTAGTTTAGGAATGCTGGGTTTGCATCTGAAATAATTATATCCAACAGCTAAACATGGGCTGAGTGAGGTCCAATTTTTTCACATCTTGTTCAGACATAATAACAGGAGGCTAATTTTCAAGAGCTGAAGAGGAGATAAGCATTTGGCCCAGAAGGGAACTAGAAGGGAGACGGTGAGGGGGGTCATCAAAACATGTCACTTACGGGGGCTGCTAAAAACTGAAGAGAGAGAAGCCTGAACAAGGAAGACTTAATAGCTGGCCTCAAAAGTATGCCATGAGGAACAGAAATACAATTTACTTTATAGAACTCAAGATAACTCAAAGGAAAATGAGTTTGGCTTGCTACAATGAAGACAATGTTACTAATTCCAGTTGCCCATGGAATAAAATACCTCTAAAAGGAGGTGGTAAGTGAGCTCCCCATCACTGAGGATAACCAAGGACGTGACAGAAGAGCACTTTGCAGTGATGCTGCAAAGAAAATCCAAGCATTCTACTGATTTCTGGGCTGCATGCTTTTTTAAAATCTCTGAATGTTGAGAGTTTATGACTAACTCATGGTCTTAAGAGGAGCTGAAACAGCTGGATAGGTGTCCTGCTCCAGCCTGACACAGTAATTGCTCACTAATCCCTTAACAGTAGCTTCCATTTTTGCAACATATTTGGAGATTTTCAAAGTCCTTTCACATGCATTTTCACATTTCTCCCCAAGAGCCCATGAAGAAATGGCAGATCCAATCCTAGGCCGAGCAGGGAGAGGTGCAGGGGAGAAAGTGAGAAGAAAGGCCTGTGATTGGGCATACAGGGACCTGCTTTCTACAGAACCAAAGCATTGTAAAGGACACTGGGGCCAATTGCCATGCACCCTGAAATGGACTACTTCCTAAGGTCCGAGGCTGCGTGTGGAGGTAACAACCTAAAAGCAAGTTAGGTATGCTCTGTTGGCCAGAGGCCCAGCACATGGGGACAACATGGAGAACTGTTCCCTGCAGCTGCCACCACCGCTGTGATCTCATCTGGAGGAAGAAAGGCAGCAGCTGCCACCCCCACTTCTCACAGCCAGACAGTGAACAGTCCCTCAACTCCTAACCTGTTGAGGGCAAAACAGCTGGAAACCTCCTGCCTGTCTCTAGGTCACAAAACTTGGCAGCAAACTGAAGACTCCAGGAACAAGAGAGAGACACCCCTCCTTATCTCTTCTCCCCAGACACTGATTTCCTGAGAGTCAAGAAGCCAGTCAGTCATTGAACCAAAGGAAGGAAGTGAATGATGGACAGTGGAGATCCTTTATGAGCCCCGGAAGCTCTTTAGCCATGTGACAAATGAGTGTATGTGTGTATCAGTCACTGTGGCTGCATAACAAACCAGCCCACACTGGCAGCACAAAACAGCAGCATTCTTTTCTTGTCATTACGTCTCCCGGTTCTGGGTGTGACTAGTCTCAGTTAGATAGTTCTCACTCAGAAATTCTCAAGTGGTTGCAGTCAGGTGGTGACTGAGGATAGGGTCACCTAGGAAGTATCTTCATTCACACCTCTGGTTGATTCTGCCTGTCAGCTAGGACCTCAGCTGGGGTCATCCATGATGCCTGAGCTTCCTCCCAACAGGGTGGCTGTGCTCAAAGGGAGAGAGCTGGGTGAAAACTGTATTGTTTTTATAACCCAGTTTTGGAAGGCACATGACTTCTGCTAAAATCTGTCAGTTAGAGGGGAGTCATGAAGGCCAGCCATATTCAAGGAAAGGGGAATCAGAGTTACTTCATATCAAGAGAAATATCAAAGCACTTGTGAGTGTGTTTTAGAAGACCACAGGTACAACCCTTCCTCTAGAAACTGTACTCCATCACCTTTGAGGAATCCACACATCACTTCCCCGGGCAGGAATTACCTCTTATTGTGCCTGGCTTTGGGCTAAGGAGCATCACTGAGTTGGATGTGCCCACATTTGGGAAACTCTGGAAATAAGAAATCATGGAAGACCTGAATGCCAGGGCCACAGCGTTCCTGGCTTTAAACATACTGAGTCACTTTCAAAGATTGTGTGTAAAATACAAATTCCATTTCACACAAGGTAGAGCCCAGTGAGGGATTAACCAGTTGCCTGTGGATATAGTTCCATTTTCTTTTGACTCTGAAGCCAGGAAAGCTAGTGTATGCCCCTAAAATAACACACAGGTCAAAGCCTCCAGAACAGACTGTGCTTCTGTGCTGATATCACATCTCCTAACTTCTACTCAGGGCTCAAATGGAGTCTCCTCTCTGCGTTTACATAAGTTCCAGGCCCCAGGCCCCAGCAACACTTCTAGAAATAACTCTTTTACTTTCGTATTGCAAAATAAAAAGATCAGTCCAGGTGAAGGGAACCCTTGTGAGTAAAGCCTCTATTTTCTTGTAGAAGGAGTTTAGGCAAAATTTTCTTATTGGCTCTCTTTTTTAAAAAAATTGACCTGTTTTGAGCTTCCCTGGAGTCCTCAGAAGTCTGACACATGGATGGAGGTGGTAAAAGATGAATGAGGAAAGAAGAAGAAATGTTTTTCCTCTAATTCTAGACCTAGGCCTGAAATGCCTCCTCAGATCACCCGTTCGGCTGAGCCCACTCCTGTGGCAGGATGGCTTGCCAGCAGTCAGCACTTGTACAAACACATGTTATGAGGCAGTGAAAAATAATGGGCTGAGATTGAGTGCTGGGACTTAGCAAGATGAAAACACACACACACGCGCGCGCACACACACACACACACACGAAGGGGAAGAACTGTTATGTGGTCTTCTTGGTTGGGATGAGCTTTCCACCCCATTCAACAACATTGAAATCATGTAGTTAGGGGAATGTGGAAGCTTAGCAATGACTGTCAGTGCTGGCTTTTCTCCCCTCATCCACAGTGACCCAACTTCCAACTGCCAGCACCTGCACTCTTTTACCTGAAGGCTGTCTTCAGCCATGGGGACTGCTTTTCCTGTGTGAGGGGCAGGCTGGACATGCCAAGTCACCTCTGGGAACAGCCCCTAGCCCATGACTGATGGAAGTGGTGTATAAATACCCCAGCTCTCTCACCCCTTGAAGGGAGAACTCTGAGGTATGTGTTCTACATTGTATCCTGGGGCCCCCAGCCAGATTAAACTGAGTTGCTCACAGTGGTATTCGGGAATGATGCCAACTATTTCATCAATTTGCAAAATAAAAAGGTCTGCCCTGGCAAAGGGAACCCTTGTGAGTAAAGCTTCTATTTTCCTGCAGAAGGAGCTTAGGCAGAATTTTCTTTTCAGTTCCATTTTTTTTTCTTTTTCTTTCTTTTTTGATCTGTTTTGAGCTTCATCTTTCCTTCCTGGTCTCACTTCCCCATTCCCTACTGTTGTTTCCTGGGATCAACTCCAAAAAAACTACACACACCCACATCTTTGTCTTAAAATCTGCTTCTGGGGAACAAGAACTTAGCAGGGCACTTGATGGGCGGAGCAATATATTAATGATCACCAAGGGTGTGCCACTGCTGTACATGTCTTTTATGCATCTCAAGTTACCCACCCCAAATCAACTTGCGTTTCAGGAACCAACACATAAAAAAGAATCACAAAGAAACAAACGAGGATACACACCAATGAAGGGTTCTGCTGGGACAGAGTTTGCTGGAAAAAATGATGATTGCATTCCTTCCAAAGAGCCTGACACATGCAACTCCCGTGTTCATGCAGGGGGCCTCGTATCCCTACAACTATTCCAGGCATCCATTTCCCAATAAACATACTTGAAGAAGGAATTACTTTCTCTCTCTGATGCTGTGTTTGTAATGAGGACGCGGCTGGCCACTGGAAGCAGCTTCCACTACAGAATAACATGGCTGTTTACTCAACAAATCAGACCATTCCCCCACCCTCTTAGCTTCTCTCCTCCCACTTACTGTCACAGCTGAATGTGCAGTGTTACACCTGAAAGGTGTGACTGGTTATAAGACTCAAGGACTAGGGACACCTCCTCCTCCCTTCCTTCTTCCCTTCCCTTCCTAGCACAAGATTTCTGGGTTCAGTTCACGGTTCTGCTTTGGAGGGAAGTGAGAGGGATATTACGGATAACTGGCCCTTGTTAAGTTACTTTCCGTGGTCAACCAAAGCTCTAAGTTTCCATTTATCACAAAAGTCTCTTTAAAAGTTGACTTGAATAAGTATCTAAGAAAAATGGCTAAAATCTATAAGGCATTTCCTGAAGAGAAATACATGCAACAAATTAACATTTACCTGAAAAGTCTGTTATGGTGTATATGTCATCAATATGTATAGATATGTATCTACATGTATGTATATGAGGATGTGTTTGTGTCCAGAATGTGACTACACACAAATACATGGATGAATCTCAAAAACAGAGTGCTAGGAAGCCTTACAGCCAAAAGCACATACAGTGGGAATCATGCACATAAAGTTCTAGAACAGGCACAAACTAATCTATGGTGATGGAATCAGAAGAGTAGTTGTATGGGGTATGCCGAGCTGGGGTTCCTGAGAAAGGTCGAGAGAACTTCCTGGGATGATGGCATGTCCTATACCTTGACAGAGGCAGGGTGCAAAGGTTTACTATATATCAGAACTCATGGATGCAACTCAAAATTTGTGCACATCATGTGTATAAACGTAACCCAAAGTAGAAGGGTAACAAGTGGTAAACTTTAGCTAATGATATACATGACCTAACAACACGTGTGAGAGGGAATGGGTTGACTTCTGAAACTACTTTGAAGTCTACTAAAATAGCATGGATTGATGGATGGCCACAGGGTTGGGTAGAGGGATAAACATGTGATAACAGCCAGTATGGTAAAATGTAAACTATAGAACCTGGGTGCTGGGTCTATATGCATTCACTATAAAATTCATTCTAGTTTTCCGTATGTTTCCAAATGTTCATTAAAAAATGCAGGAGAAGAAAATAGAGTTGGCACTCTGTATTCATGGGTTCTGCATCTGTGAATTCAACCAATTGTGGATAAAAAATATTTGGAAAATGTGAGCCATGGTCTGAGAGACTGTTATGTTTTCAGTTCTCTTGCATTTGCTGAGGAGTGTTTTACTTCCAATTATGTGATCAATTTTGCAAGAAGAAAGTATAATCTGTTGTTTTTAGGTGGAAAGCTCTGTAGATATCTGTCAGGTCCACTTGATCCAGAGCTGAGTTCAGGTCCTGAATATCCTTGTTGATTTTCTGTCTCAATGGCCTAATATTGACAGTGGGGTATCAAAGTTTCCCACTATTATTGTGTGGGAGTCTAAGTCTCTTTGTAGGTCTCTTAGAACTTGTTTTATGAATCTGGGTGCTCCTGTATTGGGTGCGTATGTATTTAGGATAGTTAGCTCTTCTTGTTGAATTGATTCCTTAACTAAAGTGGTGTTAAGAGGGAAATATATAGCACTAAATGCCCAGGTCAAAAGGCTAGAAAGACCTCAAATCAACACTCCAACATCATAACTAAAAGAACTAGAGAACCAAGAGTAAACAAACCCCAAAGCTAGCCGAAGACAAGAAATAACCAAGATCACAGTGGAACTGAAGGAGACAGAGACATGAGAAATCCTTCAAAAAACCCATGAATCCAGGAGCTGTTTTTTTTTTTTTTTGAAAAAATAAAAATAAAAAAGGCCACTAACTAGACTAATAAAGAAAAGAGAGAAGAATCAAACAGACACAATAAAAAATGATAATGGGGATATCACCACTAACCCCACAGAAATACAAACAACTGTCAGAGAATACTATAAATACTTCTATGTAAATAAACTAGAAAATCTAGAAGAAATGGATAAATTGTTGGACACATACACCATCCCAAGATTGAACCAGGAATAATTCAAATCCCTGAATAGACCAATAACAAGTTCCGAAATTGAGACAGTAATGAATAGCCTACCAATCAAAAAAAGCCCAGGACCAGACAGATTTATAGCTGAATTCTACCAGAGGTACAAAGAGGAGCTGGTGCTATTTCTTCGGAAACTATTCCAAACAATTTAGAAGGAGGGACTTCTCTCTAACTCATTCTATGAGGCCGGCGTCATCTGATACCAAAACCTGGCAAAGATACAACAACAAAAAAAAAAACTTCAGGCCAATATCCTGATGAACATCGATGCAAAAATCCTCAATAAAATACTGGCAAACTGAATCCAGCAGCACATCAAAAAGTTTATCCACCACGAACAATTCAGCTTCATCCCTGATGCAAGGCTGGTTCAACATATGCAAATCAATAAATGTAATTCATCACATAAACAGAAAAAAAGTCAGAAACCACATGATTACTTCAATAGACACAAAAAAGACCTTCAATAAAATTCAACATCCCTTCATGTTAAAAACTCTCAGTAAACTAAGTATTGATGGAACATACCTTAAAATAATAAGAGCCATTTATGACAAACCGACAGCCTGAATGGGCATTCATATTGAATGGGCAAAAACTGGAAGCATTCCCCTTAAAAACTGGCACAAGGCAAGGATACCCTGTCTCACTACCCCTATTCAACATAGTGTAGTATTGGAAGTTCTGGCCAGGGCAAAGAGGAAGAAATAGAGGGTATTCGAATAGGAGAAGAGGAAGTCAAACTGTCTCTGTTTGCAGATTACATGAACCTATATCTAGAAAACCCCATGGACTCAGCCCGAAAGCTTCTTAAGCTGACAAGCAACATCAGCAAAGTCTCAGGAAATGATTCTAACATCCAGAACCTACAAGGAACTTAAAAAATTTTACAAGAAAAAAACAACCCCATTAAAAATTGGGCAAGGGACACAGACACTTCTCAAAAGAAGACATTTGTGCAGCCAACAAACATATGAACAAAAGCTCAACGTTACTGATCATTAGAGAAATGCAAATAAAAACTACAGTGAGATACAATCTCAAGTCAGTCAGAATGGCAATTATTAAAAAGTTCAGAAACAACAGCTATTTATTGTTAAAATAGATGCTGGCAAGGCTATGGAGAAATAGAAACACTTCTACACTGTTGGTGGGAATGTAAATTAGTTCAGCCATTGTGGAAGACAGTGTGACGATTCCTCAAAGACCTAAAAACAGAAATACCATTTGACCCAGCAATCCCATTACTAGGTATATACCCAAAGGAATATAAATCATTCTACAATAAAGACACATGCATGCATATGTTCATTGCAGCATTATTCACAATAGCAAAGACATGGAATCAATCCAAATGCCAATCAGTGACAGGCTGGATAAAGAAAATGTGGTACATGTACACCATGGAATACTAAGCGGCCATAAAAAGGAATGAGATCGTGTCCTTTGCATGGATATGAATGGAGCTGGAAGCCATTATCCTCTGCAAACTAACGCAAGAACAGAAAACCAAACACTGTATGTTCTCACATATAAGTGGGAGCTGAACAATGAGAACACATGAAACCGGGAAGGGAACAACACACACTGGGGCCTGTTGGTGGGAAGGAGGAGAAAGATCATCAGGATAAATAGCTAACACATGGGACTTAATACCTAGGTGATGGGTTGACAGGTGCAGCAAACCACCATGGCACAAACTTGCATATCCTGCACATGTACTCCAGAACTTAAAATAAAATACAATTAAATTTCTTCTTTAAAGAAAAAAAAAGTGTTTATTGACAAAAAGTAATTTTGGCTAGAGTAATCAATTAAAATGGTTTGATTTCCATTTATAGATTTTATGAAAAAATGCTAGAGTTTTCTGTTAAAAAAAAATTGGAAAAAAATTCCGCAAAGTTCCAAAAACCAAAACTTAAATTTGCCACTTCCCAAGTACTACACTGAACCCATGTAAATGAAGTGGTTTATAGGCACTGTATTAGGTATTAGGTATTATAAGCAATCTAGAGATGATTTAAAGTGCATGGGAGGATGTGCATATGTTATGTGCAAATGCTATGCCATTTTATATCAGGGACTTGAGGATCCGTGCATTCTGATATCCGAGGTAGAGGGGTGTCCTAGAACCAATCCTCTGTGGATACCAAGGGACCACTGGACCTAAAGGCAAGATTCTTGAGACTGAATGAGGAGACAGAGGAAGCAAAATTTTAAATAAACAGCACATCAAATTGTGGCACTGATGGGACGATAATTCTATGTTTATAATTGGAATTATTGAGGAATTCTGTCCCCCTGAGAACCACTAAGTAGAGCCAGGCACCAAGTAATTTTGCTTGGGCATCCTTAAAGGAAATATCCTTTTTTTTTTTTTTTTTTTTTTTGATGAAGTTTCGTTTTTGTCACTCAGGCTGGAGTGCATGGCGCCATCTCAGCTCACTGCAACCTCCACCTCCAGGGTTCAAGCGATTCTCATACCTCAGCCTCCCAAGTAGCTGGGACTCTAGGCACCCGCCACCACGCCCAGCTAATTTTTGTATTTTTAGTAGAGATGGGGTTTCACCATGTTGGCCAGGCTGGTCTTGAACTCCTGACCTCAGGTGATCCACCCGCCTCAGCCTCCCAAAGTGCTGGGATTTCAGAATGAGCCACTGTGCCCAGCCAGGAAACATCCTTTTCCGAGCCACGGACACAAAATGATTCCACAAAGGGGTCAATGTCCTGCATGAAACCAGGGCAACTGGGTAAAAATGGCTGACAGTGGGGAGGTGCAGCTGCATTACAACTTTCCTTCCTTTAAAGTCAGTATCAAATAACTCAATTTAACAAATTGGCCTAGTATTTGTGGTTAAAATGGAGCAGGCAGTGGGGACACTGCCTGCTGAAATGTGGAAATACATTGTCCAAAGGGCAGCCTCCCACCTCAATGGTCCTACGGATGCAAGAGTGCTATGGTCTTTATGCTTATGTTCCCTCCAAATCCTCAAGTTAAATTCCTAACCCCCAAGGCAGGGGGTAGGACCTTCGGCAAGGTGATGAGGAATAGGATTCCTAAGTCTATAAAAGAGATTCCAAAGGGCTCCCTTGCCCCTTCCTCAGCGTGAGGATAGAGTGATACGGCGCTAACTATGAACCAGGAAACAGGTCCTCACCAGACACTGAATCTGCCAGTGCCTTGGCTCTGGACTTCCAGCTACCAGAACTGTAAGAAATAAATTTCTGTTGTTTAGATGACATTCAGTCTATGGCATTTTGTTTTAGCAGCCCGAGTAGACTATGACAAAAAGGTCAGAATCAAGTGCAGATCAAGCCCTCCTTTTCCACCTGCTTCTGCCTCTCCACCTCATCCCTGCGACCACTGCTATCCATTCTACACACCCAGCCTGCATACTCGGCCTAAAGACCAAAACCCCCATCATCCGTGATTTTTCTATACATTTGTCCAGGGCAAGTCAACAATATTTCAGCAGAAGTGGAATTCCCATTCCCCAGGAAAAGCTCCACGGAGAGGCTCATCTTGATACTGACAGGCTGTTCCTGTGACTGGCTCCTATGCTTTGACAACTAAGACTATTTTTACTTCCCGCCTGGGTTTTTGTAGTATTAGTGCCTGTCAGATTCATTTTACCTGCCTCCCATGGTAGAAAACTCCCATGCCCTAAAAATCGGAGAAAGGAATCAGCAGCATGAATAATAACCACAATCTCCTAAGTGTGACAAACTGAGACTCTGTTTGCCGGACCCCTCAGGACTGTTGCAAAGTGGGTGCTTGGAAAATGGACACCCACTCAGGGACCGAGCACTGGCTGTGTGTTAAAGACTTAACATGCTTTATTCCACCAACCCATGAATGATCCCCACTTCTCAGGGAAGGAAACCAAGGCTTTGAGAGATTAGGTGGCCGGTCAAGGGTCCCATAGCCCATGGGTCCTCCTCAGGCCTGTGGTGCCCAGGCCCTACCTCTCTCACTCTGCTCAGAAGTACCTACAATTACAAAATGTGGCCTCTCCTTCTCTGTCTGAAAGGTTTCCTCATGACCCCAAGACACGGTGGGTACTGTGAGTTCCCATTTATCAACTGAGGTCACAGAAGCTTCACTGAGTCCAGCCTGCTCTTTGGACCCAGTCCTTTGCTGCTTCCAGAATGGCCTGTCCCAGGGGTCTGCAGCTTGTCGCCATTTTTTTTTTCCCCCATACCAGTGTCCCTGATCCCAACGACGTGGACACTGAATGGGCCCTGAGGTCTCCTGCAGGCTCAGGGCTGGGGAGCCAGGCTGAGCTCCTGGCACAAAAGTTTTGACAGGGATGGATGAGCCACTGGGCTGGGCCCAAATCCATTTTGTTCTGAGTCAGCTTCTAAAAAAGACTGCTAATCTTTAATTCAAGGATTTTATTGTTCTATTACAGACATTTCAGCCAAGCAAAATGGGATTCACACTCTATCAGGAACCTCAGAAGCGCCCGTAGGATAGCCTAGACATGTACCTATTTACACTTACTCTCCAAGGTGGCATGTGAGCATAGTCCTAGGCCTCAGTGGGGCCTACCCCAAGGCACACAAACTGAGACATGGCCTTGGCCCACTAGCCAGGGATAGACTGTGCTCGGTGCCTCTGTCCAAACCAAAGCGCGCTCACTGAAGTAGCTCAGACCATCCCTGACCTTCACAGCCCTCAGCCAGGCCACCCCCATTGTTCATGGAGCCTGCTGAGAAACTTGTCAGGCTGGGAGAGCCTTTGGGGAGAGAGACGAGGCCTACCTGGGCCTCCCTGGGCCTCATTCCACCCCGAAGCACCAGAGTCCACCCAGACCTGGGAGTGTCAGAGAACAGCCGGGAGATGTGCCCCAAGGCCCTGTCCTCAGTTCCATGGGCATCTTGCCCTGTACCTCGGCCAGCCCTGGCTTCTGAGTGGGTGGGAGTGGCAAATGCTGAGGCAACTGAGGACCAGACGGAAAGATTAGACCCACAAATGGGACAAGGCAGGAACATTCCCTCTTGACTTTGATACAAAGAGATTTTAAAATGCAGCTAGGGTGAAACACACCCTGGTGTTTCCCAGGGCAAGAAAGCTTAGAAACAAAACCTGTGGCCTCCAAGACAGAGTAAAAAAACCAATGTTCACAGGGCTTGGGAGGAGTGCTGAACTCACATGGACCCTGCTGGAAGACAGGTTTGGTGTCTTGCATGTGGCTGAAGGTCTCCCTTTATTCATCTGTTTGCCAGCTTGTTGAAGACTCTAGGCCTGGCAAGCCCAGCTATTCTCCCCTGAGCCAGCTTGACAGAGACCGCCCATGCACAGAGGTGGGTCACAGGCCAGCATTCCCACCTGCTGTTCAGGCTGCTATAACAGAACACCATCGACCGGGTGGCTTATAAACAACAGAAATTTATTTCTCACAGTTCTGAAGGCTGGGAAGTCCAAGATCAAGATGCCGGCAGGCTTGGTGTCTGGTGGAGGGCCTGCATTCTGGTTCATAGATGACGCTTTCTCACTCTAGCCTCACACGGTGGAAGGGGTGAGGGCCTTCTCTCGGGCCTCCTTTATAAGAACACGAAATCCCATTCCTGAGGGGACTGATCTCATGACCTAATTGCCCCCCCCCCCAAAAAAGCTCCACCTTCTAATACTATCACCTTGGGAGTTAGAATTTCAACAAATGAATACTAGGGGGACACAAACACTCAGACCATAACCCCCTGGAAGCTTGAAAACCTCTGACACCTGCTTCCCAGTTCCAGAGGCTGAGATTTTCCTGGCCTGGGGTGGACCTGGGTTTAAAATCCCCACAGGTGCCTCCAATGAGCTAAGCCAGGGGTCCTCACACTTGAGTGTGCCTCCCAAGCCCCTGGAGGGCTTGTTACAACCCAGATGGCTGGGTCTGCCTTTCAGAGGTTCCAATCCAGTAGGGCTCAGGTGCAGCTCAAGGATGAGCATTTGTAACAGGCACCCAGGTGCTGCTGCTGCTGGTCCTAAGACATCTGAGAGCACTTAGATGGGGGCAGAACAGAGCCCACCTGGCAACCCAGATTATGTGACCTAAGGCTGACCACACACAAACAAGGCTTTGGGAGACAGGCAACCTCAGAGTCCTGGTGCTTGCTCCAGTGCCAACTAGCAGGGAACCCTGGAGATGCCTCTCATGTCTCTAAACCTGAAGCTTCAGCTGCAAAATGAGATTATCTGTGTAACAATCTCAGTAAAAGATGGAAGAGCCCCAAGTCCCCCGGGCACACTGCTGCTCCAGAAATGACTGAGGAGTGGGGAGCCAGGTGGGGCGGAGTGAACCCCAGAGGGCTGGAGACATGCAAGGCCACATGTGCTCCTAGGCCAGGAGAAGCAGCACTATGTGGCTCATCACTGTCACAGGCCACACTGCAACCAAGAGGTGTACTGGGACCAGGAGGGGACTTCCCTTGCAGGCTCTCCACTGCCCCAATGTGGGTGTTCCCAGCACCCCACTATAATACCGATGGCCTCTACACACAGTTGAGTACATTGCTCACTGCTCCGGGGGTGCCTGTGAGATGAGCCCTGGGGAAACTGTCCTCGTGCAGAACAAGCCAGGAGGACAGGTGTACAGCCCTAAGTGGCTGCTTTACTGTGGAACCCCAGAGGAAAGCAATTCCAAGGTAGAATGAGTACTAGACATGTGGTCTGGAGACCCGGATGCTCTGGAGCAAGGGGTATTCCAGGCCTGTGATTTCAAGCTCTTTTAGGCGGTAAAATTTTACTCCTCAAATAAAATTTTAAACAGATCCCTAACATATGAAAGGAAAAATACTGGAGTTTTTTGATTGTGAGAAAGTGGGTAAGGGTGGGAGGCGGAGACAGTACCTGAATCACAGATCCCCCAGCCCAGGGATGACATTAAAAATATGCAATACGGCACAGGCACTACCCGGGGAAAGGATCAGGGAAAGTAGAGAGGACCTTGGAAATGTCATTCCTGCCTCAACCTCCCCTGCAGAGCACATGAGGCAACCGTCACAGAGCCTGGAACTAGGGGGCAGCAGCAAACATTTCTGTAAAGAACCAAGAATAAATATTTTATGCTTTCCAAGCCCTGTGGTCTGTGTTGCAACTACTCAACTCAGCCTTCATAGAGCAAAAGCTGCCACAGAAACACATAAATGGATGTGTGTGGTGGCTGTGTTAAAATAAAACTTTATTCACAAAGATAGTCGACAGGCCCCCTGTGGCCAAGGGCTCTTGTTTGTTGAGCCCTGGCTTAGAGGAAAAGGATTTAGAAGCCACTAGACACAATAATCACCGTGCTTGTTTTTGCATTTATGACTCTGAATCCTCAATTCTTTAACTCAACTTGCTTTGCTCTCAGACTAACTAATCTATCAACTGGGCAT